>NC_083881.1:75557045-76163116 GCF_032452875.1 Bos javanicus | reverse complement strand
ATAGACGGCAGCCCACCAGGCTCCCCCGTCCCTGGGATTCTCCAGGCAAGAACACTGGAGCGGGTTGCCATTTCCTTTTCCAATGCATGAAACTGAAAAGTGAAAGTGAAGTCGCTCAGTCGTGCCCGACTCTTAGCGACCCCATGGACTGCAGCCCACCCGGCTCCTCCGTCCATGGCATTTTCTAGGCAAGAGTACTGGAGTGGGGCGCCATTGCCCTCTCCGTACCAATAAGCAAGGGGATCTTTTTCAGTTTCTAAAGGATGCAATCTTAATTCCACACACTAGGTGGCGCAACAGAACTTTCACTAAATTTTCTCCAATTTCTGGTAATTTAATGGTAGACACAAAATGTGATTTCCCTAGCATTTAATTTGATAAAACATATTTAAAAATCAATACAAAAGTAATAAATCAACAGATAGGAAGGGAAATTGTCCAACCTCATGGGAATAAATCACTCCTTATTAGCTTAATACTTGAGTTTGGGCTGGAAAAAGAGACCCATTTTTGTGGAAAAAAAAAAAAAAAGTCAAAAAATGACTATTCATCTCGAAGCTCTTTGGAAACTCTGATCACCCCATGTAGAAGGAGCAAATCTTACTAATTCACAATTGATTGAAGCAAAGTTTTAGTGAAATTCTGTGACTTTAGTTCTACCTGCTTTGAACAAGAGGGGAAAAACCACCTGAGCCACAAGGTCTTAGTAGGAGAGTAGCAAAGAGTGTGTAAATTTAGGTGTCTGGTGTGAGACTAATCGATGTGCCGAGTCTAAGTCTGTGACATTCACCGCAGGATGCTATGTTGCTGTTTTTTGACTCTGGGGACACTTTCTCAGCATCTTACCACTTATCTAGACAGGGCTGGTGGGGAACTGAAAGGTCTCATCACCGAGCTGCTAAGACTGTAGCCTGTGCAGTAAAAATTTGCTTCCTGCTCTCTTTGGCCTCAGTCAGGTAAATAGTTTCTACTTTCTGTAAAATGAGGGGTCATAAAACTTTTCTCAAGAGACTTGCTGTGAGAATTAACTGAGAGAAGGTAGCAAAGAAGATAATACAGTACAATCAGAACCCAATAAACAGTAGCTATGATTTTTGAGAAGTAAAGAACCCATCTGACAATGCAGGAGACATAAGAGATAAGAGTTTGATCCCTGGGTCAGGAAGATCCCCTGGAGGAGGGCATGGCAACCCACTCCAGGACTCTTGCCTGGAGAATCCCATGCGCAGAGGAGCCTGGTGGGCCACAGTTCATGGGGTCACAAAGAGTTGGACACGACTGAGCAATGAAGCACGCATACACACAAAGCAAGGTCCACTCCGTTATGTGGGTTGGCCTCATCCAATAACTGAAGGCCTTCAGAGAAAAAAAGTCTAAAGTTCCCCAAGGAGCAGGGGAATCTGCCTCCAGACTGCCTTTGGATTTGAGCTGCAACAGTAACACTTTCCAGGGTTTCCAACAAGCTGACCTGTCCTGAAGGTTTTAGATCTGTTGGTCTGCATGATTACACGAGCCCTTCTTTAAAATAAATCCCCCCCTCCAGTCGTGTCCAAGTCTGCGACACCCTGGACTGCAGCCCACCATGGGATTCTCCAGGCAAGAGTACTGGAGTGTGCTGTCATTTCCTTCTCCAGGGGATCTTCCCATCCCAGGGACAAGCTGATCTCCTGCATCTCCACCATTGGCAGGCTGATTCTCTGGAGTACCCTAATACAGGGGCCATGAGACAATTGGTTACAGCAAGGTATGAGGTGACAGCCCTGGGAATGAAAGATCAGGGGCAGCACAGACCACCTTCATGTAACATTGTCCGTATTATAATCTGTGATACTCCAGCATGACTTACATTACTTTCATTAAAGCATTAGGACACTCACTGTTTCCCTAGTAAATAAACAAACTTCACAAGGTTAAAAGGAAAGAAATATAAGCACGTTGTCCTTTGGACTGGAAAAGGTCAGTTTTCATTTCAATCCCAAAGAAAGGCAATGCCAAAGAATGCTCAAACTACCGCACAATTGCACTCATCTCACATGCTAGCAAAGTAATGCTCAAAATTCTCCAAGCCAGCCTTCAATAATACGTGAACTGTGAACTTCCAGATGTTCAAGCTGGATTTAGAAAAGGCAGAGGAATCAGAGATCAAATTGCCGACACCCATTGGATCATCAAAAAAGCAAGAGAGTTCCAGAAAAACATTAATCTGCTTTATTGACTATGCCGAAGCCTTTGACTGTGTGGATCACAACAAACTGTGGAAAATTCTTCAATGGGCATACCAGACCACCTGATCTGCCTCTTGAGAAACCTGTATGCAGGTCAGGAAGCAACAGTTAGAACTGGACATGGAACAACAGACTGGTTCCAAATAGGGAAAGGAGTATGTCAAGGCTGTATAATGTCACCCTGTTTATTTAACTTATATGCAGAGTACATCATGGGAAATGCCTGGCTGGATGAAGCACAAGCTGGAATCAAGATTGCCAGGAGAAATATCAATAACCTCAGATATGTAGATGACAGCACCCTTATGGCAGAAAGTGAAGAACTAAAGAGCCTCTTGATGAAAGTGAAAGAGGAGAGTGAAAAGTTGGCTTAAAACTCAACATTCAGAAAACTAAGATCTTGACATCTGGTCCCATAGCTTCATGGCAAAAAGATGGGGAAACAGAGGAAACAGTGACAGACTTTATTTTTTTGGGCTCCCAAATCACTGCAGATGGTGACTGCAGCCATGAAATTAAAAGACGCTTACTTCTTGGAAGGAAAGTTAGGATCAACCTAGACAGCATAATAAAAAGCAGAGACATGACTTTGTCAACAAAGGTCCGTCTAGTCAAGGCTATGGTTTTTCCAGGAGTCATGTATGGATGTGAACATTGGAATATAAAGAAAGCTGAGTGCCGATGAATTGATGCTTTTGAACTGTGGTGTTGGAGAAGACTCTTGAGAGTCCCTTGGACTGCAAGAAGATCCAACCAGTCCATCCTAAAGGAAATGGGTCCTGAATATTCATTGGAAGGACTGATGTTGAAGCTGAAACTCCAATCCTTTGGCCACCTGATTCGAAGAAATGACTCATTTGAAGAGACCCTGATGCTGGGAAAGATTGAAGGCGGGAGGAAAAGGGGACAACAGAGGATGAGATGATTGGATGGCATCACCAACTCGGTGGACATGAGTTTGAGTAAACTCCGGGAGTTGGTGATGGACAGGGAGGCCTGGCGTGCTGCAGTCCGTGAGGCTGCAGAGTCGGACACGACTGACTGGCTGAACTGAACTGAACTGTCCTTTTAAAAATTGAATACAATGCACAGTTAAAGCAACAGACATATATCTTTGGAAAAGCTGAAACAAGTTTATTCTAATTTGTTAGTTTATTCTAATTTATTTAGCATAGACTTATTTTCTGGTGCTACATTGCAAACAAATGCTACTACATCTGCATCCCTTCACACATTTACAAAGTGCAAAGAGTCCTTGTGAAATTTCTAACTGAAGATTCAAGATACAAACTTAAAGTATTCTTTCAGTTCAGTCGCTCAGTCATGTCCAACTCTTTGCATAAAGTATTCTTTCGGGCATCTTACACGAGGTATTCGTGAATTAAGTGATTTTCAAGTACTTTTAATTTACCCTAATCCTGAAGATTGGAAAGACACAGAGCATGCCCGCCAGCCCCCAGTCCTGGTATCCTTCTGTGTGTGTGTGTGTGTATGTGTTTATGCGTGCGCTCTCTGTCTCTTTTTCTCTCTGCTCCTGCCTCCTGGCCTTTTAAAGATATGGAAGATCCATTTTCAGGGAGAATTCAAGATATGGAGGTTGTTAACAGTTGACAGTCACTTTTTTTTTTGTTATCCCTGGATGTTCTGTTCTATTCGAAGTATCCCCATTTCTTGTCTTTGTAAAACTGAAATCCGTGCTGTTGGGTTCCTCCTTTCCAGCTTTCTTGGCCTGCAGGATCGGGCCCGTGTGCCTTGGCCTGGCTTCAGCTGACCTTTCTAGACTGTCTGTAGCTGTTGCCACATGCTCTGGTCCTAACGAGTGACAACAAGGCCCCTGCCTGGGAGCCCCTCTCTTTTCACTCCGAAGCTGCCGGGTGAACACAAAAGTTTTCTCCTTTGTGCCTTAGACCCTCGAGGGCAGAGGTCACTCTCAGTGAACTCTGACTGAATGAGAAGTGGCGCGTCAATTGGGTATAATTTATGAGCTAAGGGTGTAGGATTCCCTAGTCAATTTCCTCCCTAAGAAAATAACAAATTTGTGTCAACTACAAAGATTGTCTTCATAGATTTAGAAAAGAAATAAATTTAGGAATTTTTCCATACCTGCTTATTTTCTACTTCACTGGCTTTAGGGGAAAAAAATAACTTTTTTCATTTAACAGAAATATAGATGGAAATGGGTTCTTTCCGGAAGGAACTACATCTTTAATGGAAATGTCAGGGAGGAATGAATCTATGTTTATGAATAATGGTAGCAACATGTGATGATCTAACCTTTTTTTCTCAATCAGATATTGTTGATTTTATGGATTTCCAAAAATATATGCAAAAACAAAAGAAAAATATTTTTAAAGCTGGAAACTGAACTTCCTAAGTCAGAGATAATTATATAAAAGTCACCAGTGTATCAGTTAAAGGTTTTGTTTTCTTAAACACAGTTCTGGTTGTTCTCACTTAGTCTCAATTAAGCCAGTCATTGATGTGAAAGTCACTCATTGGTGTCTGACTCTTTGCGACCCCATGGACTGTAGCTGCCAGGCTCCTCTGTCCATGGGATTCTCCAGGCAGGAATATGGAGTGGGTTGCCATGCCCTCCTCCAGGGGGATCTTCCTGACCCAGGGACTGAACGCGCGTCTCTTACGTCTCCTGCTTTGGCAGGCAGATTCTTTACCACTAGTGCCATCTGGAAAGCCCATAGATATGCATATGTATATTTAAAAGAATAAATAACAGAAACAAAAATTCTGTAGTATAATGCTTACCCTTATTTATGTGTGTAGCACTCTGATATTTTCTTGTCTATTTTATATGCTGGTTATGACCCATTTAATTGAATTCATGATTCCCGAATGAACTGCAAGCTGCAGCTTGAAAACGATTTATTTAGAGGCACCTGTTAACCAAGGTAGAAATCCCTTTCCTAGTCTCCCTGATAGAAAATCAGAAAACTGAACGCGTTCCATGATGCTTCTACTTCACCAGAGCTTCCACTGTGGCGCTTGCACTAGAAATTGGAAACCGCTTTCCAATTAGGAAACCACATTCTAAAATCTCCAGGAATTGACCCCAGGGCACCTTCCCTCCCGTCCTCTCTCTTTCCTCCTAAGACCCCTCCTGTGGGGATCAAGACCATTAGGACCAAGCCTTTTTCTCCAAGAATGTTTTGTTCCAGTAGATGTATCTGCAGCTTAGAAATGGGGTTTACAGTTGAGTGTTATTTTGCCAAAATAGGGAGAGTAAATGTTATTCCTTGTTCATTTAACAAACATTACTCTATGTAACTACTGCTGCTCTTGAATTAATTTTCCCAATAACTAAATATGCTCAGCATCTATACATTTTCTTTTGAAGCCATTATTTTTTAAACTGAAGAATAATTTATATGCTGTGAAATATATAAATTTTAAAGGACAGATCAATTTTGACAAATGCATGCATTGTGGCACTTCCCTAGTAAGACAAAAAAATTTCTATCACTCCATAAAATTCCCTCATGTCTTCTCATAGTTAATATCTTCTTACCCACTCCCAATTATAAGCAGTCATTGGTCTGATTTGTACCATTATAGAATAATTTTGTTTCTAAAATCATTCTTTTGCTATCTTCTTGGTTCTCTTCTACTCAATCCATACTTCTTATCCCCTGAAAGATGGTCTAATTTGTCCAAGTCCTTCTTAAAACTGAGCTTCCCTTTTGGCTCAGCTGGTAAAGAATCTGTCTGCACTACAGGAGACCTGGGTTCGATCCCTGGGTTGGGAAGATCCCTTGGAGAAGGGAAAGGCTACCCATTCTAGTATTCTGGCCTGGAGAATTCCATGGACTATATAGTCCATGGGGTTGCAAAAAGTCAGACACGACTGAGTGACTTTCACTTCACTGCTTAAAACTGGTTATTTACCATATATGTTAAAAGAAATGTAGTTGCAATAATCAAGAAAACTAATATTGGGTTAAATTTTAGGGCAATATTGTATATAACTCTATTGACTCACATGTAGCCTGAGGTCAACTAAAACTTCCAGGTATTAAACAAATTGTTATAAAACTATTGCTCTTTTATAATTTTAGGACTAAAATTCAGGATTTTTCTTTTATGCCTATGGAAGTTAATCTTGGTTTTGCTCATTGTTTCCAAGTATTCAGTTAATTTTGTTTCGTCATCTAACACATTTATAACTATCCCTCTTGTTTGTTTTATCCGCCAATTTGAAAATCACATGGTTTATATCTTCATTCAAATCCTTATGGAAATTTAGAACAGAAACTATCACCCAAGAAAAGGGTCTGGGATACTGACACATCTCTAGTTTCCTGCAGTCTGGGGTTAAGCTAATCTCGAGAGTGACCCTGCCTAACCATTTCAGCATATAGTGTCTGCTTCTTCATCTTTTACGCAAAAGTATCTTTCACCTATTTTCAAGCCATCTCTTTCTGTGTGGATTACATAATAGGGGATTGTATCTAGTCCTTAGCTTAAAGTCCATCAGTATATTGATTTGCCCAAATTTATGGCTCCAGCTTGGACCTCTCCTCTGAACTCAGATTTATTTATCAAACTGCCTACATGACATTCCATCTGAATTCTGGTTCTCACCTCACACTAACACATCTCCAAACAATCTGTTTCTATCTTTCTCACTCTATGCTTGCTTTAAAATTTCCTATTTTGCAAATGGCATCTTTGTTCTTACTGTTCCTTCCTCAGCTTAAATCCTAAATTATCCTTAATTTTTTTTTTCTCTCTTCACACAATCAAATAGCAAAAACTATAGGCTCTTTCTTTGAATGCATCCAATATTGGGCTACTTCTTAACTCTGCTGCATGGGGTCACAAAGAGTTGGACCACTGAGCGACTGATCACACAACACACACACAGAGACACACAAACTCTGCTCCAACTACTCTGGGTCTGAGCGCCATTATCCCTATAGAATTCTGTAGATGGTGATCCCTCCTTGGCTTCCCTGACTTCCATATTTGCTTCTGTGGTCTAGTCTCCACACAGCAGGAAAAAATCCCTTTCAAAAAGATCTCAAGTAGGTCAGCTTCTGCTCAAGATCTTCAGTGGTTTCTGCATCTCAGAGGACAACCCGAAGTTTATGCCACAGCCTCCAAAGCCCTCCATTAAGCCCTCCATTAACTTGCCCTGACTGATCATTCCAGTTTTTCCTCTCCTCTGCCTCCTCTTGCTGCACACGACTCTGCCTTTAGCCTTGCAGACCAGAGCTTCATCTCGTCCGTCCTCCTGCAGGGCACCCTCTCTGTCTATCCCTCCTTTCCTGCTCCCGGTACCTGCACGCTCACTCCCTTGCTGCCTGCAGTCCTCTGCCCCAATACTCAGTTGCACTTCCCTAGAGCAAACCTTTCATAGCCAATACCACCCTTACTCTCCTTAACCTGCTTAATTCTGTTCCTAGCATTATCACCTCCACACATGTTCTATATTGCTTTTTTATTCCTCTCTTTCAAAATTTAAGCTCCATGTGTGCAAGTATTTTTTCTTTTAAACCATTGAATTCCTAGTAGCTAAAATGGTGCCGGGAACATTTAAGTAAGAACTGAATAAAATGTTTGTTGAATGAGTTAATTAAACAGATGAATCAGTGAGTGCCCCACACAGAATAAGTGTTAGGTGAAAGACACTTAAATGTAATATAATGCATTAAGAAGAGGAAAATTAGAAAATTAGAAACATTCAAAACATTAAAATTTCTTTGCTATACATTTTTTATTTACAAAAAAAGACCTCTAAATTTGAATTTGGCCATGTAAAACGTTTGGATCCAAATCATTTGTATTAGAGACATAATTAGGCGCTGATTCTCTGACTGTCAGGCCAATCCAGAGCTAATCTGGGGCCTGATTGTCATGCATTGCCAAGGCATATTCTTAAATGGGAAATGACGTGCTTAGTAGCAAAGACATAGAGCTGTAGAATTTAATTATATTTAAATTAATGCCAGAAGAGCCTGAAGAGCTCTTCTTCTTTGACACCAATTAGGAGAGAGGCTGCTAAAGAATAAGTCATCTGCTGAAGAGAGACCCATAGTTTATTTGACTCTAATTTCACATAAAGTCTCCAGATAACTTTCATTTTATTAAAAATAGGGCAAAAAATCATAAATGCTGTATTTAGGAAGAGCTTTGATACCTATCGGGAAATTGATGTGTTGCCTTCCTAGGCACTGGAGAAGCACTTGCCTTGAACAAGTCGACTTTGCTGATGACGCCGAAGTTGACGTCAACAGTGAGGGCGAGCTGCATGGTGGTCGGCAGCGTCTCCAGCAGATCGGATTCATCTTCATAGAGATAAACACATCAACCCACAAAGAAGAGTCATTAATAAACAATACCGAAGCTCATTAAACATTAAAACAATAACAGTAACAAAATGCCAAGTCCTGTTTTGTAAATGAACAGCTGCACCACTGTCTATATTTTCCTTACTTTTATTGCACCGGCATACCCCATCACAACGGAAAAGAAACATACTTTCACTATTGACGACACGACAATTGTGAGTAATTCCAGAACTTTGTGCTTGCTGAAACTTTAGATATAAAATTTAGAGAGGATGGGGCCAAGGCTAGTGAACAAACTGGGGTGGGAAAAGGATCTGGTTCCCATCTTCTGATTCCACAGCCCTAACATCCTAGGGATGGCAAAGAAAAATGAGTATAATGAGTACCAAGTGGCTTACAGAGTTCTGTCATGATCTTATTGGATGCTTGGGGCAACCCCAAGTATGTTCATTCCTGCTTTCTGGAAAGAAGAAAGGAAAGGGGAAATGAAACTTAGAGCAAAAAAGTGTTAAGTGTCTTGTTTTTGTGTAAGTGGTGAGTGGCTGAGCTGGGAATGGAATCTAAAGAAAAAATGTATTAAGTGAGCAAATTCAAATGATTGTTATTTCCTTGCTTATTAACTCAATGAACTATGTGAATACATTAAAGATTTTTCTACCTGTGAATTAAATGATGGGCCTTTAGGCTGATAAAATGGTCCATGAACAAGACTACCCATTCTTAGTCTATAGTATAGTATGGGTTTCTGAGAGTTGATTATGTGTGATGTTTTCTTACATCCATTTAGATAAAAAAAACCCATGCTGTCTAATTTTGATTCAAATATTGAAATTTGAATATTTTCAAATATTCAAATCAATATTCAAATATTGATTCATATTCTAAATACGAAAATCCTTCCTATAAAAACACAGCTCTTTGTTTCCAAGGGCTGCTTATCTTTAGGTCCTTCCTAAGCTGAGGGTTTGGAGCAGGGTCCACAGGGAAAGAAGGAAGGGGTCTGCTACCCTTTCTCTCCCTGCTCCTCCCCCTGCATGAGACACCCTCAGGAATATTTGTGGGTGCTTAGGAAAAGGTTTGATTTTTGTCATTTAGATTCAGGAAGATGTTCTAAACCTGTGGTTGGCATCTCTTAAGACCAGCAGAGAGGAGAAGAAAACCATCAACAACCAGTGGTTCTTACCTGCTTTTTGGGAACTTTCATGATTTGGGAATCACATTGTAGTTTGCATTCTGAAGGCAGTAGCCTTTTTTACTTCTCAGTAGCACCAGTTCTTTGGAGAAGGAAATGGCAACCCACTCCAGTGTTCTTGCCTGGAGAATCCCAGGGATGGGGGAGCCTGGTGGGCTGCCATCTATGGGGTGGCACAGAGTTGGACACGACTGAAGCTACTTAGCAGCAGCAGCAGCAGTTCTTATTTTTATAGGGTGAGGTGCAAACTAGAAGTTGAATCTGATTATTGTTAAGTAGCACATTATCTTTAACTTACTTTATATCTTTTAGTAAGTGTTACTTTTACCTCCAGTGCTATGGTACTAACAGTAGACACTGTGAATGATTAAGGGTCTCCTGGTAGAGACCTGCAGCTGAGAGTGGCCTGAAAGATCACTGCTCTGAGCGCTGAGCTCTGGGAAGAGGATGATATTGCAGAGACAGCAAGAGTTTGGAGAACAGGTGCACATCTGAGCTCAGTATAGGCCATTTGCTGGCTCTGTGCCCTTGGCCAATTTTTTTTCAGTTAGGAGCCTCCATTTCCTTGTCTCCTAAAAGGGGGTTGGTAACGCCTAATTTCCCCCATTTTTCTGGGTGAAGATTAGATGAGGTAATGTGTGTAATATCTAGCATCTGTTGGACACTAAAGAAAATTTAGCAAGCCTTCCAGGATTTGCATAATCAGTAAGTTATGTTTGATTTGAGGGAAAATCCCATGGTATTAAGTGAGTGCTTTAAAGATTATTTAGTTGTTTCCCAATCTTTTGTTCAAATCCAATTAGTCTCTGCTGCTGCCTTACAGGATTTTCATTATGGGACATGGTTTACAGGGACTTAATCAGTAATTCCCAATGCTTACCTAGCATTCTTTGAGAGGCCCACGTATATTCATACCAAGTCCGGACCCGATTCTGCACAATCTTAGGAATGGAATAAGTATTCATATAGGCAATGGTATGATCCATGCAGATGCGGAAGTTGTTCTGATTGGCTGTAGCCGCCCCAATTACGTCTTGCATCTAAAACCACAAATATGGTCACTCCACACCCAGCAGAGGAAGTGGAAGAGTTACTGTAAGCCCAGCAGAGGAAGTGGAAGAGTTACTGTAAGCCCAGGTGAATTGAGTTCTCACATGACACAGTCCATTCTAATGCTGATCACCTGATCTTTTAACACACTGATACTGGGTCTTACTTTCAACCATTCACTGATTAGATATTGGACAAATCATATCCTTTCTGACCCAACGAGGACAGTAGAACCTATTTTACCTACCATGTGAGGCTTTTGTGAGGATTCAGTCTCATAATGCATGTGACTGCACACGTTCTTCTTTGCAAGCTTGCATATTACTACAAAGGTGTTAGTTGATATTTTAAAAATATATAGCTTGTGCTTATGCAAGAAATGTGCAAAGAAAGTTAAAGCAATTAATTACGTGGCAGAATGGCTAGTCCATTTCGGTGAATCTCGTTTTGCAAGCATCCTTCACAGATTTTTGCAGTGTGGCTGGCTATATGGACTCAATTCATCATGAAACTGCAACCTCTGTACTTCTCTTTGTGTTGTTTAGACAGATAAAATCAAATCTCATCATGCTTAAGGCATAGTATTCAGCAGAAGTTGAAATGTGCTGAAATTACTGACACATCATGTACAGATGTGACAATACTTAAGGAAATGTCAGGTTTTAGCTCTTGGATGTTTATAACTCAGCCATAAAAACCCACTCTAGGTTAAAAGCTGATCTTTAAGGTCTCAGCACAAAAAAGATATATAGCCCGACTCTTCCTCTCACATAGAGGGAAGCGAGTGGTTGTAAATTTGCTTTGACTGTGGGTTTATAATAGGGAGGAAAACCTGGGCCTCGCTTTCACACTCTTAAGACTTCGCTCATTCATTCTAGTAGCTGAGCCTTTTCTGCTTATGGAAAAACCACTCATTCTTTGAGGTATAGATCAAAAATGGCTCTTTTGTTGCAATGCCCTCCTCAGTTTCCATTTTTAGAGTTAACAGGTTCTTCTACTTGTTGGGAGCATCTACTGAGGAGCTATGCAGAGAGTCAACTGTACACACCTTTTCCAGTTCTGAACTTACCCCTTGAGGGCTATTTATCATCAACCTCAATTCCTAGACCCCCTTTTTCCAAGCCATTTTAGACAAATGATGGACATTACCCACTCACCTAAGGCCTTGAGAATTGGGATATTAGAGGCTGGGTTGGGAGATTTAATAGAGTTTTAAATTGGGACCCAAGGACAATTAAAAGCCTTATGGATTGGTGTTGAGGGCAGAGGATTTGTAGTGACAGTAATCTGAATGCTTTATGTGCAAGGCTGGATTTTGATGGTATAGGTGAAGAAGACATATATTCTATGATGTGTGTTCCAGATTGGAGGAGGAAAATGTCAGTCTCTATGAGCTGTATTCAAGACTAGAATATTGCAGTTAAAATGGGATGTGGTTATCTAGGGTGTAGCTCTTGGTATGGTTATATATGGGAATTTTGAATCAGTGGAGATTCTGTTCAGGACTTTCTGACTTTTGTTTCTGTTTTTCTCAGCATCTTTATTCACTGTGAGAGTCAAGGCACAAACCTCTATCTCCTGCCTCAACCTTTCTTTTGGGCTCTACTCCATTTTTTCGTGGCTTGGTGGTTCTCACTGATCCAGTTGGAACGTCACAGTCAAGGTACAGGCAGGTGTGGTGTGGGGAATAAAGCAGCACTTTCAAACTTTCGTGTGCATATGAATCTTCTGAAGATACTATTAAAATGCAAATTCTGATCCAGTAGGTTTGCGGTGACGCCTGAATTCTGAATTTCTCAGGTGAGGCTTCTACTCTTAGTCCAAAGACCACTTCGAATGGAATTTTAACTGGAGCTGGACATAGTTTTTTAATCTTGTAAGAATTGCCTTGAACATAGTAACTGCTAAATATGCCAGATTTTACTATTTTTATTGATATTATATGGTCTTATCTTATGACTTCTGAATTACATGTATGAATTTGGGATACTTTTTAATCTCCTCAAACTAGAGTTGTCTCAACTGCAAAACTGAGAAAATACTGAAGGAGATCTGGCTACTTCACATAGATTTTAGAAGTTATAAAATAATATGATCTTTGCCATTTATATTCAAATTAGTTGCATTTATATTCAAATTAATTGCCTTTCTCTATAAACAAACTTCCTATTTTCAATCATTGTTAATGTGTCTCCCCAAGCATTAAGATTATGATAATTTATACTCATAGTTTTAACTGCATAGTGTTCATCTTCCAAACTGAAATATTTTCTAAATAGAGTTTCCTTTACAATCTCTCTCTCTACTCAATTACCACGTTCAGGTTGAAGTGGCATGTATTCACCGTATTTTTTTATTTTTTGTATTTTGATGCTTCGATTTCTTGGATTATCCCTCCCAGAGTTAGCTAAGCCAGGTGGCACAGTGGTAAAGAAACTGCCTGCCAATGCAGGAGATGCAAGAGATGTGGGTTCCATCCCTGGATTGGGAAGATCCCCTGGAGCTGGAAATGACAACTCACTCCAGTATTTCGTGCCTGGAAAATTCCATGGACAGAGGAGCCTGGTGGGCTACTGTCCACGGGGTTGCAAAGAGTAGGACAAAACTGAGCACACGAAGATTGCAACCAACTCAACTAGGAGAGCCCCTTTCATATGCAAAACAGCCAATCCTGAGCCCTGACTTCAGCAGCCTTCTTCAATGGCTCTCATATTCCAGGCTACTCTCCACCTGCCGCAATTACCTCAGGGCCAAGTGCCAGGCCACTGAGAGAGTCCCTACAATCCAGAGCCTGTTGAAATGATACAAACTTGCCAATCTTAAATGCTGTTACCCTGCTTGATCAGTTCCTTTCCTGGTTCCCTCCTAAGTAGGCCTCTAGGCAAGGAGTGACCATCTCCTCCTGGATCTGTTTGTATAACAGACTATCTTTTCAGTGTCAATAGTCTCCTGATCTGTTGCCCTCACCATCTGTAAATGATAATAAAACCTCTATTTTAAAACACTATGCGTGCATGCATGCTAAGTGGCTTCAGTTGTGCCTGACTCTTTGCAACCCTATTGACGCTAGCCCGCCAGGCTCCTCTGTCCTGGGATTCTCCAGGCAAGAACACTGGAGTGGCTTGCCATGCCCTCCTCCAGGGGATCTTCCTGACCCAGGGATCAAACCTGTGTCTCTTTCCCCTACATTGGCAGGCAGAATTTTTTTTTTTTAAACCACTAGAGCCACCTGGTAAGCCCTTAAAACAGTATAACCCTTCCAATTTATATTTTGATTGATCTTCCATAAATCTCTTTGTTCAAAATTCTTCCCTGGCTGACTTTCCATTGCCCTTAAGATTAAGTTCAACATCTGCATCATTCAGAGCCCTTAAACTATCTGGTCCTTACTACGTCTCTAACCTTATTTACAGGTGTCTTTCACTCCAGCTGTTCTGGTATTCTTCCATTTCCTTAAACATGTATGGTGCTTTATTATTGCCATCTTTCACACATAGTTTCTGATTGAACTATCTCTCTGTAACTACCGAATCCTATCTGCTTTTTTAAGATGTTGCAAAGACATTTTCTCCTCCATGAAACCTCCTGGGAGGCTTCCTTTTTCTGCTCTAATACAGAGCTTTCAAACTCCCCTCTGGAACTTATCATGGTTAGCAGCTCCTTGACATTCATGGAAGTAGGATTTGAGTTTTGACTATTTGTGATCAGCTTTTTGTTGTTATTTAGTCACTTCAGTCGTGTCTGACTCTTTGTGACCCCATGGGCAATAGCCTGCCGGGCTCCTCTGTCCATGAGATTTCCCAGGCAAGAATGCTGGAGTGGAATAATTTTCATTGCTAAATTTTGTTAAAGCATATTCATAACACTGTTAGTGTAGTGAGTGGGAATCAATCGCTTATCTGGTGGTAATAATCATTTTGTGATTACAATCTCAAGATGGCTTTTTGCTTTCAGACATACAGTGTGTAAAGCACCTTACAAGGAAGTATAATTCTAAAGACGCTGTGCTGTTGAGCTTTTTTTTTCTTGTGATCTGATAAATCTCAAAGGTGCTGGGCTCTAACCTTGGCAAATGCCAATCATTTTGCAATAAAGTTATTTGGGTATTTGATTTACTTTCTCACAAGACTGTGATTCCTTAAGAATAAGGACAAGAAGATGCCATAATAAACATTTATGGGCCAATGATTTTAATTAATTTAGATGACATTTGGTAACCTCTGATTTAAATGACCTCTGAAGTTGACTTTAATCCAGGGATTCTATGACAATATTTGAAGTTTAAGTAAAAAAAATAGAGGGCTTCTAAAGGTTTTCAGAAAAACTTAGAAATGTGACTCTCTGAGAGTCTAACAGATACTCATTGTGTACAAGTTTTCTGATAGATTTAATAGTTTAAAAATGGAAAGACAATGTTGATCCATTTACAGCCCCCTTCAATTCATTAAAAGAGATGAAAGTTAGTAAAATTTAAAAAGCACCATATAGATTTTTATTTTTCCTATGTAAAGTTTATAAAAAATTGATAGGCTTTCAAAAATGACAGCATCATGTATCTAGGGATTCACATCTCAATTTACCTGACCAATTAAGCTGGAGAACACAAAAACTCCAGAAAAGAAGTTCAACAGTTGAAAAACAATTTCAAATGAAGTTTGTGGTTCTGGAAGGCCCCCAATGGTAATCAAAGTTCGAACTGCCCAATAATAACATCTCAGATACCTGTGAAAAGAGAAGATATACATTTTGCTTTTTACTATAGCAGTAAAATGCCATTATGCTTGGGAATATATTGCTATAATACTAGATTTTAACACATTCCCTTGTAATTAAGATTTCTTATCTTTAAGCAGCATTAGCAACTACCGTGTGTATTAATGTAAACTCCTCTTTTAAGGTAAACTTCTTGATAAACACTGTGAAATGACTAAACAAAGCCAAAGAAGGTGCCTATTAGTCATTCCACTTATTTCTCCCTGCAGAACAAGTCACCCTAGAGTTTAGTGGTATGAAGCGGCAACTATTTCACTAGGCTTGTGACGCTGTGGGTCAGATGTTTGTGGAAGACCCCCAAGACGGCTCATCTACTCCATGAGGAGTGAACCCTCAGGAGACTTGAATGCCAGGAGACAGCTGGGGGGACGTGATTGAGGCCAGAGTCCTGAGGCCGTGGTTCCAACTGTTGGCTGAGTTCTTCTGTTGTGCATGTCTGTTGGAACACCCAGGTGGTCTCCTCTCACAGTCTGAGCTGGGATGGTTGCACCCACTGGGGCTGGCTGTGTATTTTCATTCAGCCTGTGAGTGTGGCTAGCTTGAGCTTCCTTACAGCATGGAAGTCTTGGCGTAGATGGACTTCTTGCCTGGCTGGCTTCCCCCCGAGTGGTAGAAGCTCAGGCAGTAGCTTGTAAGGCTTCCTGTAACTCAGAAGCCCTATAATGTCTTAATCTCTTGCCACATATATTTGCCAAGCAAGTCTCTAAGACCAGCCAGATTCAAGGGAAGGGATATTTGAATCTACCTTTCAATGAGAGGAGCAGCAAAAAGTGTGAGGCTACCTTTAAACTACTTCGTAGTGACTAGTGAGGGATATCATAGATATCAAGGGGGTTTATGGAGATTGAAAAGACCTTTATAGTTTAGAACCAGCTGTTTTTTAACTGATGGAAGATAGAGCAGGTGGGTATATACCTCCTCTCTCTTCTACTCATATCTTACTATATGATTGAATATATAAACCATGACAGAGACAGAGAACTGAGTTCTATCTTAAAAGGGAAATTACTCTTGAGTGTAATAGCTAATTTATCTAGAAATTTAGTATTGAAGAAAACCAAGTATGCTCAGAAATATACTTTATAAAGATTCTGTACTAAACTTTAGCAATTGCAAATGGAGAGACAGATCATTATAGCCCAGATGGGAAGAAAATCTGGCACCAGGGCAACAAAAACAAATATGATAAAGATGAGGACAGAACATGTGAGATTCACTTGGCTATATGTGGCTAAGGGTTTCATGGAGTCCCAAGTGAGGTGGGAAGAGAAATTAGTATTACAACCCATTGCATATATATTATAATTTTGGTCCATAATTAGATACTGTTTATTGCTGTTTAGTCGTTAAGTTGTGTCCGATTCTCTGCCACCCCGTGGACTG
The DNA here is from genome assembly GCF_032452875.1 of Bos javanicus. Lineage (NCBI taxonomy): Eukaryota > Metazoa > Chordata > Mammalia > Artiodactyla > Bovidae > Bos > Bos javanicus. The sequence goes on along the minus strand of NC_083881.1, from coordinate 76,146,188 downwards.
TAGCCAGCCAGGCACCTCTGTCTATGGGGTTTCCCTGGCAGGAATATTAGAGTGGGTTGCCATTTTCTTCTCCAGGGGATCTTCCTGACCCAGGGATTAAACCCATGTCTCCTGCTGGCAGGTGGATTCTTTACCACTGAGCCCCCTGGGAAGCCCACACAATTAGGTACCTATTTGGTATATTCCATATAGCTCTGATAACATGGTCTGGATCAGATATTTCCACTGAATCCTGGAAGAAAAATGTCCTATATATAGAGGCCATTTTCAGATACTGTTGCAGAGAGGCATTCAGATTCAGTGGGTTCCAGCCAGCTATCTTAGTTTCCAGAGTACATAGAAAAGCAGCACTGTTACCGAATTCTGCCCTGGTCAGTCCTTTATTTCTTATCTGGGTGTGCCACATAAACCTTTGCACTTTAAGTAAACGTGCATTTGTCTTTGAACAAGGATGGCCTTTTGTGTGTGTGTGTGAGAATAGGTTATAATTTTCAGATCTTCAAACAGTAAGAAGTTGAGGTTTACAAAGAATCAAACTGCAGTTAAAGTCAGTATTCAAATAAAAACAGATCTAGAGAGAAATCACTTGTTTTGAAATTCAATACCTTTTGAAGGACATGAGTCCTGTTGTTTGTTTTATTTGGTACATACAAGAACGGACAAATAATTAACTCTTTGGTAGGATCTGAAACCACTGTGCCAAGAGAATAAAAGTATCACTAGTCTGCAAAATTTTTTCTAACAAGCTTCCTTGGACTTACAGATACTATAGTGAACTGGATGTCAGAGAGAACTGCCTTGCAGAAGTATGGAATTAATTTTATGGATTGCATTTAATTTTCAACTCCAGTTTATAATTTCTCATCACCTGACTTAGCATGATCACAAGTCCTGGGCCTGCGGCTCTCTGAATTAAGGAAATTTATTGACCCCAGCGCAACCCACGAGTGGGACACGGACCAGATTCTCTCCCTACGTAGCCAATTCCAACTGTTGGGATTACTATGCTCTACAAAGTCCCTCTAGTATTGAGAGGAACAAACACAGGAATTACTTTCTCTTACTTTCTTATTTACAGATGTTAGAAAATAACAAGTGTAAAATTTAGGCATTGATTTTCCAAATCTGAAGGGTCAGCCTTGAACCATTTTTTTCATGATGAAAAAGCCTGCAATGTTAATTGGAAGTTTTCTGTCCTGATGCTTTGTGGTTTACCTTGGAATTCTTTTCTCAGTCATGTCTTATATCCAGGCATGCACAACCAGAGGTAAGATTTGTAATTTAATTAGATGGCACCATATTGATCTTCCAGGATTAGCTTAATTAGTCAAGTGTGTCCACCTCTAATATTTACACCTTGGGCAGATAGATCTTTTCAAGGAGATTCTGTCTGGCTGATTTAATACGTGAGCTATCTTATAGGCTATATATATATATATATATATATATATATATATATATATCTCCTCAAGTTAAAGCACTAAGGCAGAATTTGACATAAAACCATAAAAAATCATTTTGTATGAAAATAGAACTTCTTCCTCTGTGAAACAAATGCAACATGAAACTTCCCCCCAGCATTTTGTTTTGAAATATTTCAAACAAGCAGAAAAAACTGAAAGAATTTCACCCTTGTATTCACAGCATAGATGTTATTAATATTATGAACATTTTACTTTATCTTCTTTGTCACATGTTTCTCCACTTTCCATCCATCAACCCATCTTATTTTTGGGTGTATTTCAAAGTAATTTGCAGACAGACACTTCCTCCTAAATACAGTACTTCAGAATATATATGTGTGTGTATATATATATGTATGTATTACTACAGGTCTATACTGATATTTAAAAAAACTTGAACATACATTGAAAGCACAAATCTTAAGTATACCTTCTGACACTATTTGATGAATTCTGAGAAATCCATACATCTGTGTAATTCAGAAACCCATCAAGACAGAGGACATTTCCATCACTTCAGAAATTTCTCTCATTTCTTTTCCCCAGTCAGTTTCTGCCCCCAGGGGTGGCTGTTGTTTCAGATGAGCTTTGCCTGCTTTAGAATTTCACACAAATGAAATCACACATGTGTACATGGTTGTGTAAGATGTCTTTCACTCAGAATAATGTTTTTGAGATTTAGCTGGGTTTTTGTGTGTTTATTCATTTTTACTGCTAAGCAATATCCCTTGCATGACTACAGTACAGTAAGTTTATCCATCTTTCTGTGGATGAAAACCTAGACTGTTTCAAGCTTTTGGTTCTCATGAATAGACATTCTATGAATATACTTATATATGTTCTTTCATAGGCATATATTTTTAAGTTCTCTTGGGCAAATATTTAGGGTTGGAATTTTTGTTTTTAAGGTAGGTGCTATATTTAGTTGTATGTCAGATTTTATCCCTCCAAACGTGTATGAGATTTCCATTGCTTTATATGTTTAACCCAAGAATATGAAGTTTTAAAAAATTTTAGCCAATGTGGTGGATGTGTAGTGGGACATGCAACTTTTAAAAGTACCCAATTCCATACTTTATGAGTGAGCCTTTTAACTACCTCTACCTGTCTTAGTTCCAGTTCCGGGTTTCTGTAAATTTCTCACTGAGGACACTGAATCTGGAGGAGAACGTTAGGAGTCTAGTCTCATTAGAAGATAAACTCCTCAACAACAGGCATGACAAATAGGAGCTGAATAATATTTGTTAAACGCTGTGAAAGAATAAGTGGAAGGTCTTGCAAACCCAAGACTGAAGAACACGCGAGGCTGCATCTGTGATTATGTCCAGTAATCCCCATGCGGACTCCTCCCTGTCACGCCACCAGCTGCCTTTCATCTCCCTTCTGGTCTGCCGATCTGCTGTTCTGGAGTGGCTGTGATGCATTTGAGGGAGTCCAAATGTCTAGTGTAAAGACCACTCTTTCTTTCTTTTCCTGCTAGTGTCTGAACTGAAGTATCTAGGGGACCCTGACTTAATAACTTCATTTACCCTTGTCTCATCTTCCTCGTGTACAAAGGGAAGGGAGTAAGTTATCCCAAATTTCCTGAGCACTAAAGTATGGACATTCCGACTCCTTCTTCACCCCATCTAGAGTTATGATTCCCATGACACACTTGCTTGCTCTTTTACTCGTTCATTTGATGATTTATGTGTCGGGGATTGAGGTTAGGGATTTGTTAAGAAATTTTTGCACATTGGGAAATTTGTATCAGAAAATAAATAAATTGAGGTATATATGGATAAAGGGAGACTGGGAACATTTCTGGATACCAAATAACTGGAGGAAGGAATGGCAAACCACTCCATTATTCTTGCCTGGAGAACCCCATGGACAGTATGAAAAGGCAAAAAGATATGACACCAGAAGATGAGCCCCCAGATTGGAAGGTGTCCAATATGCTATGGAGGAAGAGTGGGGGGAAATTACTAATAGCTCCAGAAAAAATGAAACAGCTGAGCCAAGGTTGAAACGATGTTCAGTTGTGGATGTGTCTTGTGGTGAAAGTAAAGTCCGATGCTGTAAAGAGCATTGCATAAGAACCCGAAATGTTGTAATTGGACATGGTCAAGCAAGAGATGACAAGAGTGAGCACTGACATCTTAGGAATCAGTGAACTAAAATGGACAGGAGTGGGCAAAGTTAATTCAGATGACAGAGATATCTACTACCGTGGGCAAGAATCGCTGAGAAGAAATGGAATAGCCCTCATAGTCAACAAAAGAGTCCAAAATGCAGTACTTGGGTGCAACCTCAGAAACGACAGAAAGGTGTTGGCTCATTTCCAAGGCAAACAATTAAACATCACTGTAATCCAAATCTATGCCCCAACCACAAATGCCAAAAAGCTGAAGTTGACTGATTTATGCAGACCAACAAGACCTAACACTAAAAAAGATGTCCTTCTCATCATAGAGGATTGAAATGCAAAACTAGGAAGTTTAGAAATACCTGGAGTAACAGGCAAATTTGGCCTTGGAGTACAAAATGAAGCAGGGCAAAGGCTAACAGTTTTGCCAAAAGAACACACTGGTTATAGTAAATACCCTCTTCCAACAACACAAGAGATGACTCTACACAGAGACATCACCAAGTGGTCAAAAATCAGATTGATTATATTCTTTGCAGCCAAAGGTGGAGAAGCTCTATACAGGCAGCAAAAATAAGACCAGGACCTGACTGTGGCTCAGATCATGAACTCCTTATTGCAAAATTTAGGCTTAAATTGCAGAAAGTAGGGAAAGCCACTAGGCCATTTAGGTATGACCTAAATCAAATATCTTACGATTATACAGTGGAGGTGATGAATAAATTTAAGGGATCAGATCTGGTAGACAGCATGTCTGAAGAACTACAGAGGTTAATATCATAGTACAGGAGGCATTGATCAAAACCATCCCCGAGGAAAAGAAACGCAAGACGGCAGAGTGGTTGTCTGAGGAGGCTTTACAAATAGATGAGAAAAGAAGAGAAGCAAAAGGCAAGGGAGAAAGGCAAGATACACCCAACTGAATGCAGGGTTCCAGAGAATAGCAAGGAGAGATAAGAAAGCCTTCTGAAGTTAACAGTGCAAAGAAATAGAGGAAAACAGTAGAATGGGAAGGACTAGAGATTTCTTCAAGAAAACTGGAGATATCTAGGGAACATTCTATGCAAGAATGGGCATGATAAAAGGCAGAAACAGTAAGGCCCTAGCAGAAGCAGAAGTGATTAAGAAGAGGTGGCAAGAAATACACAGAACTATATAAAAAAGGTCTTAATGACCTGGATAGCCATGATGGTGTGATCACTTACCTAGAGCCAGACATCCTGGAGTGTGAAGTCAAGTGGGCCTTGGGAAGCATTACTACAAACAAAGCTAGTTGAGGTGATGGAATTTCAGCTGAGCTATTTAAAATTCTAAAAGATGATGCTGTTAAAGTGCTGCATTCAAATATGCAAGCAAATTGGGAAAACTCAGCAGTGGTCATAGGACTGGAAAAGGTCAGTTTTCATTTTAATCCCAAAGAAGGGCAATGCCAAAGAATGTTCAAACTACTGTGTAATTGTGCTCATTCCACACGCTAGCAAGATAATGCTCAAAATCCTTCAAACTAGACTTCAACAGTACATGAACTGAGAACTTCCAGGTGTACAAGCTGAGTTTAGAAAAAGCAGAGGAACCAGAGATCAAATTGCCAACATTCATTGGATCATAGAGAAAGTAACGGAATCCCAGAAAAACATCTACTTCTGCTTTATTGATGATATGAAAGCCTTTGACTGTGTGGATCACAAATAATTGTGGAAAATTCTTAAAGAGATGGGAGTATCAGATCACCTTACGGGTTTGCTGAGGAACGTGCATGCAGATAAGAACACTTAGAATTGGACATGGAACAACAGAGTAGTTCAAAATTGAGAAAGGAGTAAGTCAAGGCTGTATTTTGTCCCCCTGCTTGTTTAACTTCTATGCAGAGTACATCACGTGAAATACCAGGTTGGAGGAATCACAAGCTGGAATCAAGATTGCCAGCAGAAATATCAACAACCTCAGATATGCAGATGATACTGCTCTAATGGCAGAAAATGAAGAGGAACTAAAAAATCTCTTGATGAGGATGAAGGAGAGTGAAAAAAACTGGCTTAAAGATCATGGTGTCTGGTCCCATCACTTAATGGTAGATAAAAGGGAAAAAAGTGGAAATGGTGACAAATTTTATCTTCTTGGGCACCAATGTCACTGTGGATGGTGACTGCAGCATGAAATTAAAACATACGTGCTCCTTGGAAGGAAAGCTATGACAAATCTTGATAGCATGTTAAAAAGCAGAGACATCATTTTGCTGACAAAGGTCCTTACAATTAAAGCTATGGTTTTTTCCAGTAGTTATGTACAGATGTGAGAGTTGGACCACAAAGAAGGCTGAGCACTGAAGAATTAATGCCCCTGAACTGTGGTGCTGGAGAAGACTCTTGAGAGTCCCTTGGACTGAAAGGAGATCCAACCAGTCCATCCTAAAGGAGATCAGTCCTAAATATTTTGCTCAAGTTCCAATACTTTGACCACCTGATGTGAAGTGCCGATTCATTGGAAAAGACCCCGATGCTGGGAAAGATTGAAGGCAGGAGAAGAAGGGGGAGACAGAGGATGAGATACTTGGATAACCTCCCTCCAATCAAACTCCAGGAGACAGTGAAGGATAGGGAAGCCTGGCGTGCTGCAGTCTATGTGGTCTGAGTTGGGCATGATTTAGGAACAGCAGCAGCTTATGTTCTGATTTTGAGCTAAGTAAGCCCTTTCCTGCTTTGTCATATTTCACAGTCAGATGAAGGCTGCCATGTACTTAGTATAAATGAAAATAACCTCTTGTCTTCTACTGAAATGAACAGACATTGTTATTTTGATGAAGATTAATAGAATAGTAATACATGCCTCTTATTTTAAATGTTCACAGTGCTTCACTTACACCCTACAGTTGCTGCATAATTCTAACTAGGACAAGGTTCACAAGTCCAGTGATCTCATAAGCAACCTCCAAATTATATGTCGTCAGGAGCCATCACAAGGGTTAACTAAAAAAAGACTTCACGCTTTTGAGGTCAAAGAGTAATATGAAGTAAGAGAAGAGGCAGGTGCTGCTTTAAAACTGTGGGAAATGCAGGTGTATTAACAACTGCCCTTTACAAATTATTTATTATCATTTTATTTGCCTGTGCCGAGTCTCAGTTGGGGCATTTGGGATCTAGTTCCCCTACTAGGGGTCAAACCCAGGCCCCCTGCATTGGAGTGCAGAGTCTTAGCCACTAGGTAAACTCTGGGAGATGGCGAGGGACAGGGAGGCCTGGCATGCTGCAGACCATGGGGTCGTAAAGAGTCGGACGCAACTGGGCGACTAAACGATAACAAGAACAATTATTTATACATAATATATATATACACATATACATATATATATATATAAAAATAAAACAGCACACACACATTTGCTACTTTTAAAGGCATTTTCTTGGTAAGGATGTGTCCCTGACACTTGGTAAGAGGATTATTGGGCTTCCCTGGTGGCTCAGCTGGTAAAGAATCTGCCTACAATGCGGGAGACCTGGGTTCGATCCCTGGATTGGGAAGATCCCCTGAGAAGGGAAAGGCTACCCACTCCAGTATTCTGGCCTGGAGAATTCCATGGACTGTATAGTCCATGGGGTTGCAAAGAGTTGGATATGACTGAGCGGCTTTCACTTTCACTTTCAAGAGGATTATTAGAGCTTTGGTTTTGGGTGAGAACCCTCCTGTCTAAAGGAGCAGAGAATGCAGGCTGTTTGGTAGTAATGCTGAAAAATTATCAAAACTTGCTCCTTGGGCTAGAAAATGACCAGTTTTTTGTAATCTATCATGAATGATTAAGAAGAATGAGTGGCTTCTTTTTCCAAAGAGAAAATGCAGATGGCCTATCAGATCAGATCAGTCGCTCAGCCGTGTCCGACTCTTTGCAACCCCATGAATCGCAGCACGCCAGGCCTCCCTGTCCTTCACCAATTTCCGGACTTCACTCAGACTCACGTCCATCGAGTCAGTGATGCCATCCAGCCATCTCATCCTCTGTCGTCCCCTTCTCCTCCTGCCCCCAATCCCTCCCAGCATCAGAGTCTTTTCCAGTGAGTCAACTCTTCGCATGAGGTGGCCAAAGTACTGGAGTTTTAGCTTTAGCATCATTCCTTCCAAAGAAATCCTAGGGCTGGTCTCCTTCAGAATGGACTGGTTGGATCTCCTTGCAGTCCAAGGGACTCTCAAGAGTCTTCTCCAACACCACAGTTCAAAAGCATCAATTCTTTGGTGCTCAGCCTTCTTCACAGTCCAACTCTCACATCCATACATGACCACAGGAAAAACCATAGCCTTGACTAGCCGGACCTTTGTTGGCAAAGTAATGTCTCTGCTTTTGAGGATGGCCTATAGACACATGAAAAGATGCTCAACATTGCTAACCATCAGGGAAATGTGAATCAAAATCACAAGGAGATATCACCTCATACATCTTAGAATTTCTATCATCAAAAAGAACAAAAATAACAAATGTTGGCAAGGATGTGGAGAAAAGGAAACCTTTGTACACTATTGGTAGTAATGTAAATTGGTATAGCTGCTATGGAAAATAGTACAGAGGCGTCTCAAAAAAACTAAAAATAGAACTATCATATGACCCAGCAATTCCATTCCTGGGTATATATCCAAAAAACTCACTAATCTGAGATGCACCCCAATGTTCATAGCAGTGTTGTTTACAATTGTCAAGATATGGAAGCAACCTAAGTGTCCGTTAATAGATGATTGGTTAAAGAAGACGGACACATCTTTTCCATACAGACACAGTGGAATACCACCCAGCTATGACAAAGAACGAAATCCTGCCATTTGCAGCAGCACGGATACACTCGGAGGGTGTTATACTAAGTGAAATGGATTGAAGACAAATACTGTATGATATCATTTCTATGAGGAATTGAAAAAAATACAACCAACTAGTGAATATAACAAAAAAGAAGCAGACTCACAGACACAGAGGACAAACTAGGGGTTTCCAGTGGAGTGAGGGAGGGAAGGAGGGGCAATGTGGGGACAGGGAATTGAGAAGTACAAGCTATTACGTATAAAATAAGCTATAAGAATATATTGTACAATGTGGGGAATATAGTCAATATTTTACAATAACTATAAATGGAGCACAACCTTTAAAAATTATGACTCACTGTATTGTACATCTGTAACTTACATAATATTGTACAGCAACTATAACAATAAAAATTTTTGTAAAAGGATGAGTAGCTTCTAATTCTTTGGTACAAGGTTCCATTTGCATCTCCTAATACAAGCTTATTAATGAGATTCTCAAATCTTTTATCTTTACTGTCTTTGGTGCTCGATCGGTTAATAGTTGTGTGTTGATGTCTCAGACTTTGATGGTGTGTTTGCCAGTTTCTCTTCCTTCTAGTAATTTTTGCTCTGCAAGTTTCTTTGACTCACTGTAACTATTTTGCATTAGGTGCATTACACATTTAGAACTGGGAAATACTGATGGCGAATCGAAACTATTACCATTATATGGTGACTTAATTTTTCCCTAAAATAATTTTTGTTTCGAAGTCTATTTTGACTGATATAGTTTGATAATCTCTTTCAGCTGGTGAATTTAGTCCATACTAACTTATTCTGCTTACTGATATATTTTATCAGTAAGAATTGATGCTTTTGAACTGTGGTGTTGGAGAAGACTCTTGAGAGAGTCCCTGGACTGCAAGGAGATCCAACCAGTCCATCCTAAAGGAGATCAGTCCTGGGTGTTCTTTGGAAGGAATGATGCTAAAGCTGAAACTCCAGTACTTTGGCCACCTCATGCAAAGAGTTGACTCACTGGAAAAGACTCTGATGCTGGGAGGGATTGGGGGCAGGAGGAGAAGGGGACGACAGAGGATGAGATGGCTGGGTGGCATCACCGACTCGATGGACATGAGTCTGAGTAGACTCTGGGAGTTGGTGATGGACAGGGAGGCCTGGCATGCTGCAATTCATGGAGTTGCAAAGAGTCGGACATGACTGAGCGACTGAACTGAACTGAACTAATATATTTTAAATTGTTTTAGCATCTCACCATTTTTTTTCTTCTAATGATTAAGAATTTATCCTCTCTATTTCTATTCTTTACTGATAATCTTACCACTCAACTCCAGCTTCAGGACACATAATTTTTTTTTAGATTTCAGAGATTCCTTTTACTTTCTAAAGAATTTAGCAATCGTTGGGAACTGTTGTAATATGTTATATAGAAATGTGTCTTATAACAAGTAATTACAATACCTAATACAACAAACATTTCAAGTAGGTTATCTTCTTGTATTTTAGTGAGAGGGCATTTTGAATATCTGGCCTACACTATAGCTGGAATTAGATGTCTAAAATATTAGCACACTTTAGTTTTAGCTTCTTATGGGTCAAAGCTGAGGTTTCTTTCTTCTTATTATAATAATATAAATTTAATTGCTCCTTCCTTTTTTCTTTCCTTTCTCTCTCTTTCATACACTCAGTATATGTTAGGTATTTAAAGAAGGCGAGAAGGAAGAGAAAGACTGAAGAAACTCCCTTCTTGTCTTCTCTAAGACCAGCATATACTAAGCGTGTGCTGTATACTTAATATTCTAAGCACTGAGAGCAAGACATATTCTCTAAAAATGCTGCAGAGAGGCATCCAGGGATGAAGAGAGAAATAGCTCTCCTCTTTCTAGACGGCAGAAAATTTTCTAATTTGAGTAAAACAGTAATCAGACTCATGCATCTGATGATATTGAATTATATACTTCTAGACAATATTTTGGAGAAGGCAATGGCACCCCACTCCAGTACTCTTGCCTGGAAAATCCCATGGACGGAGGAGCCTGGTAGGCTGCAGTCCATGCTAAGGTTCGGACATGACTGAGTGACTTCACTTTCACTTTTCACTTTCATGCATTGGAGAAGGAAATGGCAACTGACCCCAGTGTTCTTGCCTGGAGAATCCCAGGGATGGGGGAGCCTGGTGGGCTGCCTTCTATGGGGTTGCACAGAGTCGGACACGACTAAAGCGACTTAGCAGCAGCAGCAGCAGCGGACAATATTTAATATAGTTGGTATCTTAGTCAGTTTTCTATATAGTTATATTAAGCTGAATACATATGTAGTTTCTAAAGGAAATTACTTACAGATTTGGTTATAAACTTTCTTCTGTTGCTGTGTGTGTGTGTGTAGTTTCCCAGTCAGTGGGCCCTATGACTTTAAATTTTTAAAATTAGTTCTGGCTAAAAGTTCAAAAAATGTTGTTACCATCCCTCATTCAGATCCTGCTCACTCTAGCTGGTGTGTAATTCCGTGAGTTATCTTTCCTCCCTCCTGTAATTGCTTTCCTTCCCAAGGCTGCTGTGAGTTGCCCTTCAAAATCATGCTGGGACCTGCTATTTTCCAGTAAGGACATTGCCTTACAGTATGCTCAAACTCATTTCACTGGAGCAGAAAGTCAGTGGCGGCCACTTTATGCCAGGCCTTTATATCTACCAAAAATTTCACTATTAAATAACTCAGCTGCCATTATTGAGTTGTGATTCTACTGCACCAAAATTTTCAGATAATCTCTTTTAATCTCGAAGTATTTGCACGTCTAATTATCAAGTTTAGTTTATGATCCTTGTTTAAACTTTATCCTAAGTTTAGTTTATGATCTGTAAGCATTTAATTGAGTTAGTGGTTATAGCTGACTCATAACCCATAAAACCCTTCAGTGGTAAACTAATTAGTCATTGCACCTGCCTTCCAAATAATTAACATTGTTCATTACTAACATTGGCGTTGGAATTATTAAAAGTTACTTTACCACTCTGTTATCTATAGCAGAGGCTTCCCAACTTCTCTGATCTTGATCCAGAGTAAGAAATGAATTTTACAGGTCAACTCAGGACACACACACACACACACCCACACATACACAAACACGGACGTGAATGCACACACACACGCACACAGATGCACACACACACGTGCACACACACACACAAGCACACGCACACACACACAGATGCACACATGCACGCGCACACACAACACACCCCTACTAGGAATGACAGCCTGTTTTCTACTCTGTCATCCTCTATTCATTCTACCCTCTCTCACTCAAAAGCATACTGACTTCCTACAGAGTTTTTACTGTCCACTAATGGACCGTGCTTTACAGTTTCAAAAACTGGCTTACGAAAACTCCCACTGGAACAGAAGTTAAGAAGAGTCAGTAAAAGTTTCCTTCAAAAGGAACGCTTACCCTGCACGCAGACGTAGAGAACAGACTTGTGAACACGGGAGGGAAGGAGAGGGCGGGGTGAACTGAGCGCAGGAGTGAGATATACACGTTACTATGCGCGCAATAGACGCTCCTAGCTCCTGGGAGGCGGCTGTGGCACAGAGGCGCTTAGCCTGGTGCTCTGTGATGACCTGGGGGTGGGGTGGGGCTGGACGGGGGAGGTTCAAGAGGGAGGGGTTAGATGTACACTCGTGGCTGATCCACACTGCTGTACAGCAGAGCCGACCCAACATTGTAAAGCAATCATCCTCCAATCAAAAATAAATAAAAAAATAAAAAAAAATAAAACTCACTTGTTTCCCTCACCATCATACACCCATCTGGTACTTCCAATTCCTTCATAGTTTGAAGCCCAGTAATACATACAAGCATTAATGTGCAGCGTAAACAGCAAGTATCCAGTTGTTCGAATTACTCTATCAACGAGAAGAAGTGCAAAGTGAGGCTCGTGTTGTTTCTGGAATACAGCCTATTTTAACATTTTCTTTTTCTTAAAGTCTCTGCTGAATCTCCTTGCTTTAAATTTGTGAACTGTTAGCTCTCATTAGTACAGTATAAAATGATGCTGCCATCACAGGTTTTCAGGCTTCAGTCTCTTGACTGGGACTGACAGAGTGGAAAAAAAAACTCTTCTCTTCTCACAGATGGCATGAGTCAGTTCCCTGAAAGACATGTCTCCAGGGTCACGTCTCCAGTCTGAGTTCCATAAAATACACCATGCTGATTTCACTGGGTATCTCCGAAAAGCTCATGGGACTTCATGCTACAGTTGACTGACTAGAGGTCTCTGGGCAAGTTAAGTTCAGAACAGCGAATGAATGAAAATTCAGATTGGAATGAATTGTCAGGAGAGAGATGCAAAGTCAGCTTGGAAAAACACATTTCTCTGACCTTGTTCTGAGGGAAGCAGGTAATATGCCCTCTTTTTTTTTTTGTCAGGTATTCTTCTAAATCTAAGTTTCATACTTTCATCTCACTTTGAAGTGTTCAGATCTGTTTTAGAACATAACCCAATATTCTACATAGCCCCAAATCTGAGATTATTCCTTACTCTCTTGCAGGGAGGCCATATTCGTCCCCAATTCTGTCTAAAATGTCATAGCACTGCGCTCTCTCCCAGCCCCAAAGTACACTGAGTTATACTTTACCTGTAAATGTACGCCTTGTTCATTATAGACTCGAGGTGATGGTTAAACTCAAAAAATGAAGAGTACTGTGTAGGAAACAAGCAAAGGAATCCAAAAGTGTGTTAGTCTTAAATACATCTCTTACATTTAAATAAAACAATATGAAATAGACTTTATTTGCTACTGAAAATAATTGTATTCATGTCTTAAACAAAAACTGAGATCTGTTTAGTGGTGTTTTCCTCTGGGCAGTGCATTTTAGCAAGGTGCCAAACTTATAGAGCTTCTCGCTTTTTTTTCATTTCTACTCTCTAGTTATGTCTTATTTGTAATGCTTTTAGAAAATCAAGCTTAAAAACATTTCTTTCCTTTTTTCTTTTTAAAGCATATAGTGGAACTTTGTTTCACAATAATTAAAAATCACACCTCCCTTCAAAATATAGGTAAAATAGGAGAAGAATAATAAAATACATTCAAGTCACAAACAGGTGTTAAGTCCTGGTGCTCAACACTGGCATTACATATAAGCAAGCTGCATTAAATGTGTATTTATTTCAACAAAATTTAAAGTCCAGTAACTGTTAGCATTGTTTTCTATCCTTGACGCTGTTCAAAGATACAGTGGGTTTAGATGCGTCTGAACAGTTGCAGTTTGCCTCAAGGTTTTCTTGTGCTTACACCCACTTCCATCTCAGCAGATACTCCCTACATGCATCCCCTACTTTCTCTTTTAATTTATAGGCTGTAAAATGCAAGAGCATGAAATCCAGAGCTGAACACCAATCTCTTCTCTTCCATTTATTAACTGTGTGACCTTGGAAAAGTCACTTAATATTTCTGTATTTCACTTTCCTCATCTGTAAAATGAGGACATCAGAGAACATGACTCCAAAAGAGGCTGCATGCTTACATGACTTCATGCATTTAATCATATAATATGCTTAGACTCATAGGACCTTACAGATTGGAAGGGCTATGAGAGGTTATTAAGTTCAAAGAGTATTTGGTTCAAAATTTCATCCAATGCAGGTATGACTGTAACAGAACATTTGGGAACTAGAAAACAGGTGTAATAGCAATGACTACTAATCTCGGAATATGCACAAACGATTTGTTTTTCTAGAATTCCTGAGTAGGAAACATTCATTCAGCACTCAGATTAAGATAATTTCCATTTGTGGTAACTTGTTTACTGTGCTCTTGATAGAAGCTTGCACAAAGACACATTTTAAAGTTTTGCTTAAGTGTTCACTGTAGAGAAAATTCATATTCTTAATTTGTTTTTTCATATATACTTTGGGGGTAGACAAATGATATTTTCTCTAGAGAACTGCACACTAAAATGACACGCTTCTGTGGAAATGGCTGGACTGTGGGGCTATGATAAGAAGATTAATGCTGACTTTCAGGACTTCCTAGATTTTAAAAACCTACTACAGATAGTGAGCTTTTGGACACCATAGGGATGCAAAGATGGGGTGTGAAGAGCTAGCATTTTATAAGATTTTATTATGATACAAAACTCCCCAATCCATAGGAACCAGAGACTCTCTAAAAGTTGCTCATCTGAGAAGTGGGCTCCTGAAATGTCCATTTGACACTAGAAAATTGATGATGGATGGCCAGCCCACCAAGCTGCCAGGAATGTTAAATTCTACTCAGTCTAGACCCACACCCTGTGGTCAAAACAGAAGTCCCTAGAGTAGTCTTGAGTGTGTGAGACTATAGAGTAACATCCCTCTTGATGTGGAAAAGTCATGAATGTGGAAAGAGAGCCTTTCAGCCTGAAGTTCACTTGCTCATCTGATGATAGTAAAGACTTTGGAGTCAAAAAATGTGTGATAGACTCCAGATACTGCCACTCACCAGCTGCGTGTCTGGACAGATTTTTTTAACCCTGCTTATTCTCATTTTCATCTCCAGAAAGAGCTTGTTTGGAGGAATAAATGAGACAATGAATAAAAGTTCAACAAAGTGTGTAGCACCGAGCATGGATCCAGCAAGCAGCAGTTGCTGCTGCGTCAGGATCCACTCGAGTCTCCAGGTTATGCCATCTTGTCTTCCCAAAGTGTCAAAGAGATAATCGCATAAAACTGAAAGAATCTGTGGTATTCCTTTTAAGAAGGCTGTCTTTGGGAATGCAAGCTACTATTGCTATTATTAAAGATTTCTACAAAATTCCACATGCTGACTCTCCTCATTTTAGGTGCCTGATAAAGCTATGAGTTATAAAATATTTATATCTTAGAATCTTTATCAATAGGTAATTTATTAATACAGTTCAAGAACAGTAAGAAATGAATACCTTCAAAGTCTTTTCTTCTATTCTGCCCCCGTGCCTGCCTGCTAAGTCATTTCAGTATTGTTCAACTCTTTGTGGCCCTGTGGACTGCAGCCCGCCAGGCTCCTCTGTCTGTGAGATTCTCCAGGCAGGAACACTGGAGTGGGCTTCTGTGCCCTCTTCCAGGAGATCTTCCTGACCCAGGGATCGAACCTGAGTCTCTTATGTCTCCTGCACTGGCAGGTGGATTCTTTACCGCTAGGAAAGGAAGCCCCATTCCTGCCCCTATGCATCCTGATTTCCTCTCCAGCCTCAGTTAACCATTTTTATTCGATTTTTTTTTTGTAGTTGTCCACTGTTTACATAATACAGAAACATAGAATATATTCTCTTTCTGTTGCAAGACTTAACATTGTTCTATAAACTGTTTTGTAACTAACATTTTTTCCTTAACTTTGTTGTTTTATCTTGGAGGTTGTTCTCTACCAGTTCACAGAAAACTCCCTCTTTATTTTTACATTACAAAGTCTTCTACTGTATAGAGGTACTGCGATTTAACTAGTTCCCTCTCAATGAACATTTGAGCTCTAACTATATAAATACTTTTGTTATGCAAAAGTGTTTGCATTTTTCTATAATTGTAGAATTTTACATGAGTAAGATAGCTTAGCGGTCATCTCATCTGACACCCTCATTTTAAACCCAGTGTTCCAAGCATTCAGTGACTATGTAATAAAAAGTGACAAGTGGAAAAGAATAGATTTATAAAATATTCATTCATAATTATAGCTGTATTTAGAAACACAAAAGCATTCCTATTTTAAAAATACCTGTTATGAGGTACAGACTCAAAACAACCAAGAGCAAGCAACTTCTATCAGTAGAAATAATGATGTTTTCCCTTCATTCAGTTTTTAAAATTTATAGCATTGATGAGGGCAGAAAAAGGGAGGACAGTTTTTTGGAAACAATTGGGATATTTTAAATTACTTGAAGATTTCCATTATTAGAAGAAGAAAATTAAATATAGTAATCTTACCTTTAGCATCCTATTTGTCCTAAATATTGGATTAAACCCAAAGACGAGGTAGAAAACATCAAAGGGCATTATTGATGCCATATCCAGCTGTTGGAAGAACATACTCATAATTATGATGTGATTACATAAGGTTTTGGACATAAATGGACATATCAGTGTATGTGAAAGTTAACTAGTCACTGCGAATTATTTGCTGTTTAATATAAAATTGTTTTCAGTTAGATATGCATGGTGTCACTGAAAGGTAGATCAACACCATGAAAACAAGAGCACTATTTCATAGCTTCTGGCCAATGAATTTCATTGTCAGCTTCATGCATCTGATCTTGCTAAGCTTAGGCGTTGCATTTGTCTGGAATTTTGTTGAGCTGTCATATGTATTTCAGAGATGGCATGGTTGCTACTGTTAGAATATATTTTAATAGTATTTTGAACTTGGGGTTTTTGGACTGAAGCTCAAGCTCATTATTGATTTTATTTGAAACAACTGGACATTCATCGTAGTGTTAGATTTTTATATTTCAACCAGTTCTCCAGTGGTCAGGCTGATTGTATTGTTGGTGGTACATCCAGATGCTTCAGTTCTTTCTACTGCTCTCTACTTTGGATCATATTGTTAACAACAAACAGCAGGGAGCATATCTGTCACAGACTGTACAGGCTAACAGAGATGAGAGGAAAGAAATCAGTTCCATTTACAATTAATTATCAGTTCTGATGGGAGAAGGTATTGAAAGTACCATTATAGCTAAAAACATATTTTAAATATGTGATGTATTTAAATTATTCTGGCTTTATATTACCTTGGTAATTGTGAAATGACAGCATCATATTTGCATACTTTCTTGATTTCAATGATAACAATAAAAATTTTTATGTAAGATAATGATTCATTTTCATTCATCTTTATGTTATCTTGAAAAATAGGGTACATTAAGGAAACATTTAATTTATTTAAGATAATTAAGAGCAGTTAAGAATTTTCTGTAAGGCCATACATATGAAATGAAAAGTTAAAGTAATTAATTGTGTACTAGAATTTCAAAGCCTAGTGATATTGGAAAGAAATGGGACTGTCAGTTTGAATCAACCAGATTGGTTACCATAAACAAATGATTTACTAGAAGTATTGGCTTAAAAATGCATAATGTCATCAAACCTTATTGATTTTATCCTACAGATACTGGGCCTCCTGACAAGTTGAGAGGTGTACACAGAGTTACTATAATAATGTCTTATAAATGAGGAAGCAGGAGCATGGAATCGCTGATTTGTCTAGTGCTATTTCAACATCCAATTGCTTGAAGGCCCATTTGACTTTTCCATGCAGACAGTCAATAAGTTGTGCTTGATATTAACATATTGTCATGGATTTGTGTAGATAGAGATGATTTATTTATCCCTGAATTGTAGAAAATTGAATTAATGACCAACACTGTACTCTGTACAAGGAACTTTGCAAAGCACATCGGAGTTAAGATACTGTTTCTGTCCACAAGAAATTAACAGTCAATGATAGCATAACCAAGCACAAAATAGGTATAACACAATGCTATAAGACATGTATTATATGTCCACCTGCAGTGCAGGAGACCCCGGTTTGATTCCTCGGTCAGGGAGATCAGCTGCAGAAGGGATAGGCTACCCACTCCAGTATTCTTGGGCTTCCCTGGTAGCTCAGCTGGTAAAGAATCTGGCTGCAATGTCGGAGACCTGGGTTGATCCCTGGGTTGGGAAGATCCCCTGGAGAAGGGAAAGGCTACCCACTCCAGTATTCTGGCCTGGAGAATTCCATGGACTGTATAGTCCATGGGGTCACAAAGAGTGGGACACGACTGATTGGCTTTCACTTCACACATGACCTGTGGGATGTGCTAAGGAAATTCAAAAGAAGTGACCTCAATTAAACGTGAAAGTTTACACTTAGAAACCCAAATTAAATATGTGAGTTTATTTGCATTTGTTCAAATTCAAGAAAGTGATTAAGAGTTTGAAATAAGCTTTGTAGCACTTACAAAGAATGTTAGTTCTCTTTGTAGAGTTCATCAAAGCAGTTTAGATCTTTTATGACTATGTCTAAGTCTGTGGGAAATTTTTACAAAGAAAATTAGTTGGAGATGAAAACAGATCGAAAGAAATTACAATCACCAAAAATTGCCAACAGGGACAATCTGGCACCTAAACTTAGATCTGTGTATTTTACAAAGTTTGAGGCCACTGTAGTGTCCTTGAAATGGGAAGTTGGAGTTCAGTCATACAGATTGGGTAAGCTTGGATCACCCTCAACTCTCTGCCTAATTCTCAGAGTTAGATAAACAATAAAAGATAATAAACTACCTTGTAAATAATTATTCGAAGAAGCAGAGGAATCGGAAGTCATATTGCCAGCATTTGTTGGATCATGGAGAAAGCAAGGGAGTTTCAGAAAAACATCTATTTCTGCCTCATTGACTATGTTAAAACCTTTGGCTGTGTGGATCACAGCAAACTAGAAAATTCTTAAAGTGATAGGAGTATCAGACCACCTTACAGTCTGCTGAAAAACGTGTATATGGGTCAAGAAACAATGGTTAGAACTGGGCATGGAACAAATGACTAGTTCAAATTGGGAAAGGAGTACAACAAGGCTGTATATTGTCACCCTGCTTATTTAACTTACATGCAGTGTTTTTGTTTGGTTGCTAAGTCGTGACTGACTCTTTTGTGACCCCATGGACTGTAGCCTGCTCCTCTGCCCATGGGATTTCCCAGGCAAGAATACTTGAGTGGGTTGCCATTTTCTTCTCCAGGGGATCTTCCTGTCCCAGGGATTAAACCTGCGTCTCCTGCATTACAGGCAGATTCTTTACCACTGAACCACCAGGGAAGCCCATCATGTGAAATTCCAGGGTGGATGAATCACAAGTTAGAATCAAGATTGCAGGGAGAAATATCAACGACTTCAGATATGCAGATGATGCTACTCTAATGGCAGAAAGTGAAGAGGAACAAAAGAGCCTCTTGATGAGGATGAAAGAGAGTGAAAAAGCTGGCTTGAAACTCAACACTGAAAAAATGAAAATCATGGTGTCCAACTCCATCACTTCATGGTGAGTAGAAAGGGAAAGAATGGAAGAGTGACAGGTTTTATTTCCTTGGGCTCCAAAATCACTGCAGTGACTGAAGCCATGACACTCAAAGACGCTTGCTTCTTGGAAGGAAAGCTAAGACGAACCTAGACAGTGTGTCAAAAAGCAGAGACATTACTTTGCCAAAGAAAGTCCATATAGTCAGAGCTATGATTTTTCTAGTAGTCACGTACTGATGTGAAAGTTGGACCATGAAGGCTGAGTGCCAAAGAGCTGATACTTTTTACCTGTGGTGTTGGAGAAGACTCCTGAGAGTCCCTTAGACTTCAAGGAGATCAAACAGTCCATTCTAAAGGAAAACCAGCACTGAATATTCATTGGAAGGATTGTTGCTTAATCTGAAGCTTCAGCATTTTGGCCACATGATGCGAAGAGCCAGCTCATTGGAAAAGCCCCTGATTCTGGGAAAGATTGCAGGCAGGTGGAGAAGGGGAAGGCAGAGGATGAGATGGTTGGATGGCATCACTCACTCAATGGACATGAATTTGAGCAAATTCCTGGAGACAGTGAATAAGCATGGTGTGCTGCAGTCCATGTGGTTGCAGAGTCAGACATAACAGTGACTGAACAGCAACAACAACAGATAATTATTGGTGAAAAACTACATATGGGTGAAAAAATAATATTATACAATTATTTGAAAAAAAGAAGGTGCCATGTTATCTATATAATTGCTTCTTTTTTATTTGCTGTATGCCATTTGAACAATTTCTAGAGATTTTATCTTATTTAAAAGTTTTTTATTTTGTATTGGAGTATAGGTGATTAACAGTGTGGTGTGAATTTCAGGTGTACAGCAAAATGATTCAATTATACATATTCATGTATGCTGTTGTTTAGTCACTGGGTCATGTCTGACTCTTTTGTGATCCCATGGATTGTAACCTGCCATTTTGCTCTGTCCATGAGATTTTCCAGGTGAGAATCCTGGAGTGGGTTGCCATTTCCTTCTCCATGGGATTTTCTGACTCAGTGATCAAACCCGTGTCTCCTGCATTGGCTGGCAGATTCTTTACTGCTGAGTCACCAGGGAGACCCTGGTGTTGGATGTATACATGTATATTGTATACTGAAAAGCAAAGACGTTACTCTGCTGACAAAGGTCATATGGTCAAAGCTATGGTCTGCCCAGTGGTCACGTACGGTTGTGAGAACTGGACTGTGGAGAAGGTTGAGTGCCAAAGAATTGATGCCTTTGAACTGTGGTGCTGGAGAAGACTCTTGAGAGTCCCTTGGACTGCAAGGAGATCCAACCACTCAATCTTAAGGGAAATTAACCCTGAATATTCATTGGAAGGACTGATGCTGAAACTGAAGCTTCAGTTTTTTGGCCACTTGATGCAAGCAGCTGACTCATTGGAAAAGTCCTGATGCTGGGAAAGATTGAGGGCAGAAGGAGAAGAGGGCATCAGAAGATGAGAGGCTGGATGGCATGACTGATGCAATGGACATGAACTTGGGCAAACTTCGAGAGACGCAGCCTGGCATGCTGCAATCCATGGGGTCACAAAGAGTAGGACATGACTGTGCGACTGAACAACAGCAGCAGTGTATATGTTTGTATATGTACACGTGTTAGTTGTGTAGTTGTGTCTGACTCTTTGGGACCCCATGGACCGTAGCCTCTGTCGATGGAATTCTTCAGGCAAGAATACTGGAGTGGTTGCCATTTCCTTCCTTCCTTCAGAGGATCTTCCTGCATTGCAGGCAGATTCTTTACTGTCTGAGCCACCAGAGAAGCCCATGTATATGTACATTCTTTTTCAAATTATTTTTCCCATTTAAGTTATTGCAGAATATTGAGCAGAGTTCCCTGAGTTATTTCATACTGTATTTTATGTTATATGAACAAGAATGAAATAGGAGTAGAAACAATTTTGTTGACTTTTACATCATCTTGCTACATGAATTGGAGGCTAAAATTCTGTATGGACAGGACAAAAATACACTCCACATTCCTTTACTGACATTTAATAGGATTTAAATACGGCCACTCTGCTTTGTTTTGCTTAATAAAGACCCGTATTTTGAATTACACACTTGCACACACACGGAAGTATATTGTATAATTATTGAGAAGAAGAAACTCAGCCTAATACAACTTCATCTGTATAAACTTTGTTAAACAGGCTGCAGTTTTGAAAGGAGGCAGTTTTTTTTGGTAGAAATTTGTGGATGGACTTAAACTCAAAATGATATTGGATTTTGGAATTGTAAGTCACCTACCTGAAATTTTGTAGAATTCCTGTAGTGTCTCTTTAGTTCATTTGAATCCACCTGAAATACATTATAATTCATATTAATTTTATGCAATTTCATTAAATATATTCTCACTTAAAAATATTTATAACTCTTTCTATTAGGCCCTTCCAATTTCAGCCTATAAATATGCTTCCTCTTTACATACCTTAAATCAATAAACCTTCCTTGGCTTTGTTTTCTTTTTGTATTTTTTCTAATTATTTGTCACACTCAAGCTTCTTAGAGAGTTGCCTACCTTGTTTTGTTCTATGCCCTTCCCTCATATTTATTCCTCAATAAACGGTAATTTGATGGTGATTTGACTTTTGCTTACTTCTTCAATTTCACCAAGGCTACAGTTTTGAAAGCCACCAATGATCTCCTAATGAGCACACCCAGGGGGTCTTTTATAACACTATCATTCTTTTATGGTGGGGCTTCCCTGATAGCTTGGACGCGGAGTAACTCCTCTCGTCGCTGCCCCTGACCTCCACCACCCTTATGGCAGAAACTGAAGAGGAACTCAAAAGCCTCTTGATGAAAGTGAAAGTGGAGAGTGAAAAAGTTGGCTTAAAGCTCAACATTCAGAAAATGAAGATCATGGCATCTGGTCCCATCACTTCATGGGAAATAGATGGGGAAACAGTGGAAACAGTGTCAGACTTTATTTTTCTGGGCTCCAAAATCACTACAGATGGTGACTGCAGCCATGAAATTAAAAGACGCTTACTCCTTGGAAGGAAAGTTATGACCAACCTAGATAGCATATTCAAAAGCAGAGACATTACTTTGCCAACAAAGGTTCGTCTAGTCAAGGCTATGGTTTTTCCTGTGGTCATGTATGGATGTGAGAGTTGGACTGTGAAAAAGGCTGAGCACCGAAGAATTGATGCTTTTGAAGTGTGGTGTTGGAGAAGACTTTTGAGAGTCCCTTGGACTGCAAGGAGATCCAACCAGTCCATTCTGAAGGAGATCAGCCCTGGGATTTCTTTGGAAGGAATGATGCTAAAGCTGAAACTCCAGTACTTTGGCCACCTCATGGGAATAGTTGACTCATTGGAAAAGACTCTGATGCTGGGAGGGATTGGGGGCAGGAGGAGAAGGGGACGACAGAGGATGAGATGGCTGGATGGCATCACTGACTCGATGGATGTGAGTCTGAGTGAACTCCAGGAGTTGGTGATGGACAGGGAGGCCTGGCGTGCTGCAGTTCATGGGGTCGCAAAGAGCTGGACACGACTGAGCGACTGATCCGATGTCTGATCTGATCCCTGATAGCTCAGTTGGTAAAGAACCTGCCTGCAATGCAGGAGACCCCGGTTCGATTCCTGGGTTGGGATGATCCGATGGAGAAAGGAAAGGCTACGCACTCTAGTATTCTGGCCTGGAGAATTCCATGGACACAGTCCCTGGGGTCGCAAAGAGTAGGACAGGACTTAACAACTTTCACTTTTCTTTCATGGCACTCACTGTGTTTTGAAATCACACATACCTTTCGTTCCCATTTATTTAAAATCGGTCTACTCTGTGAATGATAATGTGTTTCTGGACAGGGTTGATTTTGTTTAGGAACTGTGTATAACTAGTGACTATAAATATTAAAAGCTCAATAAATATTTGAGTGGATGAACAGGTAAAGGAACAAAGAGATGAAGAAAACTTTTGAAGCAGTTGACTTTTTGGGGACAATTTTAAACTTTCTTTTTCCCAAGAATCTGTAATGCCATTCTTTACTCCTTCAGTTTCAACTGAAGAAGTTGAAAAAAACTGCTTCCTTTCAAAACTGCAGCCTGTTTAACAAAGCTTATACAGATGAAGTTGTATTAGGCTGAGTTTCTTCTCAATAATTACACAATATACTTCCGTGTATGTGCAAGTGTGTAATTCAAAATACGGGTCTTTATTAAGCAAAACAAAACAAGAGTGGCCATATTTAAAGTCTATTAAATGTCAGTAAAGGAATATGGAGCGTATTTTGTCTTGTCAGTACAGAATTTACTTCTTCAGTTTCAACTTTTCAGTGTCCCGCTTGCATTCTTTGACTAACCATTTAAAAGTCAATATTTCCCAGGCTTCAGCCTTCTTCTCTTTTCTCTTCATATTAATTATACTTCCTGGGAAATTTCATCCACTTGCAGAGTTACAAAGTCACTAGGTATGTTAATGCTACCAAACCTCTACCTCCATTTAATACCACTTTCTGGAGCTGTTAACCTGTCCAGCAATTGGCTTCTCACTTATCAGTTTTGCTAATCGCAAAGTTAGCCTACAACAAACATGAATGCAGCATCATCTCCATTTCCCCTGAAGCCTGACCACACTCCTTCTCCCGCTGAGTATCCTACTCGCGTTTTCATCTCCCTAGTCAATGAGCCCACACCACACCCTCTCGCTCAGCTCTCATCCAACCAGCAACCAAGTTCTACTGGTTCTCCTTCCTACAATTTTCTCATGCCCAGGGATCAGACCCACATCTCCTAGGTCTCCAGCAATGGCAGGTGGGTTCTTTACCACTCACGACACCTGGGCAGCCCTGTTCTCAAGCCTATTTTCTCCTCTGGCTTTGGTTTCCTTGCCTTGAGTCATGCTCTCTTAGATCAGTTCTACAGTGGCAGTGAGATGATCGCTGTAGATCACTAACAATTCTATTGATTCATGATATCACACAACCTAAAGGAAAAAAAAAACCTGCTCCCTTTCATGTACACAAAGCTCTACTCTGTCTGTCCACTCGCCTCCTGCAGCATGTCATACTCACTCTGTTTAGAAGTGCATCACCAAATTTCCTACTGTAATGCCTTGACTTTGCTGTTCCCAGAGCTTGGGACATATTTTTTCCTTTTTCTTAGGGGAACAAAGGTGTGCAGACAATTTCAACTCATTCCTCAGAATGTGGACCAAGTGGTCCCTCCTTTGTGTGGTTTTCTCTGTATCAAATAGCACCCAGGGCTCACCTATGTCATGACTCACATCACAAAACGCCACCGCTTTTCTTTTGTTTATTTCTCCTTCATCCTCTGAGCTACTTAAAAAGATAAGGACCATATCTTTGTCCTCCATTTCTCAGCTCCTAACACAGTGTCTAACACATAATGGATGAGCACTGAATGTGTGATAAGAGGTAGAGGAAAGACATTCATTCATATTCAGACCTAAAGGAGTTAATGCTAATGTTGGACTGATGGGGCTCCCAGATGGTCTTAGTGGTAGAGAATCTGCCTGTCATTGCAAGAGACTCAAGAAACGTGGGTTTGATCCCTGGGTTGAGAAGATCCCCTGCAGAAGGGCATGGCAGCCCACTCCAGTATTCTTGCCTGGGAAATCCCACAGACAGAGGAGCCTGGCGGGCTACAGTCCATGGGTTGCAAAGAGTCGGACATGACTGAGTGACTACTATTACTACTACTATTGAGTTTATATTTGTCGATTTTAGCTATAGGTAGGAAGAAACTGTGTATTATTAATTATTCAACCAAGGTATTATAACTTGGACACATGGAAGCAGCATCCTCTAACATTATTATCCAGGCTGTCCATGTTCAGAAGTTTTGAGCTGCTCTTGAACAGTGTTGAAAATCGGTTAGCTAACTTTCCAATTCCTGTCCCACCACCTCATTTTACTTATCAAATTTTACAGAAGTGTATTAGAAAATAAACGACAAACTTATTTAACAATTGTTTTCTCTGAAACAAAATGGCATCCTGAGCCACAGGTAGACACAGATACGTATATATAAGTTTATGTTGAATCAAGTACCAAGCTTGAGTAAGATGAGTCAGTTGCTTTAAAGCTTATATGGAACAAGCAGACATTTCAAGTGCTAAGAAGTTACGTTAAAGTGTAACCATATCCTTCAACTCTGGAAGAATTTTCTTAGCATATTCATACCTTTGCTTTCAGAGTTGTCTCTGATCCTATGATGGAATAAATGGAAGTGTGCTAAAACTTGCTGCTACTGCTGCTACTGCTAAGTCACTTCAGTCATGTCCGACTCTGTGCGACCCCATAGACGGCAGCCCACCAGGCTCCCCCGTCCCTGGGATTTTCCAGGCAAGAACACTGGAGTGGGTTGCCATTTCCTTCTCCAATGCATGAAAGTGAAAAGTGAAAGTGAAGTCACTCAGTCGTGTCCAACTTTCAGCGACCCCATGGACTGCAGCCTTCCAGGCTCCTCTATCCATGGGATTTTCCAGGCAGGAGTACTGGAGTGGGGTGCCATTGTCTTCTCCGAAAACTTGCTAGATTATATGAAAATGCCGTCTGGGGTTTCTAAAACCTCTCTTCTTGGCACATTAAATATATTTGGCGTCGTTAGCCTTCTGAAGATCAGTATGCTAACTGAGGACAATTAAGCACTTATTTTTTAAAATGTGAAAAGTGAAAGTGCTAGTCACTTAGTCGCGTCTGACTCTTTGCAACCCCATGGACTGTAACCCACCAGGCTCCTCTGTCCATGGGATTCTCCAGGCAAGAACACTGGGGTGAGTTGCCATGCCCTCCTCCAGGGAATCTTACCGACCCAGGAATCAAACCCAGTTCTCCTGTGTTGTAGATGGATTCTTTACCATCTGAGCTATTAGGGAAGCCCATAAAATAACTACAGTGTAGATTAAATAGTTATTCAAGAGAAAAAAAAGATCCTTGAGCTAAGACTGCCATTCACTCACTCCTTCAAATATATCTGGAATATATCCTCTGATTTCCTAAGG
Source organism: Bos javanicus (assembly GCF_032452875.1). NCBI lineage: Eukaryota > Metazoa > Chordata > Mammalia > Artiodactyla > Bovidae > Bos > Bos javanicus. Next base: position 76,119,805 of record NC_083881.1, on the reverse strand, counting down.
TAAATAGGGAAAGTAATTGAATGCTGTCCCTGCTCTCAGGAGACTTATCAGGTAAGAAAGGAGACCACATATACAAACAGGAGACGAAAGGAAGTTAGCATGTGGACATTCATTCATTTGATTCAGTCAGCACTTTACTGCACACCTTCTAGAAGCCAGACCATGGCTAGGTGTTCACGTTGTCTTATTTAATCTTCACAATAAGTTTATGAGGTGGGTGGAATAGTTCTGTTTTATGGATGACAAAGATAGTACACAATGAAAGGGTGAATTTATTTTCTTCAAGTATTATTCTAAGTTAATTTCAGAGGTGAAACTTGATCCTAGTCTATTACTATTTATTTCTACTACGTCATAGTGAGCTTAATGGTTATATACCAATTAAATAACAGAAGTATGAGCAAAATCTGCAGAGCAAAGAGAAGAGAGTGGTTAATTTTCTTCAGATCAGTTTATAAATAGGAACTAAATCACCAAAGGCAGTTGACTCTAAGGGCAGGCCTGATAGACGTGGTCACTAGAAGGGCTTCCTTGGTGGCTCGGAAGTAAAGAATCTGTCTGCAATTCAGGAGACCTGGGTTCGATCCCTGGGTTAGGAAGATGCCCTGGAGAAAGAAATGGCTATTCTTGCCTGGAGAATTCCACGGACAGAGGAGGCTGGTGGGCTATGGTCCGTGGGTCACAGAGTCAGGCATGACTGAGAGACTAACACTTTCACCTCTTTCACAGAAGGTGCTGAGGGTTTCCATGGATCCTTGTGATTGGCAGGCTCAGCAAAGTGTTGTGAGTGCAAATCTCATCTAAATAACCCAGACGGTCATTGCCAGCTCTACTCCTGCTGTCAATGAAGGACATTTTAAATGAGATTTTTTTTTTTTTTTTTTGGTCCTTGAATCAAAATTCTGCTCTCTATGGAGCACCATTTTCAGAAGAAAGATATTGCACATAAATACTATGGAAAACTTGTAAACACTCACCATTCCCTCTATTGCAGGCCTCCAGCACTCAATCTGGTATCTATTTTCCCTCAAGCCTTTCAGGAATTAATATTTCTGTACTCTGCCTGGAATATCTGGTAACTGTAGGTATGTAATAAATGTTTGTTGAATGAATGAATAACTTGGAGGTGTAACATAAAGGTCACATGAATAGCTCAACTGCAGTGAGACTCTCGGGTTGGCTACTTGACTTGGATCGTCCTCTTGTTGCTGCTACTGCTAAGTCATGTCAGTCGTGTCCGACTCTGTGTGACCCCATAGACGGCAGCCCACCAGGCTTCCCCATCCCTGGGATTCTCCAGGCAAGAATACTGGAGTGGGTTGCCATTTCCTTCAATGCATGAAAGTGAAAAGTGAAAGTGAAGTCACTCAGTCGTGTCTGACTTTCAGCGACCCCATGGACTGCAGCCCACCAGGTTCCTCCGTCCATGGGAGTTTCCAGGCAAGAGTACTGGAGTGGGTCGCCAGCGCCTTCTCCGGATCATCCTCTTAGCGACATGTAATCAAAGTTTTAAAGTCTAAAACTACCTACTCTGAGTTAAAGAAACCGTTAAACTTCATTTGAACAAACAAAGCAATTAGATCCTGCTCTATATTTGTGGCTTGTGATAATGAGTTTTAAATGGAGCCCATTGAGTGTATTTTTATTGGTTATTTTTCTTGGTTTTAACACTCCATTATGTGCAAAGATGTCTTCGAAAATTGAAAATAAAGTTTCTCCTTGCTGATTTTGTCATTTTCCATTTGTCAAACATTGATTTTTCTCCCCTTCTTGTGCATCTAATGGAGGTTGAAATTAGCGCTCACTTTCTTGCGTGGTGTTTCCTTCTTATTTGTGTGCCGTCATCACCGTTCATCAACCTGCCAAGTGCGCTTAGAGGAGTGCCGACTTAACTGGTGGTCTGAAGTCTGCACAAGGAATGGTTTGAATAGATTTTTGCAATAACTTTAGCTCTGGCCTTTAGAATTCTTCCTAGGAAAGATTTCTTTTTTTTAAATTAAATTTATTTATTTTAATTGGAGGTTAATTACTTTACAATACTCTATTGGTTTTGCCATACATCAACATGAATCCGCCACAGGTGTACACGTGCTCCCCATCCTGATCCCCGCTCTCACCTCCCTCCCCATACCATCCCTCTGGGTCATCCCAGTGCACCAGCCCCGAGCATCCTGTATCCTGCATCAAACCTGGACTGGCGATTTGTTTCTTATATGATATTATACATGTTTCAATGCCATTCTCCCAAATCATCCCACCCTCTCCCTCTCCCACAGAGTCCAAAAGACTGTTCTATACATCTGTGTCTCTTTTGCTGTCTCACATCCAGGGTTATCATTACCATCTTTCTAAATTCCATATATATGCGTTAGTATACTGTATTGGTGTTTTTCTTTCTGGCTTACTTCACTCTCTATAATAGGCTCCAGTTTCATCCACCTCATTAGAACTGATTCAAATGTATTCTTTTTAATGGCTGAGTAATACTCCATTGTGTATATGTACCACAGCTTTCTTATCCATTCGTCTGCTGATGGACATCTAGGTTGCTTCCATGTCCTGGCTATTACAAACAGTGCTGCGATGAACATTGGGGTACATGTGTCTCTTTCAATTCTGGTTTCCTCGGTGTGTATGCCCAGCAGTGGGATTGCTGGGTCATAAGGCAGTTCTATTTCCAGTTTTTTAAGGAATCTCCACACTGTTCTCCATAATGGCTGTACTAGTTTGCATTCCCACCAACAGTGTAAGAGGGTTCCCTTTTCTCCACACTCTCTCCAGCATTTATTGCTTGTAGACTTTTGGATCGCAGCCATTCTGACTGGTGTGAAATGGTACCTCATTGTGGTTTTGATTAGAAGGCATTCCCTATCAAATGGTATTTTTAAAGGAAAAAAAAGACAAAACAAAAGCAAAACTACTCCTTTCAGCTTTTTGATAACTTAAAATCATCTAAGTATTTAAAAGAAAATATTCAGGAAATCAAGGAACCTACCTCTTATCTTCAAAAACATGTACGAGCCTAGGGTGCCATGCACTCGGTTGCTGTGCTCACCCCAGGGTGGCCCTGGAGGGTCTGTTTCTGTGCAGCGCTCCCCAGAACTGTGATGAAGATATCACAGGGCACGTGCGTTGGAAAGGAAGCATCCTTTTAGTGAGCTGGGGACGGCCCTGGGGGGCAGGGGAGTGTAAGAGATTTGGGTGTGTACTTGTGAAAACTTATTCTTCTCTTTCTGTCTTAGATTGATTGGATTAACTGTGAAATTCCCTCAACAGTAAGAATAAATCCAGTTGAAGATGAGGGTGAGAATGCTCTTTCTCAGGTGGATCAAACAGGGCGCTTGATGCTGAGGAATGAGGTGTGATGAGTCTGGAAAGTGAAGTGCGGAAAGAAGACAGGCAGCAGACACAGTTGCAGGCGCCCTACGGGCATCAATTCATCCAGTCTCCCCATCAATATTATGAAGGTACTACTGTTGCTATTTTTAAAATGAGGAAACTAGAGCACAGGGAGATGCACGGTCCCCAGCACACAGGGGAGAGCTCAGTGGTTGTTTTGTTATGGTCGTTACTAAACTGATGGTTCCAGTGGTTAAAGACCCACGCATGCAGTCCCTCAAACGTTAAATTAACAACAAGAAAACATTAATTGGTTTTTTGTAGTTCAATCTTTGATATTCCTTTGTCAGTTTCTGCTTCTCCCGAGCCCCTACTTACTATTATATCTCCTCCTCTCATAAACTGGAGCCTGGGCTGGATTAATAGCAGATCGAAGAGGTAGATGGTATCGCATATGAGGTCTGTAATAAGCCAGTAGTGTGTGTTGTGTGGTGTCTGGTACGGGAAGACCACTCGCAGGGGTATAAACCAGCAGTTCCAGTTAAAGGCGATGGTGACAAGTGAGAGCCACAGGAGATAGAATCGATCTGGAAAAAAAGCGACAGGAGCAACCCACATGGCAGGTACAGAACATTAAAATAATTCTGTTGCTTAGTTTGGTCAAGTTGGGGCACTCCCCTCTGGAGATAAGGGATTTGTGTACGAGGCTCTATTTACAGCAATCACGAGGTTCTGCCACTAGAGCCGAGGCGCCGGGCTTTAAGAGGGATGTTAGATGATCTTAGCAGCTTTCCTAACTTTGGAGGGCATCCTTCCTGTTTCCTAGAGTAGTAGCCACTGTGTCTCTCTGCCGGAGTAACTGCACGATTAGCATCGGGGAGGAGAACCCGAGGAAAAGTTGCAGGCCTCACTGTGTCTGGAACTGCAGCAGGACCCTCCAGCGGGTCCTTAAGGAAGCTGCAGGGTCAGGGCTTGTGAACCAGGGCCTACATCTTGCTCACCGGGGGGGAGGCTGGGGATGGGACTTGTCCAATTAAATGCACAATGTGAACCCATGGAAGAAGACATATTTTATAAGGATTTTTTTTTTTTTTTGGTGGGGAGAATGTTCAATGAACATATTGCTGAATGCTTCTTTTCAAAGATTATTAGGGACTGGACCCGCTTTGGACTGTTTAAAAACAGACAGGAATATTTTTATATCTTCTTTTCACTAGAAAGCGGCAAATGATTCACTGCAGACCATAAGTTTAAATACTGGTTTCTAGACAGGCTCAGAATACTGGCTAGAGAACATGGAAGCTATCTGTGAGCTTGGGTTTCAGGGGTTCTTGGGAATAGCCAGCCCTCCCACCAAGACAGTCCACTCCTTGACGGTACCTGTGTAGGAATCAATGCTTTTTGGAAGTCTGAGTCGCTTTAGGTACTCGGTCAGGGGTGCCTTCTGGGAATGCTCTTCTTTTAGCTTAGCACTACTTTCTTGCGTTGATGACACAGCTGTGGGCTTTGCTTTATAGGAGAAAGAAGATGAAAAGCTTTTTAAGAGGTTAAGTTAGCTTAGGGAGGAAAAAGTTTAGATTGGAATGAAAACATTTTGTAATCTTCCTTCACGCAGGCAGATGAGGCGTTTTATGACATTTACAATATTGTTGTGTGTGAAAATACCTAAGTAACGAAAACATTGAAATTTGGAAAGAAGTAGCAGATTTAAAGTTTAACTTAAATGACCTAAAGGTGTTGCAAATAGGATATTTTAAATACAAGCCTCATTCCCACATATTTTGGAGCATAAGTAGTTAGTACTTTGGATTGACATTGAACAGAAACTTTACAAATATACACCATTCCACGGGTTCTAGTTTTGGGCTTCTTTAGCTTTATTCATGTCCTTCCAGTATGGGTAAGTAAAGCTCAAAACATTCTTTTTGGTATATCTTTATAAAGCTATGATGACTATATTTTAGACCTTTCCCTTTAAAAAGAAACTATTATATAATAGTTCATCTCCCTGCCAGGGCATTGTCTCCCAGCTGGCTTGCTTAAAGTGCTGGAGTATTAGGAAACAGCAACCCTCTCCAGTGTTCTTGCCTGGAAATCCCACGGACAGAGGAGCCTGGTGGGCTAGAGTCCAGAGGGTCACAAAGAGCTGGGCACGCTGAGTGACTAGGCACAGCACAACACCTTAGCAGCTTGCCCCAGCAGCAGACCTCAGCCGACAAAGGGCAGGAGTTGGTGGACTGATCTCCCAGCTTCGTGTTCCTCCAGGATGATTCTTATGTGTCGTCCACACAGATGTTCAGCTGAATCAGGCCCCAGTGGCCCTGCCATTAGCACACCTTCATTGTCTTAACTCCCTTCCCCGTCTCTCTTGCTGTCTCACCTCCTGCACCACCCTCAATATAAAATATTCCTAGCTAAGTCATTGTCTTGGGGAAACTGCTTTTGGGGAAGCCCAAGTGAAACCATTTGCAAAATACTGATACATACCCACTCATCCCCTTCGTCCCAGAACTTTGAGGTAACACCACTCACCAGTTTGGGGACTGCTCTCAGGTGAGGACATATCACCTTGCACTAACTTCCTTTTGTAGAAATCTGTTCTTTGGCGCAGTCTTCTCACCAGGCTGTGCAGCTGGGCATCCGCGTACTCGTTAATAACAGGGGCTACAGGTGGTTTGCTTTTTGGATGAAATGGAAAAAAAAGGTGACAGAGTCAGATCTATAAGGAGATACATACGGGGAGGGATTAAGTTTCTTCCTCTTCCCCATAAACCTAAGGAGATACTACAGGGGAGGCATTAAGTTTCTTCCTCTTCCCCAAAACCCAAGATAATGTACTAGCTTCTCCTTCTACAACTGAGTAGAACAACTCAAGAATAAAATTTAATGGATAGGGTGCTCTGTGCAATACAGATTTCCCACTGAAAAACTAGAATCCAAAAATAGCAAATGACTATTCTGTGATGCAGTCCAGAGGGTCATAAAGAGTCAGACACGACTGAGTGACTGAACTGAACGGATTCTGTGATTCCGTCATTAGATGGTATCATGAGAAGAAAAAATGCTATAGTTGATATGGTTGCTGCTGCTGCGGCTAAGTCGCTTCAGTCGTGTCCGACTCTGTGCGACCCCATAGACGGCAGCCCACCAGGCTCCCCTGTCCCTGGGATTCTCCAGGCAAGAACACTGGAGTGGGTTGCCATTTCCTTCTCCAATGCATGAAGGTGAAAAGTGAAAGTGAAGTCATTCAGTTGTGTCCGACTCTTCGCGACCCCACGGACTGCAGCCTACCAGGCTCCTCTGCTCATGGGGTTTTCCAGGCAAGAGTAATGGAGTGGGTAGGCAGAGTTCTAAGATGTCTCCATGGCTTGCATGTCTTAGGTAATCCCAGGGACAATGAATATGGTGGAGTTTACTTCCATAATTGGTTGTGTTATGTGGCTCAGCTGACTTTAAGATAAGGAAATTATAGCGATGTGTCTGATGTAATCAAATGAGTCCTTTAAAAGCAGACAGTTTCTCCAACTGGTGACAGAACAGAAAGTCAGAGATTTGAAGCACACGGGGAATTTCTCCATTTTTGGCTTTGAAGGAGAAAGGAGTCCCCTGATAAGAATTGCATGAAGCCTCTGGGAGCTGAGAGTGATCCCTGGCTAGCAGATAAAAAGGAAGCAAGGACTTCAGTCCTACAACTGTAAGAAACTGCATCCTACCAATAATTGAATAAGCTTAGAAGTGGATTCTTCTTTGGTGCCTCCAGATAAGACCCCAGCCAGGCCTGGCTGGTACCTTAATTTCAACTGTGTTGTGCCTAAAGCAGAGAACCCAGCCAAGCCCACCCGACCTTCTGAGCTGTGGAAATGTGAGCTAGTAACTGGTTGCTGTTTTAAGTCTCCAGAATTGCCATAATGTGTTAAGCTATAGTAGAAAACTAATATATCTAGCATGCTTTAATAAACTTCCCTTCTAAGAAGACATACAAAATAAAGCATACAGTAAGTCCCCTGCATAAAAACGAGTTCCACTCTTGTTTCTTTTTGTTCTTTCTCTGAGCCTCCAATTCCATCAGGCCTTCATTAGTAAGCTTCTTGTGTTGCACAGCAAGGAGTTCAGTGAAGTCGTCCTCTTGCAGACCTCGCTCCAACTTCTCAGTGAAGGTCATTAAGTTGCTGAAGACCTCCTTGGACGCCTCATCCACCTTCTTAAATCCACTAAAGTTGTGAACAAACTGTAGACAAAGGTTCTCCCAAATACCATTCTTGGTGACAGCTGTAACCTCGTGCCAAGCATAATCAGTGTTTTCATGGTCTTGTAGACCAGAATACTGGAGTGGGTTGCCATGCCCTCCTCTAGGGAGTCTTCCCAACCTGGGGATCAAACCCAGGTCTCCTGCATTGCATGTGGATTCTTTACTGTCTGAGCCACCAGAGAAGCCCTGTAGTTTTATGGTCCTTCCAATGTTGTCACAAGGTTTTCCCGATTCATTCCTTGTCTTCACTGCCTGACAAAGTGTGATGTAAATAATATTTCTTGAAAGTCACTATAATTCTCTGGCCCATAGGTTGGATGAATGACCTAGGTACTACGTTGATCCTAGGATGAAAGTTGTCCATGAATTGGGGGTTGGTGGTGGTGACCCAAGCATTGTCAAGCAGCAAAAGCATGTTGAATGGGATGTCCTTCTCTGAGCAATATTTCTCCACGTCCAGGATAAAGTGGTGGAAAAAACCAGTTCTGGAAAATTGCCTGTGAGACTCAAGCTTTGGGGTTACAGTACTGTTCCACACAATAGGAAGAGTCCATGGCTATGTTTATAAAGGCTCTTGTGTTAGGGAGTGTTTAACAGGATTCCTACGTGCTGTTTCTCACAAGTCTTTTGTTTCTTTTTAAGCGGAACAGCAGGCTGCTCCCAGGAACTGAGGTCATTGTGTGAGACAGGCCTGAATCTCCTTTAGTAAACATTCTCTTTACGACAAACTCAATTAATCAAGACCCTTTTCACAAATATAATAAATAAGGGGGATTGTCAGGGACATTTAACAGGAGGAGTCCTGCGTGCTGCTGTCTGTTTCTCAAGGATTCTCCGTTCCTTATCAGTTCCTATTCCAAGAACGAGTAAAGCTGCATGCAGTTCTCAGGACTGAGGTCATGGGATGAGACATGCAGTGACTCTTTTCAGCGTCAGTGACCTTGTATGTATTAGACTATCCACACTGTGGCTATTGATAAAATTTCATCCTGTGTAATAGCTGAGTAATCATCTTACTAAAGATATATAAGCCTGCATTTCTGCTAATAAGGCACCTTTGCGCCATCAGAGCTTGGGTCCCCGTGTCTTTCTTTCTTTCTTTCTGTCTTTCTCTCTCCTCGGCTAATTCTCTGGAAGGCAGAAACCCGTCTAGCTCACTCTCCTGCCCAGGCTTCTAAGACTCTCTTGAGAAGGTGCCCCGTGCCTTCACCCCCACCTCGAGAGGGTGCCCGGTGCCTTCGTGAGAGACTCGAGTCTTATGTCAAGGACTTTATTGGTTCTCTGCGTAAACCAGGGTGTATCAGCCTCTTTCTCTCTTTCATTTTTGTTATGGTCACCTCCGGACCGCCAGGTCCTGGTTCATTAAAGGACACCAACACTCTTGAATTCTTAGAATGATTAAGAGAGATTTCAGCTTCATATCACCAGAAGCATTGCCACCAAACAAGAGTTAGCCTGTCCTTTGCTGCTTCATAGCCCGACATCACTTTTCCTCCTTACTGATGCAACTTCGGTCTGGCACCCTCTTTAGTACAGTCCTGTCTCATTCACATTAACATCCCGATGGGACAAATATGTGCCTTCATAAATAATTTCTCAAAACATTTCAGGAAATTTCCAGCTACCGTATCTGCATTTGTTGCCTTGCCACTTACTTTAACATTGTAAAGGTTGGCTCTAGCCTTGAACTGATGAAATCATACACGGCTGGCATTAAAATGTGTGCCATCTGATTCTTCACCACGTTTCTTCTTCAAGTCTTCATAAAGGCTTTCAGCTCTCTCTTGAGGCAGCATTAAGCTGAGTGGGGCTCGACACTGATCCTGATCCTGCATCTACACGCCGAGAAGTTTCTCCACCTCCTCCATCACTCTTCCTTGCTTCTTCAATTTTATTGTTGACGCCATCAGCACAGCAGACTTCACATGTTCCATGAGTTCATCCTTCTTCTTTAGAACCATGTTGATGGGTGAACAATTCATGTTGTAAGAACAAGTGGCGTCTGCCATCTTTTCGCCTCACTCTACTCTCTCAGTTATTTTCTTTTTGTTTCCATTGTTCCCGCTCGGCACTTCTCAGCAGTTACAGCTATATCACCGCTGCTCTTACACTTGCTTCTGGACACCTTGGGCTTGAAATGAAGACACTGTACACTGTGTGGTACACAGTGCTGCACAATAAGTCGCACAAAAGTACAACCGCCCCTGGAGGATGCATGCACGTGATAATGTACGTCAGACGTGCAAATAGCTTACACTACTGGCGTGTGAACGCATGTGTGCATCTTTGAAACTGTGCGGCTTGAAGGCTTGTATGGAGTGGACTTACTGTATAAACTAGTATATTTTATAATGATCTGAGTTTCCTCATAGTTTATCCTCAAAGCTCTAACTCACTCTTGACCCTCCTGAGTCTAACACTGGGTCTACATAGACCCGCATAAGTTCCAGCCATTCTCACCTTCTCACATCCATATCTGCCTTTTCTGTCTCCCTTCCAAATGGGAACCCATGGGGTTCACAGTGGAACTGGGTAACCTGTGCATTCTATTTAAAGAGGACTCTAACATGAGCCCCTCTCCACTAATATCCATTTTCCACCAGGTCCACAAATAAATCATATCTAACTGTTTACAAATTCCCTAACCATTGATGTCTTTCTCCCCTTACAATTATCATAGTATAATTTGCACCTCTTTCAAATGTCTAAAGTCCTGCTTCAGCATCAAGATTCTTCAGGTGTGTCTGTGTCCCATTAAGACCTTTATAAACCATTCAAGGATGGAGCAGCAGTGGAAGAAAATCTGATATACGATATAGAAATAGGAGGGCATTCAGTCCACAAAACCAAGAAAAAATTTTTATTTTCTGATGAAAACTTGTTGCCATTTATATCATGTCATAAATTTCTGCTTAAAATCTTAGTATGCCTAGAAGCTTATTCATTCATCAAACAGTTATTGAGTTTCTACTTTTCGTACTGGAAATAGAAAGATATGTTGAACAGACACTAGCCCTTTGGATGTTCACAGTTTAATGGGGGAAGCAAGTATGTAAATAAGTAGCTAATTAGAAGTAATAAACATACATAGAGAATGCTATGCTCACACTGAACTTGGCCTGGGGATCAGAGTGGCCCCATAGGGAGAGCATCACAAGTCTGGAAGGGTTAGAATGTCTTTGACAGAAAAATGAAATGAGGCCCCTCCTGGCCTTGAGAACAACATGTTAAAAAATGTGAAATAAATATGATACGTTGAACAAGTGTTTTGGCGTGACTGGAAGGCAATGTGTACATGTAAGGGGCGAGGTGGTGGTGGGGTGGCAGGAGAGGTAGTAGTTAGGTCTGAAAAGGTGAGTGGGGTCAGGTTATGATGGTTCCTGTTTAATCTGCTTATGGGTTTAAACACTGACCTCTAGGTTAATGGGAACCAATGGAGAATATTACGCAAATGAGGTGTATGAGCTGATAGACGTTTTGGAAAGGTAGCAATAACGGGAGGACTGAAGAGGAGCAGTGTAAATGCATACAGGCAAGGAAGGAAGCTAATAGGTTAGGTTAGAATTGATGAAGGGAAAATGGACTAAAGAAGTATTGTAGAGGCAGAAATCAAAGAATTTGAACTTTCTGGATCTTTTGGATAAACCCAAATAAAGAATCAAGACTAATTTCTCAGTTTTTATTACAAGAGGCTAAATTCACAAAGACTACTATTACAGGAGACCAGATTTAAGAAAACATTAATAAAAATTTGAATTCAGAAAGAGATGCTTGTTTGTAGTGGGTATATGAAAAAATGAATTGTGTCTATAAGTATATGTGTGTGTGTTCAATTCATGGTGTTTGTAGGACTTTGTGTGATAGGACCTTGCTTGGGACACTCAGGAAGCATTCAGGAATATAACTCTTACAACAAGATCTTGATGATCTAGTGTATCTGGGATTTTTGAAGCTATGTTTGTTTTTGATAGTATCATAAACTGACAGTTTCAAGATCAGGAACTGTATGTCTTCTTTAGATTTTGCAAGATCTAGGACAAGGTGTATTTTAAATACATGTTTGTTGAATAAATAAACCCACTACTTTCAACCTTTTTCTTTGACCTTATTTGATGTACTTCAATGCATTAAAAAAAATCCATAAAAAGTAAGGTTGAGGCTTGGTGGATTACTGACTGTAAAGTCAGGTGTTCAAACTGTCAAAATGTCTAATTCAAGCACTAAGACTTAAAGAGAATGCTTTTCTTTTCCTGAATTATCTATGTCTTATTTGATTGTATAATTGGCCCTTAATCGCACCAGTTTGTACTGTGCAAACATATCTCACAGTTACATGTTTAAAATTGCATTATAAAGCATGTCACTATTTCTAATCCATAGCTATATTTCACATACTCTGTATTTTTCTTTTTGTGTTAGCTGAACATCAATATGCTAATCTATTCCACCTTTTCTGTTTTTTTCCAGCTTTTTTCCACAGTAATCCTTGCCTATCTTCTTCTCCACCAATGTATATACAGAAGTTATAAATGTATTTCTCCTTAGATAATTTGGTGAATGAATGAAAAAATGGAGATGAAGAAACAATATTCCATAAAATAAACAAAAAATTGTATGGAAGTATGAGGGAACCAATGAAATATGCTTTTATAACAAAGGTTCTTTTGAGTTATACTTGATAATTCTAGTTCATATTGTATATTTTTAAAAGAATTATTCCTCATAACTCCTTGGTGAAGAATTTAGGAAACAGTAAATATATTTTATAAATTTTGATAAACAAACATGAGAATAAAGTTTTATTGATAGTCATCTCTGATTGACATGGTTAAGCATTTTAGATTTTGTGTGAGAATTGGACTATAAAGAAAGCTGAGTCACAAAGAATTGATGCTTTTGAACTGTGGTTTTGGAGAAGACTCTTGAGAGTCCCTTGGACTGTAAGGAGATCCAACCAGTCAATCCTAAAGGAAATTAGTCCTGGGTGTTCATTGGAAGGACTGAGGCTGAAGCTGAAACTCCAATCCATTGGCCACCTGATACGAAGAACTGATGCATTGGAAAATATCCTGATGGTGGGAAATATTGAAGGTAGGAGGAGAAGGGGATGACAGAGGATGAGATGGTTGGATGGCATCAGCGGCTTGATGGACAAGAGTTTGAGCAAGCTCCGGGAATTGGTGATGAACAGGGAAGCCTGGAGTGGTGCAGTCCATGGGGTTGAAACGAGTCAGACATGACTGAGCAACTGCACTGAACTGAACTGAATATGTACTTATGGAGGACTAAAGAATTAGTTATTGTTAAAATACAATTTATTTCTCTTTTTGATAAGGGTTCAGAGGAAACTCATTTCTAAAATCAATTGATAGCAAATAAGAGAATTATAACAGTATTCCTTACTTCCTAAATTCAGTCAGATAGAGGCAAAAAAATTACATAATTAACAATTGTCCCTGTGTTTGGGATTGCAAAAATTTTTACACTCTAGGACAATGTATCATAGTAGTATTGGGATGGGTTAGAAACAGGCTTTTTTTTGGCAACTGAGAGAAAAGCCAATGTGAGAGGAAAGGTAGGAAAGAAAAACTCATCTGCAAGTGACTTAGGAATACCAGTTTCACGAAAGAGTATGTATGTAAATTATAGATTTTGAACTTGATTATTTATAAACCATTGGTGTTTATAGGGCTCTAGGAAAGTTTTCATGTGCACCCTGTGATACATATACTCTAGTTCAAGATTGTAGCTTTAGCATAACACAAACGGATGGCAAATTTTGATGGGGCAAAATGAATAGATAGTAATCAGGGATGAGTCTACAGAGGAGGAGGAATGATACTTTAATGACGTAAAGGGAAGATACTCAAAAGCCTGAGGAAAGATGTATTAGTTGTTGCCTTGTTGAGGACAATAAAGCCTCAAACATTTTAATATAGGATCTCCAATCACCTGTAATTTAGCTTGAAAGGTCAATTGAGACCACTGAAGAACCATAACAGAATTATAAACAGAAGAGGGACATTATTAGCTATGTTTTAGAAAGTTATTGTAAAAAGAAAGATAGTAATTAATTGTGATGAGGAAAAAGTATGATTTGAAGAGGGAAGACAGTTGAGTTAAAATCTGTGGATTAGTGTAACAGTAGGAAATGTCAAATTTGGTGAACATAAGACATGGATAATGTTCTGCCAAAATTCATGTCCATCCAGAGCCTCAGAATGTGACTGTACTTGGAAACAGAGTCTTTGCAGATGTAACTGTTTACGATGAGGTCACACTGGAGTAGAGTGGGCTCTTAATCTAATGACGGGAGTCCTCCCTATAAGAATGCCAAGTGAAAACATGGAAGAAACACATGGAGAAAGACATGTGACCATAGGGGCAGAGGCTGGGGTGATGTGTCTACAGTCCAAGATTGCTGGCAATGACCAGAGGCCAGGAGAAAACCATGCAACAGATTCTCCCTCAGAATTTCCCGAAGGGCCAACCTTGCCAATAGCTTGATTTCAGACTTTTAGTCTTCAGCACTGAGAGAGTAAATTCCTGTTGCTTGAACCCACTCAGTTTGTAGAAATTCGTTATGGCAGCCTTAGGAAACTAATAGAATTAGCAAAGTAGGTAATTGTGGTACCACATGGACAACTCAGAGGGAGATATAAAATGTTGCAAGATAAATTGAAATATATTAAATTTAGCATATGGTAAACTTGAGGTGTGAATGAATAATCAAGATCTTTTAAAATACAGTCAATATTTCAGGCAGTTGAAAATTTGGATCTGGAAGTCAGTTGGGGGCTGAACGGAGAATCACCTCTCTAGAGGAAATGGTGCAAATTATATAGAACAACATAAGACCGGGAGGTCACAATCTTGGAATTTGCTGACGTTTAAGGAGTAGCATAAGTAAAGGAACTGAGAAGCAACAATTAGGGGGAACTGAAAGGAAAATGTCACAAAAGTTGGGGAAGCCAAGAGTTTGAAAAAGGAAGTCAGTGCTATACCCAAAGCAAGATGGGGACTAGACTAAGGAGGACTCTATATATTTAGCAAGTAAGATTTCATAGGTGATTTTTAAGAAAATTGATTGGGGAAAAAAATGTAATGTGATCAAATTTTGTCATTTTTATCCTCTATTGTCTCAAGTATTTTGTAAAATCAGTACTTAGAATCGACCTTTGTTCTCTAAATAATACTTTAGATTTCCATTCATTAGTTCCTAAATTCATTTAAATGTAGTGTTTATTTCCTATAATAAAATCTTCTTGAATGATTTTTGGCTTTCTTTTGCAAACTTTGCTAGATTCTTCTTAATGCTTAATTAAATGACAACTCATTTAAGAAATTCCAGTTGGTTAAAGTCTTTAAAACCCATGATTTCTGTCTTGAGTAACAGACAGGAATTAGCTAATAAATTCCAGGAAAGGTGTGGTCAAAATGGAGGAGTAATAGTCCCTGAATTCACCTAAATTACAACTATTTATGAGCAACTATCTAACAGAGAAACTCCCTATGAGAAAAACAGGAAGACTAGCAGAAAGTAATTTTACAGCTGAAGATATAAAGAAGGAACCACAAGAAGATGCGCGGGTGAAACAGTCAGGACCCACATCCCTCCATCTGTGACCCACAATCACAGAGGTCCTTCCTGAGAACTGAGGGATCTCAGCCCCAAATTGGGCTCCTTAGACTGGGGGTCTTGCATTGGGGAGATGAGCCCTAGAGTGTCCAGCTTTGAAAATCAGTGGGGCTTCTGTGTGGGAGAGCCAGAAGACTGTGGAAACAGTGTCTGTTCCAAAAGGGTGTATGTAAAATCTCACACTCTGTAAGTCTTAGCACAAAGGCAATGGTTTTAGAGAAGCCTGGATCAGATCCCCTTGCTCATCTTGAAAAGCCTCCTGAAGAGGCAGGAGGCAACGGGGACTCCCTCTAGGGTTGGAGATGCTGGCTGCAGCTGTTTTGGGCAGCTTGTTTCACTGTGTGGACACTGGTGCTGGACAGTGCCATTTAGGAACCCTCTCTTTAGCCTATTAGAACTTCAGGCTTACCTGCCTATCTACCAGTGGACTGACACCACATCCGCTGTCCTCTATCCTGTACAGCCAGCCATGAAGGGCTGTGACCATTGGCAGACTGGTATCAGTGTTGTGGCCCCTTGAACCTCAGTCTTGGGGGCCAGGCATTTGGGACCCAGCCTCACCCACCACTGGGCCACAGTCACTGCATGAGGCAGGCCCTTGCAGTCAAGTGGGCTGGGAAAAGCCTTGCTTACCAGCATGCCCACAGAAGTCAGGCCTACCGTAACAGAGGAGGGTTCCCAGATTATATAGGGGTACCCCGAGAGCATACATCTGGTGGCCACAGCAGTATGGTCCTAGAAATCAACTATAATTTTTTTTCAACTACAGTTTTTTAAAAATACAAAACACACAAACATGTGTAGCCAAAACAATATGCTACAAAACACTAAAAATATCAAAGGGGGAAAAAAAACCTGAAGACAAATGGAAGTGGAAACACAACATTTCAAAATCAATGAGAGACAGCAGAAACAGTTCTAAGAGACAAGTGGGTAATGATACAGACCTACCTCAAACAGCAAGAAAAATCTCAAGTACTCTATCCCCGAACCTGAAAACTAGGAAACAAACAAACAAGCAAACACATCTCAAAGTTAGAAGGAAGGAAATAATAAAGATCAGAGCAGAAATGAATGAAATAGGGGAGTCTCTCTCCCCACCCACCAGGAAAAACTGATACAAGAGATCAATGAAGCTGAGAGCTATTTCTTTGAAAAGATACACAAAATTGACAAACCTTTAACCAGACTCATCAAGACATAAAGAGAAAGAACCCAAATAAATAAAATTAGAAATGAAAGAAGTTGTCTCTGGCACTACAGAAATACAAAGAATTATGAGTCTACCATGAAAAATTATACACCAATAAAATGGACTATATGGATGAAATGGATAAATTCCTAGAAATGTAGTTTTCTAATACTGAATCAAGAAGAAATAGGTACTATGAACAGACCAATTATCAATAATGAAAGTGAATAAATACTACTACCAATAATAATTAAAAAAAAACTCCCAACAAACAAAAGTCCAGGACAAGATGGCTTCACAGGTGAATTTTACCAATTGTTTGAAGAAAACTACCACTTATGCTTTCCAGCTATTCAAAAAATTGAACAAGAAGGAATGCTTCCAAACTCGTTCAATGAGATCAGCATTATTCTGTTACAAAGACCAGACAAAAACATCAAAAAAGATTACAGGCTTATATCCTTAATAAACATAAATGCAAAGATTCTCAACTAAGTATCAGCAAACTGAATTCAATAATACATTAAAAGGATCATGCACCGCGATCAAAAGGAATTTATTCCAGGGATGCAAGAGTGATTCAATATCTGCAAATTGACCATGTTAACAAATTGAAGAACAAATAGCATGATCATTTGGATATATGCAGAAAAAGCTTTTGACAAAATTCAATATTCATTTATGGCAAAACTCTCAACAAAGTGGGTAAAGAAGGAATATCTCAACATGATAAGGGCTATATGTGACAAGCCCACTGTCAGCATCATACTCAATTGTGACAGCTGAAAACCTTTACTGTAAGTTCAGGAACAAGAGAAGTGTGCCCTTGCCACTCTCATTCAACGTAGTTTTGGAAGTCCTAGCCACAGCAATGAGAAAGAAATAAATTAAAAGTCTTCGAATTAAAAAAAAAAGTCTTCAAATTTGAAAGGAAGAAGTAAACCTGTTGCTGTTTGAAAATGACATGTTAGTATATGTAGAAAATCTTTGACACTAGCAAAAAAGTGTTAGAACTAATAAATTCAGTAAAGGTGAAGGATACATAATTAATACAAAAATCTGTTGCATTTCTATATGCTAATAATGAACTATCAGAAATAAAAATGTAAAAAAAAATTCATTTATAATCGCATCCAGAAAAAAGCCATGAAAAAAATCTAATGGAGGCAAAAATTTTGTTCTCAAAATATCAATGTCATTTTTCATAGAACTAGAAGAAATAATTTTAAAGTTTGTATGGAAACAAATGATGTTGAAAAGTTAAAATAATCATGGAAAAGAAAAATGTGAGTTTATCATGTTCCTTGATTTCAAACTTTATTGCAAGCTAATGTAATAAAAACTTTATTCTTTTAAAATAATGTTAAAAACAATAAAAAACATATGGTACTGGCCAAAAACATACACATATATCAATGGAACAAAATAAAGACCACAGAAATAAACCCTCATTTATATGGTCAATTAAGTATGATGACAGAAACAAGAATATACAATGGAGGGAGACAGCCTCTTCAGTAAATGCTATTGGGAAAACTGGATAGCTACATGCAAAAGTATCAACCTGGATTATTTTCTCACACCATACACACAAATAAACTCATAATGTATTAAAGAATTAAATGTAAGGCCTGAAACCACAAAACTCCATACATGTCATGTCCTTTGATGTTGGTATTAGCAATATTTTTGGATCTGTCTCCTCAGGCAAGGAAAACGAAAGCAAAAATAAATAGATGCAACTACATTAAACTATAAAGCTTTTGCATGGCAAAGGAAACTAGCAATGAAATACAAATTCGGCTTACTGAATGAGAGAATATATTTGCAAACAATATATCCAATAAGAGATTAATATCCAAACTGTAAAATGAAATGAGAGAACTCAACATTAAAAAAAAAAAACCTGCTTAAAATTAGATATAGGATCTGAATAGAGATTTTTCCAAAGAAGATATCAGTCAGTTCAGCTCAGTCACTCACTTGTATCCAACTATTTGCAACTCCATACAAATAGTCTGCAGAATGCTGGGCTTCCCTGTCCATCATCAACTCCCAGAGCTTGCGATGGCAGAATAGAAGGATGTGCTCATCTTCTTCTGAGAGAACTTTAAAATTGCAACTTGATACTGAACAACCATCGACAGGAGAATGTTGGATGCCACCAAAAAAGATACCCCACATCCAAGAGCAAAGGAGAAGCCCCAAGAAGATGGTAGGAGGGGTGAAATTGCATTTAGAATCAAACCCCATACACACCAGAGACACACAGAGGGCTCAGACAAAACTTTGTGCACACCAGGACCCAGAGGCTCCACATAGACTGAGCCAGACCTGCTTTTGAGTGTCTCCTGCAGAGGCACAGGTCAGCAGTGGACGGCTGCGGGGACAGGGGCTCTGGCTGCAGCAGACCTGGGACACGCCAGCATGTGGCATAGGCCCTCTTTGAAGAGGGTGCCATTAGCCCCACCATAGATTTGCTGAGCAGATACCCACAAACTGCAGAACAATTATACTACCAAAGAAATTCTCACACTGTTAAGAAAGTTCTAGGACCCACAACAGATTTCCCAACCTGGGGATTCGGCAAAGGGACTGAGAACCTCCAGGGAATTTGACTTTGGAGACCAGTAGGATTTGTTATAGAACTTCTGCAGGACTGGGGAAACAGACTCTTGGAGGGCACAAAGAAAACCTTGTGTGCACCAGGAGCCAGGAGAAAGGAGCCGTGTCCCCACTAGAGACTGACCCAGACTGGCCTGTGAGTGTCTGGGAGTCTCTGGCAGAGGTGTGGATTGACAGTGGCCTGCCACTGGGGTCAGGGGCACTGAATCCAGCAGTGTGGGCATAAGTCCTTTTGAAGGAGGTCTCCATTATCCCATTACCCCTACCGTAATTTGGCCTCAAGCCAAACACCAGGGAGGGAACACGACTCCCCCCATCAACAGAAAATTGGATTAAAGGTTTACTGAGCATGACCCCACCCATCAGAACAAGACCCAGATTCCCCCACAGTCAGTCTCTTCCATCAGGAAGCTTCCACAAGCCTCTTATCCTTATCCATCAGAGGGCAGACAGACTGAAAACCACAAACACAGAAAACTAACCAAACTGATCACATGGATCACAGCCTTGTCTAACTCAATGAAACTATGAGCCAAGCTGTGTAGGGCCCCCCAAGACAGACAGATCACAGTGAAGAGTTCTGACAAAACATGGTCCACGGGAGAAGGGAATGGCAAACCACTTCAGTATTCTTGCCTTGAGAACCCCATGAACAGTATGAAAGGCAAAAAGAAGCCATGGAGATGGCCCAAAGACTTGAAAATCTGCCCAAGGTTAGTAATCATCAGTGAACTCCTATCAAAACCACAATGAGATCTTACCTCACACACATCAGAATGGCTATTAAAAAGTCACAAGTGTTGGTAAGGATGTGGAGACAGGGAACCCTCGAGACTGTTGGTGAAAGTGTAGATTGGCGCAGTCTCTATGGGAAACAGCATGGAGTTTTCTCAAAAAATTAAAAATAGAACTAAGGTATGATCCAGCAATTCCACTTCTGGGTATTTGTCCCCAAATATAAAACACTAATTGGAAAATGTATATGCACCCCAGTGTACACTGTAGCACTATTTACAGTAGCCAAGATATTGAAGCAACCGAAGTGTACACGGCAGACAAATGGATAAAGGAGATATTGTGTGTGTGTGGGGGAGTATAATATTATTCAGCCATAACAATAAGTAAATATTAACATTTTTACAACATTGATGGATCTAGAAAGCTAAGCTTTAGTGAGATAAATCAGCTAGTAAAAGACAAATAATGTATGATCTCAATTATATGTGGAGTCTGAAAACAAACAAATAAAACAAAAGTGTAACTGGCCCATAGAGATAACAAACGGGTGGTTGCCGGAGGAGAGAAGGTGGGGGTGAGTAACACTGATAAAAGGGATTAAGAGGTATAAAATTCTAGTTATAAAATAAATAACACACAAGATATAACATACATCTTAATAAATATCAGTAATATTTAATAACTTTATTTGGGAACAGATGGTTACCAGATTTAGTGGTTATCATTTCATATCTTTTGAAAATGTCAAATCTCTGTGTAGTATACTTGAAAATAACATAATATCGTATATCAACTATATTTCAATACAAAGAATTTTATATTCTAATTTGGGAGGTTTGGGAGGCAGAGAGTAGCAGGTCATTTTTCTAGTCTTGAGAGCAAAAAAACAGGCTTAAAATTCAACATTCAAGAAAGCTAACATCATGGCATCCAACCCCATCACTTCATGGCAAATAGAAGGGGAAAATGTGAAAACAGTGACAGATTTTATGTTCTTGGTCTCCAAAATCGCCGTGGACCATGACATGCAGCCACACAATTAAAAGATGCTTGCTGCTTGGAAGGAAAGCTATGGTAAACCTAGACAGTGTGATAAAAAGAAAAGATATCATTTTGCTGACGAAGTTTCATATAGTCAGAACTGTAGTTTTTCCAGTAGTCACGTGCAGATGTGAGAATTGGACAGTAAAAAAGGCTGAATGTGGAATAATTGATGCTTCTGTATTGTGGTGCTGGAGAAGACTCTTGAGAGCACTTGCACTACATCCTACATCAAACCAGTCAATCATAAAAGAAATCAACCTTGAATATTTATTGGAAGGATTGATGCTGAAGCTGAAGCTCCAACACTCTGGCCAATTGATATGAAGAGGCGACTCAATGGAAAAGACCCTGTTGCTGGGAAAGAGTGAAAGAAAAAGGGGAAGGGGGTGACAGAGGATGAGATGGTTGGAAGGCATCACTGACTCAATGGATATGAATTTGAGCCAACTTTTAGACATAGTGAAAGATAGGGAAGCCTAGCATGCTGCAGTCCATGGGGTCTCAAGGAGTTGGACATGACTTAGCAACTGAAAGATATTAATTAATGATAAATTCATAGAGCTGTCCTCTATGAATTTTACATCTGCAGAAATCTGATTTGAATAAGTGAACATTTTTGTAGGATTAAATTTCTAAATAAAAATATTTAAAATTTACACACAATTCTGATTTTAAGTAATGTATCTTTTGCTCTATCATAAAAACAAGTTGTAAGCAAAGTTGGGTCATTAAAATAAAGCTTAACCAATTCTCACTTTGCTGTCTTCTCACATTTACCTCTAAATACTGAGAAAAGTTTGAGTTGCTTGTCACATTTCACGTCTACATATGGTATTGTTTGTACACATTAATTTGTACATATGGTAGTGTACATATGGATATTATGATCCACAACTTCCTAACCTAAATTATTTTTGATCTGTGTAGAACAGCCTATGATGCATTTGTGGCTCCAAATCTTGTTTGCAAACCTATTCCAACAGTCTGCTCTCTAGATCTATTCTTCTGTTTACCTGTAAGTGCTAGAGACTGTGTACATAGCACTTACATTTATTTTTAGTGAATCATGTTCTAATAGTCTATAAATATGGTGGTGCCTAACTTTGTTAGAACTTAAGTGACTAGTTAAGACTGAAGTCACAAAAGTGTTACAGAAATATTGCCACAGAGATTTAAAATTTGTAAGTCCCATATGTATACTAATATGCACAGATATCCACAAACACATCACTAGACATAAGAACAGCAACCCTTTCCAAATCTTAGCCCAGTTGGAAAGAGAATTTTTTAATAGCATATCAATATCAAAATTTATTAGTCTTTAATACTAATATATTTCATTGAATAAACATCTTAAATTCCCTAGTGAATTTCATGTTTGAGAGTAAAGTAAGGAACAGTCATGTTTTTATTATTTGTTTTATACAAATCCAACCTAAATGAAGCAAAGAATACATTCACAAATGTTCCTGAAAATTGGTGTCTTGGGAAAGCTGAAGTGCATTTTGAGTGTCTCATTCATTTATTCTACAGATATTTTTGCACACTACTTTTCATCAGGAAAGACAGCATGTTCTACATTCACTTCGAAGATTCTTTAGTTAATATCCCTCTCTTTCACTTTACACGTGCCCTTACATTTGTTCTTGCTTATCAGCTTCTTCTGAGTAAATTGCTGTTTTCTTTAAGAATAAATCTATTAAAATTGCTATTGACTGAATGCTGTTCCTCCAAATTCATATGTTGATATGATCATCCTTAATGTGACTATTTGGGAGATAAGATTTTAGAAAGGTAGCTGAAGTTAAATAGAGTCATAAGAGTGAGATCCTAATCCAACAGGATTTGTGTTCTTCTAAGAAGAGGAAGAGACACTGGAGAACTCTCTCTCTGATTGTTTACAGAAGAAAGACCATGGGAGGAGATTATGAGAAGGTAGCTGCCTACATGCCAGGAAAATGGTCTTAACAAATCAACCATGACAGCCCTCTGATCTGGACTCCTATCTTCCAGAACCATGAGAAAATTAAGTTTCAGTTGTTTAAGCTGCCCAGTCTGTGGTATTTTGCTATGACACTCTGAGCAGACTACTCCAGAATGACTGAATGTCTAGGAAAAAAAGGGCAGAGCTATTTTAAGAAGCAGATAAAAAAATTAGATCAAGATAATAGACTGAATGCCATAAATCTCTAGAAATGACAAAAATGATGGTTAAGAAAATATACAGTGCTGGAAAACAGGAAATTTCTAGCTGGAAAATAGGAAATTTGAGAAGTTTCTTAATGAGAAGTCACATGGGTTCATATCATTTAATTTGCACAAATTGTGAAGTGCTTAGAATAGGCTACTGTTGTTACTATTAATGAAGAAAACTAATACCCAAAACACTCATAGGAAACATTTCTTGCAAAGTGAGAAGGATTCTGGAAATGCTCTACCCTTGAAGAGGGTAGATTCAAGTGCCATGGTCAATCATTAAGGTGATTACATGGGGTTAGTAAGTGAAGTAAGTTGACTTCTTTCTCACCAAATCTGCATGGAATGGATGAAAGCAGAAGCAATTGTCTCCAGGGTGGGGCGTAAGATTGGGAAAGATTGGGAATTTGAGCTGGAAAAGCAGTGCTGTATCCCAGGTGGATGGCAAAAATCAGAGGGAGTTGGGGACTCTATGCCCAGACAATGAGTTAGTGTTATACCCTTCTTAGGAATTTTTAAAATTAATGTAGATCTCTTGGAGTAGGAATTGGCAACCCACCCCAATATTCTTGGCTGGGAAATCTCATGGACAGAGGAGCCTGGTGGGTTACAGTCCTTGGGATCACAAAGAGTCAGATATGACTTAGTGACTCAATAACAACAATTCAGTATAGTTTATTTACAATATTGTGTTAGTTTCAGGTATACAGAATAGTGATTCAGCTTTCTGGCTGATAAAATTTCAGATATTCCATTATAGGTCATTATAATATATTAGGTGTAATTAGCTGTGCTTTACCATAAAGCCTTGTTGCTTACTTATTTTTTCTTAGCAATGTTTCCCCCACAATCACTGTAGAAAGAAGACATTTAATGGAACAGAATCTATAGCAATGGCTTATCATGTGGTGGGATGAATTGAGAAGGTGGATTAAGTGAGGGTGTAGTGGGACCGATCTTTCCCAGGTGATGGCAATAAAGGGGAGTAATGTCTGCAGGGAAATTAAAAAAAAAACTATAAATAACTCAAAGTCAGCCCTTATATTGTCACTGTGTGCTGATAACAAATTATTCTGATGATAAAATACTTCCACCGCTAAGGTAGACCATGCCTATTATCCCTCTTTGTATACTACAAATCTACCTAAATTACAAAGAATTTCAGTACAAAGATAATCATACAAGACAAAGACTGTCAAACAATTGCGCAAAATGAGCACTATGAGAAGCATTAAAGAAAACAAACACCTGAGGAACTAAAATGAACAAAACAGACAACAATTTTTGTAAAAGATTAATGTCCTCATGGAGATAAGAGAGGGTATCTATTTTATGTTAATCAGAATCTTTATTGTGAAAGAATCAATTAGAGACTTGGAGATAAAAAATTTTAATCATCCAGAAAGCAAAAAAGCAATAACAATAAAAACAAAAACAGATATGAGATTGATTAAATTTCAGGATGGACACAACTGAAGAGAGATTCAATAAGTTGAATAATTCTCCCAGAATATAACACAGAAAGACAGGAGATGTAAAAACATGCAAGACAAGGTAAGAGAGAACTGATGGCAAGAGAGGTGAAATAGACATGAAAGATACAACTAGAAGTTCTGACATAAGTTAGGTAAGTCCCTGAAGGAGAGGATATAGAGAAAAATTAATAAACTATAGAGAAACTTTTTTTAGAGAGAACAGAAGAAATGCACAAATCTTTAGATTTAAAAAGGTCACCAAATGTGAGTGAGGAGTAAAATTCAAACATAGCAAACTGTTTTAAATCTCAAAACATTAAGATAAAAGTCCTAAAAGTTTCCAGAGATGGAAAAAATGTCTATAAATAAACATAAGATTGGCATGAGATTTCTCACTGATACTGCTGGATGCTGGAAATTTCTAGAAATTACTAGAAGACTTAGACATTTCTGCTGCTGCTGCTGCTTGAAAAGTGAAAGTGAAGTCACTCAGTTGTGTCCGACTCTTCACAACCTCATGGATTGCAGCCTACCCAGCTCCTCTGTCCATGGGATTTTCCAAGCAAGAGTACTGGAGTGGGGTGCCATTGCCTTCTCCTTAGTCTGCTGCTGCTTAGTCACTCAGTCCAACTCTTTGTGACCCCATGGACTGTAGCTCGCAGGTTCCTCTGTCCATGGGATTCTCCAGGCGAAAATACCAGAGGGGATAGACATTGCCTTCTCCAGTGAATCTTCTCAACCTAGAAACTGAACTTGGCTCTCCTGCATTACATGTGGATTCTTTACCATCTGAGCCATCGGGGAAGCCCTTAGACATTTCTAAGGGAAAATAATATTTTTCTTGAACTCCCTGGTGTCAAATCTTCTGTAAGACCACCTCTTGGCTTTGCTCAGGAAGACAACTTTCTAAGCAAGCTCTGACTTGATTACAAAGCAGTAAATTCAATATTCATATCAACTATTGTATGGTGGCCTCTTCCTTCGACAATAGGAATACAATTTAACAGGTAAAACAGTTTTGAAAAAGGAAGCAGATGAAGGGTTTGGGATTTCTGTGAGTGGAGAATGAAGGGCTCTGATAAAACCTGTGTTGAGAAATTCAGTCTAAACCTTGAGGCCAAAGTAGATTCTCCAACTTCTCTCTGAATCTAAATTTTGAAACATCTTACTGAAGAGAAATATGCTATTTCTTCAGGCCTGACTGTTGGGTCTACTAGTTCAGTTCAGTTCAATCACTCAGTCGTGTCCGACTCTTTGAGACCCCATAGACTGCAGCACGCCAGGCCTCCCTGTCCATCACCAACTCCCAGAGCTTGCTCAAACCCATGTCCATCAAGTCAGTGATGCCATCCAACGATCTCATCCTCTGTCATCCCCTTCTCCTCCTGCCTTCAACCTTTCCCAGCATCAGGGTCTTTTCCAATGAGTTAGATCTTCTCATCAGGTGGCCAAAGTATTGGACTTTCAGCTTCAACATCAGTCCTTCCAATGAACACGCAGGAATGATCTCCTTTAGGATGGACTGGTTGGATCTCCTTGCAGTCCAAGGGACTCTCAAGAGTCTTCTCCAACACCACAGTTCAAAAGCATCAATTCTTCGGTGCTCAGCTTTCTTTATAGTCCAACTCTCACATCCATACCTGACTACTGGAAAAACCATAGCCTTGACCAGACGGACCTTTGTTGGCAAGGTAATGTCTCTGCTTTTTAATATGCTGTCTAGGTTGGTCATAACTTTCCTTAAAGGTGCAAGTGTTTTTTTCTTATTTCATGGCTGCAGTCACCATCTGCAGTGATTTTGGAGCCCCCCAAAATAAAGTCTGTCACTGTTTCCACTGTTTCTCCATCTATTTGCCATGAACTGATGGGACTGGATGCCATGATCTTAGTTTTCTGAATCTTGAGCTTTAAGCTAACTTTTTCACTCTCCTCTTTCACTTTCATCAAGAGGCTCTTTAGTTCTTTTTCACTTTCTGCCATAAGGGTGGTGTTATCTGCATATCTGAGGTTATTGATATTTCTCCTGGCAATCTTGATTCCAGCTTGTGCTTCATCCAGCCCAGTGTTTCTCATGATGTACTCTGCGTGTAAGTTAAATAAGCAGGGTGACGATATACAGCCTTGACACACTCCTTTCCCTATTTGGAACCAGTCTGTTGTTCCATGTCCAGTTCTAACTCTTGCTTCCTGACCTGCATACAGGTTTCTCAAGATGCAGGTCAGGTGGTCTGGTATTCCCATCTGTTTCAGAATTTTCCACAGTTTATTGTGATCCATACAGTCAAAGGCTTTGGCATAGGTGGGTCTACTTACCCACCTACTAATCTTAAGTGAAAATCTTCTCTAAGTAGAAGTCTGTACCTAGGTAGTTTTACTGCATCATAAAGGAAAAAGTCAAGAAAAAGGACAAGACTTGATCTCCTTTCTTTAAGGCACAGTAATCCCATTCATTACTAAACCATGGAAGAAGAATGTTTTGGGTTCCAACTTCTCCTACCAGGAGAAATTGGGAATGAGACGGTGGAGAGCAAAAGGCTGATGTGACAAAGGTAGAGTAGAAATATTTCAGCTCCACTCCCCCCACGACCAAATGTCAATTACCCTGAGGCAGATTTGTAATTGTCTTAGCAGCAGTATGTGTTGCTGGGGCCTGAGGATGGAGCAGAAGCTCATAAAGCAGAGATCGACTTCCCTCATAAGAATGCCAATGGAGAGTTCCTGCCAGGAAGAGATTCCTCTTGAAGCAATTTAGTAATTTAAATGCAAAGAAAGGCAATTTGTAGAAAAACAGAAACCAATACTGTCTGAATCAATGAGGCAAAATCATAAGAAAGCCTCAGAGAAACTGGAAATAGCACAGAAATAAATCAGACTAGGGAATGGAGGAGGATTCAGGGTGCTTGTAATCAGACAAGTGAATTTATGTCATGATTCTGCACCCTGTGTACGGAACTGCTGAACAGAAGTCTAAACTCAGGTGGTTTGTGTGTAGTTGTGATCAGCTTTTTAAAAATTGAAGTGCAACTGACATACAGTATTATATTAGTTTCGGTCATACAGCACAGTGATTCAACATTTATATATATTTTTAGATGATCATCATGATAAGTCTAGTAACCAGATGTGACCATTTAAAATTAATACCATATTATTGTTTATTATAATTAAGGATAGTGGCTCAGATGGTAAAGCGTCTGCCTACAATGCTAGAGACCTGGGTTTGATCCCTGGGACAGGAAGATCCCCTGGAGAAGGTAATGGCAACCCATTCTAGTACTCTTGCCTGGAGAATCCCATGGACGGAGGAGCCTGGTAGGCTACAGTCCATGGGGTCGCAAAGAGTCGGACATGACTGAGCGACTTCACTTTCACTTTACTGCATATTATTAATACAATATGTTCCTTGCTCTGTGTATTGCATGTCCACGACTTATTTTATAACTGAAAGTTTCTACCTCGTTATCTCCTTCACTTATTTTGCCATCTGCTTACCTGCCTGTAGCCTGTAAACCATCTTTGTTCTTTATATCTATGAGTCTGCTTTAGTTCAGTTTTTAAATTTCATATATAATTGCAATCATAAGATAGTTGTCTTTCTCTATCTGACTTACTTCACTTAAGCATATTACCCTCTAGGTTCACCTGCTGCTGCTGCTGCTAAGTCGCTTCAGTCGTGTCCGACTCTGTGCGACCCCATGGACTGCAGCCTACCAGGCTCCTCCATCCATGGGGTTTTCCAGGCAAGAGTACTGGAGTGGGGTGCCATCACCTTCTCCGGTTTGCCCCAAATGCCAAGACTTCTTTCTTTTTTATGGTTGAACAATATTCCACCATATATACTACATCTTCTTTACTAGTCATCTACTAATATCAATAGACACTGAGGTTTCTGCTACATCTTGGCTACTGTAAATGCTGCTTCAATACACACCGGGGTGCATCTATCTTTTTCAATTAGAGGTTTTGTTTTCGTTGGGTAAATATCCACAAGTGGAGTTGCTGGATCATCTGGTAGTTCTATTTTTTTTAATGTTTTGAGAAACCTCTATATTGTTTTACATAGCAACTGAACCAATTTACACTCCCAGCAAGAGTGAGTAAGGGGTTCTCTTTCTCCACATCCTCATCAACACTTGTTATATTTTGTCTTTTTGATGAAAGCCTTTCTGAACCATCATTGCTTCCCTGCAGTAAATCTCACCTGATTACAGTGTATGATTCTTTTAACGTATTGACTTTGGTTTGCTAATATTTCATTGAGGACTTTTGCATCTATCTTCATCAAGAATACTAGCTGTAATTTTCTTTTTTGTGTGATATTTTTATCTAGTTTTGGTATAAGGATGATGCTGATCTTCCTGAAAGAGTTTGGAAGTGTTCCTTCTTCAGCTTTTTGGTAATAGTTTGAGAAGTTCAGGTGTTCACTTTTCTTTGAATAATTGGTAAAATTCATTTGTGCAGCTGTCTTGTTCTGGACTATTATTTGTTGAGCTTTTTTTTTTCCTTTTAGTACTGATTCAATTCGCTATTGATAATTAGTTTATCTTATCTACTTCTTGATTCAGTCCTGGGGGATTGCAGGAATTAATAGAAATAAATTAATAGAATAAATTAAATAATATAATAAATCCCTAGGAATTTATTCATTTCATCTAGATTGTCCATTTTGGTAGTTTCTTATGATCCTTTGCATTTCCTTGGTGACAGAGGCAACTTCTCCTATGTCATTTCTAATTTTATTTATTTGGGTTCTTTAATCAATTTTGTTTATCTTTTCAAAGGACTAGCTCTTAGTTTCATTGATTTCTTTTTTTCTTTTTTGGTCTCTGTTACATTTATTTCTGCTTTTATCTTTTTTATTTCCTTTCTTTTAACTTTGAGCTTTGTTTGTTCTTTTTTGTAATTCCTTCAGGTTTAATTGGGGCTTCCCTGATAGCTCAGATGGTAAAGAATCCACCTGCAATGCAGGAGACCCTGGTTCGATTCCTGGGTAGGGAAGAACTGCTGGAGAAGGGATAGGCTACCCTTTCCAGTATTCTGGCCTAGAGAATTCCATGGACTGTATAGTTCATGGGGTCCCAAAGAGTTGGACACGAATGAGTGACTTTCACACTAGGTTAAGAATAGAATGAGATTTTTCTTGCTTCTTAAAGTAGGTGTGTACCACAATTAACTTACCTCTTAGAATTGCTTTTGCTGCCTCCCACTGATTTTGGAATGTGGTGTTTCAATTTTCATTTTTCCCCAGATAGTTTTTTATTTCCTTTTTGATATTTTAGTAACTCATTGGTCATTTTAGAGCACACTGTTTATACTGCATGTGTTTTTTTTTTTGTTTTTTTTTTTTTACAGCTTTTAAAAATTGTAGTTGATTTCTAGTCTCAACTATTGTGGTCAGAAATTATGTTTCACACGAGTCCAGATCAGATCAGATCAGGTCAGTCGCTCAGTCGTGTCCGACTCTTTTCGACCCCATGAATCGCAGCACACCAGGCCTCCCTGTCCATCACCAACTCCCGGAGTTCACTGAGACTCACATCCATCGAGTCAGTGATGCCATCCTGCCATCTCATCCTCTGTCGTCCCCTTCTCCTCCTGCCCCCAATCACTCCCAGCATCAGAGTCTTTTCCAATGAGTCAACTCTTCGCATGAGGTGGCCAAAGTACTGGAGTTTCAGCTTTAGCATCATTCCTTCCAAAGAAATCCCAGGGCTGATCTCCTTCAGAATGGACTGGTTGGATCTCCTTGCAGTCCAAGGGACTCTCAAGAGTCTTCTCCAACACCACACTTCAAAAGCATCAATTCTTTGGCGCTCAGCCTTCTTCACAGTCCAACTCTCACATCCATATATGACCACAGGAAAAACCATAGCCTTGACGAGACGAACCTTTGTTGGCAAAGTAATGTCTCTGCTTTTGAATATGCTAGCTAGGTTGGTCATAACTTTCCTTCCAAGGAGTAAGTGTCTTTTAATTTCATGGCTACAGTCACCATCTGTAGTGATTTTGGAGCCCAGAAAAATAAAGTCTGACACTGTTTCCACTGTTTCCCCATCTATTTCCCATGAAGTGATGGGACCGGATGCCATGATCTTCGTTTTCTGAATGTTGAGCTTTAAGCCAACTTTTTCACTCTCCACTTTCACTTTCATCAAGAAGCTTTTGAGTTCCTCTTCACTGTCTGCCATAAGGGTGGTGTCATCTGCATATCTGAGGTTATTGATATTTCTCCCGGCAATCATGATTCCAGTTTGTGTTTCTTCCAGTCCAGCGTTTCTCATGATGTACTCTGCATATAAGTTAAATAAACAGGGTGACAATATACAGCCTTGATGAACTCCTTTTCCTATTTGGAACCAGTCTGTTGTTCCATGTCCAGTTCTAACTGTTGCTTCCTGACCTGCATACAAATTTCTCAAGAGGCAGGTCAGGTGGTCTGGTATTCCCATCTCTTTCAGAATTTTCTACAGTTTATTGTGATGCACACAGTCAAAGGCTTTGGCATAGTCAATAAAGCAGAAATAGATGTTTTCCTGCAACTCTCTTGCTTTTTCGATGATCCAGTGGATGTTGGCAATTTGATCTCTGGTTCCTCTGCCTTTTCTAAAACCAGCTTGAACATCAGGAAGTTCACGGTTCACGCATTGCTGAAGCCTGGCTTGGAGAATTTTGAGCATTACTTTACTAGCGTGTGAGATGAGTGCAATTGTGCAGAAGTTTGAGCATTCTTTGGCATTGCCTTTCTTTGGGATTGGAATGAAAACTGACCTTTTCCAGTCCTGTGGCCACTGCTGAGTTTTCCAAATTTGCTGGCAGATTGAGTGCAGCACTTTCACAGCATCACCTTTCAGGATTTGGAATAGCTCCACTGGAATGCCATCACCTCCACTTGCTTTGTTTGTAGTGATGCTTTCTAAGGCCCACTTGACTTCACATTCCAGGATGTCTGGATCTAGGTCAGTGATCACACCATCGTGATTATCTGGGTCATGAAGATCTTTTTTGTACAGTTCTTCTGTGTATTCTTGCCATCATCTGCTTCTGTTAGGTCCATACCATTTCTGTCCTTTATCGAGCTCATCTTTGCATGAAATGTTCCTTTGGTATCTCTGATTTTCTTGAAGAGATCCCTAGTCTTTCCCATTCTGTTGTTTTCCTCTATTTCTTTGCATTGATCGCTGAAGAAGGCTTTCTTATCTCTTCTTGCTATTCTTTGGAACTCTGCATTCAGATGTTTATATCTTTCCTTTTCTCCTTTGCTTTTCACTGCTCTTCTTTTCACAGCTATTCGTAAGGCCTCCCCAGACAGCCATTTTGCTTTTTTGCATTTCTTTTCCATGGGGATGGTCTTGATCCCTGTCTCCTGTACAATGTCACAAACCTCATTCCATAGTTCATCAGGCACTCTATCTATCAGATCTAGGCCCTTAAATCTATTTGTCACTTCCACTGTATAATCATAAGGGATTTGATTTAGGTCATACCTGAATGGTCTAGTGGTTTTCCCTACTTTCTTCAATTTCAATCTGAATTTGGCAATAAGGAGTTCATGGTCTGAGCCACAGTCAGCTCCCGGTCTTGTTTTTGCTGACTGTATAGAGCTTCTCCATCTTTGGCTGCACACGAGTCCAGTCTTCTTCAAACTTGTTTTGCAGCCTAACGTGTGTTCTATTCTGGAGAAAGTTCCATATGCACTTGAAAAGAATGCATACTTTATTATTTTGATGGAGTGTTCTATATACATCTATTAAATCTATTTGTCTAATATATCTTTTAAGACCAGTGCTTCTTTGTTGATTTTCTGTCTGAATGATTTATCCTTTGCTGTAAGTGGTGTATTAGAGTCCCTTACTATATAGTATTAATGTCAATTTCTCTTTTTATGTCTGTTAATATTTTTTATATATTTAGGTGCTTCTATTTTGAATTCATTAGTATTTCCTCTTGTTGGATTGATCCCTGTATCATTATACAAGATATTTAAAGTATTAAAAGATACTTTAAAAATCTCTTTTAAAACCTTTGTTTTTATGTCTATTTTGTGGATATAAGTACTGCCACCCTAGCTTTCTTTTTGTTTCTGTTTATGTGTAATACTTTTTTTGTATCTCGTCATTTCAGTCTTTGTGTATCTTTAGATATGAAGTGTGTCTCCTGTAGACATTATATAGATGGTCTTGTTTTTTATTCATTCAGCCACTCTATGTCTTTTGATTGCAGCAGTTAGTTGATTTACACTTAAAGCAATGACAGGTATATACTTATTGTCATTTTGTTGATCGTTTTCTGCTGGTTTTTGTAATTCTCTGTTCCTTTCTTCTTATCTTGTTCTCTCCTTCTGTGATTTGATGACTGTCTTTAGTGTTATGCTTGGATTCGTTTTTCTTTAATTTTGTATATCTCGTAAGTTTTTGAGATTTCATGGCATATTTTGCATCTTTTTAATTTGTGCATCCTTTGCTAATTATTGTAGCTATATTTCTGCTTTATTGACTATGCCAAAGCCTTTGACTGTGTGGATCACAATAAACTGTGGAAAATTCTGAAAGAGATGGGAATACCAGACCATCTGATCTGCCTCTTGAGAAATTTGTATGCAGGTCAGGAAGCAACAGTTAGAACTGGACATGGAACAACAGACTGGTTCCAAATAGGAAAAGGAGTTCGTCAAGGCTGTATATTGTCACCCTGATTATTTAACTTATATGCAGAGTACATCATGAGAAACGCTGGACTGGAAGACACACAAGCTGGAATCAAGATTACGGGGAGAAATATCAATAACCTCAGATATGCAGATGACACCACCCTTATGGCAGAAAGTGAAGAGGAACTCAAAAGCTTCTTGATGAAAGTGAAAGTGGAGAGTGAAAAAGTTGGCTTAAAGCTCAACATTCAGAAAACGAAGATCATGGCATCTGGTCCCATCACTTCATGGGAAATAGATGGGGAAACAGTGGAAACAGTGTCAGACTTTATTTTTCTGGGCTCCAAAATCACTACAGATGGTGACTGTAGCCATGAAATTAAAAGACACTTACTCCTTGGAAGGAAAGTTATGACCAACCTAGCTAGCATATTCAGAAGCAGAGACATTACTTTGCCAACAAAGGTTCGTCTCGTCAAGGCTATGGTTTTTCCTGTGGTCATGTATGGGTGTGAGAGTTGGACTGTGAAGAAGGCTGAGCGCCAAAGAATTGATGCTTTTGAAGTGTGGTGTTGGAGAAGACTCTTGAGAGTCCCTTGGACTGCAAGGAGATCCAACCAGTCCATTCTGAAGGAGATCAGCCCTGGGATTTCTTTGGAAGGAATGATGCTAAAGCTGAAACTCCAGTACTTTGGCCACCTCATGTGAAGAGTTGACTCATTGGAAAAGAGTCTGATGCTGGGAGGGATTGGGGGCAGGAGGAGAAGGGGATGACAGAGGATGAGATGGCAGGATGGCATCACTGACTCGATGGATGTGAGTCTCAGTGAACTCCAGGAGTTGGTGATGGACAGGGAGGCCTGGTGTGCTGCGATTCATGGGGTCACAAAGAGTCGGACATGACTGAGCGACTGATCTGATCTGATAGTTTATTTTACTACCTTGGTTTTTAACATTCATACTAGATTTGTAAGTATTGATCCAGTACCTTTTCTTTATTTTCATGTTTGTAAGTGAGATTATTTCATGTATTTTCTTATCTGCAGCTATGGCCTTTTTTTTTTTTTTTCCACTTAAATAAGTTCTTTTAACCTTTTGTCTACATGCAAGTTAGAGGTGATGAACTTCTTTAGCTGTTGTCTCTCTGGAAAACTCTTTATATCTCCAAATCTGAATAATAACATTGCTGTCAGTGTATTCTTGTTTTTTCCTTTTAATGCTTTACACATATTGTTCCAGTTCTTAGTGGCCTGTAATGTTTCTGGAGAAAATTTCCTTACACATTACTCGTTGTTTTTCTCTTTCCACCTTTAAGATTCTGTCTTTAACTTGTGACTTTGTCGTTATAGTGTGTCTTGGAGCTTATCTCTTTGGTTCATCTTATTTGGGACTCTCTGTGCTTCCTGTATCTGGACATCTGTTTCTTTCTTCAGATTAGGAAAGTTTTCAGCCATTATTTCTTCATATAAGTTTTTTGTCCCTTTCTGTCTCTTTACGCCTTTTGGGACCCATATAATGTGGATGATAGTATGCTTTAAGGTGTCCCAGATATGTCTTAAACTATACTTTTTAAATTAATTAATCAATTTTCAGTTCTGATTAGGGGATATCCACTACTCGGTCTTCCAGTTCATTGATCTGGAAGTTCACCTGATGCTGATCCCATCTGGTGTATTTTTCATTCCGGTTATTGTATTCTTCAGCTCTGAGTGGTTTTTATATTTTCTGTCTCAGTGTCAAGGTTCTCATTATATTCATCTAGTTTCTCCTGGTTTTTGTGAGCATCTTTATAACCATAACTTTTAATTCTTTAGTGGATAACTTATGCATATTTGGTCTCATCCTTTTTCTGAAGTTTTGTCTTGTCTTTTTGTTTTGACCATATTCCCCTATCTCCTTGTTTATCCTAAGGTTATGTGTTTGTTTCTA
This sequence comes from Bos javanicus, assembly GCF_032452875.1. NCBI lineage: Eukaryota > Metazoa > Chordata > Mammalia > Artiodactyla > Bovidae > Bos > Bos javanicus. The sequence goes on along the minus strand of NC_083881.1, from coordinate 76,084,732 downwards.
GGTGTCGGGTAGACCAGCTATGTCTCCTGGTCTTGAAGGAGTGGCCTTATGTAAAAAGTTGGGGCCTGGAAAAGCAGTCCCTCCTGGTTACTAGCTCCTGGTGCTCCAGATGTGTCCCCCATGTGGGCTGTGTGCCCTTTATTTTGTGGTGCTGCAGTTGGTGCACTGGTGGGTGGAGTATGCTCCTGGTGTGGAAGCCACTTTGGAGAGGTGCCTGTCTGGTCCAGGGCTGCCAACTGGGTGTGGTAAGTAGGGAGCCACTCTGCGGGTGGGGGACACCTGTCCTGGTGCAGGCCACCCACTCACTGTAGAGCAGCAGTAGCTAATTTGTGGGGTGCTAGTCTGGCCCTAGGAGTAGTGTTAGTTGGTCAATTGTATCCAACTCTCTGTGACCCCACGGACTATAGCCTGCCAAGCTCCTCCCTCTGTCCATGGCATTCTCCCAGCAAGGAGTGGGTTGCCATTCCTTTCTTCAGGAGATCTTCCCAATCCAGGGGCTGAACCCAGGTCTCCTGCATTGCAGGCAGGTTCTTTACTTTCTGAGCTACAGGGAAGTCTGGTCCTAGGCCACCAAAAAGATGCGGCAAGGTGGGAGCTGTATTGAGGGGTGCTTACTAGGGCAGGCTGATTGTGCAAGGAAGTGCTAGAGAGGATTGCCACATGGGCAGAGGGTGTTAGCAATACAGACAGTGAATGTCACAAATGGAGCATGCTGGTGTCCGGCCAACCAGGAGAAAAAAAATGGCATCTACCAGCACTTTGAACCCCAGAGAAAGTTCCAGTGCCTTTTTGGTACTTCTCTTAAAGTTAGTCAGTGCACCTCCTTCACTTAGGGTTCAGGTGCTTCTCAAACTGCTGCCTCTCTGCTTGGACTTGGAGTGAGTTTTCATGTGAGCCCTTTTAGAGTAAAGTTTTCATTTTCCATGGCCCTCTGGCTCTTCTAGATGAAAGCCCTGCTGGTTTTCAAAGCCAGATTCTATGGAAGCTTGTCTCCCTGGTGAGGGTCCCCAGAGCTGGCGTGCCCACTGTGGAGCTCAAACCCCTTCTTCTGAAGGAAAGCCTTTGCATTTGTGATTCCTCTCCTTCTTGTGGGTCCTGCTCCTACCTATCTCTGTGTGTTTTTTTCTTTATATCCATAATTGTAGAAGAGCTGTTCTGCTAGTGTTAAGGTCCTTCTCGTAGGATAGTATTTCTACATCTAATTGTAGTTTTGGTGTGTCCATTTATGGAGGGGAATGAAGGATCTTTTTACTCCAGTATCTTGATCCTTGTCTGGTAGTCAGCTTTTAAAGCCCAGGAGCACCAGGATGCCCTTCTCTGCCCATTTAGAAATTTGGCAGTTCAGTGTCTGATTGGGCAAAGTGCTCAGGTAGAGTTTGCCTTAAGAGTGAGTGAGCAGTGAATGGTTATCAGAGATACATATATTTGATTTGAAAATATTTGCCCAACTTCTTTTCTCTGAAAGTACAGATATATCAATCATATCTCAGGCATATAACTAATAGTATAAGAAAATAATATTCAGCTTAATGTTGAAATAAATGAGAAAACAGGGCATATATTTAAGAGATCCTCTGAATGCCCAATTCATGTTTTTCTCCCCCACTTTTTCTAAATGCTTCAGTTCAACAGACATCAAGTTGAAATGAAGCACTAAGGAGCCAAACTAAACATGTTAAAGCAGGCATCTGGGCGTGTAGATAAAGTTTGAATAATTTCTGACCTTTAAACCACTAAATGAAAAGATAAACTTTTAGAACTAGATAAATAAAGAGCAAGATGAAACTAAACAAGTTTCTGATAACTGCTGAAAGTTAGCGAGTGAATTGTGCTAGTAGTCTGGCTCTGTATTGAAGCTTTCCTTAGGATGAAAGCAGACTATAATAATTTTCTTTCTCTTCTAGTAATTGTATTTTCATGAGGAGCTTTGTACTGACTGCTTCACTAACACAGTCTCTCTCTCTTTGTTTGCTTGCACCGCATGGCTTGTGGCAACTTAATTTCCTCACCAGCGATAGAATCTGATCTCATGGCAGTGAAAACTTTGAGTCCTAACCACTGGACCTCCAGGGAATTCTCACTGCTATAGTCAGTGATTGCAGGGGACAGACCTTCATGTCTGAGGACAAAACATTAACACCACCATTAAAAAGGCACCACTTGACTTTTGACAAAGGTACAAAAGCAATTCAGAGGAGGAAGAAGCCCTTTGAACAAATCACGCTGGTACAACGGGACATTCGAGGCAAAGATATGAACTCAATCCTAAACCTCATGCTTCATAGAAAACTAACTCAAAATGGATCATAAACTTATGTGTTGAGTATAAAACTATAAAACTCTTAGGAAAAAAGGGAAAACTCCTCTATGCCTAGGACTAGGCAAAGAATTCTTAACTTTGACACCAAAAGCATAGTCCTTAAAAGAAACAAATGGATAAATTGTGCCAGGTTAAAACCAAAAACTTTTGTTCTGTGAAAGATTCTGTTAGAAGGATGAAAACAGGCAACAGAACGGGAGAAAATATTTGCAAGCTACATATCTGACCAAAGTCTAACATCTAGAGTATATAGAAAACTCTCAAAACTTATTAGTAAAAATTACAAGACTCCAAGCATAAACCCAAGTAAGATGGTAGGTGTTGCAAGAGGGCATTAGAGGGCAGACACACTGAAACCATACTCACAGAAAACTAGTCAATCTAATCACACTAAGGCTACAGCCTTGTCTAACTCAATGAAACTAAGCCATGCCCATGGGGCAACCCAAGATGGGCGGGTCATGGTGGAGAGATCTGACAGAATGTGGTCCACTGGAGAAGGGAATGGCAAACCACTTCAGTATTCTTCCCTTGAGAACCCCATGAACAGTATGAAAAGTCAAAATCACAGGATACTGAAAGAGGAACTCCCCAGGTCAGTAGGGGCCCAATATGCTACTGGAGATCAGTGGAGAAATAACTCCAGAAAGAATGAAGGGATGGAGCCAAAGCAAACCAATACCCAGCTGTGGATGTGACTGGTGATAGAAGCAAGGTCCGACGCTGTAAAGAGCAATATTGCATAGGAACCTGGAATGTCAGGTCCATGAATCAAGGCAAATTGGAAGTGGTTAAACAAGAGATGGCAAGAGTGAATGTAGACATTCTAGGAATCAATGAACTAAAATGGACTGGAATGGGTGAATTTAACTCAGATGATCATTATACCTACTACTGCGGGCAGGAATCCCTCAGAAGAAATGGAGTAGCCATCATGGTCAACAAAAGAGTCCGAAATGCAGTACTTGGATGCAATCTCAAAAACGACAGAATGATCTCTGTTCATTTCCAAGGCAAACCATTCAATATCACAGTAATCCAAGTCTATGCCCCAACCAGTAATGCTGAAGAAGCTGAAGTTGAACGGTTCTATGAAGACCTACAAGACCTTTTAGAACTAACACCCAAAAAAGATGTCCTTTTCATTATACGGGACTGGAATGCAAAAGTAGGAAGTCAAGAAACACCTGGAGTAACAGGCAAATTTGGCCTTGGAATACGGAATGAAGCAGGGCAAAGACTAATAGAGTTTTTCCAAGAAAATGCACTGGTCATAACAAACACCCTCTTCCAACAGCACAAGAGAAGACTCTATACATGGACATCACCAGATGGTCAACACCGAAATCAGATTGATTATATTCTTTGCAGCCAAAGATGGAGGAGCTATATACAGTCAACAAAAACAAGACCAGGAGCTGACTGTGGCTCAGATCATGAACTCCTTATTGCCAAATTCAGACTTAAATTGAAGAAAGTAGAGAAAACCACTAGACCATTCAGCTGTGACCTAAATCAAATCCCTTATGATTATACAGTAAAAGTGAGAAATAGATTTAAGGGCCTAGATCTGATAGACAGAGTGCCTGATGAACTATGGAATGAGGTTCGTGAGACTGTACAGGAGACAGGGATCAAGACCATCCCCATGGAAAAGAAATGCAAAAAAGCAAAATGGCTGTCTGGGAAGGCCTTACAAATAGCTGTGAAAAGAAGAGCAGTGAAAAGCAAAGGAGAAAAGGAAAGATAAGTATCTGAATGCAGAGTTCCAAAGAATAGCAAGAAGAGATAAGAAAGCCTTCTTCAGTGATCAATGCAAAGAAATAGAGGAAAACAACAGAATGGGAAAGACTAGAGATCTCTTCAAGAAAATTAGAGATACCAAGGGGACATTTCATGCAAACATGGGCTCGATAAAGGACAGAAATGGTATGGACCTAAACGAACCAGAAGATATTAAGAAGAGGTGGCAAGAATACACAGAAGAACTGTACAAAAAAGATCTTCATGACCCAGATAATCACGATGATGTGATCACTGACCTAGAGCCAGACATCCTAGAATGTGAAGTCAAGTGGGCCTTAGAAAGCAACACTATGAACAAGCTAGTGGAAGTGATGGCATTCCAGTGGAGCTATTCCAAATACTGAAAGATGATGCTGTGAAAGTGCTGCACTCAATCTGCCAGCAAATTTGGAAAACTCAGCAGTGGCCACAGGACTGGAAAAGGTCAGTTTTCATTCCAATCCCAAAGAAGGCAATGCCAAAGAATGTTCAAACTACCACAAAATGGCACTCATCTTTCACCCTAGTAAAGTAATGCTCAAAATTCTCCAAGCCAGGCTTCAGCAATATGTGAACTGTGAATTTCCTGATGTTCAAGCTGGTTTTAGAAAAGGCAGAAGAACCAGAGATCAAATTGCCAACATCCACTGGATCATGGAAAAAGCAAGAGAGTTCCAGAAAAACATCTATTTCTGCTTTATTGACTATGCCAAAGCCTTTGACTGTGTGGATCACAATGAACTGTGGAAAATTCTGAAAGAGATGGGAATACCAGACCACCTGACCTGCCTCTTGAGAAATCTGTATGCAGGTCAGGAAGCAACAGTTAGAACTGGACATGGAACAACAGACTGGTTTAAATACGAAAAGAAGTATGTTAAGGCTGTATATTGTCACCCTGAATATTTAACTTATATGCAAAGTACATTATGAGAAACGCTGGGCTGGAAGAAGCACGAGCTGGAATCAAGATTGCCAGGAAAAATATCAATAACCTCAGATATGCAGATGATACCACCCTTATGTCAGAAAGTGAAGAGGAACTCAAAAGCCTCTTGATGAAAGTGAAAGGGGAGAGTGAAAAAGTTGGCTTAAAGCTCAACATTTAGAAAACGAAGATGTCATGTCATCTGGTCCCATCACTTCATGGGAAATAGATGGGAAACAGTGGAAACAGTGTCAGACTTTATTTTGGGGGGCTCCAAAATCACTGCAGATGGTGACTGCAGCCATGAAATTAAAAGACGCTTACTCCTTGGAAGGAAAGTTATGTCCAACCTAGATCAGATCAGTCGCTCAGTCGTGCCTGACTCTTTTCGACCCCATGAATTGCAGCACGCCAGGCCTCCCTGTCCATCACCAACTCCCGGAGCTCACTGAGACTCACGTCCATCGAGTCAGTGATGCCATCCAGCCATCTCATCCTCCGTCGTCCCCTTCTCCTCCTGCCCCCAATCCCTCCCAGCATCAGAGTCTTTTCCAATGAGTCAACTCTTGACATACGGTGGCCAAAGTACTGGAGTTTCAGCTTTAGCATCATTCCTTCCAAAGAAATCCCAGGGCTGATCTCCTTCAGAATGGACTGGTTGGATCTCCTTGCAGTCCAAGGGACTCTCAAGAGTCTTCTCCAACACCACACTTCAAAAGCATCAATTCTTTGGCGCTCAGCCTTCTTCATAGTCCAACTCTCACATCCATACATGACCACAGGAAAAACCATAGCCTTGACTAGATGGACCTTTGTTGGCAAAGTAATGTCTCTGCTTTTGAATATGCTACTAGGTTGGTCAAAACTTTCCTTCCAAGGAGTAAGTGTCTTTTAATTTCATGGCTACAGTCACCATCTGTAGTGATTTTGGAGCCCAGAAAAATAAAGTCTGACACTGTTTCCACTGTTTCCCCATCTATTTCCCATGAAGTGATGGGACCAGATGCCATGATCTTCGTTTTCTGAATGTTGAGCTTTAAGCCAACTTTTTCACTCTCCACTTTCACTTTCATCAAGAAGCTTTTGAGTTCCTCTTCACTTTCTGCCATAAGGGTGGTGTCATCTGCATATCTGAGGTTATTGATATTTCTCCCCGTAATCTTGATTCCAGCTTGTGTGTCTTCCAGTCCAGCGTTTCTCATGATGTACTCTGCATATAAGTTAAATAATCAGGGTGACAATATACAGCCTTGACGAACTCCTTTTCCTATTTGGAACCAGTCTGTTGTTCCATGTCCAGTTCTAACTGTTGCTTCCTGACCTGCATACAGATTTCTCAAGAGGCAGATCAGGTGGTCTGGTATTCCCATCTCTTTCAGAATTTTCCAGTTTATTGTGATCCACACAGTCAAAGGCTTTGGCATAGTCAATAAAGCAGAAGTAGATGTTTTTCTGGAACTCTCTTGCTTTTTCGATGATCCAGTGGATGTTGGCAATTTGATCTCTGGTTCCTCTGCCTTTTTAAAACCAGCTTGAACATCAGGAAATTCACAGTTCACATATTGCTGAAGCCTGGCTTGGAGAATTTTGAGCATTACTTTAGTAGCGTTTGCATATTCAAAAGCAAAGACATTACCTTGCCAACAAAGGTTCATCTAGTCAAGGCTATTGTTTTTCCTGTGGTCATGTGTGGATGTGAGAGTTCACTGTGAAGAAGGCTGAGTGCCGGAGAACTGATCCTTTTGAACTGTGGTGTTGGAGAAGACTCTTGAGAGTCCCTTGGACTGCAAGGAGATCCAACCAGTCCATTCTGAAGGAGATCAGCCCTGGGATTTCTTTGGAAGGAATGATGCTAAAGCTGAAACTCCAGTACTTTGGCCACCTCATGCGAAGAGTTGACTCATTGGAAAAGACTCTGCAGCTGGGAGCGATTGGGGGCAAGAAGAGAAGGGGACAACAGAGGATGAGATGGCTGGATGGCATGACTGACTCAATGGACGTGAGTCTGGGTGAACGCCGGGAGTTGGTGATGGACAGGGAGGCCTGGTGTGCTGCGATTCATGGGGTCATGAAGAGTCGGACATGACTGAGCGACTTAACTGAAGTGAATATAAATTGAACAAAAGACTTGAACAGACATTTCAAAAAATAAGATATAAAAGTGGCAAATAAGCATATGAAAAGGCTTAGAATATCAGTGACCATTACAAATGAAAGCTGCAGTGATGTGTCACTACACATCTATCAGAATGGCTAAAATAAAAAAAGTGACATTACCAAATGCTGGAAAGAATGTGGAGAAATTGCATCATTTCTTATAAATCTAAAAGTGATTACTGTATGACCCAACAATTTCACATTTGCACATTTATCCCCAAGAACTAAAAACTTGTGTTCACACAAAAGCCTGTACACAGATGTGCAAAAGCAGATTTTTTTTCTTCATAAACCCAAACAGGAAACAACTTAGATACTCTTCAGTGATTGAATGATTAGACTATGGTACAGCCATATCATGGGGAATAAAAGGAATGCATTATTGATGCACATTATACTTTGCATGAATCTCCAGGGAATTATAATGATTAAAAACCAATCTCCAAAGGTTAGAAGCCTTTTCCATTTGTATAACCCATTCCATTTGTATAACCTTTTTAAACATGGGAAAATTTTAGAGCTGGACAACAGATTAGTGATTGTCAGGGCCAGGGAAGGGACAGGGTGTTGGGTAGGGAGAAAATGCATGCGGCTATAAAAAGCAACAGGAGAGACCTTTGATGGAACTGTTTTGTATTTTGACTGGTGATGGATACATGAACTTACATGGGATAAAATTACATAAAACACAAACACACACACGCGTACAGGGAAAATCTGCGTAAGATCAGTCGATTATCTATCTTAATATACCAGTTGTGCTATTGTTCTGTAGTTTGCAAGGTGTTATCATTGGATGAAAGGTATATGGGAAATTTCTATATTATTTCTTATAACAGTATGTAAATTTACTGTTACCCAAATTGAAAGTTTCATTAAACAAAAAAACAGCGAGCTACCTGCTTAGTTACCTTTAGCATAGTCAGGTTAGAAGCATGGATCTGTAACCTTGCCACTCAAAGAGTGGTCTGTGGACCCATATTGGCATCGCCTGAGAACTTTTCAGAAACCCAGAATATCAGGTTCCACCCCAGACCTATTGAAACAGAATCTGCATTTCGACTAGCTCCTCAGATAGTTTGCACAGTAGTTTGAGAAATATTGTTCTGTAAGAGTGGTTTTACAAGCTTAAGTCTGTAAATGTTGGCAGAATTCATACTTTTTCATTGACTTAAGCACCCATTAAGTAAGGGGGCAGGGGGAACGCTATAACTTGTATTGAATGCTGGCTGTGTCAATAGCACACGTTTCCCACAAAGCTCAATGAGATGGGCTTCACTGTATCCCTTTTCTGATGGACTGAGACAGCCTACATGATGAAAAACCATGTATGTATGAAAATTGGTGATGGAAGGTTATTAACAGATTATGACGGAACTATAGAAGGGAAAATGCAAATACTTAGAACTCAATATTTTGAGATCTGTGAAAGGTGAGTATTTTGATTTTAAGAGGCCAAGCTAGGTTTATAGTGAGTTACTTCTCTTAAAAAATGGAGAATATTCTGAGTACACGGAACACAACTGAGCAAGAATCTAGTCATTTAGTCCCATTTTAGCAATATGAACTGGAAGGTGAACTTGTTAAAATTGAATGACACTAACTTAAACTTAGTTTGCTCATATGTAAGGTAAAGTGAATATTTTACAGGGGAGAATAACGTGACGAACTATGGGAATGCGCTTGAATCTTTAAGAGGAAAATGTGGAAAGCAAAGAACAGCATATGGGATGATAACATAAATCGCCAGGGCTTTTTGGAGCGGCAGGGCACCCTCCTGATGAACACTGTAATCAAGCTTTACAGTCAAAATTGCTTACCATGTCTTGTGCAAATAATTTGCATTGTCTGTCACATACTGTATTACACTGAACATTCGGTTCAAATAACCCAGTTTCTGAAGGGCATAACAGTATGTAGAGTAAAGCTTAGCCATAAATCATATAAGCATGGTTGAGGGAGCTTGCCATTTGATCTATTTGTAGGCAGTACCGATCTTGGATGCGCACCACAGACTTTTATGTAAATCAGGGACATCAATAGTCATATAAATTTGCATCTGCAACTTGATTCCTCTCAGTGAATGTGACAGAATCATCTTATTGGCTACAAGCAAAATGCAGAAATAATGTAAAAGAGATTGCAGCTTTAAAATATTGTAGACACCCTATGGCTCTGTTCTTTTTAATTTGATATTGGAAAAGAAGAGGTAATTGTCAGCAGAACTGTGTATGTATCCTTTTGGAAACAAAAATTTATGCTTGGCTTTCTAACCATAAGCTGGATTCAGGTTGTCCTGCAATTGATAAGCGACTGGGATTATTAAGATTCCTGTCATGCCATCTGTAATACGAGGTTCTTAAACATCTTACTCAGGAGGTAAGATTATTTGTCATAAAGGCTTTGAGTCAAATATGGTGACTCTGCAAGCGAAAGAATGCACCACCACAGCTGGAGATAGGGATATTTTTGTTATATTCTTGAACACTAGATATTTTCATTTGGTTGTGTGCAGGGAAACTTCAAATTTTGGGAGCTGGAAACTATATAATTTATAGGGCTCTTTTAATTAAAAAGAATAGAAAATTGAGTCCTAATTTCAATGCCGAATCTTTAGTGAGGGGCTCTAAAACATAAAGCTTATTAGCTTTACAGTAAATTCACCCCTACAGATGTTAAAGATGTATTCAAAACAGTGCACTGTTTTAAAGTCATCATCCAGAAGTACCACCTCAAACCCAGCAAAATGAAAAACGAAAAATTAGTGTTGACAAGGTTTTAGAGAAATTGGAACCCTTGTACCTCGTATATCATTGGGAAAATAAATGGTTCAGCTGCTGTGGAAAATAATTTGACAGTTCCTCAAAAAGTTAACCACATGATTATTACATGAGCTCACACCTCCACTCTTGGGTTTATGCTCCAAATAGTGGAAAACAGGCAGGTAGACAAACACGGGAACAAGCCTGTATAACAGGCTTATTCACAACAGCCAAGAGACGGAAGCAGCCCGAATGGCCACCAGTGCGCGAGTGGATAAAGAAATTCTGGTATCCACGTATAATGGAATGGTATTTGGCCACGAGAAAGAATGAAGTAGGGATGCATGCCATGGCAAGGATGAACCTTGAGACCATTACACTAAGTGAGAGAAGCCAGGAACACGATGTCACGTATCATCTGACTGCATTTAGACAAAATATCCAGAATGGATAGATACATGGAGGCAGAACACAGATTGGCGGATGTTAGGCATTGGAGGGGGAAAAATATGGAGAGAAACTGTTTAACGGATAAAAGATTTACTTTAACATAATGGAAATGTTTTGAAATTAGATGTGGTCGAACAGCAGTGAATGTACTAACCACTACTCAGTAGCTCATTTTAAGATGGTTAATTTTATGTTGTATGAATCTCACCACAGTCATTTTTTTTTTTTAAATCCACAATCCAGTCATTCACTCAGAAGCTAATTGCTACTAGTGTTGTAACATTATAACGTCACCTTATATTACAGTGTGCTAAGCTTCAAGGAGAAGTAATCAAGTGTTTACAGAGGACTCATAGGTATCTTAATATGCTAAAAAGGTAAGTCACATGACTTGTTCTTAAATAATTTAGTATAAAAATGAAAAAAAAAAACCCTGTAATTGTCAATATATTTCCAGAATTGTGTGATTTCCACCATCCTTGATAAAGGGAAAGAATCCGCCTGAAATGAGGGAGACCTGGGTTCAATCCCTGGGTCAGGAAGATTCCCCCTGGAGGAGGGCTGGCAACCCACTCCAACATTCTTGCCTGGAGAATCCCCACGGTGAGGAGCCTGGCGGGGTGCAGTCCATGGGGTCACAGAGTCGGACACGACTGAGTGACTAAGCACAGCACAGCAAGGAATTATCAGACAAATCTTCAAAAAGTAGATAGCTTTGAGATGATTGTGTAAATCATCTCTCTTGATATGTGAGTTCAAGTAATGGAGGAAACTGAGGGGTTAAGAGAGTGAGCACAAGCGTGGAGATATGAATGAGCACAGAACTCCTGGGAGCTAGAGAGGACCAGCAGAGAAATGTTTTGGGTAAAACGGGTTAGTTATTGTGAGGCTAGATAACAGAATTAATGACCCAGCAGGAGGTGGGTGGGAGGGCATGTTAGTGCAAGAAATAACATGAGCAGAATATACGTGTGGGAACCACCAAGTACTCAGTTTGCTGCTGCAGGAGTTCTTAACTTAGGCTTCATTGATTATTTGAAGGTTCTTTTGGTTTCAGAAATTCTTTGAAACCCTGAAATTGCATACCCTTTAAAACTGTTCATGCATATTTTTTCTCTGTGGAAAAAATCTATATATTTTCAGTAGATTTTGAAAGGGTAGCACCTCAACTGTTAGGATTTAGCAAAGCTCACATATTGCTAAAAATTGCTAGCAAACACTATTCTTCTTTTCACGTTTTAGGAACTCTTGTTGTTCACAGAGCCAGAACGTCAACCTTGGGTCTGAAATAGCAAAGAAATGTCTAATTTAGGAGTCAACTCTTAAAGTAGTCTTTCCCTGCAGTAAAGAGGTGTGGTATCCTAATGAAATTGATCAATCTCAGTGGAATATGACCAGTCTCACACTTGTGGCAGCTGACAATGGCAGTTTGCAGTATGCCTGGAAGGGAGCTTAGTTTTGACATTATAGACACACTGCCACATCTCCCTCCCACTACGGTTAGATTGTGGTGGAAATACAGGCATTCCTGGTGGCCTCAGAAGCAGCGAGAAGCAAAGGGAGTAATTTGACGAGAGCTGCACCTTGATCCGGAGAAGGCAATGGCACCCCACTCCAGTATTCTTGCCTGGAAACTCCCATGGACGGAGGAGCCTGCTAGGCTGCAGTCCATGGGGTCGAGAAGAGTCGGACACGACTGGGCGACTTCACTTTCACTTTTCACTCTCATGCATTGGAGAAGGAAATGGCAACCCACTCCAGTGTTCTTGCTTGGAGAATCCCAGGGACGGGGGAGCCTGGTAGGCTGCAGTCCATGGGGTCTCACAGAGTCAGACACGACTGAAGCGACTTAGCAGCAGCAGCACCTTGATCATTTCTAATGGATTAAAGGGGGAGTGATAGGGCTCTTTGGGATCAAGCAGTTTAACCTTCCTTTCAAAGGGAGAATCCTCTCTCCCCTGCTTGGGACAGATGGCCGTTTGATCTCTCTGTGAACTTTCTTGATGATAGCAACTGCCTGTCTCTGAAAGTTGTGCATTCCATGTGTAAATAGCCGTCATTACTGGCAAGATTTTTTTAATTGATAGACTTTGTTATCATTACTTTTTAAACAAAGACTTTATATTTTAGAGAAGTTGTAGGTTTACATTTGAGGAGGAAGCACAGAGAGCTCCTGCCTCATGTGCCTCTCCTCAACCTCCATTTCCCCTATTATTAACCTCTTGCATTCATGTGGTTTATGGGACTTCTCTGGTGGCTCAGACAGTAAAGAATCTGCCTGCAATGCAGAAGACTCAGTTTAGATCCCTGGGTTGGGAAGATCCCCTAGAGGAGGGCATGGCAACCCACTCCGGTATTCTTGCCTGGAGAATCCCATGGACAGAGGAGCCTGGTGGGCTACAGTCTATGGGATAGCAAAGAGTGGAACATGACTGAGTGACTAACACGACTACCTTGTTGCAATCATGAAAAATATGATTATGAACTAAAGCCTATAGTTTGCATTGGGATTTACTCTTTGTGCTACACAGTTATGTGGATTTTGACAAGTGCATAACGATATGAATCCATTACAGTATCATACAGGATAGCTTCAATGTCCTAAAGCTTCCCTGTATTCCACCTATTTATCCATATAAAATCCCTCCCTCCCCCAAATCCTTGGAAAGCACCGTTCTTATGTTTCTACAGTTTGCCTTGCAGAATGTTGTATAGTTGGAATTACATAGTACATAGCTTTTCAGATTGGCTTTTTTTACTTAGCATTATGCATTAAAGAGTCCTCTATAAATTTTAGTCTCAGTTTTGGCAATTATGAATAAAATTGCCATTAGCCCCATATGCAGGTTTTGTGTGGACAAAAGTTTTTAACTCACTTGGGTAGATTTGGGTAAGAAGTGTGCTTGCTGGGTTATGTATTCAGACCAAGATTATCTTCGTTAGAAACTACTGCGCTGGCTTCCAGGGTGACCCCACCGCTTTTCTTTCCTGCTCGCAGTGGATGAGAGTTCCAGTTGCTCCATGATATTATCAGCATTTGGGGTTTCAATATTTTGAATTCTAGACATTCTCACAGGTGTGTTGTGATACCTCCTTGCTTTAATTTGCAATTTCCTAAAGACAAATGATGTTGAGTGTATTTTCACATATTACTTTCCATTTGTCTATCTTTGATGAGATGTCTGTTCAGACCTTTTGCTCATTTTTTTTTTTTTTTGATAATTGGGTTGTTTGTTCTGTTATCTTCTTTTTCAATTAAAGCATATTTGATTTGCAATATAATATTAGCTTCAGGTGTACTTAATAGTGATATAATATTTTTATAGATTATACTCCATATAAAAATATTATAAACTGTTGACTATATTTTCTGTGCTAAACATTACATCCTTGTATCTTATTTCTTTTCTGCCTAATAGTCTGCAGATTCTTAATCTTCTTTACCTGTCTTGCCTCTCCTCTCACCCTAAGTGGCTCTCCCTCAGTCTGTATTCAAGTGGTTGAATATTTAAAACTTCTACTAGGAATTCTACATTTGTTTCTTGCACATTAAAAAAAAAAATTTTTTTTAATGGCACTCATGATTTTAAAAGGGTTTTTACCATTCTTGCCTTATTTGAATCTCTCAACAGCCCCATGAATAAAACTACTTGAGATTAGTCTCCTTTTTAAATGAGGAAATGAGGTTCTACCAAATTAAAAGGTTTGTCCCAGGCTGTAAGAACAGTAAGTGGAAGTTTGAAGAGAAGAATCAAGTTCTTTAGTTTCATTTATTTTAATCTATTATTTCAATCTGTTATTTTTTTTATCCACCACAAATATATTTGCTATCTTATCTTATTTTGTTTTAATTTTAGACTTGGGACTTGTATCATCTGTGACTTTCTCCTAGTCATTGAAAAATATGTTGAGCTGCACAATATAACATACAGAGTCTGGAGTAATGACATTACAGATGATCAGGTTTACACTGGTTCATTTATTAAAATTTAGTAGTAGGTCTATGTTTTCAGAGAACTGTGGATTTACTGAACACATTTCCCCATCTTGTTTGAGAATATACTATAAAAAACTGTGAAATTCTTTCCTAAAACGAGGTTAATGGGACGAATTCTAGCAACTCCCACTTGCTATTTAAGGAATACCATTTTGTTTTCTAAGTGTTCAAAAGTCATATTTAACAATCCATTTTAGAGTTCTGCATGGGATCAAGCATAGAACTGTGTGGTCTATAGTTTCTAGATTTTATATTATACTATTCTTTGAAAATTAATACATGGGCATATTTTTATATAGTATATTCAAATCAGTTGTAGTTGAAGATTCTTCTAAATGTTATTTGTTATTTAGATGTCCCTTGGAAATTAAATAAAATTTTCATCAGGACAAAATAATGCTTCTGAATCTACCTGTGTGTGAGCATTATTATGACCTTATAGTCAAGGAGAAGTAATTATCTTTAATGAATGGAATAGAAATGATATTTCAAGCTTGTACTGGGTGGAGGCTTTGACTGAGTCAAGGACACCTTTATAGAAAGAAAGGAAAAAGTTGCCTAGTGTTTGATTCCTTTGCTCTGCTCCCTTCCTAGAACTGTCCCACATTTTTGATGATATGCAAGATTTCTTAATAGGGGAAAAGCTTTCCATTCCATAATTAGAATTAGGCTCAACTTGCTTTTGAGAGAGGCATAATTTATGTTAAGATACAAATGACCAAGATTGTTTTATTTCAGAAGGAGCCTTAGGAGTGGGGTGTAGATGATGAGGTGAGTGGTAGTGGCCAAGGATCGGGTGTTAGGTGGACAGAGTTCTATGAAGAGTCTGGGATCCTCACTGCGGTGTAGAGGGCGAGCGTAAGTTGAAAAGCGCTGCTAGGATGAAGTCAGGGCTCCCTGGGTCACAGTGATGCGTTGTAGCTGCTTCGCGATTTAAAGCTGGATCACACTGGACCACGGCAAGTTTACAAGTAACAGGATGAAGATAGTCTGTCATTGAAAGTATTTCTCTCTTCACTCACCTTTCTCATTCTGGACTCTTCTCTGTTCTCTGACCCTGCCACACAGTTCTTACTTATTGTCCCCTCTTCTACTTCAGCGTGCAATCTACTGTCCTGGGTGCTGGGTTTATTTTCTCAGTTTTCTCAGCTAATATTATCTTCTTCAAATTAGTGATCAATGACAAGGCAAGTAATCATCTAGTTACAGCTTTGCATTTTGAAAGTTAGTGAAGTAGAATACTCCCATAATTTATTTTTCAACTGACAACATATATTTAAAAGTCCTCTCAAGTTGAACCTCTTTTCCTATTCCAAATATTGCACATTAGTGTCATGTTAAAAAATACAACAGAATTTAAAAATCCTCTTCATTAAGATGTTATTGTGTTAATAGCTCAATTATAAATTAATTGGCTCTTATTTAAAAAATAACAGAATTCAGACTATTGCATGTCAAAATATAGCGTACGTGTACCATTTCCAATAGACCATTTTTTAGCACTCGTGGTTCCTTGTTAAATACTGTGTATGATTCTGGCCTAAGAAAAATAATGTCCTGACATCTACAATAACTAATAAAAAGAAAAAAAAACTCCTGAAGCTTTCAAGTCTTTTATCCTTGAAAAATTGCAGTTTGGATAGTTAGATTTCCCCTATATCAATCTCATTGTGTTAGATCCTTTTTGCTAAATTTATAGGGTTGTCAGAATATTTTTTTTTTGCACAATGCTCATAATCTTCCAACCTTAGCAGGTGGTAAATCCTTTAATCTTTCCTCTCAGGCTCTCTGAGAGGAGACTCAATTAGAATCGAGATATAGTTTCTCCTTTTTTCCCCCTTCCTCACCACCCCATCTTTCCCCCACTTCCTCTCCCCCTTTTCCCTGCCTCCTTCCCCACCTCCCTCCTTTCTTTGTTCCTACCCTCTTTCCTTCCTTCCTTCTCTGTTTCTCTTTCAATCCAAATCAAGTCAAATAAAATAGCAAGACCCCCACAAAATTTTAACATGCTCAATTTCTTTTTTGTGTTTACAAAAGCGCTTCATTGCTGTAGATTTTTATTTCGAAAAAAGGACGCTTAAGAATTTCCAAACGAATTACTATACAGTAAGAGCCACATACTATGAGAAGCAATATTTTAATAGGGATATTTCACTTTAACATAAATATCTGAAACTTCTTGTGATATTAAAAAAAAAAAAAACCTAGTCAGTGATTAACTCAGCTCTGACAAGGGCTTTTGCATACACCTTAGAGATTATTACAGTATCTAGCCTACCATTTCCAAGCACTTGCATACTCAGCATCATTTAGTTGATCACATGGAAATTTACCACCAGGAAATTTCCATGAGTAGATATTTTCACCTAGTTGTATTTAAAAGGTAGCTAAAGAGACTTTTCTAATGGTCCAATAGTTAAGAATCCATCTTGCAATGAAGGGATACAGGTTCAACTCCTGGTTGGGAAACTGGGATCCCACAGGCCAGAAGGCAGCTAAGTCCAAACCCACAACTGCTGAGCCTGTGCCCCACAACCAGAGTCCACACGCCTCAGTGAAAGAGCCCACGTGGCGCAGGGAAGTCCTGAAGCAGCCAGATAAACAAAGAAATGATTAAAAATGGGACCTATGGTAAACATTCTGGAAAATTTTCTTGATAAAGAATATACATCTCTTTAATGTTATTTTCTATTTGCAAAATGTCTTCCAGTTACAGTGAATAAGATTAAACTGTTTAAATTCTAACTCCTTACCTCCAATGCCTTCTGGTTATAATATGAATCAAAACCAGAACAGCCCCAAAGCAGATGAACTGGTAGAGCAAAGGGAAAGAATGTTTTAGATATTTCTAAATCATGTTTTCTAGCTTCTGGGTAATTATCATTTCAATATAATTTAAAATATAAACAATATTACAAATATTGAATTCTAACTCTACTAAAACCTTTACCTCCTTAGCCTGAAAAGAATGCCTTATTTTTATACACTTTGATAGTCTATGAAAATAAATTATTTTTATATTTTAATAGCTATGAGCTCATAGACTTCCCTGGTGGCTCAGACAGCAAAGAATTTGCCTGCAATGTGGAAACCTAGGTTTGACCCCTGGGTTCGACCACTGGAGAAAGCCTGGAGAATCCCACGGACAGAGGAGCCTGGTGGGTTACAGTCCATGGGGTCACAAAGGGTTGGACATGATTAAGCGACTAACAGTGTCAACACTTTGATAATTTTCCAAATCACAATTTATGCACATAGCATTCATTGCTCTTTTCTTTTAGGTTCAGATGTTCCTCAGTTGTAAAAAATCTCTTTGGCAAGCAAAAGAAAACATATTATGAGCTGGAACTTCAAATTTTCAAGTCTAAGATGGTAAAATATGTTAACATTAGTAATATTACAGATTTCTTGGGATTTAGTTTCTTTCAGTATTGAAAGAGGCCCACGTTCCCTGAAATGTGGGCCTCTAGCACCCACTAATGATCCATACTATTGGTGGACTGGGGTGCAGAAGGCAAGCTTTGAAGGACATCTCAGTTCAGTCGCTCAGTCGTGTCTGACTCTTGAATTGCAGCACGCCAGGCCTCCCTGTCCATCACCAACTCCCAGAGTTCACTCAAACTCATGTCCATCGAGTTGGTTATGCCATCCAGCCATCTCACCCTCCGTCGTCCCCTTTTCCTCCTGCCCCCAATCCCTCCCAGCATCAGGGTCTTTTCCAATGAGTTAGCTCTTCGCATGAGGTGGCCAAAGTACTGGAGTTTCAGCTTCAGCATCATTCCTTCCAAGGAACACCCAGGACTGATCTCCTTTAGAATGGACTGGCTGGATCTCCTTGCAGTCCATGGGATGCTCAAGAGTCTTCTCTAATATCACAGTTCAAAAGCATCAATTCTTTGGCGTTCAGCTTTCTTCACAGTCCAACTCTCACATCCATACATGACCACTGGATAAACCCTAGCCTTGACTAGACAGACCTTTGTTGGCAAAGTAATGTCTCTGCCTTTGATTATGCTATCTAGGTTGGTCATAACTTTCCCTCCAAGGAGTAAGCGTCTTTTAATTTCATGGCTGCAGTCACCATCTGCAGTGATATTGGAGCCCCCCAAAATAAAGTCTGACACTGTTTCCACTGTTTCCCCATCTATTTCCCATGAAGTGATGGGACAAGATGCCATGATCTTAGTATTCTGAATGTTGAGCTTTAAGCCAACTTTTTCACACTCCTCTTTTACCAAGAGGCTTTTTACTTCCTCTTCACTGTCTGCCATAAGGGTGGTGTCATCTGCATATCTGAGGTTATTGATATTTCTCCCGGAAATCTTGATTCCAGCTTGTGCTTCTTCCAGCTCAGCATTTTTCATGATGTACTCTGCATATAAGTTAAATAAGCAGGGGTAAAATATACAGCCTTGACGAACTCCTTTTAAAACTATTTGGAACCAGTCTGTTGTTCCATGTCCAGTTCTAACTGTTGCTTCCTGACCTGCATACAGATTTCTCAAGAGGCAGGTCAGGTGGTCTGGTATTCCCATCTCTTTCAGAATTTTCCACAGTTTATTGTGATCCACACAGTCAAAGGCTTTGGCATAGTCAATAAAGCAGAAATAGATGTTTTTCTGGAACTCTCTTGCTTTTTCGATGATCCAGTGGATGTTGGCAATTTGATCTCTGGTTCCTCTGCCTTTTCTAAAACCAGCTTGAATATCAGCAAGTTCACGGTTCACGTATTACTGAAGCCTGGCTTGGAGAATTTTGAGCATTACTTTACTAACGTGTGAGATGAGTGCAATTGTGTGGTAGTTTGAGCATTCTTTGGCATTGCCTTTCTTTGGGATTGGAATGAAAACTGACCTTTTCCAGTCCTGTGGCCACTGCTGAGTTTTCCAAATTTGCTGGCAGATTGAGTGCAGCACTTTCACAGCATCATCTTTCAGGATTTGGAATAGCTCCACTGGAATGCCATCACTTCCACTAGCTTTGTTCATAGTGATGCTTTCTAAGGCCCACTTGACTTCACATTCCAGGATGTCTGGATCTAGGTCAGTGATCACACCATCGTGATTATCTGGGTTATGAAGATCTTTTTTGTACAGTTCTTCTGTGTATTCTTGCCACCTCTTCTTAATATCTTCTGCTTCTGTTAGGTCCATACCATTTCTGTCCTTTATCGAGCCCATCTTTGCATGAAATGTCCCCTTGGTATCTCCAATTTTCTTGAAGAGATCCCTAGTCTTTCCTATTCTGTTGTTTTCCTCTATTTCTTTGCATTGATCGCTGAAGAATGTTTTCTTATCTCTTCTTGCTATTCTTTGGAACTCTGCATTCAGATGCTTATATCTTTCCTTTTCTCCTCTGCTTTTCGCTTCTCTTCTTTTCACAGCTATTTGTAAAGCCTCCCCAGACAGCCATTTTGCTTTTTTGCATTTCTTTTCCATGGGGATGGTCTTGATCCCTGTCTCCTGTACAATGTCACAAACCTCATTCCATAGTTCATCAGGCACTCTATCTATCAGATCTAGGCCCTTAAATCTATTTCTTACTTTCACTGTATAATCATAGGGGATTTGATTTAGGTCATACCTGAATGGTCTAGTGGTTTTCCCTACTTTCTTCAACAAGACTGGGAGCTGACTGTGGCTCAGATCATGAACTCCTTATTGCCAAATTCAGACTTAAATTGAAGGACATCAGAAGACCTTTGATCTGATTCTTCTGAAGCAAGAATCCTTTCCACATTATATCTAGAGAGTTAATTACCCACTCTTTCTAGGTGTGTCCACAGCTAACTTGAGGAAGTAATTTAAAAGATTAGAAAAACAGGAGAATTACACTGTAGTAGTGTGTTATCTAAAACAACTCTCTTAGGGACAAACTCTACCATGTCATCTCATGATATAACAACAACAACAAAAAAATTCAATAGGTAACCCTTGGAAATAGCTACTTCCGCTGTAGTATATTTGTACTCTTTTGTTATGGATTTTACAATTTAAGACTTAAACATTTTTTTCAGTGCTTAAAAATGAGTAATCATCTTTGAGAACTTGGAAAATACAAAAACATGAAGGAAGAAAAATAATATGAATTTTAGGTTTAGTAGTCAAGGAAAATTATTATTAACATTTTGGTGTATATTCTGTATAGATTTGAAAAATGTATTTGAGGTTATATGATATGTACGACTTTGTGCTCTCTTTTTTGTTATTAGTAATCTGAGTTTTTACATTACAATTTGTAAACTTTTTAATGGTTAGTGATAACCACATTTAATGTTTACACTATAAAATGCTTCCTAATCTTTTTCATATCATGGCACACCTAGAAAATGACTATTTTTAAGACCCTCTAAGGTGAATAGATGAAGGTGGCTTGAGGGTCAGAGACAGACCCTGTGATCATCTTTGAGAACACAGAGGGTAAGTGATTGTGTGATCCATTTTGCAGTGTGACAGGAGCCACCAGTGAGCAATTCTTAAGGCTCTTCTCTATTGTTCTATTGCTGGACATGTAATATGCCTGTAAGTTTGAATCATTATAGATAATGTTGCAATATCATCTTTGACCATAAAGCTTCTTACACATTTAAGAATCTTAAATATTTCCTTAAAATAAATTATCCAAAATAGTAGGGTTGAATATTTTTTGAGCATGAATATTTCTGATACATGCGAATTATTTTTCTAAAGGTATGCAACCAGTATTTGAGAATGTTTCTTTTACCTCCTCTTCTTCAGCACTGGATGTTCTTATAAAAGCATTTCTGTTAATGTTAGGTTGAAAAATTTTCATTAGCTTATAATTAGCTTATAATTTTCATTAGCATTTTTTTGTTACTCTCAAGGTAAATGCTTTCACATTTTCTTTTAAGCCATTTTTTACTTGTTAACTGCTGGTTTAGAAATTGTATTGTTTCTTATATATTTGTATCAGTTTTTCATAGGCTATATAAGCGTAGACATTTTCTCAGCTTATTGTGTTCCTGCTCAGTTTTTTAAATAATGAAGTTTTTATTTTGACATAAATTATCCACATTTCCCTTTGTCATTTCTTCCAGCTTAGAAAGTTCTCTATATATGTACCAAATGTTCACTTCAATATTCTTATTTTTTTTGAAAATCACTTTTTGGTTTAAATTTTAAGCATCTGAAATCTACTTGGCTCTTTGGACTTATGTGAAGACCTAACTACAACCCCCTTTCTTAAAACTAGCTCACCACCCAACATTATTCTTTGAATAGTCTTTCATTTTTTTGTGTGATTTATGATGTCATCTTCATTCTCCATTAATACACTATTCTTTTTCTATCAATCAGATTTCTGTTTTAAACAAGGCTACTTAATCCTTCAGATACATCCAAATATTAATAAATAATATTTAAGTTTTAATTCACAGCTTTATCACAGGATCCTTTTCATTCCACCCACAGACATGGCCAGAATGAAAAACAACACGTGTATTGCATTGGTAAAGAGAGAGGGGGGTGGGGCTGGGGTGGGGAGGAGGAGAAAAGCAGAGCTTTTTGATAATTTATTTTTCCATAATAGAAGTTCGCTGAGTGCACGCGATCTGATTTCTTTTCTAATCATTTCCTTCTACCCGGTAGCCACTGCTTTCCTTTGATCTGCGTTCAGCTTCGTGGTTAGTCCGATAACGCCGGTCGCTGCGTCGCATCCGATGGGTGGGCTCTAGGGGGCAGTGTAGACGCACGTTAGGGGCGCAAGCCCTGACGCTGCTCAAAGGCAGTTCCGAGGAAAGTTCAAGCTTTGTTGTGACTGATTGGCGCTGCGCCTCTTTTTCTTAACTTAATCCATGATTTAGTTCAGCAGTCCACCGCACAGTAGGAGCCAGGGCTAGGCAGACTATTGCAGACTGCCACGGAGCTTGTACAAGGGAGTCAAACCTCCTTTTGGTCTTACACTGTGAACTTGTTCATCCAATCATTCTTTCGTTTGCACTTTTCAACAAGGACTATTATAACGGGTATTATATACAACTATTGAGATCATGAATGGTTTTTACTTTCAATATGTGCTATTTATCAGATTTCCTAGTGGCAATGTGTAAAATTATTATATAAAAGAATATATGCCGTACAAACTAATACTTCTTATTGTCCCCAGGGACTTCCCTGGTGGATCAGAGGGTAAAGAATCTGCCTGCAATGCCAGAAACCCTGTTTTGATCCCTGGGTCAGGAAGATCCTCTGGAGGAGGGTATGGTGACCCACTCTAGTACTCTTGCCTGGAAAAGCCCATGGACAGAAGAGCCTGGTGGGTTACAGTCCATGGGGTCGCCCAGAGTCACACAGCCACTGTTCCTAGCAGTCAAAACTGACTGTAAATTTACTAAAGGACTGTGCTTTAATGATGGAGATAGAGGGGAAGAGAGACCCGTCGAGTTACATTTTCCTATATTGTAAACCAGGGATGCTGAAAATGTCGCCATCAAGCACTGATCAAACAAGGAACGTGTGAGTCCCTAGAATTAGACATTTGAGGCTGCCTGGGGGGAAGTTCTGCCTCACTCTTGAGGCTGCCTGGGTGGGAAGTTCTGCCTCACTCCCGAAAGCCAAAACCCTTGTTCTTTTGCCATTTTCTTGCAGACGGTGCTCTGAAGGACTTTCTGCCTGGGCTTTGGAACCACATCAGAGGCTACTTTCTAGGTCAGAGGTCCCCAGTCTTTCTGGCGCCAGGGATCGGTTTCATGGAGGAGAGTTTTTCCATGGACCAGGGGGGAGGATGGTTTGGGGGTGATTCAAGTGGATTATATTTATTGTGCATGTTATTTTGTGGCCATCTCAGATATTCCATCTTTAGAGTCAGGGTTCTTGCTCCTGCAAGAATCTAATGCAACCGCTGCTCTGATAAGAGGCAGAGAGCTCAGGCCATAATGTGAGCGACAGGGAGCGGCTGTCAATATAGACAAAGGAAGCTTTACTCACCTCCTGCTGTGCAGCCCCTTGCCTAACGGACCATGGACCGGTACCAGTCTGAGGCCTGGGGGCTGGGGACCTCTGCTCTCAGTGGCTTGATCCACCTCGGGAGTTGAGACAGGAGCTCTGTGTGAAGGGCACTGTAGCAGTGATGGGTTCCAAGCTGAAACTTGGAATACAGTTTCTCACAATTAGCTCTATATTCCTTTCAAATAGCACTGGTCTTAAGGAAATTATAATCTAAATTGAATTCTATAGATCTACCTTGGCATCTGTTGCTTTTAACATTGTTACAATGAAAAAATGCATTAGGACTTCCAAAGCACCATCTATTTTTTTTTTTTTAAACCTGGGGGATCATCTATATGAGCAAATGACAGAGGGTAGTTGATCTCCTTCATTCAGGGGTCACTAGCATACCAGGGACTGGAAATGTATCAGCAGCTACATTTAAGGACAGAATAGAGTTAAAATTAGATCTGTAATTTAAATTAGCCCATGTCTAAGTATTTAAAGCTATCCAGAGATGATAAACCCCTCCCCACACCTCTCAAAAAGCATCTTGGAAGAAGGAAATTGCCTAGGAATTCTAATTATCTTCTGAAGCTGTTTGCCAGTATTTCACTTTGAGTGGAATTCTCATATGTATTTCTGTCAGTGAGTAGGCAGCTTTTTTCTTTGGCCAATTAAAACTCAAGTCTTGGAAACTTTTCATTGTCATTGTTTAATTTTTGCTCAGTCTTTTACTGTATTTACCTGTCAAAATTATGCTTGGGCCTGTAAACTTGAGTAAAAGAAAAGGTGACCCTTCCAAAGATGTCCACGCTCTCATCTCTGGAACCTGGGAAATTCATATGTTAGTGGCAAAAGGAACTTTGCAGTTTATAGACTTTAAAATGGGGGATTATTCGGGTGAGAGCATCAAATCCAAATACAAGGGCATACCTGACATGAGCATATGTGGATCCAGAGAAAACCTAGAACCTGAGTTTCTGGGATGCTGCTGCTGCTGGTTTATAAATGGCACCAGAGGCTTAGCCTGCAGTGGGCGGTGAGATGCTTCGTTACTAGGCCTGCTGGATTTATGTTTGCCCCAGTTCAGGGAGCTGATCCCAAGAAACTAAAGGGCCTCTTGATGAAGGTGAAAGAGGAGAGGGAAAAAGCTGGCTTAAAACTCAATATTCAAAAAACTAAGATCATGACATCCAGTCCCATCACTTTATGGCAAATAGATGGGGAAACAATGGAAGCAGTGAGAGACTTTCTTTTCTTGGGCTCCAAAATCACTGCAGATGGTGCCTGCAGCCATGAAATTAAAAGACGCTTGGTCCTTGGAAGAAAAGCTATGACAAACCTAGACAGCATATTCAAAAGCAGAGACATTACTTGGTCAACAAACGTCTGTCTAGTCAAGGCTATGGTTTTCCCAGTGGTCATGTATGGATGTGATAGTTGGACTATAAAGAAAGCTGAGCGCTGAAGAATTGATGCTTTTGAATTGTGGTGTTGGAGAAGACTCTTGAGAGTCCCTTGGACTGCAAGGAGATCCAACCAGTCCATCCTAAAGGAAATCAGTCATGAATATTCATTGGAAGGACTGATGCTGAAGCTGAAACTCCAATACTTTGACCACCTGATGTGAAGAGCTGACTCATTGAAAAAGACCCTGATGTTGGCAAGGGTTGAAGGCGAGAGGAGAAGGGGACAACAGAGGATGAGATGGCTGGATGGCATCACTGACTGGATGGACATGAGTTTGAGTAAGCTCCGGGAACTGGTGAAGGACAGGGAGGCCTGGCATGCTACAGTCCATGGAGTCGCAAAGAGTTAGACACATCTGAGCAACTGAACAATAATAACAGTGGTGTTGGCCCAGACGCTGTAGACGTAGGGAAGTGTAGAATAGGAACAGGGATGAGCAGAACCAGATGCTGATCTGAAGAGACCAAGACAGAAACTTATTACACCTGGTTAAATTTTACACCGGGTTATTGATGAGCAAGAGTTGTTGATTTCAGAACTTTCTTTACTGAGGTCCTCTACCAGGAGTGAGCTAAGTATGGTAATTTAATGGTAGTTGCTTGTATAAATTGCCTGTTAATCAGAACACAGTTTCTTCCATATTGTAGTTTACATTCCTCAGTAAGTCTTTTCAAAATTGTCTTTAAAAGTTGAGGGTGAAGTATTTTGTCAGGTTCCATTAAAACCAAATATCTGATCTAAGGAGAATCGTTGATGATTGAGTAGAGATTGCTGTGCCAGGGGGGACGGCTAGGCAAACAGCCCCTCTTCCCCTCAGATTAATGTCCCAACAAGGCCTGTTTCCGTCTATGTGAACCGTATGTTACATTTCCAGTTCCTTTCAAAACACATGTTGGTACGGTTTAAGCAAAACATTCATTACTTAAAAAAAAAAAACCCTCTGATTCTAATTTTAAAAACATGCGAGTAAATGCATTGCTCATTAGTGTGGGGAAAACACCATGTTGAGCTCCAAGTGGGGAAAAGTGCAACAGCCTTGAGAGCTCTTCAAGCAAGTGGCCACCATGCTTTTCTCCGGTTCGCTTTGCCTTTCTCTAATTAGCTTTGCCCTGAGCAGGAAACCTCCTCTGTCCGATAGCTTGGTACTTTTGTTACATGGACAGATGCCTACTGAAGTCCAGACTGTAACCACTGTTTTCCTTTCATCGGAGTCTTAACTCATATCCTAGACTCTGGAGGTGAATATCGAAAGCAGTCCCCTCCTGATTACAGTGCTCTCTCCAAATCTGAGTCACACGAGTCATTATAACGATTGTAGTTGAAACCAGCAATTGTAGAGAGGAAATCAAATGCATAGCTCCTGCTTATACTTGTGGAAGCAGTTAAAGCATAAGTCCAATTTTGTTTTTGACCCCAAATAGCTTAAAAGCACATTAAACTGTGAATTTGCTCTGAGCCATTGGAAAAGACTTGGTGGTATTTTGTGATAAAAATGTTGTGAAATCAGACATGGAGCTTGATCAAATATATTAATGGAGGAAAATGTTCAGTTGCTTAAGAGAAATTAACTTGGCAATGGTTTAAATTTCAGAATGAAGTAAATATTTATGGGGAAAACATTATTATCCCTCCAGAATCATATAATTTGGGGATCTCATTCAATCATTCAATTAGTCATTCATTGGTTTATTGTAGGCCTACTATATGCCAGGAGTCTTCTGGACATTGAGAATACAGGAATTTAGAAATAAGCTTAATGAAATCCTTCCATCAGGTATCCTACTTTCTAGAAGGGAGAGACTGACAATATAGACATTTAAAAAATACAGACTATGTGAAGTGATGGTAAATGCTACAGAGCAAAGCAAGTCAGGGTAAGGGCACAGGAGGAGTGACAGGGACTGCCGTTTCCCATCAGGTGGCCAGGGAAGGTCCCTTCAACGAATGAGGTGACATTTGAGCTGAGACTTGGAAAACAGTGAGGGAGGAATTATAGAGACGTGAAGGAAGCCTGTTCCAGCATGGCTGGGTCAGAGTAAGGCAGTGAACATGCTGGGGGCTGAGGGCAGAGAAGCGGGGGTGAGGTTGGGGGACAGGGAATGGAGGGCCCTCTGGCCCGTCGTGAGGACGGCTTTCACTCTGAATGAAACGAGAAGCCGCTTGAGAGCCTGGAGGAGAAAGGGGTGATTTGCATTTCAACTCGATCGGTCAGGCTTTCTGTTGAACATAGATTACAGAGACGAATAGTGCAAGTCAGGTGATGGTTAGGATGCTATTGCAACAGCTATAGGTGGGATGCTGAGATGTGGCAAGATTCTGACCAGGTCCCAAAGGAATAGGCAACAGAAGTTGTTATTGCCTCGGCTGGACTTTATGAGAGAAAAAATAGGGTGATTTTTTGGCTTGAGAAAAAGGAAGAATGAAGGTGCCTTGTACCGAGAAGGGGAAGACTGTAAGAGGAAAAGATTTGCAGGAAGACAGGGAAATTAAGAGTTGGTTTTGGACATGTCTAATAGACACCATAGTGGAGATATTAAGTAGGTAATTGGTATGTGAAATCGAGGTCTCAGGGAGAGAGACAGATTGGAGATACAAATTCAGGACTCATCAGGGTATCAGTGTTGGTTAAAACCATAGAACCAGATAAAATAATACACTCAAAGAATTTAGTAAGGGCAGAGGAGGGGTCTGCAGATCATGCTTGGGGACTTCCAAGTTTAGGGAGACCCTAATCACCAATGGACAGCGGTGCGAATGTCCAAGGAGGTCGGGCATCAGTCAGAGCGAGGCATCTGGGATGAAGAGAGTGTTTCAAGGAAAAGAGAGAGGTCAACCCTGGGCTGCTGTTGATGAGCAGAAAGGAACAAAAGTGAGCCTGCCCATTGGCTCCGGGAATGCAGGGGGCATTCTTGACTTTGATAAAAATGGACAAAACCAGTAAAAACATCCCTAAAAGTAGAAAAAAACCCTAGTGGAATGAATGAATAAAATCCTGGTTGAAACAGATTCAGGAAGACAGGAGAGGATGAGAAGTAGAAAACGTGAATATAGGTCATTGGTTTGAGGAGACTGACTTTAAGGAGGAGCAGACAAATAGGACAATAGCTGATGGTCATTTGGAATTAAAGGAGGCATTCCGTTGCTGTTGTTTAAATGTGAGAAATGCTGCAACATGATTATATGCTTATAGAAATGTACAGAAGTGATCCAGCAGGGAAAGGAGAGATTAGATGTTGCAGGAGAAAAAGGGAACACTGCCAGCATGATGTCCTGAGTAGGTGGGGGGGGGGGAGCACTCCTGAGGGAGTCACCTTGAGACATGGTGTGCTCAGCCCATCCACTGTAATAGGAGCAAAGACTGATTAAAAGGGTCCAGACCCAGACATGTGTTACCCTGGATGATGGATGCGTGTGCAACGTCTCTCCTGATTGCTCCTGTGCTGTTCACTTGTCCCTGTGCTGCTTTTCCTTTTCGTGTAGCTGTTTCTCTACTGTCTATCAATGTCTTGCATGCCCAGGGCTTGGCTGGGCTCAGACATGCTTCCTGTGAGCTGGATGCCCAGATAAGACCTCTGGTGAACAACTGCTTGTGGACACTTAGAATGAAATGAACCAGCAGGCTAGGTGGAAGTGAATTACCTAGCTGGTGGTTGGCACATAAACTGGTTGAGAGACGATCTCTTACCTCGACAGAAATAGGTGAACGTTTATTGGTATGGGCTTCCCTTGTGGCTCAGCTGGTAAAGAATCTGCCTGCAGTGCAGGAGACCTGGGTTCGATCCCTGGGTTGGGAAGATCCCTGGAGAAGGGAATGGCTACCCACTTCAGTATTCTGGCCTGAAGAACTCCATGGACAGAGGAGTCTGGCAGGCTACAGTCCATGGGGTTGCAAAGAGCTAGACGTGACTGAACTACTAACCCTGGCACACTTTTATTGGTGTAAGATTATTAGAGATTTAAGCTTTCAGATTTGTCTCACCACATTACATAATAAATTGACCAGATACAATGGGATGCTGGAAGACAGTAACAATAAATGAAAACATTACTGCTGCATAAAAGAAAAACTGTTGAGACATATCATGACTGGTGAAAATAGCCATAGTTGGAAAGATTCCTATACTTAAAATGACAACAGTATTTAAGCCTTCAGTTCAGTTCAGTTCAGTCACTCAGTCGTGTCCGACTCTCTGTGACCGCATGAATCCCAGCACGCCAGGCCTCCCTGTCCATAACCAACTCCTGGAGATCACCCAATCTCATGTCCATCGAGTCGGTGATGCCATCCAGCCATCTCATCCTCTGTCGTCCCCTTCTCCTCCTGCCCCCAATCCCTCCCAGCATCAGAGTCTTTTCCAGTGAGTCAACTCTTCATATGAGGTGGCCAAAGTATTGGAGTTTCAGCTTTAGCATCATTCCTTCCAAAGAACACCCAGGGCTGATCTCCTTCAGAATGGACTGGCTGGATCTCCTTGCAGTCCAAGGGACTCTCAAGAGTCTTCTCCAACACCACAGTTCAAAAGCATCAATTCTTCGGCGCTCAGCTTTCTTCACAGTCCAACTCTCACATCCATACATGACCACTGGAAAACCCATAGCCTTGACTAGATGGACCTTTGTTGGCAAAGTAATGTCTCTGCTTTTGAATATGCTATCTAGGTTGGTCATAACTTTTCTTCCAAGGAGTAAGTGTCTTTTAATTTCATGGTTGCAGTCACCATCTGCAGTGATTTTGGAGCCCCCCAAAATAAAGTCTGACACTGTTTCACATGATATGTATTCATAAAATTTCCATCAGAAACTTTAAAAATACATGTTTTATGGTTCATTTCGGGCTTCCCAGGTGGCACTAGTGGTAAAGAGCCCACCTGCCAATGCAGGTGGGTAAGAGACACAGGTTTAATCCCTGGGTTGGGAAGATCCACTGGAGGAGAGCATGGCAACCCACTCCAGTATTCTTGCCTGGAGAATCCCATGGACAGTGCAGTCTCGCGGGTTATGGTCCACGGGGTCACCAAGAGTGGGACACGACTGAAACAACTTCGCACGCCATGCACATGGTTCACTTTGTGATTTCTGGGCTTCCCTGGTGGCTCAGACGGTAAGGAATCTATCTGCCTGTATTGCAGGAGACCCAGGTTTGATCCCTAGGCTGGGAAGATCTGCTGGAGAAGGGAATGGCTACCCTCTCTAGGCCTGGAGAACTCCATGGACAAAGGTGCGGTTCAAGGGGTTACAAAGAGTCAGATACGACTGAGCAACTAACACTTGCACTTTCTTTTCTTTCTTTTTTAGATTTAAATTTCTGGAAATCTACTTGGAGTAGACTAAATACTTGATGTCTTATTCACAAAGCAGTTATCTCTAAGTGCCTATGAAAGTGTTAGTCGCTCAGTCATGTCCAATCTTTTCGATCTCCTGGACTGTAGCCCGTCAAGCTCCTCTGCATATAGTTAGGTGCCAGATCCTGGGCTAAATATCTGAGATAAAATCATCAGCCCCTCTGATAACTGCCCCACTCTAACAGCTAAGTAATTCTGCTCACCTTTGCTGACTTGCTGAAACATTCAAGTCCCTTCCTTGCTCAAAAAGGTAGGAAAAAAGTATAGGAGTCTCTGATAGCCTCTATTTCCCATCCTGACCCCCACAGGCTAACTTACTTATCTTTTAGGTTGCTTATGGGGTTGCTCCCTCGGCTTATCTGTATGGCATTTTTGCTGCTTTTTGGATGCTGCAAGTCACTGCCAATTTTTCTGCTCCCCGTAACTGAAATCTCTGTTTTCTCTTTCTCAGTTCATTCCTCTCTTTTGTCTGCTGCTGTGACCAGGTAGGGAGGCACTCCCTTCCCATCTCTAGTCCTTGGTCTCAGCATTTTCTTGTCTCCTACTAATGCCAGTCCTTGGCAGATCCATCCTTTTCTTCTTCCCAAGGAGATAAAGATTTAAAAAAACTCGATGAGCCATCTAGTTACTCTCTCACATTAGGGAGCTTCCATTTTACCTGTTTTTACCAGGTCTTCCAACTTCCATCAGTCAATGAACTTTCAAATAAATCAACAAAACCTTTTTTCTAGACTATTGCTATTGATGCACATTTGGACTATTACAAACGCATTTAAGAGAATGTGTTTGGCTACAAAAACATGCTATTCACATGGAAGACTGCTTATTAAATAATGTCAGACAAAAGATATCCAAAATATCTGAAATACAGTATCTAAAAATACTACTATATAAGTCCAAATCCTAAAAATAGCAAAAGAATACTGAAAGGAAACACACACATTTATTAATTATAATCCACAAAATGTTCTTACCACTTTGATTCTGTCTTCTCTATGGGCTTCACACTGGGAACAGCCTTAATGAATGTTTTCCCTGCAGACCACATCTCTAACTTTACAGTGGAATTATATTTTTTAACACTGAACTTGTTTAGAACTTGCCTACCCTTTTAAATCAGTGACGGTAGCTGTGTTCTGTTTGGCCCATAGTTGAACATAATTTCAATTTATTTTGGTAGTATTCATTCTGGGCTCTTTTTGAAAAAGTCAGATGATATTCACAACACCGGCCTCACTTTTCCATATGGCAGCACTCAGCTTGATTGTCTCTTTGTGGAAAGGAAGAGCCCTTGGGTACACTCAAGTTCACTTCAGTGTGCCCTCCTCTTGTCTCTTACCACCCTGCTCACGCCTTTGTTTCCATATTCTCTGCTTCATTCATGGGTACTATTCTCCTGCCTCGTAGTAATCTGAATTTGTCCACTTGCATAATTTTTAAAAAGCTTTCAATCAATCCATTAATTATCCTATGTTTTCCTTCACTGTACCAAGTAAGTAAGAAGACTCATTTTTTTTTTAAATCATAATTTTGGTGAAAAAATTATTACAAAATTTGTCTAATTTCCTTAGTTTTAAGGCAAATTAAAAAAAAGAAGGTAGACACAAGTTCTGTCTGCTCTGGTTTTCTATGGCAACAGGCAGCTGATTTGCCTGATAATGAGTGATATTAATCCATGATAAAGACTGAAGTGATTTAAATAGGACCACAAACCATGTCTGTAGGCTTGTACCTCTCTCAAGACAACTATGAATGTTCTTAAATTTGTCTTTCATGTGCTAACTCATGTCTGACTGCATACCAGTACCTCGCTCTTGCTGTTTCTGACACTGGTCTGTTCCATCTTCACATGCCGCATCTAATTTCTGGCAGCAGTATTAATGTCTTTTAAGAGTAGAAAGCACAGATGTAGACTCTAGCAGGTAATATGTCACCAAATACACACATTTGTTTGGAGAAGGAAATGGCAACCCACTTCAGTATTCTTGCCTGAGAA
This sequence comes from Bos javanicus, assembly GCF_032452875.1. Taxonomy (NCBI): domain Eukaryota; kingdom Metazoa; phylum Chordata; class Mammalia; order Artiodactyla; family Bovidae; genus Bos; species Bos javanicus. The sequence continues at coordinate 76,052,577 of NC_083881.1, read as the reverse complement.
TCCCATGGACAGAGAAGCCTAGTGGGCTACAGTCCATAGGGCTGCAAAGTGTTGGACATGACTGAAGCGACTTAGTACACACATACACATTTATTATATGTATATGAATCAGTTCAGTTCAGTCGCTCAGTCGTGTCTGACTCTTTGCAACCCCATGGACTGCAGCACGCCAGGCCTCCCGCCCATCACCAACTCCTGGAGTTTACCCACACTCCTGTTCATCAAGTTGGTGATGCCATCCAACCATCTCACCCTCTGTCGTCCCCTTCTCTTCCTGCCTTCAGTCTTTCACAGCATCAGGGTCTTTTCAAGTGAGTTAGCTCCTCACATCAGATGGCCAAAGTATTGGAGTTTCAGCTTCAGCATCAGTCCTTCCAATGAATATTCAGGACTGATTTCTTCTAGGATGGACTGGTTGGATCTCCTTGCAGTCCAAGGGACTCTCAAGAGTCTTCTCCAATACCACAGTTCAAAAGCATCAATTCTTCGGCGCTCAGCTTTCTTTATATTCCAACGCTCACATCCGTACATGACTACTGGAAAAACCATAGCCTTGACAAGACAGACCTTTGTTGGCAAAGTAATGTCTCTGCTTTTGAATATGCTGTCCAGGTTGGTCATAACTTTCCTTCCAAGGAGTAAGTGTCTTTTAATTTCATGGCTGCAGTCACCATCTGTAGTGATTTTGGGGCCCAGAAAAATAAAGTCAACCACTGTTTCCCCATCTATTTGCCATGAAGTGATGGGACCGTATGCCATGATCTTGGTTTTCTGAATGTTCATATGAATAATGTATACATAATATATGTATATTATATTACATATATATATATATACACACTAATAATTACTTTATTTGAGGTCAAGATGGAGTTTTAAATTGCACCATATTGAGTGTCAGAATTATTGTTTTACTTCTGGGATTACATGACATAATGGTTTTATTCTATGCTAATTACCTGGTGGTTCTGTGGTAACGAATTCACCTGCCAACCAGATGTTGGTTGGATCCCTGAGTCAGGAAGATCCACTGGAGAAGGAAATGGCAACCCACTCCACTCGTCTTGCCAGGATAATCTCACAGACAGGGAAGCCTGGTGGTCATAAAATAGTTGGACATGATTTAGCAACTAAATAACAACTTGTGGAGTGTGTGTCTGTGTGTGTTTGTTGCTCAGTTGTATTCAACTCTTTGTGATCCTTTGGACTATAGTCCTCCAGGCTTCTCTGTCCATGGGATTTTTCAGGCAAGAATACTGGAGTGGGTTTCCATTTCCTTCTCCAGGAGATCTTCCTGACTCAGGGATGAAACTTGTGTCTCCTGTGTCTCCTGCATTGAAGGTTGATTCTTTACGATCTGATCCACTGGGGATAGCATCTTTATTATTCCGTAAGTTTGGTGTGGGATATTTTCATTGTTGTTCCTTTCTACATGTTTTCTAGTTTCACTCATGATGTATTTGTTGACCCAAGGGTCACTTAAAAGTTTGTTTTAAATTTCTTTTTTTATGACATTTTTTCAAAATTTTAGTTTCTTAAAAATTAACTTCTAACTTTACTGCATAGTAGTTAGAAATATATTCAATGTGAAATCTTTAAAATTTAAGACTCATGTTAAGTCTAGACTTGAGAAGTGGTCACTCCTAGTGAAATGGTTCTTTGCTCTGGATGGATGGTGGAATTACCTGAGGAGGTTTTTAGACATGTTAAAGACCCACTCCAGACCAGTAAAATCAGTATCATTGGGAGTAGCACACAGATATTTGTATTTTTAAGGAGGGTGTACCTCGGCAGTATATTGTGAATTTTTGTAATGTTCTATTTAAGCTTGAATTAACCGTTTATCCTTCAGTTACTGGATATAAGGGTTCTCTAAATTTCTTTTATGTTTAATTTGTCAGTTGTGTTGTTCAACTATACTATATACCTAATGAATTTTTAAAAACTATTAATAAACAAAAATTTATATTTTAAACTCAGCCATCAAGGAGCTGAATCATTAATTTCATTTGTAATTGATGTAATTATTCAGTGTTCCTTCTGTCTCTTGTCTATCATCTTATAATATTAAAATCATATAGATTTAGTGTATGTTTTAATTAAATTAGTGTTTTTCAAATATATTTTAACATGTGTGTTTCATTAGGAAGTTCTAAAATTGATCGAATTCTTAATTCTTTGTATGTAATCACCTTACTATAGAGGCAATAGTTCAGTTCTATCTCATTTTTTACCTTCAGTTTAGACATTATTATAATTATTTTGCTGGTGGTTCAGATGGTAAAGAATGCGCCTGCAGGGCAGGATACCCAGGTTCGATCCCTGGGTTGGGAAGATCCCCTGGAGAAGGGCATGGCAACCCACTCCGGTATTCTTGCCTGGAGAATTCCAACGCTTTGCGACCCCATGGATGGAGGAGCCTGGTGGGCTACCGTCCATGGGGTCGCAAAGCGTTGGACACGGCTGAGCAACTAACACTTTCACTTCCGTAATTATTTCATGGTGTCAGTGTTGGTCTCCGTTTGTCCACATGTTTTCCTTCATTCGTTATCGAATCTCTGTGCTGAATTGTCTGTTTGCAATCAGCAGCATTTCTGACTCTTCCTTGTTATTGCAGTGTCTGAAGGCCTGGGAACCTTATTTTTAAGACTCCTCTGCCAGAAGGGTTCTGATTTACATTCCACCAATGAGAGACTTTTTGTAGGCAATTTGAAAGTTAAAAGGAAGTTGTCATCTGGCAGAAGACCAGAGCATATTTCCTCAGAATCAGCAGATCTTCTTAAGCCTTCTTCAGAATCTATATTCTACTGCCAGTATCCAGCTTTGAAATTAAGGGGCAGCTGTGGCTTTGGCAGCTAATTTCTGGATTGCAATTTCCACCCTTGAACTTATAGGCAGCTCTCCTACCTCTTACAACAATTCTCAAACTGCAGAATTCTTTGTATAATATTTAGAATAATAATGTAGAATTAAGTATAATAAATTAATTTTAAATTAACTATTTATTAATTAAATGAATAATTGGTATTTTTATTGAAATATTTACAATAAATTCTTTTTCTTGTCTGATCCCTGACTACGCCAGTGTGAATATTTCCTCCTCAGATAGTTTTTTTTTTTCTAAAGTATACATTAAAACATTTCTAAGCTCTCTTCTTTTTGCTTCACTGAAAGTATCTCAGTTGTATGCTAATTTTTGAACAATAATTTCACCAGGTAGACAACCCTAGACTATTACTTTTAGAATCATGATAATGTTATTCTCCTGTCTACTAGTTTCCACTGTTACAGTTAAGTCAGATATTAGTTTATTTTTCCTATTTTATGTGGCCTGTATTTTTTAATTAAAATACCTTTTTTTTTGGTCTTTCGTACTTTTAAGTTTTACTAGAATATATTTAGGGTTTGTTGCTGTTCAGTATCTAAGTCGTGTCTGACTCTTTGTGACCCCATGAACTGCAGCACGCCAGGCATCTCTGTCCTTCACTATACCCTGAATTTGCTCAGTCTCATGTTCTTTGAGTCAGTGATACCATCCAACCATCTCATCCTCTGTCGTCCCCTTCTCCTCCTGCCCTCAAACTTTCCCAGCATTAGGGTCTTTTCCAGTGAGTCAGCTGTTGGCATCAGATGGCCAGAGCATTTGAGCTTCAGCTTCAGCATCAGTCCTTCCAGTGAATATTCAGGGCTGATTTCCTTTAGGATGGACCGGTTTGATCTCCTTGCAGTACAAGGGACTCTCAACAGGCTTCTCCAGAACCACAGTTCAAAAGCATCAATTCTTCAGTGCTCAACCTTCTTTATAGTCCAACTCTCACATCTGTACCTGACCACTGGAAAAATGATAGCTTATATGGATCTTTGTTGGCAAAGTGATGTCTCTGCTTTTTAATATGTTGTCTAGGTTTGTTATAGCTTTTCTTCCAAGGGAGCAAGTGTCTTTTAATTCCATAACTGCAGTCACCATCCACAATGACTTTGGAGGCCAAAAAGATAAAATCTGTAACTGCTTCCACTTTTTCTGCATCTATTTGCCATGAAGTGATGGGACCAGACGCCATAATCTTTGCTTTTTGAATGTTAAGTTTCAAGCCAGCTTTTCCACTCTCCTCTTTCACCTTCATCAAGAGGCTCTTTAGTTCCTCCTAACTTTCTACCATTAAAGTGGTATCATCTGCATATCTGAGGTTGTTGATATTACTTCCGGGAATCTTGATTCTAGCTCGTGAGTCATCAAGCATGGCATTTCACATGATGTACTCTGCATGTACATTCTGACTTCCCTGGTGGCTCAGACAGTAAAGAATCTGTCTGCAATGCAGGAGACTGGAATTTGATCTCTGGGTCTGGAAGATCCCCTGGAGAAGGGAATGGCAACCCATTCCAGTACTCGTACTTGGAGAATCCCATGGACAGAGGAGGGTGACAATATACAGCCTTGTTGTAGTCCATTACCAATTGGGAACTAGTCACTTCCATATCCAGTTCTAACTGTCGTTTCTTGACCCACATATAGGTTTCTCAGACGACAGGTAAGGTGGTCTGGTATTTCCATATCTTTAAGAATTTTCCACATTTGTTGTGATTCATACAGTCAAAGGCTAGCATAGTCAATGAAGCAGAGGTAGATTTATTTTGGAATTCCCTTGTTTTTTTCTGTGATCCAGTGGATGTTGGCAATTTGATCTCTGGTTCCTCTGCCTTTTCTAAATCCAGCTTGTACATCTGGAAGTTCTTGGTTCATGTATACTGAAGCCTAGCTTGAAGGATTTTGAGCATCATATTGTTAGAATGTGAAATGAGTGGAATTGTATGGTAATTTGAACATTCTTTGGCATTGCCTTTCAAGGAAATGGCAACCCACTCCAGTACTCTTGCCTGGAAAATCCCATGGACAGAGAAGCCTGGTAGACTACAGTCCATGGGATCACAAAGAGTTGGACATGACTGAGTGACTTCACTTTCTTTCACTTTCTTTGGGATTGGAATAAAAACTCTTTGAATATTTATTCTCTACCATTCTATTTATTATCTTTTTTTTTTGGAATCCTGATTATATGCATTTTTTATCTTTTCCTGCTTGCCTCCACAGTTAATTTTAATCTAGCTCTCATAGCTTTTATCCTTTTTCTTTCTGGTGGAAGTTTGGGTGATTTCTTCTGATTTATCATCCACTTTGCTAGCTCTTCAACTCTCTAATCTGTGGTCTAGCTCACGAACTTTCTAATTTTAGAGGTTATATATATTTTTTCTAGATGTTTTTCTCAGTTAATTTGCAAAAATACCTTGTCAGTTCTGACAAATTCTTGTTTGATGTTTCTTGTCTTATTTTCAATCTTTTCTTTCTTTTTATATATATATATATATATATATAGCATACTTATTTTATGCAAAATACTATTTTGGATAATTTTATCCTCTGTAGGTTTTAAGAGTCTGATTCTGCAGTTTGTTGCTTCTGCAGTGTTGTTCATAGTTATTTATTTCCTCATATGTTTAGTAATTTTTGACTAAATTGGACTAAAATTGGACTTTTATCAATAAGGATATTTTGAGATGTGGTTTTAAGGTTTACTATCTTCCAAATTTTGTTGGATTTTTGAAGATATCTGGGCTTTTAAACTTAATTATTTTAAATATTTTTTAGCTTCAATTTTTTTTAGGATACAGATAGTATAAGAATCTTGGTTCCAGGCCTATATGAATACTGACTTGTAGCTAATATTTTATTTTCTCCCCTTTCCTTTTCTTCCTTTCCCTTTCATCTCCTCCCATGTTCTTTCCTCTTTTCTTCCCCATCCCCTGCCTCCCTCCCCAATTTTAAATTTCTTCCACTTTTCCCACTCAAAATCAGGACAAAGACCAAGTATTTCTCAAGCTTTTTCTCTCTGAGAAATAGTTTACCCTGCGGTGGGTTACCTGGTGGAATTCTAGTTTTATGAAAGAATTTCCAATCTGTTTTTGCATCCGGTTTAATCCCAGGTTTTATTTCACTAGTGATATATTTCAACTCAGATCTAGGTTGTAGAGTTTCGAAAAATCCTCAAGGCAAACATCCAGTTTCTAAAACTTTCTATCAGAAGAATTTATTTTTCACTAGCTGGGGAATGCTTTCAAATGTAGGTTTTGCATTTTACCTAGTAGATTTGATTAAATTCTCCTCAAAGAATTTTCTATTAATATAAATATTTAGTCTGCCATATTGCTAGAAATGTAGTTAGCAATCATTATTAATATGAGTTGCCAATCTGTTGTTAAAAGTGTTTGCAATGTCTAATTATAAAAGTATTGCTTACCATAGAGGCAAATTTTAATTGGGGCTAAGTGTAATAGTGCATCATTCTTTATTATTCATCTCATAAAATCAGCAAATGGGTAGCTGATTTTATGCTTTCTACAATCTTATAAATTTTTACAGTATCAATTGTATTTTACTTTATAAACTTGATAGCTGACATTCCTTTTCTACTGCAATTATAAAGTCACATATGGATTTTTAAGTATCTTTCTGGCAGTGATTCTTGCCTTTTCTAGCTACGAGACAATAAACATCAGTGTTTATGAGTGCTGATAAGACTCTGAATTCTATTCTGTATTCATTGTTCCTGCTGTGAAGTACTGCCTATTTGAAAACCACCCAAATAGAGACTGATTGCTATTATGAACACAGAAGACTATTCAAAGAAATAACCTTCCTTCCTGGCATGATGGGTAGCGGTGGGGATGAAAAGCCATACACTAGACGGTAAAAGTCAGTCTTGCAGTGCACTCTAGTCACGGCATTGAACTTTTCACTCACTTGCTTGTTCATCATTTAACCACTTAACCTATCAGGCATTCAACTTTGTCTCCTTTTCAGACATAGCTATTTGACATTTCCAGGCAAAACACATCTTCTTTTGCTTGCTATTCATTAGCGTCCATCAAAATACACTTTTTTATATTAAAAAATAAGACTGTGCTGAGATGGAATGCCAGAAACAAGCTGTTTTTCTTAGTAATGGACAAACAGCATCACTGGGACTTTCCAGGGGTGAACCCCATGTCTTTTAGAAGCTAAATGATTCATCTGACAAGATAATGAGTTGGTTGCTTTTTTCCTGGGAATATTTGCAAAGAACATTTTCCCCTTGGCTAAACAGTTTACAAAAATTCTGAAGTGATATAAAAAATAATAAATATAAAAAGAAATAAACTAGTTTACCAAAAATGGATTCAGAATGGAGTCAGAAAGGTAGACATGTAATACTTGGATATCTTGAAAAGAAATCTCCTCCTGGGCTGACATGTATCTGAGATAAGTATTATTACTATGGCTAGAAAATTAATTTTAGACTGTATTTAGAAACTTCTTGGGAGTTGGATGAAAAAAATCACAGGATCACAGTAGTGATTTTATTTTATGAATTCACATCTTTATAATAATAATATAAACTTTACTCACCTTTTTGTGTTTGTATAAAAAGCTAATAGACATAAATAATATGTCAGTTTCACTTTGGCATATATTCATACTCCTCTATCCTCACAAAACTGTATTTGAGAAAAGAGAATATTTTTTAAACATGTGGTGTAACTTTGTAAATAGTTAACATTAGAGTTTCTCTTCTGTGGCATAATGAAGAAGGTCACTGTTGTGTGTGTCTAAGCATACTGAGGCTGTAAGTTAAGGAGTTGGGTGATGTCTTGCTCAGTTTAGGTTGCTATAACAAATACAATGGACTGGTAGCATATAAACAACCGAAATTCATTTCTCACAATTCTGGAGGTTGGAAGCCTATCACTGTGCCAGCATAGTTGGGTCCTGGTGAGAGCTCTCTTCTGTTTTATAGGATTCTTGTATTCTCTCATGGTGGAAAGAGGACAAGAGGGCTCTCAAGGGCCTCTTTATAAGGGCAAGAATTTCATTTATGATGGAGTCCACCTCCTAAAGACCCAATCTTCTAACCCTATCACATTGGGGGTTAGAGTTTAAGCATGTGAATTTTGAAGGAGCACAAACATTCAGTCCATTGCAGGTAAGAGGAGAGGGCTGTGAAATGGTGAGAAAAGACCATATTTTAGCATCAGAAAAACAAGGACTTGTATAGTGTCAACTGCTTTATGTGAGTAATGGAGATGGTGTGATAATTAATAGTATGTGTCACCTACCCTGAGCCACAGGGTCCCAGGTATTTGTGCAAGCAAGCCAGGTCACGACAGTCAAGGCCAACTCTTTGCAATTCTATGGACCATGTCCTGCCAGGCTCCTCTGTCCATGAGATTCTCCAGGCAAGAATACTGGAGTGGATTGCCAAGTCCTCCTCCAGAGGATCGTCTCAGGGATCGAATCCGCACCTCTTATGTCTCCTGCATTGGGAGGTGGGTTCTGTACCACCAGGACCACCTAGAGACCCAGGAGAGCCAATGACATAGTTCAGGTCTAAATCTGAAAGTCTCAGGATTGATGGCATAATTCCAGTTTGAAAGCTGGCAAGCTCAAGACCCCAGGAGGCACAGAGTCTGAAGGCAAGAAGAGCTCCTGTCCCTGCCAGGAAGAGTCTCTCATTCACAGGAGGGTCAGCCGTTTTGTTCTACTCATGCAGGCCCTCAACTGATCTGATGAGGGCCACTTACATTAGAGAGGGCACTCTGCTTTACTTAGTCTACACATTCAAATGTTAAAGTCATTCAAAGCACCCTCACGGCCACAGCCAGAGTACACAGCTGTGTGTCCAATCAGCTGAGGGCCTGCATGAGCAGAACAAACAGGCAGACCCTCCTATGAGTGAGAGGGACTCCTCCTGGCAGGGACAAGAGCTCTTCCTGCACTCAGACTCTTTGTGCTTTCTGGGGTCTTGAGCTTGCTAGCGTTCGAACTGGAATTGTACCATCAATCCTGAGACTTTCAGATTTAGACCTGAACTATGTCATTGGCTCTCCTGGGTCTCTAGCTCACTGCCTGGCGATGTTGGGACTTCCCAGCCTCCATTATCATCGGAGACAATTCCTTATAATAAATCTCTTTATATACATAAAGTCTTGTTTATACACAGGACTGTAAAAGGTCTGTTTTCATTCTAATCCCAAAGAAGGGCAGTGCTAAAGAATGTTCAAACTACCACACTATTGCACTCATTTCACATGCTAGCAAAGTAATGTTCAAAATTCTCCGTGTCAGGCTTCAACAGTATGTGAACATGAACTTCCAGATATATAAGCTGAATTTAGAAAGGGCAGAGGAACCAGAGATCAAATTGCCAGTGTCCATTGGATCATAGACAAAGCAAGAGAATTCCAGAAAACATCTACTTCTGCTTCACTGACTATGCTAAAGCCTTTGACTGTGTGGATCACAACAAACTGGACAATTCTTAAAGAGACGGTAATATCAGACCACCTTAACTGCTTCCTGTGAAACCTGAATGCAGGTTAAGAAGCAACAGTTAGAATTAGACATGGAACAACAGACTGATTCCAAATTGGGAAAGGAATACGTCATGACTGTATATTGTCACCCTGCTTATTTAACTTATATGCAGAGTACATCATGCGAAGTGCTGGGCTGGATGAAGCACAAACTGGAATCAAGATTGCTGGGAGAAATAGCAATAACCTCAGATATGCAGATGACATCACCCTTATGGCAGAAATCAAAGAGGAACTAAAGAGCTTTTTGATGAAGGTAAAAGAGGAGAGTGAAAAAGTTGGTTTAAAACTCAACATTCAGAAAACGAACATCATGACATCAGGGCCCGTCACTTCATGACAAATAGATGGGGAAACAGTGACTGACTTTCTTTTCGTTGACTCCAAAATCACTGCAGATGGTGACTGCAGTCATGGGATTAAAAGACACTTGCTCCTTGGAAGAAAAGCTATGACAAAACTGGATGGCATATTAGAAAGCAGAGACATTATTTTGCCAACAAAGATCCGTCTAGTCAAAGCTATGGTTTTTCCGGTAGTCATGTGTGGATGTGAGAGTTGGACTATAAAGAAGGCTGAGCATTGAAGAACTGATGCTTTTGAACTGTGGTGTTGGAGAAGACTCTTGAGAGTCCCTTGGACTGCAAGGAGATCCAACCAGTCCATCCTAAAGGAAATCAGTCCTAAACATACATTGGAAGGACTGATACTGAAGCTGAAGCTCCAATACTTTGGTCTCCTGAAGCGAAGAACTGACTGACTGGAAAAGCCCCTGATGCTGGGAAAGATTGAAGGCAGGAGGAGAAGGGGATGACAGAGAACGAGATGGCCGGATGGCATCCCCAACTCAATGGACATGAGTTTGAGCAAGCTCCAGGAGATGACGAAGGACAGGGAAGCCTGGCATGCTGCAGTCCATGGGGTCACAAAGAGATGGGCATGACTGAGTGACTGAACAACAACAATCTTGTTGTTAAAAATATATTTATATCTATATCCTGTTGATTCTCTTGTTATCTACCTCTGGCACATCTTTTGCTAAGTGTGACAGAAACTAAAGGCATAATCAATAATATCACAGTGCACTTTACACACAAAGACAGAAAATATCTACAACAAGCATTCTCCCCAATACTAATCAATCAGCTTGGACATATAATTCCTATTCAACCCATGGCTTAGGTCAGAGGATAAAATATATGCACTTACAATAAAAAACCTGACTTTAAGTTTTATTTATTAATAATCTAACTTTTTTAAGTTCAAAAAGTTAAGGTGAGAATGTCATTCACACAGCTTCTATATTTAGCACCTGCAATCAATCAAATCCTTAATGTTTTTCAAGGAGAAGGAGCTTTTTAAAACCTGGTTTTGCCCAGGTTTAAAGTTGCTGATTTTTAATAACTAAAGATATCAAAATCATTACTACTCATTGAGAGTGTTGTGAAATAATACTTTTAATAGAAATTTATTTTACCATTGATATTTTCTAGTTATGTACAAAACCTCTGCTCTCTAGGACTCAAGATGTGGTACCCTTGATGCCTGTGAAATCAAAAGAGGAAGGCTTTGGTAAGTCCTCCACGGGATTTAAAATTAGGATTTCTAGTCATATTAGTCAAAAGTGACGCTGGAATTTCCAGTCATCCTTTTAAGCTGCTCCTTCAATGTAACTGGCTCTCCCTCCATCCTGAGGAAAAGTGTGGTTGGCTATAAAGCCAGAGCTTTAAACTAACATGCGTCTACTCAGTCTGTCAGTAATTCTCAAGAGATTTTGCTGCTTATATTGCAAAGTGAAAGTGTTAGTCACTCAGTCGTGTCTGACTCCTTGTGACCCCGTGGAATGTAGCCCGCCAGGGTCCTCTGCCCATGGGATTCTTCAGGCGAGAAGACTGGAGTGGGTTGCCCTTCCGTTCTCCAGGGCATCTTCCTGACCCAGGGATTGAACCCAGGTCTTCAGCATTGCAGGTAAATTGTTTACTGTCTAAGTCACCTAGGAAGCCCATATTGCAAAATGAATGATCGAACATTCCAGAGAATAATCAGTTCATGAGTCCAAGAGTCTGAAATGGGACTGGTGTGACTGGAGCAGAGACATAGGAAGAAGCGGAAGGAATTGCGCTCTGGGGTAACAGACAAGGCCGTGTCCAGGAGTTTCGTGTGTTTAAGATATGATCCCTTTTCCGGGTAACTGAAATGTCTGCATTTTCATACTTCAGAAAAGTGAAAGTACTCTGTTAGGTGAAGAAGAATGTATCCTGAAAAATGTTAGTTATGGCTTCCACTCCAGTCCTTTGAAAAACTACCTATCATCCTGGTTGTTACAAAAAATAAAATATACTGAAATAAATGCTAGAAAGAGAGATCAGTTCAGAAAGTTAAGCTGTTGATTAGCAGCGAGTGTACTGGTGGGAGGCAGGGAGAGTTCCGCTCCGGGATCTGACTTTTCCACTGTCTGATCTTGGCGGAGCTGACCCTACAACTAGAGGCAAACTAATTAATCTCTTTGTGCCTTGGCAGCTTGTCTTTGCAGTAAAGACAACAGTGACTCACCAAAAGGACTGTAAACCGTCTATAAACGCCAACTGTTACAGATATAATATAAATACTTATCCCAGTTTTGAGAGTCTAATATTTACTTCAGAGTTTAAGTATCTTCTCTCTGCCTAAATAAAATGTCATGTTTAATTTTTGTCAAGCTATTTTTTGTATGTGTGGTAGAGTAAGCTTGAATTTATTTTCTCATACAGTCAAATCTATGCTTATTAAAAATGAACTTTTTCTGATGCCTGTTGTTCAACCCAATACACTGGGTCCCAGATGATCTTTGTAACACCTCTTGGCAGCTCACAGTTTAATGCAGTAGAGCTGCTGGGAGAGGAGTGGGAATAGGGGGTGCGGGAGAAGCAAAGGTACTTTTAACTTTTTTATAAATGACAGGTCTTCTTGCCTCTTAAATAAGGATACGCTTATTTCAGAAAAGTGAAAGTACTCTATTAGGTGAAGAAGAATGTATCCCGAAAAATGTATCCCGATAAAGCAATTCAAATTGGATCAGCAGACACATAAAAACATGCCAAGCGGTGGCCAAGTGAAGGAGCTTCAAATTGGGTTTTATTGTGGATTTGCTGATTCACATGGAAATTGCCATTTCCTTTGTGATATTTCCAGTAATTTTGTGGGAAGTATTTATATAATTGTATTCCTTCAGTGGCATAAAGATATCTCTTTCTATAATTATTCTTGGTTATCATATCACACTTTCTTTCGCAGATGAAAGGAAATAATAATCTTCTGGAACAATAAAATGTTTGCAGAATTGAAGTAGCTATTTCTTTGTCAACTGAGAGAAGAATCATACATTCTCTTCAAGCCCTTTAAAAAAATTCAAGCCTTGTAACTATGTAGGCTATTGGCAAGATGATATTAATGACTCAGATATGTGACTACAATGTCTTTGTTGGTGTGCTTTGGACTATGGCCAACTGGCTGCCTAAAGATCCTGGTTCGCGGCCGTGGCGGGCTGCTAAGGAACAGTGAGCTGGACAGACAGAAACCACCCTGTAGCTCCGGCCCGGGTCCCCTGTGCCGTGTGACTGCTGTAGTTCTCTCGGCCTGTGCTCAGCTCAAGTGAGGAATGGGAAAGTGTGAAAGTCGCTCAGTCGTGTCCATGAGGACTAGCTGTCTGAAGTTCAGAGTGCAGAGTTAGGTGTTTTATTGAGCTCTTACCTGACCGGGTCTTCTTTCCCTGTCTCCATTTCCTTCTGCTCTGGTTTTGCTCCAGTTGATGCTGCTGGATTTTGAGAGTCAGGGTTTGTGGTCCTATCTTCATGTGTATTTTTCTCAGAGTCTTTATCTGTGGAAAAGAAACAACATATAAATAGAAGAATATATGCCACTCTTAATACAGCTGTGTTGGACAGCAGATGATGCTTGTTTTTGTTTTTTCAGGATGGTCTTCTCCAGAACACCTCCTCTCAGATTCCTCTGAACAAAGTAGGATCTTATTCAGGAGATCTTAATAACATGCAGAACCTTCAGACTGATTAAAAAATACACTTAAATGTGGTGCATTATGCAACAAAAATTTCACATGGTATAATTTCTTTTTGATATTAGCAAAGCTGAGATTAATAAGGATTAATATTCAAAATAATTAACATTCAAAAGGCATTTTCAGTTCGCTAAGTATTCATAATTTATGGCTGAAATTGATTCATCAAAAATTCAGAAAAATAAAATAGGCAAAAAGGATGTCATTGGTATTTAGAATTTTGCATTCTAATTTTGCTTATTGATAAAAATGGCTTTTGATTTGATCATTTTAGCTATGACCTCTTTTCTGAAGAAGCAATGCAAGCTAATATGTATTAGATTCATTTTTATTTTTTCATTCAAACCTACAAATACAATTTCCAATTAATATAGTTTAAATTGTAATTTACCCAGAGAATAATCAATTCATGGGTAAATATTTGAATTTTAGAGAATATTTTAATGAAAGTAAATTGCTTAATATAAAAAGAAAATATAGAGGGGGCAAAGAAATACAATGAATACAATTTAATTCATTATTCACAGTTTCTAATTTATTTTTAATTGGATGTACTATGTTTAGGAAATTGAAATCAAAGCCCAAATAATGATTCTTACTTTATTATAGTACATTATAATTTTAAAAACTTAAGCCAACACAGTATTGAAAATTTGGGTTTGCAAAACTGATAAATCGGGAGATGATCGCTTACTTTACAAAAGTTTTCACCATACAAGTACTTTAATATCAAAATTGCTATGATCCATCTAAAGGTTTTCAATATACTAAGCTTTTCAGAAACATGTTTCAAGAATAAAGTCAAGTTATTACTTGAGCAATTAAAAAAAAAAATCTGGTTACTCAGTAAAAAATCTGCCTGTGATGCGGCCAGTTCAGGATTTGATTCCTGGGTGGGGAAGATCCCCTGGAGACAGGAATAGCAACCCACCCCAGTATTCTTGCCTGGAGAATTCCATGGACAGAGGATCCTAGTGAGTTATAGTCCATGGGATCGCAAAGAGTCAGACATGACTGAATGACTAACACAATATACAACAAACTCCTGGATTTTCCAAGATGATTTTTTTTTTCATTTTGCATCTATTTACCTTTGTTTTGGAATTAAAGTAATTTTGGCTGGAAGATAGGAAATACACACTTTCCATATGTCATTTTGTACTAAGAAACTTGAGATAGAAATAAAAGAGAAGAATTTTCCTTATGTATTTGGCTCAAGTCATATCTATTTCTTTTTATCCACCTCCCACAGTCATTTTCCAGATCTTTGACACTGTGCCATGTACTGCTGCCTAAGAAAGCGGATGGCCAACTCTTTTTCCTATGTCTACAAATATTGGGGGCAATCACTGTATGGTATTTTAAAGCAGAGTTCTTAACCTCTGGCTGTGGATGTCCAGTACATTCCTGGACTGGAACTCTTGACACTATATGTTTTGTATAAATTTTTTCCCATGGAGAGGAACTAGGATTAACGTGAGCTCATCAAAGGAGTCTGGACCAAAAAAGGGCTATGAGTTATTTTGTGCACATATGAATTTCTAGAAACACCTGTCCCCCAAAGAATATTAGGATTGAAGTAGAGCATGAAAAATGAATAAAAGAATTCAGAAAAAGCCCTCCTGAATATAAAAGAGGCAGAATCTGTAAAACAGAATATTCCTTAGGAGACTTTTAGTGACTACTTCTTAGAGAGGCACATGGGTATAAGTTATATTATCCTCTTCTTCCTCTTCCATTGCTAATTCAATCCACAGCATATGTATCTTTGCTGTGTTACTTTTCTGCTAGTACCGATTATATGACCAATCGTTTTGCAGCAGTTATTTTCTTCCATTCTAATAAAGAATTTATCTTTATTCCACAACATTTGGATTAAACTAAGTAAGCAGATCTTCACATCTTACCAGGTCTCCTCTAGATATTACCAAGCCTTTCTAAAAGGATGCTCCATTATGACAAATCTGGACTATTTAGAAATTAATTATAGCCTAATTTGCTTTGTGGATAAGCATTCCAATTATAAAATAAATCCTCAATCATAGCTTATTGATGAAGATGAGAAACCAGTTATTTTCCATTCTTGGATTCAAAGCAGAACAACTAAAAAAAAATACCTCTGAGAACTGAAAACAAAAGGCTCTCCATCAACCATAGTCAGTGTGGGTGTCTTTTCATCCATGCAGCATGTTATTTTGTTTGTGGGAACAGATGGTCACATTGTTTGCATCATCTTCGTCATGAAAGAGAAATCCAAAATACATGGCAAACCTCGCATTGGCATCTGGGTAGAGTTCTGTGAGCTGGGCATTGTACTTGTTCCCAGTTTTGCACATGGACAGCAGGATTCCCTCTTTTGTAGCTGCACAAATGAACGGAATGAGCCTTCCTGCCAACTGTGCTCTTTGCACACTGTCGAGCAATTGCCAGATCTCATCAGGATACTTGGTCAAATTTGGCCCTGGAATGTGTACCCATGGCAGATATCAGAGTGTTCTGATATGGCTGCTTTTACTGAATGCACAAGGGTGAGTACTGAGTGCTCTCCAAAAACCTGGCTGATTCTGTCTCCAGCCTGGGCCTCAGTAATGCACCTCCAGACTGCCTGACCCCCTGGTAGCAGGGCTTGCTGACGACCTGTGTGGGTGTGAAACACCTGCTTTCCTCTTCAAGACAGGAAACGATTGATGAAAAGTCATCAACCTTCTATATTTTATCAGTGGCACTAAATAACTGCTGCAAAAGGAGGGATTCAAATAAAGAAATTAATTTGGGAATAAAGTTCTTAATTAGGCATTGGTTCAAGTGGCTCTTTTTTGGATGAATGTAAAAAGAAGACCTGAAAATGCTTTCATTGGTTGGAATATTTGATGCAGGTGATCTTATTACTTAGTTAAATTTCTAACTCTTAAAACAGCAAATACATTATGGGTTCTGTTTCAAAAACAAATCTCTTTTTATTCAGTTCAGTTCAGTCCTTCAGTCATGTCCAATGCTTTGCAACCCCATGGACTGCAGCACACCAGGCTTACCTGTCCATCACCAACTCTGGGAGCTTGCTCAAACTCCATCGAGTCTATGATGCCATCCAACCATCTCATTCTCTGTCGTCCCCTACTCCTCTCACCTTCAATCTTCCCAGCATCAGGATCTTTTGCAATGAGTCAGTTCTTCCCATCAGGTGGCCAAAGTATTGGAATTCCAGCTTCAACATCAGTCCTTTCAATGTATATTCAGGACTGATTTCCTTTAGGATGGACTGGTTGGATATCCTTGCAGTCCAAGGGACTCTCAGGAATCTTCTCCAACACCACAGTTCAAAAGCATCAATTCTTCAGCACTCAGCTTTCTTTATAGACCAACTCTCATATCCATACCTGACTACTGGAAAAACCATAGCTCTGAGTACATGGACCTTTGTAGGCAAAGTAATATCTCTGCTTTTTAATATTCTGTCTAGGTTGATCATAGGTTTTCTTCCAAGGAGCAAGCATCTTTTAATTTCATGGCTGCAGTCACCATCTGCAGTGATTTTGGAGTCCAAGAATATAAAGTCAAACTAGTACAGCCACTATGGAGAACAGTATGGAGATTCCTTAAAAAACTGGAAATAGAACTGCCTTATGATCCAGCAATCCCACTGCTGGGCATACACACTGAGGAAACCAGAAGGGAAAGAGACACGTGTACCCCAATGTTCATCGCAGCACTGTTTATAATAGCCAAGACATGGAAGCAACCTAGATGTCCATCAGCAGATGAATGGATAAGAAAGCTGTGGTACATATACACAATGGAGTATTACTCAGCCATTAAAAAGAATACATTTGAATCAGTTCTAATGAGGTGGATGAAACTGGAGCCTATTATACAGAGTGAAGTAAGCCAGAAGGAAAAACATAAATACAGTATACTAACGCATATATATGGAATTTAGAAAGATGGTAACAATAACCCGGTGTACGAGACAGCAAAAGAGACACTGATGTATAGAACAGTCTTATGGACTCTGTGGGAGAGGGAGAGGGTGGGAAGATTTGGGAGAGTGGCATTGAAACATGTAAAACATCATGTAGGAAACGAGTTGCCAGTCCAGGTTCGATGCACGATGCTGGATGCTTGGGGCTGGTGCACTGGGACGGCCCAGAGGGATGGTATGGGGAGGGAGGAGGGAGGAGGGTTCGGGATGGGGAACACATGTATACCTGTGGCGGATTCATTTTGATATTTGGCAAAACTAATACAATTATGTAAAGTTTAAAAATAAAATAAAATTAGAAAAAAAAACACATTGAACACTAAAAAAAAAAATAAAAAAAATTGTTTTGGGTTAAAAAAAAAAAAAAAAGAATATAAAGTCAGTCACTGTTTCCCCATCTATTTGCCATGAAGTGATGGGACCAGGTGCAATGATCTTTGTTTTTTGAATGTTGAGTTTTAAGCCAATTTTTTCACTCTCCTCTTTCACCTTCATCAAGAAGCTCTTCAATTCCTCTTCACTTTCTGCCATAAGGGTGGTGTCATCTGCATATCTGGGGTTATTGATATTTCTCCCAGCAATCTTGATTCCAGCTTTTGCTTCATCCAGCCTGACATTTTGCATGATGTACTCTGCGTATAAGTTAAATAAGTAGGGTTACAATGTACAGCCTTGACATACTCCTTTCCAAATTTGGAACCAGTCTGTTGTTTCATGTCTGGTTCTACTGTTGCTTCTTGATCTGCATACAGATTTCTCAGGAGGCAGGTCATATGGTCTGGTATTCCCATCTCTTTAAGAATTTTCCAGAGTTTGTGGTGATCCACACAGTCAAAGGCTTTGGTGTAATTAATAAAACAGAAGTATATGCCTTTCTGGAATTCTCTTGCTTTTTTGATTATCCAACAGATGCTGGCAATTTGATCTCTGGCTCCTCTGCCTTTTCTAAATCCAGCTTGAACGTCTGGAAGTTCTCGTTTCACGTACTGTTGAAGCCTGGCTTGGAGAATTTTGAGCATTACTTTGCTAAAATGTGAGATGAGTGCAATTGTGCAGTAGTTTGAACATTCTTTGGCATTGCCCTTCTTTGGGACTGGAATGAAAACTGACCTTTTCCAGTCCTGTGGCCACTGCTGAGTTTTCCAAATTTGCTGGCATATTGAGTGCAGCACTTTCATAGCATCTCTTTTAGGATTTGAAATAGCTCAGCTGGAATTCCATCACCTCCATTAGCTTTGTTCATAGCGATGCTTCCTAAGGCCCACTTGACTTCGCATTCCAGGGTGTCTGGCTCTAGGTGAGTGTTCACATCTTCATGGTTTTCTGGGTCATGAAGATATTTTTTGTACAGTTCTTCTGTGTATTGTTGCCACCTCTTCTTAATATCTTCTGCTTCTGCTCTTATTAGATGCCAACAATACCTGAGTGCTAGTTGCTAGATGAATTAATAAAGACTAAATCTGAGTACTCTGATTAGATGCATAAATGATACTGTTATTTTCCTCTTAATGAATGAACATTTGGCATTAAAAAGTGAATAACACAGTTTACGAAGCATATGATTAACGGGCACCCAAGGTTATATTTATGGCTCAGCTTGTGATTAATTTTATAGTTGCTAGACTATAGGTATCCTTAGAATAATTTTAATTAGAACATAACACTTTGATCACACTTGAAATTTTATTACATCTTTGCAGATTGTGAAATGACACAGAGGACGCTGGCAAACATTATAGCAATGCATGTACAATGGAGTCTGATGGAGCACCCTGAAATGCCACCGAATAGAAAAATGGAGTACTTTACATTAAGTGCTCATGCAATTTTTAAAAATCTAAGGAAGAAGGAATCAGAGTAGGTGAGAGTTCTGGAAACCTTCCTATTAGAGGAATGGTTGAGGAACTTAAGTTCTTTAGCTAAGGTACTGAAGACTAACTAGTGACCTAGCCACTATTTCCAATTCTTTGAAGGGCCATTAAATAGACAAGAAAATAAAATTATTTCACACAGTCCAGAAGGCACAGGAAGAATCCATCCATGGAATTTATAAAACACACAAACAAACCTCAAACATTCTTAAACTTGTCTAACAGTGAAACGCACATTTTTGTGAGGCAGTGACGGCCCCATTGCTGGAGGTGTGCAGGCAGAAGCCTTTGCCAAGAGTGTCAGATGAGGTCCTTGAATCTGGTCAGAGGTTAGCGTTCCTCCAGGCAGCCGTAACATGCTAAGAAGTCCTGAAGGGGTTTTTACATTTAGGCAGATTTTGCTTTAACATGCATCTCCATAAGTAAAAAAATGAATAATAGCAAACAAAAAAGAATACAGATCCACATAAGGTAGCTTTGGTACTGTGTCAGAATCAGCTCTGGTACTTTCTCAACGTCATGCTTGATTTCCAGGACATTTTTTTGGGAATAATTCATCTAGAAAATACATTTTATGTATAGGTATTAAGGCAAGTGGTGATTTACTGGTGCTAGGTACCGAATAGAGAGCTCTAATCCTTACATCACTAATTCTCTGGGTGACTCTAGATAAGTCGCTTTTCTATAACAGTTTCCTCATCCATAAAATGAGAAATACTTTTGTCATGGGGATTTCTGTGAGGATTAGATAAAGACTGCATTTGAGAAAAATGCAATATAAATACAAAGTGTTCCACCAGCCAGACTACGATAAATTAAAATTATCTTTTAAAAAAGTATCTATATTAACTCCTTCATGTCTGCACAGCATTAATGTGTGTGGGGTATACAGGAACTTTTGTTTACTTGAAAGGATTCCAGGGATTTGGAAAGCAGAATGCGATTTCCTATATTTTTTTTAGTAGAAAGAAGCCTAAAAACAGAGTTTGGTGTAACTGAATTATGCAAATATATTTAAATCATTCAAGCTACAAAAAATGGCATTTTGTCCAAAAAATAATAAATGAGCAAAAATACCCATCCAATTCACATTGGTTACAGTCTCAAGTTTTCAGTTAAAAAAAAGATGGAAACGGAGGTATTTGATCCTAGTCTGCTCTTCTGTTTGATATTTAAAACAGAGTATGGTTTGTCTGCCTAACTTATTCTTTTAGCTGACACAGCCCCCCACTTCCGCTACGTCACAAGCAGGAACAGTGCCTGAGGGCGCCCAGAGCGGGGGCAAGCAAGAGAAGGCGGCCGTCCGCAGCTGCCGGTAGACCGCCACGCTGTAACGGAGGCTGCGCACTGGGAACAAAGGCTGTTATCTGAGTCAGGCAGACCACTCTCTCTGGACTATGGACCAGGAAGTGAATAGATGGCGGGAGAGCAGTCCGGAGGAGATACGCAGACAGGAACATAGCCATCTTGAGAACTGAAGCCACGTTGACCGTGAAACAAGAGTCAGAGAAGGCAATTAGCCCCTAGGACAGCTTCTGTCCCCAGACTGCTTTTTCAGTTCCAGTTATCCACAAGTTTTCCTACAGTGAGCCGTTGTCACCCAAGGTGCCCTGATCACTCCTCTGTCCCTTGCCAACCCAGCATGGTTTGGACTTTTCTTCCTCATTTCAAACCATAAAAGACACGGTATAGATATATATATTTTTTTCTAGACTAAATTTTCAGAAATTTCACATGCCAAGTTTATTCATTTCTCATTTCTTTTGTCCATCACTACATTAGGTATCATTTTTGAAAGAATATTCCTTAGTGAGCTCTATAATTCTAGTTATATACTATATAAGACTGTTTCTTTTCAGATGAAGCAGAGAAATATGCTTGGAGCAATTTTGGTAAAAATTTAATTCATTTTTGTCGTCGTTGTTGTGGTTTCTATATTCCCATCTTACCTTTAGCTGGTGAATAGGACTGACAGTCACAGAGAATGGACTATAATGCTAAAATTAACCATAGTAGTTCCTCTTCTGGATGCCAGTCAAGCTGTTTGCTCTTACATGGGGAATTTACTGATACTTATAAATTAGATTTCAGTAGATAGTCTGTCTATTTTCCTATCCCACATAAGGCAAGTTAAATTGTACAAGTTAATTGTTACTGCCAAGGACTAAAGAGCGGTGTTAGTTGCTCAGTGGTGTCTGACTCTTTGCAACCCCATGGACCAGAGGCGGCAGGCTCCTTTGTCCATGGGGTTCTCCAGGCAAGAATATTGGAGAGGATAGCCATTCTATTCTCCAGCTGATCTTCTGGATCCAGGGATCGAACCCAGGGCTCCTGCATTGCAGGTAGATTCTTTTCTGTCTGAGCCACCCAGGAAGCCCAAAGAAGGGTCTCTTGTTTAAATAAGCTAGGATTGCCCCTCTTTTTTTGGTCTATATTTTAAAAAGTCAACACGTTTTATTTTTTAGAATAGTTTTGCTCTAGAGCTGTTATCTCTCTGGATCTCTGTTCAAACTGTTAAGAAGCAGCTGAGATGCAGGCCACGTCAGTTTGGAGAGATGGAGGGAGCTGGCAAGACCTGGGATGCTCTGCAGACCTACACTATGCTGGACCTGGAGTGCTGGGATCTTGGTTGTGGAGAGCTGTTTGGCCCAGAAGATTCAGGGGGATCCCACAGCTGTAATCTGTTCGCAGCACAGTCTGGGCTGAAAGGCACGAGTGGAGAGGAAGGGAAGGGTAAAAGGAGAACTAAACGCATCTTGTTGAGGGCTGTCAGCGTCCACAGGTTTGAACAACATGGAGAACCTACAGGTGGTGGGTTAGAGGCCACGGGATGGTGGTATGGGTTAAATTTGACAAGAATTCAGTTTTTCCTTCTGGGATTTAAAAAAGGGAATCTGTGAACATTTAAAAAGTCAATGTTTAAAAACTGGGACACTTCAAGCTAAGATTTGTCTTTGCAGTCTCTCTAGACTGGAGATGGAAATGTCTGGAAGCATGTGACCCATATCCCCACGTGGAAGTGGCTGGTAGGATCCGCGTGGCCTCGGGGCTCTTTGGATCGGACATGAGCAATCCTCACTTGCACGCCCTGACTTCTGTCACCACTGGAATTTACAAACCTCAATGCTCAATACTTCACCTATATTACTTAAATTTATACCCACAACCTAGTCATGACAGTATTATCCTTATTTTATATATAAGCAAGCTCTGAGTCAGAGATGTTTAATATCTTGACTGCTACTGCTAAGTCACTTCAGTCGTGTCCGACTCTGTGCGACCCCATAGATGGCAGCCCGCCAGGCTCTGCCGTCCCTGGGATTCTCCAGGCAAGAACACTGGAGTGGATTGCCATTTCCTTCTCCAATGCATGAAAGTGAAAAGTGAATGTGAAGTCGCTCAGTCATGTCCGACTCTTCACGACCCCATGGACTGTAGCCTACCAGGCTCCTCCGTGCATGGGATTTTCCAGGCAAGAGTTCTGGAGTGGGGTGCCATTGCCTTCTCCAATATCTTGACTAAGGTCACAGAAAAACTAGTAAGTAGTAGAATTATAATTTGAATTCAGGAGTGTCAAACTCTAAAATCAATGCCCTTTCTAGTATAAAACACTGCCTTTAGTATTAATTGCATGATTGTCTGGACAGAAAAAAATGTTTTTAATTGTGACTTTTAAAAGTATGGAGTGTTTTGAAGCCATATACGTCAGTTTTCTATTGCTATAGCAAATTACCACAAATGTAGTGGCTGTAAACAACAGAAATTTTGTAAGTCAGAAGTTTTAAGACAGACTGTGTTCTTTCTGGAGGTTTTAGGAGAGAATCTGCTTCCTCATCTTTCCCAGCTTGTAGAGGCTGCCTGTATACCTTGGCTCAGGGTCCCGTCCCCCGTTTTCAGAATACATCAATGCAACCTCTGCTTCCTTTATCCCATCCCCTTCTTCAGCCTTTGGCCCTCTTGCTTTCTGCTTGTAAAGACCCTCTGGCTACACTGTGGTCCCCTTGATAACCCAGACTAATATTACCATTCTCAAGATCCTTAACGTAATTACATCACCATTTTTTTTCCATGTAAGGTAAGAAATTCATAGGTTTTGGGGGTTGGGGTGTGGACATCTTTGAGGCGGGCATTATTCAACCTACCACATTGTACTGGAGATGGGCACCTAACTTTGATACACTTCCACACAACAGAGTCACTTTACAGCATCATGAATCACTAGGTAAGTATTTACATATTCCCTCCTGGTACCAAAACATTTATTTAAAGAACCATTCAATGTAACATAAATGAAGTATAATCCTAAGAAAGATGATTGTAATCAAAAGAGGACTTTAGTAAGTTATCTTTATTTGAATCCAAAATATATTGCATTCTTCATTTCCATGCAGATATAAATTAAACCATGCTCAGCAGAAGATAAGAGTTCTATAATCAGAAATCAACATCTGCAGATATTATGACATTGCACCTGCATGTTTTGAAGTGAAGAACACAAAAATACCAACCATGTGTAAGATGCTATCTTTAAGCAGTAATAATTTTGCTTTTACTTTTTCAAAACAAAGTATCTGTTATTCCTATTAAAATTTTTGAAGACATGCTTAGTTTGCAAATTTAAATGATGCTGTTTTTCTCCTTCCTACTCAAATAGCTCCTCTGTTAAATGAAGCTTCCACAGAGTTTTTATTACCAATCATGAAAATTAAGCTTACAAATACACTTTGAATAAAATATAATAAGAATAAACTTATAATCCTGAAGATGTGATCCTTGGTTTCATGACATTAAGCTTATATTTTTATGTGAGAACCACAGATTTGAGACTATTACTATTATAAAATAACTCATACTATTAAAATCTCATCAAAAAACAAAGTACTTAGAAATGAACCTGACCTAGGAGGTGAAAAACTTATATGCTGAAAACTATAAAACAATGATAAAGGAAACAGAGTGATTTAAAGAAATGGGAAGATATCTCATACTGTTTGATTTGAAGAATTAGCATTATTAAAATGGCCATGCTACCCAAAGCAAACTATAAATTTAATGTGATTCCTATTAAATTGCCCGTGATTTTTTCACATAATTAGAATGAATAATCCTAAAATTTATATGGAATCATATAAATATAAGAGATGCAGAATTGCCAAAGCAATCACGAGGGAAAAAACAAAGCAAGAGGCATAACTCTCCCAGGTTTTAGACAATATTACAAAACTACAGCAATCAAAATAGCATGATCTTGGCAGAAAAACAGTCACGCAGATCAACAGAACAGAAGAGAGCCCAGAAATAAACCCACATACCTGTGGTCAATTAATCCTTCCACAAAGGAGGCAAGAATATACAATGAAAAAAGGCAGTCTCTTTGGCAAGCGGTGCTGGGAAAGTTGGACAGCTGTGTGTAAATCAATGAAGTACATCATACTCAAAACTAAACTCAAAGTGGCTTAAAGACTCAAACATACAACATGACAGTATAAAACTCCTAGAAGAGGACCTAGGCAAAACATTCTCTGACATAAACCATGCCAGTGTTTTCTTAGGTCAGGATCCCAAGGAAAGCAAAAAGAAACAAATGAGAACAAATCAAATTTATAAACTTTTCCACAGCAAAGGAAACCATAAAAAAAGTGAAAAGATAGTCTACAGACTGGGAGAAAATACTTGCAAATGATGTGACTGACAAGAACTTGATTTCCAAAATATACAAATAACTCATAGAACTCAATAAGAAAAAATGAGCAACCCAATTAAAAAAAAATAGATGGAAGGCCTAAATAAACATATCTTCAAAGAAGACATACAGATAGCCAGTGAAAGTGAAAGTCGCTCAGTCATGTCCAACTCTTTGCGACCCCGTGGACTATATAGTCCATGCAATTCTGCAGGCCAGAATACTGGAGTGGGGAGCCTTTCCCTTCTCCAGGTCCAAACAGAAACAGACTTACAGACATGGAAAACACACTCAAGTTTACGAAAGGGGTAAGGGGGTGGAGGAGGGATAAATCAGGAGTTTGGGATTAGTAGATACAAGGTACAATACGTAAGGTAGATAACAAACAAGGTCCTACAGTATAGAATAGGGAACTATCTTCAATATCCAGTGATAAACCATAATGGAAAAGAACATGAAAAAGAATGTGTGTGTGTGTGTGTATATATATATACAATCTATGTATAACTGAATCACTTTTCTGCAAACCAGAAAGTAAAGCAACATTGTATATCAAGTATACTTCAATAAAAACCTAAAAAAGGTGATAATAAAACAGAATTATAGTTGAATCATCTTGAATCAATTGAATCATCTTGACAGTTTTGTGGGTTTTTTCTTCCTTTGGCTTATGTAGACTTGGTT
The DNA here is from genome assembly GCF_032452875.1 of Bos javanicus. Classification (NCBI taxonomy): domain Eukaryota; kingdom Metazoa; phylum Chordata; class Mammalia; order Artiodactyla; family Bovidae; genus Bos; species Bos javanicus. The sequence goes on along the minus strand of NC_083881.1, from coordinate 76,026,898 downwards.
TCTACTGTAGGGTGTTTCTCTTCCTCAGTACCTCCCTTTGTTAACCACAGTTCATTGTATGCAGTGAAAATGCTTATATGATCTACAGAAAAACCTTCTATTCCTTTTCAAAAAAATTGAAGATTAAATAATGTTCTTAAATCGTTGCTAAGAAGATGTCAAGAGCTGGAGCGGGTGTGGAGAAAGGGGAGCCCTCCTACATTGTTGGTGGGGATGTAAGTTGATGTAGCCACTGTGGAAAACAGAAGGGAGGTTACTCAGAAAGCTAAAAATAGAATTAACAAATGATTCAGCAATCCCTCTCCTGGGCGTATATCCAGACATAACTATAATTCAAAAAGATACACACACCTCCATGTTCATAGCAGCATTATTCACAATAGCCAAGACATGGAAAAATCCTAAATGTCTACTGACAGATGAATGTGTAAAGAAGATGTGATACATATATGCAATGAAATACTATGCAGCCATAAAAATGAAAGATGCCATTTGAAGTGATATGGATGCAACTCTGGGAGTTGGTGATGGACAGGGGCGCCTGGCGTGCTGCAGTCCATGGGGTTGCAAAGAGTCGAACAGGACTGAGTGACTGAACTGAACTGAACTGGATGCAACTACAGATTATCATACTAAGTGAGATAAGTGAGAAGGAGAAAGACAAACCCCATGTGGTATCGCTTATATGTAGAATCTAAATCACAGCACAAATAAACCTATCTATGAAACAGAAACCGAAACAGGGACACGGAGAATAGGCTGGTGCTTGCCAAGAGGGAGTGAGAGGGAGAGGGCTGGTGAGAGCCTGGGATCAGCAGATGCAGACTAGTCCATGTGGAATGGACAAGCAGTAAGGTCCAGCCGTAGGGTGGCTTTGTAGAAAAGATGTGCACAGACTTCCCTGGTGGTTCAGTGGCTAAGACTCCGTGCTCCCAAGGCAGGGGGCCTCGGTTTGATCTCTGGTCAGGGAAGTAGATCCCACATGCCACAGATAGACCAGGTGCAGTCAAATTAAAAAAGGAGAAAAAGGTCCAGCTGTATAGCGCAGGGAACGATATTCAGTATCCTATAATAAGCCATAATGGAAAATAATATGGAAAAGAATGTATGTATATGCGTAACTGAGCCACTGCTGTACAGCAGTAATTAATACAACATTAAAGCAACTATATTTCGGTAAAAAAAGAAAGGGACCACAGGAATCTGAGACTACAAGTATATATAGCTATTTCAAGCAGTCTTTACTCTAAAGGAGGACGTGGGAATGAGGCAATAGTCAAAGAGGAATTAGGATCCAGAGAGGTGTCTTTTGGTTGAAGTTTTGTTTTCATTAAGGTGTTAGGGAAATTAAATAAATATTCTTGTTTAGGCTTCAGAGACAAAGCAGAGGGGGTCTCTGACCTTGCTTCTAACCTGCCTGGACACTGCCCAGACTGAGTGACTGTTTGCTGGGAGCGGAAGACCTGCAGCTCCGTAGATAAGATGGGGGAGGAGCCTTGAGATTGTTGAGACCTGGAGGGGGCCAGGGCAACCAGGTCCCAGCCTTAGCAACAGTCCAAGTTTTACACGCTAAAACTAACATGAAACCAGAGCTGCAAACTGGTCGCCGATGGATGCTGAAATCGGTGTGCGTCCTGGGATTATAAGTGGGAACCCCAAACTGCAGTCTTTGAAGTCCCACCCAGGGTGCGGCCTCGCTGCCCGGGACCCTTTCCCAGCTGGGACTCCAGACGCTGTGACTCGGGGCTCAGTCTGGATGTTGGTCAAAACCCAGTTTGGTGGTGTATCTTCTGCTCTTTCTGTTTCTCTTTCTGTTTAATGTTAGTTTATTGAAAGTAAGCTAGATAATTCTCTAACAAATGTTTGTATTATTTATTTGTAGACGAGTGGCTTATTTTGTTAACATCTTTGAACCTGAGATGAAAGTGAAAACTTTAAGCAAAACAAAAAATGGGAGGGAAAAAAATGTCAAGAACACATTTTTTGTTTTTTAAATTATATCATCTTGGTATAGGAGTCTTACTATCTGAGGAAATTTTATATATGTGAACTTTTATCAGAAATAGAGTCTTATGCTTATTAAATATTTCCCTTTCAGTGACACATCATAGTAAATATTTTAAATCAAATAATCTAATTGAAGAGCCTAGCTTTAGTAATGAGTTCAGATCAGATCAGATCAGATCAGTCGCTCAGTCGTGTCCGACTCTTTGCAACCCCATGAATCGCAGCACGCCAGGCTTCCCTGTCCATCACCAACTCCCGGAGTTCACTCAGACTCACGTCCATTGAGTCAGTGATGCCATCCAGCCATCTCATCCTCTGTCGTCCCCTTCTCCTCTTGCCCCCAATCCCTCCCAGCATCAGAGTCTTTTCCAACGAGTCAACTCTTCGCTTGAGGTGGCCAAAGTACTGGAGTTTCAGCTTTAGCATCATTCTTTGTGATATTAAACTACATTTATGTTGAAAAACATTGCAGAACATTCACTTTTTTTTTTATTTCTTCTTAGGTAAATAAATGGTAAATGCTGACTCTTTGATAAACACTGTTTTTTTTTTTTTTTTTGTTATCTTGGAGGAGATGAAAATGCAAAAGAATGATAGTGGACAAAATAGCTGATTTCTATAGAGAAAAGTAAGTATTCTCTTCATTCTAATAAGGACAATAAAAATCTAGAACTATACTTCAAAATAGATAAATAAACAAAATCAATAAAACTAGAGAGATAATAAAAATAGAAATATGACTTAACTATAAAAATAGATTTTTATTTCCACAATGTTATCTTTCAAACTGGGAACATATTATTTTCCTCCAGTCATTCAAGATTATTCTACAGTTTTCTGTTACATTTTTATTTTCTTCACATAGACACTTTGTCTTTCTCTTAAGTGAGAGCAGTCAGATATAATGGCAGTGGGACCATTTCTTCAGCTTTTGAGTGTGTTGATATTACTTTGGAGTAATTTGTTTACTTACAACCTTTCTTGTGATTGTTCATTTACAATCTTGTTTGTAATTTTCATATTCTTCTTATTTTTCCTCTTTATAGACAGGAATTTTGGCTAGTGAAAAGTCAATTGTGCCTCAGCCCCAAGATTTATTCTAGTAAAACTAGAGAATCATTAAAAATTATCCTAGATAGACCTTTGTCCAATATATGAAAAGCTAAGACATTTACTCTAGTTTTGTGACAATAATTACGTTATTGTTTAACAATAGCATATTCTGTTCTAGTGATTCCTCTACCATTTTTCTGTTTCCCTGGTGGTCGTGTTCCTACTCAGGAGAAATAGGAGAGAAGGGCTGGAAAGAGGGACTGGGAGTAGATTTGATTAGATCCTGCAAAGTCAGGTGAAGTAATTTAGATTTTGTCGTGCAGGCAATATTGAGGCACTCAAGGTTCTTTAGAAGAGACTAGCAGAGATGGGAGATCAAAATAGTGATTAATTTTGAAAAAGTAATCTGCTAATACTGTTGAGAGCTGGACAAAAAGAAGAAAGATTGGGTAAAATAGAGCTCTAATCAGAAGAGATCACTTAGGGCCTGGGAGTCATGCAGGCATGAGTTACTAATAAGGATAGTATTGGTGTTGGGATCGGAAAGGAATGAAGTGGGTTTGAGAGCCCTTATGAAAGAAGATTTGGTGGCTAATTTTCTTTATAGGGCAGCCTAGACAGAGGAATAAAACATCAATTAAGTTTTGAGCCCAGGAGACTGAAAAAGAAAAAAAAGATAGAACCAGGAATAGAAATAAATCAGGAGAGGGAGCTTATTTGAAGGAGAAGATAAGGAATTCAATTTTAGTCATGTTTTCTTTGAGATGGCAGTAGAACATTCAGGTATATTTGTCCAGTGGTTACTTGGAAAATATTGAACAGGGTCTTAAAAAAGAAATTGGTCTGATATGAATTTAGAATCATCAATGTAGAAATGAATGTGGCAGCCTTAGGAGGAGACAAGATTTCTAGAGGAGAGAGTTGGCAGAGGAACACAGAACCTTTACACACGCACAAGCCACATCTATTTTATTGTTTTCATAACATTTATCTGAAAAAGTATTTGCTATATTAATATAAACTTAACCCAAATTATTTATCACTGTTTCTCTAACTCACAGGCCAGCGCCTGGCATGTGATAGGTGAAAAAGAAGACATCTACTGAATAAATGACTGAATGAAGAAATAATTTTTGTAAATATTCATATTTTCACATTATCTCAAGCATCACCCTAGGTAATATCTAGTCAAGGAATAGTGTGCTTCATCAGACAATACATTTCAGAGAAATATACTTTTTACTTTTTTTCCTACAATTTGGGTCTTACCTTGGATTTTGGTCTGTGACTCTTCAGCTGAGACTGGTGGCATCTTGGTTTTGAGACATTTCTTTTCATTTTTGTTTTCTCCCTTTGAGAAAAAAAAATAGAGACTGTACGTGTGATTTTGAACTGTGATGATGGAGAAGATTCTTGAGAGTCCCTTGGATTGCAGGAAGATCCAACCGGTCCATCCTAAAGGAAATCAGTCCTGAATATTCATTGGAAGGACGGATGCTGAATCTGAAACTCTAATACTTTGGCACCTGATGCAAAGAACTGACTCATTGGAAAAGACCCTGATGGTGGGAAAGATTGAAGGTGGGAGAAGGAGATGACAGAAGATGAGATGGTTGGATGGCATCACTGACTCGATGAACATGAGTTTGAGTAAACTCCGGGAGCTGATGGACAGGGAGGCCTGGTGTGTTGCAGTCAGTGGGGTCGCAAAGAGTCGGACACGACTGAGCGACTGAACTAAACTGAATATGTGATTTTACATAAAAATGAAGTTGAATGTAATTATGAGTTTTTCATTTCATTATCAAGCCTATCATCAAAACTGATCATTTGTTTATGATATACTAAAAGTGATAGTTCTTGCACTTAGATGGATATTCCTGACTCTACTATTGGATAATCAGCTTCAACATCAACAGTTTGTTGGCCACAGTCTGTTTTTTCTGGTGTGGTTGCTGCTTCTCCCTGACACATGCTTCTCACAATTCTGGTTCTCACTTCCCGTAACCTGAACATTGGTTCTGAGCTAAGTCTTTGGTGATAGAAGGTAAAGTGATGGAGAGAAGAAAGCACTTTGCTGTCTTTACTCACAGCTCTCTTCTTTATTCCCTCCACAATTTCATTTTCCTCTGCCTCCTCATTTATCTGAACACTTAAGCTTTCCTTGAAATGTAAGTATATCTCGCTGGATGTGGCCAGTGTATACCTGAAGATTTTCCTATGGGGACAGAGTGAATCAAGAGATAAGGTTAAAGCACAGAAAAACTGGCTCCCAAGCTGCTCTCAGTCTTGCAGGGGGAATAAACACACACAAATGTAACTGACAAGAAATGTTATAGATGATGAGAAAATGTTTGTGGACCCTAGAGGTGGGGCTAGAGGTGGAGTGGTCAGTTCTACTGGAGTGGAAGGGAAAGGATGGACACTGTTAGAGAGAAAGTGACTCTTGAATTTACAAATCAAGATGAGATTTTTGTTTTCTCATGTTTTCTCATTTTGTTTCCATGGACAAAGCATGGAAAATACTCCAGACAGAGGATGCATGTTTAGCAAAAGCCTAAGGTGTGTATAGATGAAGGGAGACCACGGAAGTGCTCAGAAGGGGAAACATGTGAGGATATGAGGCCAATGAAGAAGGAAGGGGTCTTGAGAGTCTTATAAGCCTTGATATGAATCTTGACATTACTTTTAGACACTGTATATCAGACACATTTTAAACTGAAAAGCAAATGAATTAGATGATTTAATTTCAGCCTTGTAACAACATATGTGTTAGGCAAGGCAGCTATTATCATTCTTATATTATTGAATAAGGAATTGATTAACTGCCTAGAAAACGGATCTCTGGATAGATTATGAAATAGTGACAAAGCCTTCTGACTTCAATCAAGTACTTTTACGTCATATTATTCATTAACATTTTCATCATAGTTTTATGTGTACATAAATATAAATTTATGTGAATAATGCCTTACTCTGGAATATGAGAGAGAGTTTGGACAAATGTGAATTTGCAATTTTTGATTTAATGACTATTTACAAATCTGAATTACCTATGATATTTTGGTTTGAGAATTAACTGTTTAAATGACACTTAAAATACAATGCAAATTGATTTATTCATTCCTAGATATTTCCTTATAGGACTGAAATAATCTATTTGTATTTCAGAAATGTGTTGTTTAAATGTCATTTTAAAAGGTTATATTCTGTAGAGGAAAATAGGGGTTTAACTTTGTGTCAATTTTAACATTTAGCACTGTTGAAACTGGATAAAAAACTATTTTCCTTTTACTGACATATTATTGGAAAAAGTAGACTCAAATAATTCCCTAATATGACTTTTAAGATATGTGATGCTAGCAGACTTCCTGATGAGCATCCATAAATTGTGGCCGTCAGAATGGCACAGAATGTGTAAGAGCGTTTCTCCCGGGATCTACTCTGACTAGCTCTCCAGTATTAATGTTTCTGAAGGAAAGACAGCTCCTGAATTTTTGTTTACTTTGCCTTGTCTCTAGCATCTCTTTTTTCCCCCCTGTAGGTTAAGCATTTCGAAAAGTTGATTCAACTACTATTTCTCCTGTTCTGTAGAAACATAACCTAATGATTTAGTTCTCAGGCACTAAAATCAGACAGAGCAGGGTTCCAGTTCAGAGTCTGCAATTTGTCAGTGGTGTGTAAATAGCAAATTATAACAGGGCCCGTGGGTATTGTGAGCATTCAATACAATAGTGCTTGAAAAGGGACAACACTTTGTTTGGCACATAGTAATTCCTGTTAGCTATTATGTTCTCCGAGAGAATAATGTATTAGCTATTTTTTATGTGCTCTGTGGGAAAATAATCATGATAGTTGGCAAGTTGGCAAGCATCGCTGTGATGACTTTCCCAGAGAGAAACACAACAAGGCTAGCGGAAGGGAAGTACCCAGCTCAACATTTATGACCGTCTATAAGTTTTTAAACATATAAATAACTCGTAAAGTGTGAGATTATTTATTTTGACACAAGAATTAGAAAGAAGTCAAGGACACTCTCGTAAAGCCATGCTAAGCACATTCTCTCCAATTCTCTCCACTGCAAAAATGGTCAGTGTTAATCAGAAAAGGAAGGCAAATTTTCCAGGGCTAACATTAGGTAATCTTGATATTTTATGTACTCTAGGCTCATTTAAACCTGAATCATTAGACCATGCTATGCCAGTCCCTGAGGTACCTTCTTGTTTGTACTTGACATCTTTCAGCCAGTTCCCTTAGATGAGAAAATAATTCTTGCTTTAAAAATCTTATGTTGTGATTTTAGGTAAATCTAGTGAGTAATTCATGAAAATTGTTCTTTAGAGAGCTGTAAGTGAATGTTGATCATATGATTATCATTTGGACTTAAATCTGTCATAAGGATACAAATGATTAATAATGGTAATAAGAATTGCCCTACTATATGCTTTCTCTATACTGTCTCTAGTTTGTATACCAAGGCTACAAAGCAGGTATTATCTTTATTTTAAAGGTGAACAGACTTAGAACTTAAGAAAATATTTTTTCCAGAGCATGGTTTCTCCACTTTGGTAATATTAAAGTGTTAACCTGGATAATTCTATGTTGTAAAGGGCTCTCCCGCACATTCTAGGATTTATAGCAGTATCTCTGGACTTTCCCCTTTAGATACCAATAACTTCCTACCCTTCAACTGTGACAACAAAAAATATCTTCAAATACTGATAGTTGTCCTCAGTGCAAACTACTCCTCATTGAGAACTTCTGGTCTATAGAAACCACCATTAAAATATAGTTTACTAAGACCAGGATGTTTGACCTTCTCTGCTGGAACTAGATCATATAACATGCTTAATATTTGAGAAACAATTTCATTTTGGATGATGGCAGAAGTGAAAATCAACAAAGAGAAGTCTTACTTGGTTTTTCCAAATTGTAATAGAGTCTTCTACGCATTAGTCCATTTTAAAGCCAATATATGCAGTATATAAAATGATGAGGATAAACCCCAAAGACGAACAGTCCATGACTTAGTCGGTAGCAGGTAAAACTTCAGAGAAATCACATATCCCAGTGTTTATGAAAATCCCTCTCCCAGCCAAGAAGTGAAGCGAATCAGGAGTGATTTAGGGACATGGGGCACATACCTGTCCCGTGGCTTGCCGCGACTCACTGCTTGGATCAGGATCTTGGACATTCTCATTGCTTCCTTCACTAGGCTTCACCTTGTTGAATTTTACTGTCAGTGATTTAAACATCTCTGAGGTGGTTCTGAAAACTTCTGTTTTATGACTCTGTATCTCAAGGTAGAGAAATGTGCTTCGATTTTCTTTTCATTAGCAGACAAGCCAATTAGTTGTTTAATCAGGATTTTGTTCTAGTTAATTCCTAGAGGCAACTCTCTAGCTAGTCAGGGCTTTGGCTTAAAAGCAGCAAATTACTTCTGCTTGGGTGATTTAAATTCTGTTTATGAACTTCAGAGAGTCAAAATACCCTTGTGAATAATTTAGAAGTGAGAATTAAAACTTCATTGTTGATTTAAATTGTTTAAATGGTTATTTAAATGTGGGCACATTGCCCATTGGTTTATTTTTCTTTCTTTCTTTGTGATTACCCACCTACCTATCTCCATCTATTGAATTTAGGGTTAAAATAATACATGCAAATGATTAAAGACTCTTGAGAGTCCCTTGGACAGCAAGGAGATCAAACCAGTCAATCCTAAAGGAAATAAACCCTGAATATTTATTGGAAGGACTGATGCTGAAGCTCCAATACTTTGGCCGCCTGATGTGAAGAGCTGACTCACTGGAAAACACCCTGATGCTGGGAAACATAGAAGGCAGGAGGAGAAGGGGATGACAGAGGACGAGACGGTTGGATGGCATCACCGACACAGTGGAGATGAATTTGAGCAAGCTCTGGGTGATGCTGAAGGACAGAGAAGCCTGGTGTGCCACAGTCCATGGGGTCGCAGAGTCGGACACGACTGAGCGACTGAACAAAAACGAAGTGCTTATGATATAAAGCAACTCCCCCAAAGTCCTCGTTTCTAGTTCTGAACTGTGAGGTAACTACTTTTTCTTTTTCTTCCTGTGATTATTTTCTTTAATTGGCATTTTATTATTTGATTAGATTAATGATATTTTTTTAGAAAATATAATGGAAAGTGAGACAGTATTCCCCATTCCCAGTAGCCTAAATGTCCATCTCCGATGCACGAGGATGATTACATTAGAATAAAGCAGAGAGACTATTAGCTTGCTAGGGCTGCCATAACAAAGCGCCACAGGCTGGGCTGACTTAAACAACATAAGTGTATTTTCTCGCAGTTCTGGAGGCTAGACGTCTGACATCAAGATAACAAGGGGCTTCCTTTGAAGGCTGTGGTAAAGGAGCTGTTATCAGTCTTTCTCCTCGGCTTGTAGATGATCATCTTCTCCCTGTGTCTTTCCTCTGTTCGTGTTCATGTCCAAATTCTGTCTTCTCATAAGAACACCAGTTACATTAGATTAAGGCCCACCTCAATGACCTTATTTTAATTGACCTCTTTAAAGACTCTTATTTCCAAATAAGGTCACATTTTGAGGTATGGGAGATTAGAACTTTATCACCAATTTTTGAGGGGACACTACTGAGCCCATAACACAGAGACAGTATGTTTGACGAATATCACTTTAGAGGAAATGTAATTTATTGCTAGGAAGCAATCTGCTCCAAAATTTCTTTCAAGTTTCCTATTTTCTTACAAATTGCTGAAATATTATGAATACTATATATGTGATTCTTAGTTTTATAAGTCTAGATAATTCTGTTGGATTATTAGTTTCTTAAACTATTAAAAATATATCTTTCACTAGTATTAATTTTTTTCTCTGATTAATCATTGAATCAATAAACCTAAACTCCTTGAAGGAGGACACTATGCATCATTTATTTTGCCCCCAGAGAGCCTTCATATAGAGTAGAAACTCAACCCCTGCTGAATAGAATTTAACTGAAGCCCTTTGTGTGATCTGACAGCTCTAGGTTTCCCCTATATCTCTGCTTTAATTCAAAACTAATTAAATATATTACACTCACAGAATCTAAATTTTGCATTTCTTAACGACACTTGGCACCACAATATGCCATTTCTTTCACTAATATTTTCCTGCATCTCTGCTGTCTCCCTAAATAGCTGGAAAGATGATTTCTATCAGAACCTTTGCTGCATCACTTCGAGTATCACCTTGTCATCAAAAATAGTGTTCTTTCATTGTATGTGATCCAGTTTAAACATCTATATAAAATATCTGAATATTTCTTTCACAGTTTGACAGATTAACATTTAGCTGTTAACCAAATTATGAAAGAAATATTGCAGTTTTTAAAAAATACTATCTTTTAACCATTTAGCTTTTTAAAAAATATCAAACACTTTTGTAGAAAAAAAAGATGAAATGAATATTTCAATTGCAAAACTTTGTTCTGCCCTTGTAAAAAAAGAATTGAAGTAATTTAAATAATAGAAAATGCTCTTTTCATAACAGGAAAATCCTTTTGAAGTGAGATCTTGCTTACTACATCAAGTTCCAAGGACACCAGAAACATTAAAATACTGATGGGTTAATTACATTTTACTTGGTTTTCTGGAGAATAAATATTTTACATAAATGCAAAAAGAGCTACTTTTATAAAATAAAATCTGGGCCTGTAGTTTGTGAAGCAAAAATACTTGCATATTAATAGGTGGAATCTTATTCCTTAACATGCCTTATTTTAAAAAGTAAAATCTCCTAGCTTTATTGAGGTATGATTGACATATACCATTTTGTAAGTTTCAGGTGTACAATATGATGTTTTGATGCACGTATATATTGCAAAATGATTTCCGCAGTAAAGTTAGACCACACAGCCTTTCCCTGACATATTTACCATTTCATTGTGTTGTATATTGCAACACATTTAAGCTTGATTCTTCTCGCGACTTACAATCTTGTTAGTTATGGTTACGTCTGGTGGTTATTTCTGCATTACTAAAAAATCTGCTTATTCTACCCTTTTTGTGTGTGTGAATTTGAATCCCAAATCAGTGTGAGGGAGATTCAACATTAAAAATTATTAAGGAGAACTTTATTTTCCTACCCAGAGCCCAAACAAACTTCCTTGATGGTCTGTGCTGTTGGACAGATTTTTTTTCAGTCCAGCAAGAATGTACTTTTTTAAGGGTGCTTTGATTTTGTTTTCAATAGAGTTTGTAGTGAACTTCTCTTGTGCACTTGCCAATTAAAACCAGAGCCTTTCAGCTCCAAGACCACCCTCCACATTATCCACACCCAGGGCAGCCTGAGTTAACACATCTAATACTTCTTCCTTCTGGATTTCTGGAACCTGGGGATTTCCTTGAGATAACAGTTATGTATTTTAAGAAAACAATATGGAAAAAATATGCATAACTGAATCATTTTAATATATAGCAGAAATTAACACATTTTAAATCAATTATACTTCAATAAAACTAAAAAATACTTAAGCATTTAAAAGTGTATTTGTAAGAGGAAAAATATGCAGGAAAGATTTTTAAGGAAGAACTTTAATTTAGTTTTTCATATTATCAAAATCATAAGTCTTTTATTAATTTTTAATTTTTTTAAATTTATATTTATTTATTTTAATTGGAAGCTAATTACTTTACAATATTGTATTGGTTTTGCCATACATCAACATGAATCTGCCATGGGTGTACATGTGTTCCCCATCCTGAACCTCCCACCCACCTCCCTCCCCATACCATCCCTCTGAGTCATCCCAGTGCACCAGCCCCAAGCATCCTGTATCCTGCATCGAACCTGGACTGGCAATTCATTTCACACATGATATTATACATGTTTCAATGCCATTCTCCCAAATCACCCCACCCTCTCCCACTCCCACAGAGTCCAAAAGACTGTTCTATACATCTGTGTCTCTTTTGCTCTCTCGCATACAGGGTTATCGTTACCATCTTTCTAAATTCCATATATATGCGTTAGTATACTGTATTGGTGTTTTTCTTTCTGGCTTACTTCACTCTCTATAATAGGCTCCAGTTTCATCCACCTCATTAGAACTGATTCAAATGTATTCTTTTTAATGGCTGAGTAATACTCCATTGTGTATATGTACCACAGCTTTCTTATCCATTCGTCTGCTGATGGACATCTAGGTTGCTTCCGTGTCCTGGCTATTATAAACAGTGCTGCGATGAACATTGGGGTACACGTGTCTCTTTCAATTCTGGTTTCCTCGGTGTGTATGCCCAGCAGTGGGATTGCTAGATCATAAGGCAGTTCTATTTCCAGTTTTTTAAGAAATCTCCACACTGTTCTTCATAGTGGCTGTACTAGTTTGCATTCCCACCAGCAGTGCAAGAGGGTTCCCTTTTCTCCACACCCTCTCCAGCATTTATTGCTTGTAGACTTTTGGATCGCAGCCATTCTGACTGGCATGAAATGGTACCTCATAGTGGTTTTGATTTGCATTTCTCTGATAATGAGTGATGTTGAGCATCTTTTCATATGTTTGTTAGCTGCTGAGGTCCAGCCCCGGCTGATCCAGGGAGTTCGAAGCGGGGACAGCTTCGGCGAGGATCAGGCTACAATAGCTTCAATTAGATATTAATTAGCGATATAAAGAGTAACAGAATGAGGATAGCTCAGTAGGAAAATTCAGTGGAGAAAAGAGGCTGAGTAGCTTGGTTTACATGGGAAACCAATAAAACTTCAAGACAAGAAGCTTGCACCACTTACGTAGGCCGCAGGCATCCTTCCATTCTCCCGAAGGAGAGGAGACACTGAGGCCTCCCCGGTCTTAGAAGCCCAGGCATAATTAGTAAGCATGGCAGGCTCCGCGCTCCAGATGGAGACTTAGCCAGAGTTTGTGAGAGAGAGTGACATGGGGAGACCAGTATTTTGAGAAACTGATCCCAATTCTTTATTTTCCATGGTCTACTTTTATACACTGAGATGTTATGCAAAAGTCACGCGGGGTCAGCAGTCCTGACTTTTATCAAAGTCAGGTGCTTCATACAAATGTATACAGAGGTCTTAGGGGTGTTACATCATCTTCTGGCCAGGGGGCCTGCTGGCAATTTATGACCCTCTCCTTGTGACAGTGGTCAGTCAACCAGGACACTTATTTCTCCAGGGGTGATTATTCTTAAAACAGAAGCCACCCAAATAAAGTTATATTCCTATAGGTTGAGGGTGTAGTTGGTTTTAGTTAAGGAAAGAATTTACTTAGCCTAAGGTTTAACGTGATTTATATCAAAGGTTAATACTTATTTCTTCTATATATTCATTAATGTGCGTAAGGGCAGGAGATGTGGAGACTTGGCAGCAAACATTGGCTCAACAAATGAAAAACCCTTCGCCAATACAATTTCTAATCAGCCCATTATACTTATACTAATAGCTTTCTAACTTTTCTAAGGAACCTGTTTTTAGAAGGTTTAAAGCATCTCGTGCCTCTCACGGTTGGGAGGCTGTGAGCAATCACATGTGGCCGGACAAGCTTGTCAGGCAGGCTAGAGAACCTTCAGAGGAGTTTGTAAGTTTGGAACACTCCTGTCACGCCCAGGAATTATTATTAACTGGAGCTCTAAGTTAACTCCTTCTCCGAAAGAGGTGGTGGGGGACAGCCCCCCGTAAAGTCAGAGGTGTAGGTGAGAGCACAAAGTAGTAAAGTAGGCAGGCTCTGGTTATGGAGGTAGATGCTCAAGGATTTCCAGGGGGACTCCTGAGGCTCCATCCCGCCTTTGCATATGTCGAGCCTCCTTCCTCATGACCTTTGCGATGGGCGGAGTGCCTCAGGCCGGCTCCCAACAGTTACCCATCTGTATGTCTTCTTTGGAGAGATGTCTATTTAGTTCTTTGGCCCATTTTTTTTTTTCCACATTATCAAAAAGTAGTTTTTCATATTATCAAAATCATAAGTCTTTTATTGATTTTTTAAAAAGAAACTATAAGTTTTCATTTTAGATTCAATCATTTCATCAAAAAAAACACACATAAAAACCAACTTTATTGATTATATGATTTGATTTTTATGTCTTGAAAATACAAAATTATCAATATTTATTTTTGTTCAAAAAATGGATGTTCATTGTTTTAAAAGGCAAGCTTTTCTTTTTGATCACATTTTTGCTTCAGAAACAATTATGAATGAATTTTTAGATATGTATGGGGTCATTTTAGGAGCTTCTCAGTTAATCCTCTATGCCTGTGGTCAGTTAGATTTTTGAACTTAGGATATAAACATGCAAGGAAATGTTAACAGCAGATTTGTGACTGATTCTCTCCCTTCCTGGGGCCTTCAGAGGAAGAAACAGCTTCATCAGACCTCCTTGTAAATCTGACCATGGTATTTACTGGTGGAAAGATACCAGGAAGAGCCTATATATAGGAAATGTATTTAGTAGGACGTTTTTGGTCTGTCTAGGTTGCTTAGGAGATCAGTCCTGGTGTTCATTGGAAGGACTGATGCTGAAGCTGAAACTCCAGTACTTTGGCCACCTCATGCGAAGAGTTGACTCATTGGAAAAGACCCTGATGCTGGGAGGGATTGGGGGCAGGAGGAGAAGGGGACGACAGAGGATGAGATGGCTGGATGGCGTCACCAACTCAATGGACGTGAGTCTGAGTGAACTCCGGGAGTTGGTGATGGACAGGGAGGCCTGGTGTGCTGTGATGCATGGGGTTGCAAAGAGTTGGACATGATTGAGCAACTGAACTGAACTGAACTGAGGTTGCTTATTGCAGAAAAGCCTGTAATTTACAGATTTATGTGGCATGGCTGGCTGGAGATGGGGTAACTTTGTAAGGAAGCTTAAAATGGAGATATCCTCAAACCACCTTGCTTTCTCTTTTTTATTGGCCACACCATGGGATTTCCCAAGTGTCTCAGTGGTAATCTGTCTGCCAATGCAGGGGGCTACGGATTTGATCCCTGATCCTGGAAGATTCCCTGAAGAAGGACTCCAGTATTTTTGCCTGGAAAATCCCATGGACAGAGGAGACTGGTGGGCTACAGTCCGTGGTGTCACTAAAGAGCCAGACATGACTGAGTGACTAAAACAAAAAAACGCAGCATGTGGGATCTTAGTATCCCAACCAGGAATTGAACCCATGCTCTCTGCAGTGAAAATGCTGAGTCCTAACCACTGGATTGCCAGGAAAGTCCCAAATATTTTAATTTGTTTCTTTGCTGAGTTGGGTTTTAGGTGCATCATGCGACATCTTTTGTTGTGATGCACACGCTGGTTGTGGCCCACGGGCTCCCGGGTGCCTGGGCTCAGTAGTTGCTCCTCATGGGCTGAGTTGCTCAGCGGCATGTGGGATCTTCCCAGACCAGGGATGGAATCCATGTTCCCTGCATTGCAAGGCAGATTCTTAACCACCGGACCAGCAGGGAAGTCCCTCCCACTGCCTTCCTTTTGTGAGAAATACTTTTGCATACAACACTCAAAACCTCCTTGTACATCTGAAATAAAAATGTGTCAAAATGCAGGGAAACTGTACAGTTTTAAATGCTGGGTCTGATGTTATCAGTCAGTTCAGTTCAGTTCAGTCGATCAGCCGTGTCTGACTCTTTGCGACCCCATGAATCGCAGCACGCCAGGCCTCCCTGTCCATCAGCAACTCCCGGAGTTCACTCAGACTCACGTCCATCGAGTCAGTGATGCCATCCAGCCATCTCATCCTCTGTCGTCCCCTTCTCCTCCTGCCCCCAATCCCTCCCAGCACCAGAGTCTTTTCCAATAAGTCAACTCTTCGCATGAGGTGGCCAAAGTACTGGAGTTTCAGCTTTAGCATCATTCCTTCCAAAGAAATCCCAGGGCTGATCTCCTTCAGAATGGACTGGTTGGATCTCCTTGCAGTCCAAGGGACTCTCAAGAGTCTTCTCCAACACCACAGTTCAAAAGCATCAATTCTTCTGCACTCAGCTTTCTTCACAGTCCAACTCTCACATCCATACATGACCACTGGGAAAACCATAGCCTTGACTAGATGGACCTTTGTTGGCAAAGTAATGTCTCTGCTTTTCAATATGCTATCTAGGCTGGTCATAACTTTTCTTCCAAGGAGTAAGTGGCTTTTAATTTCATGGCTGCAGTCACCATCTGATGGTTATAGCTTTTCCCAAAAAGGATGTTTTATAAATGTTTGACAGTGACCTGTATCCACTGAACCATTAATGCAGTTTGCTGTGATTTGGTGGAGTCTGATTTGACAATTCAAACCTTAGGATTTATCACAGATCATAAGAAAATTATACAGATATTGATTCAAGCATCTTTATCAATAACTTAAAATACTTCCAGTATCTTGATCTTTGTCAGTAGCATGGTGTTCACATAGGCATTAAAATTACAGATGATACTTTCACTTTGTTTAGATCAGTTCAATCAATTAGTCAGTTCAGTCTCTCAGTCGTGTCCAACTCTTTGCGACCCCATGGACTGCAGCATGCCAGGCCTCCCTGCCCATCACCAACTCCTGGAGTTTATTCAAACTCATGTCCGTTGAGTCAGTGATGCCATTCAACCATTGATCCTCCATCATCCCCTTCTCCTGCCCTCAATCTTTCCCACCATCAGGGTCTTTTCCAATGAATCAGCTCTTCACATCAGGTGGCCAAAGTATTGGAGTTTCAACTTCAGCATCAGTCCTTCCAATGAATACTCAGGACTGATTTCCTTTAAGATGGACTGGTTGGATCACCTTGCAGTCCAAGGGACTCTTAAGAGTCTTCTCCAACACCACAGTTCAAAAGTTCAATTTTATGGCTACAGTCACCATCTGCAGTGATTTTGGAGCCCCTCAAAATAAAGTCTCTCACTGTTTCCTCATCTATTTGCCATGAAGTGATGGGACCAGATGCTATGATCTTAGTTTTCTGAATATTGAGCTTTAAGCCAACTTTTTCATTCTCCTCTTTCGCTTTCATCAAGAAGCTCTTTAGTTCTTCACTTTCTGCCATAAGGGTGGTGTCATCTGCATATCTGAGGTTATTGATATTTCTCCTGGCAATCTTGATTCCAGCTTGTGCTTCATCCAGCCCAGCGTTTCTCATAATGTACTCTGCATATAAATTAAATAAGCAGGGTGACAATATACAGCCTTAACATATGCCTTTTCCAGTCTGTTGTTCCATGTCCAGTTCTAACTGTTGCTTCCTGACCTGCATACAAATTTCTCAAGAGGCTGGTTACATGGTCTGGTATTTTCTTCTCTTTCAGAATTTTCCAGAGTTTGTTTTGGTCCACACAGACAAAGGTTTTGGCATAGTCAATAAAATAAAAGTAGATGTTTTTCTGGAACTCTCTTGCTTTTCCGATAATCCAATGGATGTTGGCAATTTGATCTCTGGTTCCTCTGCCTTTTCTAAATTCAGCTTGAACATCTGGAAGTTCATGGTTCATGTACTGTTGAAGCCTGACTTGTAGAATTTTGAGCATTACTTTGCTAGCATGTGAGATGAGTGCAATTGTGCGGTAGTTTGAGCATTCTTTGGCATTGCCTTTCTTTGGGATTGGAATGAAAACTGACCTTTTCCAGTCCTGTGGCCATTGCTGAGTTTTCCAAATTTGCTGGCATATTGAGTGCAGCACTTTCACAGCATCATCTTTCAGGATTTGGAAAACCTCAACTGAATTTCATCACCTCCACTAGCTTTGTTCTTAGTGATGCTTCCTAATGCCCACCTGACTTTGCGTTCCAGGATGTCTGGCTCTAGGTTGGTGATCATGCCATTGTGATTATTTGGATCTTGAAGATCTTTTCTGTATAGTTCTTCTGTGTATTTTTGCCACCTCCTCTTAATATCTCCTGCTTCTGTTAGGTTCATACCATTTCTGTCCTTTACTGTGCCCATCTTTGCATGAAAAGTTCCCTTGGTATCTCTAATTTTTTTGAAGAGATCTCAAGTCTTTCCTATTCTGTTGTTTTCCTCCATTTCTTTGCACTGATCACTGAGGAAGGTTTTCTTATATCTCCTTGCTATTCTTTGGAACTCTGTATTCAAATGGATGTATCTTTCCTTTTCTCCCTTGCCTTTTGCTTTTCTTCTATTTACAGCTATTTGTAAGGCTTCCTCAGACAACCATTTTGCCTTTTTGCATTTCTTTTCCTTGTGGATGGTCTTGATCCCTGTCTCCTGTACAATGTCATGAACCTCTGTCCATAGTTCTTCAGGCAGAGTTCTGAAAGTTCAGCAAATGGGAAACTGGAAAGAATTTTAGAATTAGAAATGTGAATTTTGGCTCATTCTTTTTCAGTGGGTAGATGTGTTAGCTGGCTTCCCTGGTGGCTCAGTGGTAAGGAATCCACCTGCCAATGCAGAAGATGTGAGTTTGAGCCCTGGGTTAGGAAGATCCTCTGGAGAATGAAATGGCAACCCACTCTAGCATTCTTGCCTGGGAAATCCCAAGGACAGAGGAACCTTGTGGGCTATGGTCCATGGGGTTGCAAAAGAGCCAGAAAAACTTTGTGACTAAGCAACAACAACAAAGATGTGTGAGTTAAATTGAATCTCTTGCCTTAATCTGGAAATGACATGATGGGGCAAAATGGTATTTAAGTTTCCTTCTAACTCTAAATTCTCTGATTTTGTGTACCACAGAAGAAGACAGGAGAAAGAAGAGGGTTGCTTTTCTGGGTGAATTGGCTATTGGAATTTCACCAAGAGCCCTCCAAATTTTTTGTGCAAGGTTAATTGCTGCAGTAGTGACTGCCAGCCCGAGTAAAGACAATCATGCTCCAATATGAATCTGATCAATATGTCTAGATGAAAGCCCTCAATGACTCTTCCTGCTTTTGCTATCATGTCCAGGCTACCATTCTGACCTTTCTTGCCCTTTAAAATTGATCCTTCCCTAACTCTTTCATTTCATGTATAACCCACTCTTAGCCCTCACTGAATTATTCATGGTAACTTGAATCACACTTCTTTCTCTTACTATCCATGTCTTTCTCTATCCATGTCTTTGCTCACAGGTCCTTCTCCTGCCTAAAATCCTGTTCCACTTCTTATCTATCTACCTCGCTGGGTATTTTCTTTTCCCAGCTTTTCTCCCAATAAGTGTACATATAATCCTTTCTTTGTTGTTCCAGTTGTACCTTGTGCCACATGCACACTTTCACTTTATCAATTTTCATTTTACAACCATTTCCAGATCTCTTTTTCCTGTGAAAGAGTAAGCTTGTTCAGGTTGAGGCTGAACATTTTGGTCACCTTCAAATCCCTTTTGCCTGACTCAATGCTAGTATATTCTAAATACTACATGAGTGTTTGTTGAATTAATAATGAGAAAATGATGGTTTAGACCATCTCTTAGCTCAGAATTAATTATAAAGAGGTTGTCTGTGACAGGAACAGCTTATAAGAAGCAGAGAAAATGTCTCTGGAGGACAGAGATGTTGTTCAGTCACTAAGTGGTGTCCAGCTCTTTTCAACCCTGTGAACTGCAGCGCACCCAGCTTCCCTCTTCTTCACTACTTCCTTGAGTTTACCCAAACTCCTGTCCATTGAGTCAGAGATGCCATCCAACCATCTCATCCTCTGTTGGCCCCTTCTCCTCCTACCTTCAATCTTTCCCAGCATCAGAGTCTTTTCCAATGAGGCAGCTCTTCGCATCAGGTGGTCAAAGTACTAGAACTTCAGCTTTATATATTATGGTCTCATTAACTTTTACGAGTAGTTACTCATTGTATGCAAGACTTGATTTTAGGCTGAGCATGGTGTAGGTTAAGAGAAGTATACCTAAAATAATGATGGATTTTACAATGAACCATGTTTTAGATTTGATGAACATGGTTTATAATATTTTATATATAATTCTAATGTGTTATTCTGAATATGTATATATCTATACAAATATATGTAATTACACATATGTACACAGAGATGGTAACAGAGCCATACTAAAATAAAAAGAATCATTAGTGGCAAATAGTACCATATTCTTCCTGTTTAGCTTCAGTAGAGCATTATCAATCATAGCAATGTTACTTGCATTAATCTTTTTTGATTTTTGAGTTTTCTGTTAAGTTTACAAGTAGATTTTAGCTTTATAGTTATATAAAAGATACAAGCAAATGGAATTTACATCTAGTTCCAGGTTTGAACATATTTATATCTTATTCCTACAAAATTATTCAAATCAATGTTGGAGGATGCACAATGAAGTTTCCACTTAATAGAAATTCAGACATTCTTTGAGAAAATCTTTGTTGACAGGATTTCAGACATTCCCATTGAAGAGTGATTAAGAGGAATTCTTAATAGTTTTAAAATCACAGCTTCTGTTTCTGAGAGGGTGATGGGTTGGAACGAAATTTCTTTCTTTCCTTTTGGCAGACTATTGGAAACAACCCCTTCACAGACCACAACCTTGTCATGGAAAAGGGGGCTTGCATAACTCAATGAAGCTATGAACCACGGCATATGGTCCCATCACTTCACAGCAAATAGGAGGGAAAAATTGGAAATGGTGACAAATTTTATTTCCTTGGTCTCCAAAATCACTGTGGATGGTGACTGCAGTCATGAAATGAAAAGATGCTTGCTCTTTGGAAGAAAAGCTATAACAGACCTAGACAACATATTAAAAAGCAAAGACATCACTTTGTGACAAAGGTTTGTATTGTCAAAGCTGTGATTTTCTCAGTAACCATGTATAGATGTGAGAAATGAACCATAAAGAAGGCAGAGTGTCAAAGAATTGATGCTTTGGAATTGTGCTGGAGAAGATGCTTGAGAGTCCTTTGGACTGCAAGGAGATCAAACTAGTCAATCCTAAAGGAAATCAACCCTGAGTATTCACTGACAGGGCTGATGCTGAAGCTGAAGCTCCAGTACTTTGCCCACCTGATGTGAAGAGCTGACTCTTGGGGGAAGACCCTGATGCTGGGAAATATTGAGGGCAGGAGACGAAGGAGGCGACAGAGGATGAGATCGTTGAATGGCATCACTGACTCAATGGGCCTGAGTTTGAGCAAACTCTGGGAGATGGTGAAGGACAGGGAAGCCAGGTGTGCTGTAGCCCATGGGGTCACAAAGAGTCAGACATGACTTAGTGGCTGAAAAACAAATTGAAGACAAACTAAGATTATATTTTCCCCTATGTCTACAAAAGATAGTAATATTTAGATAATTTTATGAGATCACTCTGAATTAAATAAAAATAATCTGAATATTATTTCAATAAAAGAATAGTAGCCACTAAGTTATAAAGGAAACAGTTTATAATAGATAGCCTAAAGCAACAGCTTGAACGGAAACAATCATGAATTTCCCTTTCTAGGTTTTGGGAGCAGTTTTCATTTTAGGAGATGATCATTAACTGATAACAAGACTGAAGTGTGACCAAGTCCTGAAAAATTTACTGTTCAGTTCAGTTCAGTTAAGTTGCTCATTCATGTCTTACTCTTTGCAACCCCATGAACCACACAGCACACCAGGCCTCCCTGTCCATCATCAACTGCCGGAGTCTACCCAAACCCACGTCCACTGAGTCGGTGATGCCATGCAACCATCTCATCCTCTGTCGTCCCCTTCTCCTCCTGCTCTCAATCTTTCCCAGCATCAGGGTCTTTTCAAATGAGTCAGCTCTTTGCATCAGGTGGCTAAAGTATTGGAGTTTCAGCTTCAACATCAGTCGTTCCAGTGAACACCCAAGCCTGATCTCCTTTAGGATGAACTGGTTGGATCTCCTTGCAGTCCAAGAGACTCTCAAGAGTCTTCTCCAAAAAAGCATCAATTCTTCAGCGCTCAGCTTTCTTCAGAGTCCAACTCTCACATCCATATATGACTACTGGAAAAACCATAGCCTTGACTAGATGGACTTATGTTGACAAAATAATTTCTCTGCTTTTTAATATGCTGTCTAGGTTGGTCAAAACTTTCCTTCCAAGGAGCAAGCACCTTTTAATTTCATTGCTGCAATCACCATCTGCAGTGATTTTGGAACCCAGAAAAATAAAGTCAGTCACTGTTTCCACTCTTTCCCCATCTATTTGCCATGAACTGTTGGGACCAGATGCCATGATCTTAGTTTTCTGAATGTTGAGCTTTAAGCCAACTTTTTCACTCTCCTCTTTCACTTTCATCAAGAGGCTCTTTAGTTCTTCTTCACTTTCTGCCATAAGGGTGGTATCATCTGCATATCTCAGGTTATTGATATTTCTCCCGGCAATCTTGATTCCAGTTTGTGCTTCTTCCAGCCCAGCATTTCTCATGATGTACTCTGCATATAAGTTATATAAGCAGGGTGACAATATACAGCCTTGAAGTACTCCTTTCCTGCTTTGGAACCAGTCTGTTGTTCCATATCCAGTTCTAACTGTTGCTTCTTGACCTGCATACAGATTTTTCAGGAGGCAGGTAAGGTGGTCTGGTATTCCAGTCTCTTTAAGAATTATCCACAGTTTGTTGTGATTCACACAGTCAAAGGCTTTGGCATAGTCAATAAAGCAGAAATAGATGTTTTCTGGAACTCTCTTGGTTTTTCGATGATCCAGTGGATGTTAACAATTTGATCTCTGGTTCCTCTGCCTCTTCTAAATCCAGCTTGAACATCTGGAAGTTCAGGATTCATGTACTGCTCAAGCCTGACTTGGAGAATTTTGAGCATTTCTTTGCTAGCATGTGATATGAGTACAACTGTGTGGTAGTTTGAACATTCTTAGGCATTGCTTGTCTTTGGGATTGGAATGAAAACTGGCCTTTTCCAGTCCTGTGGCCACTCCTGAGTTTTCCAAATTTGCTGGCATATTGAGTGCAGCAGTTTCACAGCATCATCTTTAAGGATTTGAAATAGCTCAACTGGAATTCCATCACTTCCACTAGCTTTGTATGTAGGGATTCCAGGATGTCTGCCTCTAGGTGACTGATCACACCATCGTGGTTATCTGGGTCATGAAGATCTCTTTTTGTACAGTTCTTCTGTGTATTCTTGCCACCTCTTCTTAATATCTTCTGCTTCTGTTTGGTCCATACCATTTCTGTCCTTTACTGTGCCCATCTTTGCATGAATGTTCCCTTGTTATCTCTAATTTTCTTGAATATATCTCTAGACTTTCCCATTCTATTGTTTTCCTCTATTTCTTTGCACTGATCACTGAGGCAGGCTTTCTTATCTCTCCTTGCTATTCTTTGAACTCTGCATTCAAATGGGCATATCTTTCCTTTTCTCCTCTGCCTTTAGCTTTTCTTTTTTTCTCAGCTATTTGTAAGGACTCCTCAGACAGCCATTTTGCCTTTTTGCATTTCTTTTCCTTGGGGATGATCTTGATCACTGTCTCCTGTACAATGTCATGAACCTCCATCCACAGTTCTTCAGGCACTCTGTCTATCAGATCTAATCCATTGAATCTATTTCTCACTTCCACTGTATAATTGTAAGCGATTTGATTTAGGTCATACCTTAATGATCTAGTGGTTTTCCCTACTTTCTTCAATTTAAGCCTGAATTTTGCAATAAGAAGTTCATTATCTAAGACATAGTCAGCTACTGGTCTTGTTTTTGCTGACTGTATAGAGCTCCTCCATTTTGGCTACAAAGAATATAATCAATCTGATTTCTGTATTGACCATCTGGTGATGTCCATGTGTAGAATCTTCTCTTGTGTTGATGGAAGAGGGTGCTTGCTATGACCATTGCTTTCTCTTGGCAAAACTTTATTAGCCTTTGTCCTGCTTGATTTTGTACTCCAAGGCCAAATTTGCCTGTTACTCCAGGTTGCTCTTGACTTCCTACATTTGCATTCCTGTCCCCTATAATGAAAAGGACATCTTTTTTGGCTGTTAGTTCTTGAAGGTCTTGTAGGTCTTCATAGAACCATTCAACTTCACTATCTTCAGCATTACTGGTCGGGGCATAGACTTGGATTATTGTAATGTTGAATGGTTTGCCTTGGAAATGGACAGAGATCTTTCTGTTGTTTTTGAGATTGCATCCAAGTACTGCATTTCAGACTCTTTTGTTGACTATGAAGGCTACTCCCTTTCTTCTAAGGGATTCTTGCCCACAGTAGTAGATATAGTGGTCATCTGAGTTAAATTCCTTCATTCCAGTCCAGTTTAGGTCGCTGAGTCCTAAAATGTTGATGTTCATTCTTGCCATCTCCTGTTTGATCACTTCCAATTTGCCTTGATTCATGGACCTAACGTTCCAGGTTCCTATGCAATATTGCTCTTTACAGCATCAGACTTTACTTCCACATTCAGTCACGTCTATAACTGGGTGTTGTTTTTGCTTTGGCTCCATCTCTTCATTCTTTCTCCACTGATCTCCAGTAGCATATTGGTCACCTACTGACCTGGGGAGTTCCTCTTTCAGTGTCCTATCTTTTTGCCTTTTCATACTGTTCATGGGGTTCTCAAGGCAGGAATACTGAAGTGGTTTGCCATTCCCTTCTCCAGTGGACCACATTCTGTCAGACCTCTCCACTGTGATCCGTTCATCTTGGATAGCCCTACATGGCATGGCTCATAATTTCATTGAGTTAGACAAGGCTGTGGTCCATGGTAGCTTTATTTCTAGTTTCTTAAGGAATCTCCACACTGTTCTCCATAGTAGCTGTATTAATTTACATTCCCACCAACAGTGCAAGAGGGTTCTCTTTTCTCCATGTCCTCTCCATCATTTATTTTTCGTAGAATTTTTGATGATGGCCGTTCTTACCAGTGTGAGGTGATACCTCGTTGTAGTTATGAATTTGAATCAGTTGAACTGAGGCAGAAGAACCTAGAACCTGTTGTATACAGTGAAGTAAGTCAGAAAGAGGAAAACAAATATCATACATTAACACATATATATGGAATCTAGAAAATGGCACTGATGAACGTATTTGCAGCAGGAATAGAGACACAGATGTAGAGAATGACTTGTAGACACAGTGGGGGAAGAACAGGGTGGGACACACCAAGAATAGCGCTGAAATACATACATTACCACGTGTAAAATTGATAGTTATTGGGAAGTTGCTGTATAAAACAGGAAGCCCAGCCTGGTGCTCTGTGATGCCCTAGAGAGGTGGGTGAGAGTGTGGGAGGGAGACTCCACAGGGAGGGGATATGTGTATACTTATGGCTGATTCCCTCGTAGCTCAGATGGTAAAGAACCTGCCTGCAGTGCAGGAGATCCGGGTTTGATCCCTGGGTTGGGAAGATCCCCTGGAGAAGGGAATGGCTACCCACTCCAGTATTCTTGCCTGGAGAATTCCATGGACGGAGGAGCCTGGCGGGCCACAGCCCATGCGGTCACAAAGAGTCAGACGTGACTGAGCGACTAATATGCATTGTTGTACAGCAAAAGCCAACACAATATAGTAAAGCAATTATCCTCCAATTAAAAATTTAAAAATTTTAAAAAGATGTGAAACAGTCATATTGTATCTAGTAAAAATGAAAGTGCTCAAGAAATACTTGTTAATTAATTGAGTAAAACAAATTGTATTTCCGAGAGCAATAAGATTTAAAACACTCTGTTTACTAAAGTATATAACTTTACTGAGCAATAAATATTTGCATTCTTGCTGCTAGCTGTTGTTGGGGATATAGAGATAACCCACGTGTACCCTGTGACACACTCAGAGCCTTCAGAGATGGATAAACAACCACAAGTCACCTTCTCTAATGGACAGATGTGAGTAATGTTATATTAATAGTAGCACAGAACAGCAGGTGACTGAGTCTGCCTAGGTGTGAGTGAAAGTGAAAATGTTGGTCGCTCAGTCGTGTCTGACTCTTTCCGACCCCATGGACTGTAGCCCACCAGGCTCCTCTGTCCATGGGATTCTCCAGGCAAGAGTAATGAGGTGGATTGCCATGCCTTTCTCCAGGGGATATTCCGAACGTGGGTCTTCTGCATTGTCAGCAGATTCTCTGCCTTCTGAGCCTCCAGAGTGGGCCGTAAAATGGAGAGTAAATCTTTGCAGAGGAGTTAATGCTCACAGTGGGTTTAAATGAGGAGGAATTCAATAAGTAGATGTGGAAAAATAGGACATTCCAGACGCAGAGACAGCATGCAGTTAACTAAGATATTACAGTTAAGTGGCAGTTACTGTGGCCAGCACATTGCCCATAGGAGACATGTAACAAATCTTTATTAAACTAGTGGTGAATATTAACAATAAAAATGAATATATACATAATTTTCTTTACATTAAATATTAGTCATAGTCCATATTATTTCCAAAGAGGACCAAAGACATTGATTTTGTATTCTCTTCATTTTATAGAGTTAGCAAAATCATTAAAATAAAAAACCAAATAGTCAAATAAAATCCCCAAATATGTTTTTCTTGAGTTGATGACATTGACTATTTGATGATCTTACAAAGTAGATTTATAGCAACTTGGAGAAAATTTTCCATCATAAAATATGTATAACACTATTAAGAAATATTTGATAGTATGATTTTATGTGATGATAAATTTAGAGTAGGTATTTTTTTTAAATCACCTGCAGGTGTAATGGGACTAGATGTAAATCAGCTGATATGAAGAATTTTTGAAACTTAAGTGATTTTAAATATAGTATTTCAGTGAGTAGAAATACTCTCTCTGATTATAATATTTGCATTGCTTTTAATTTATAATTAAAATGCATGAGCAGCAAATGTAGCAGATATTAAGGGTAAAAATGCCTTCAGGAAATTGTTAATAACTAGTGGCATCTGTGACTAATGAATTCTATATTGGTTTAGACTGTGACTAATAGAATAAATGTTTTGAAAAAATCCTTATGTTAGTATTTTATAAACAGTAATCAGGTCATGATGGATTTGTTATGTAGAATATGGATAGGGTAACTGTGTGAAGTTCCCTTAGTCTTTTACAAAGTTGATTAGCCTGTTTCAGTATTTGAGTCCAATTACGGACTATCATTGCTTATTTATTTATTTTTTATCATCAAGTGAGCTAACTGAAAGCACTTCAGTTAATTGAACATCATGATCTACTGTTATGTAAGAAGATTAATAGTGCATTTCGTAAAGAAGATTGTCTATATACAATTAGCTCCCTAACTAAGCTGCTTTCCACTGGATTTTTTGGTTTTGTATATTCTAAATTTATCCGTGATCTAAACCTAATGTTTTAGAAATTTTTGAGTTATGTTAGGATGTTCTTAGTCCTAATAATATATCCAGCACTAGTGAAAGTTGGAGTTGGTTTATGACTAATACTGCTGGTTATCTCAATAATAAAAGCAGATATATCCTTGACCCAACATGAGGATGGTACTAGTTTTCTAAATTTACCAATAGTGAAAACTTCATTGATTTCTTAGGTTTAAAGGATGAATATAATATATAGCAATTTGAAAATTTTTTGAGGAAGACGATCAGTTCTTTATTTAGAAGCCAGAATCGATTTCATGTTTGAGTTTTAGTCTCCTGGTTCTTACACTCTGCCAGATGTTTAATTTGAAATGTCTTGTGCACTTTATGATCAACCCACTTAAAAAGAAAATTTATCTTCCTTACCATCAAACTAGTAGCTTCTTCTGATTTCTTGTTTAGTTAAAGGCATTATCATTCCTTTAATTTCCTCTCTTACCCTAGTGATATGAATTATGTACCTGTTTCTTTGATTCTTCCTTTACAGTTTCTTCTCTTATCCATTCCCATTTTCAACATCGTCTCTAAGCACTTGGAGATGCTTTACTGCTGTTATAATGTCTGGTTGGCTAGCAGAAGCCATGCATAATGTTCTGAGGCCAGCTGGTTAGCTTGTGTATGTGAAGGCTGGAGACGTCCAGCCCTGAAATGTAATGAGGAGTCCCACAGAGCAGTTGTTGGAGCAGTGTTGCTCATATTCTTCTGTAATTTCAAAGAAATCACTGGTTTCATTAAGTATGAGTTCTAACATTGATCTATAAATATCTCTCATGTTGACTCTCACGATGCACTCATTAGAAATTTAAAAATAAACTTCTTCTGAAATAATTTAAAATTTAGAGGAAAGTTACAAGGACATGGCACATAAATCAGTATCTGCTTCATTAAGATTCCCCAACTGGAATACATTTTACTATATTTGTTCCTTCTCTGTCTCACTGTTTCTCTGTATACATACTAATTACCATAGTATTTTCTTGAATCATTTGAGTGCAAGCTGCAAACATGATACCTCATCACTCTTAAGTATTCAATGTGTGTTTCTCCAAAAAAGATTCTCTCCTACATGACCACAGTTCAAACCTCCAAATCAGGGACTCCATATCAATATGACATTGGTAGAGCACTGTTGTCCAATCCACAGTCTGTTTAAATTTTGCAAAACTGTCTCAACCATTTCTCCTTTTCTTCCTGGTCCAGAGTCGATTCAGGATCATGTGTTGCAATTAATTGCTATAACTCCTCAGTCTCCTTAAATCTGGAATGAGTCCTCTGTCTTTTCCTGACTTTCATGACTTTGACAGTTTTTAAAAGAACTAGCCTATCTTTTTATAGGATAGCATCATCTATTTTATACAATTTTGTCCAATTAATATTTCTAAAAATTTTAATCAAACCTCTCAGATAGTACCAGTCCAAATCTCACATTGGCTCTCTTACATTTACAGTTGAGTTAGGAGGTTAAGGAGTTTTCAAATGTTGCTTTTGTAGCTCATGTCATTTTTTAAATTTCACCACAGGTTATACTCCTATTCATCCATTTGCTGATTTGGGGATTCATTTATTCAGTCATTGAAGGCCAGTGGCATTTCATGTGTTATTTCACTTAAGACTTGTAATACCTTATCAGATTAAGTTTTTATTATTGGCCCCAATAATCAGATGAAAAATGAAGCTTACAAGAATCAAGCAATTTGTCAAAAGTCAAAATAATAAACAGTATAGCTGGGGCTCTAATGCCAAAGCTATGATGCTTTCAAGGGCTTATTTACTGAGCACTGGTGATGCTGAAATTGAGACCCCTGTTGTTCAAAAACTTGCAGCTTAGTGGAGATACAGGCATGCAGATGGAGAGTATAAATATTTAGATGCAGGGAATATAATTCATTCATTTTGAGTCCTGGCACTGCCTTATAATATGCAATCATCCAATATGCCCTGCTAAATAAATATATGGATTAAGTGGAAGGGGTTAAAAAACCCTGCTTAATTAGTTACTTAATTATACCTAAGATTTGCAAATCCATTTTAACCTGAAGAATATTTTAATTTGAATAGTCAAAATAGCTTACATTTAAAACTGTGTAATTTTAAATCAATTAGTACTTAAATGAGTGGTTACAAGCTATCTGTACACAGGCAGACAAATGTAGAGAATTTTGTTTGCTACTAGTGAAGTTATATAATACATTATTAAATGAATCTTGTGCGAATCTATATTGAGTTAAATTATTGCATTTAATTCAAAAGATGTTTTCCAAATTTTACACCTCACTTTATTTCTGTAGGGTATTATCAGTTATGTAATTCCAGATGTAAGTTTATGTAAAGTTTCTGTTATGGCCATTTCTGATTCCACAGAATAGTTGTAACTAAAGGGTTTATGAATGTCAACTAGTCTATTCATTTGTTCCTAGGATGTGTCCCCAAAAGAAACTTGTTTGCATTCTAGTGGAAATCTATATCAATGAACTCATTTTCTCTTAACATTTTGATATTTAGTGCATTTATTTTTTTGCATAAAGTTGAAATGTCATCATGAATCATTAGAAATGGGCAACTTGACCTAGCAGGAAACATAAGAGTGTTTGAAACTAGGGAGTGTGGATTGAAGAGCCAGTTCCAGCACTTACTGACTTTGGCAGCTCACAACTTTCATGAACTGTAATTTTCTCTTCTGTGTAAACAAGATAAGCATGCCTTCTTTATAATATTTCCATCCATAATTATTTTTATGTTTAATTAAATGATGTTTGTGACAGTAATCTGTAACATTGAAAATGCTTGATAATAGAAGTTTTAATGGTAATTATAAGTAATAGATTAAAAATAATAATGAGCACAATATTGAGCACATTATATCAGAACACTAAAAATAGGTTATCCTGGTTCATTGGTATATATATATAGATTTAGATATATAGTTGGTTAATGGATAACTTTGTTAAACCCTGTTATTGTAATTCTGCTGCTGCTGAGTCACTTCAGTCGTGTCCGACTCCGTGCGACCCCATAGACGGCAGCCCACCAGGCTCCCCCATCCCTGGGATTCTCCAGGCAAGAACACTGGAGTGGGTTGCCATTTCCTTCTCCAATGCATGAAAGTGAAAAGTGAAAGTGAAGTCGCTCAGTTGTGTCCGACTCTTAGCGACCCCATGGACTGCAGCCTACCAGGCTCCTCCATCCATGGGATTTTCCAGATAAGAGTACTGGAAAGGGGTGCCATTGCCTTCTCCGTGTTATTGTAATACATCAAGATAACTACTTTAAAATCATTTTCTCTAAGATTTCCTCAGTATTTATTGTAGAGGATCAGTAGCTTATTCTACAAGCACATATTGAGACCACAATGAGTTAACACTATCTCAGTTCAGTTCAGTTCAGTCTCTCAGTCGTGTCTGACTCTTTGCGACCCCATGAATCGCAGCACACCAGGCCTCCCTGTCCATCACCAACTCCCGGAGTTCACTCAGACTCATGTCCATCGAGTCCGTGATGCCATCCAGCCATTTCATCCTCTGTCGTCCCCTTCTCCTCCTGCCCCCAATCCCTCCCAGCATCAGAGTCTTTGCCAATGAGTCAACTTTTAACATGAGGTGGCCAAAGTACTGGAGTTTCAGCTTTAGTATCATTCCTTCCAAAGAAATCCCAGGGCTGATCTCCTTCAGAATGGACTGGTTGGATCTCCTTGCAGTCCAAGGGACTCTCAAGAGTCTTCTCCAACACCACAGTTCAAAAGCATCAATTCTTTGGCACTCAGCCTTCTTCACAGTCCAACTCTCACATCTATACATGACCACAGGAAAAACCATAGCCTTGACTGGACAGAACTTTGTTGGCAAAGTAATGCCTCTGCTTTTGAATATACTATCTAGGTTGGTCATAACTTTCCTTCCAAGGAGTAAGCATCTTTTAATTTCATGGCTGCAATCACCATCTGCAGTGATTTTGGAGCCCAGAAAAATAAAATCTGACACTGTTTCCACTGTTTCCCCATCTATTTCCCATAAAGTGGTGGGACCAGATGCCATGATCTTCATTTTCTGAATGTTGAGCTTTAAGCCAAGTTTTTCACTCTCCTCCTTCACTCTCATCAAGAGGCTTTTTAGTTCCTCTTCACTTTCTGCCATAAGGGTGGTATCATCTGCATATCTGAGGTTATTGATATTTCTCCTGGCAATCTTGATTCCAGCTTGTGCTTCTTCCAGCCCAGCATTTCTCATGATGTACTCTGCATATAAGTTAAATAAGCAGGGTGACAATATACAGCCTTGACGAACTCCTTTTCCTATTTGGAACCAGTCTGTTGTTCCATGCCCAGTTCTAATTGTTGCTTCCTGACCTGCATATAGATTTCTCAAGAGGCAGGTCAGGTGGTCTGGTATTTCCATCTCCTTCAGAATTTTCCACAGTTTATTGTGATCCACACAGTCAAAGGCTTTGGCATAGTCAATAAAGCAGAAATAGATGTTTTTCTGGAACTCTCTTGCTTTTTCCATGATTCAGCAGATGTTGGCAATTTGATCTCTGGTTCCTCTGCCTTTTCTAAAACCAGCTTGAACATCTGGAAGTTCACAGTTCACATATCGCTGAAGCCTGGCTTGGAGAATTTTGAGCATTACTTTACTAGCATGTGAGATGAGTGCAATTGTGCGGTAGTTTGAGCATTCTTGGCATTGCCTTTCCTTGGGATTGGAATGAAAACTGACCTTTTCCAGTCCTGTGGCCACTGCTGAGTTTTCCAAATTTGCTGGCATATTGAATGCAACACTTTCACAGCATCATCTTTCAGGATTTGAAATAGCTCAACTGGAATTCCATCACCTCCACTAGTAACACTATCTAGTCACCAAAATTTGTATGAAGTCCTGAAAGTGAAAGTGAAGTTGCTCAGTCGTGTCTGGACTCTTTGCAACCCCATGGACTGTAGCCTAACAGGCTCTTCCATCCATGGGATTTTCCAGGCAAGAGTACTGGAGTGGGTTGCCGTTTCTTTCTCCAAGAGATCTTCCCAACCCTGGGATTGAACCCAGGTCTCCCGCATTGTAGGCAGACCATCTGAGCCACCAGGGAAGTCCTCATATATTACTGATGGGTGTATAAATGTTATAACCACTTTAGAAAATTGCCAGTTTCTTTTATTTTCAATTCAGAAATTGTATTACATTATCCTTGTCTTACTGACTCTGTTTTATCACAACATATCTTGTTATACCAATTACAACCCAACATCCACAATTGTCCTGGGCCATTGGAATCTGCATCTCTCCCTTCAGTTTCTGGGAAATGAATAAAAGATCTCTTTCTCTATGTCTATATTTTACTCCCAAAGCTTAGTGAAACTAGAGTGTGTTAGTTCTAAAAACATTTCTTTTGCATTTTTTGACTAATACATTCACACATACCACAGTTTTGGGTTACTGGCCTTTATAACCCACTGAGAGATGTAAAGATTTTTAATAGTAACATTTTAGGCAGTGGAAATGGCAGTTTTCATAGCTGAACGAAAAGCATCCCTGTTTATTTGCCAATAATCCAGATAAACATGAATGGCATTATTCTTCAAAGAGTCTAGTGACAGCTGACCTACAAAGTGTCACACAGCTGCTGAATCCTGTTTCTTTAGCATGTAACCTACTTCTCTTTCATTATTGCAGTTTGAAGCATGTGCTTGGTTGTGTTTCTCAGTTTCTAATGTGGTTAAACTGCATATTTACTCTATGACTCCTCAGTTCTCCTCCTAGAAACTCACCCAACAGAAGTGAGTGCTTCTGTCCACATAAAGACTTGTATGGTAACATTCATTGTTAGCTCGAAACTGGAAATAACTCAAATGTCCAGTTTTGAGAGAATAGTTAAAACTGGGGCCTATTCATAGAGAGAAATATTTCGAAGCAATCCAAAGGAGCAGACAAGTGATGTATACAATAACACTAGTGTATCTTAAAGCCATTGTGTTGAAAGAAATGAGACAAAATAATGCATAATTAATGATTTAATTTATATGAAGTGAAAGAAGAGATTAAGCTCATCCCCACTAATACAAATTCAAATGGCAGTTGCCTCTAGGTGGTGGGTGGGACTGTGGGTATGGGGGGAAGCTGACTGGAAAGGAGCAGGAGGGAACTTTCTGGGATGATGGAAATATGCTAAATCTTGATCTGGATGATGCTTACCTGGAATTACTATATTTATTAAAATTTAGTGGTCTACATCGGAGAAGGCAATGGCACCCCACTCCAGTACTCTTGCCTGGAAAATCCCATGGATGGAGGAGCCTGGTAGGCTGCAGTCCATGGGGTCGCTAAGAGTCGGGCAGGACTGAGCGACTTCACTTTCACTTTCCACTTTCATGCATTGGAGGAGGAAATGGCAACCCACTCCAGTGTTCTTGCCTGGGGAATCTCAGGGACAGGAGCCTGGTGGGCTGCCGTCTATGGGGTCGCACAGAGTCGGACACGACTTAAGCGACTTAGCAGCAGTGGTCTACATTTCATATTTATGCATTTTATTGTATATTAATTATAGATCCATAAAGTACTGTGAGCTACATTACCACATTTATGAGCTATATAGTGTGTGCTTTTTACTTTGAGGGAACATCTGATGTCTGGGTTAGTCGGGTAAAGTCCTGGAATCCGCTCACGTCCTCGTGGAGGTGCAGAGTCGGGGAGCAGCTCTGGATACACAGCGGCGGTAATCCTCCAGTGGAGGGATATACACCGGCCCAGCACACTGGATGGAAACGTTTACTTAGTTGCGTGATATTTTCAGCAGGCTTCTCAGAAGCTAACTCTAGACTGCTGAATGCAAACTTGTGAAGTCAGGCAGGGGCAAGGAAGAGATATAAAGGTCTCTGGGCTTTTTCATACGTCTGTGGTCAGCAGGCAGGTCAGCTGGCCCGGGCAGCTGGTGGATTTAGTCTGATAGTTGGTACGATGTTGAGCCGGCTTCCTTGATTCTCTTTCACGTGGCTTGTCATTCTTCATTTCACTTGGGCCCTTTTACATGGTAGGGTCAGAGAACCAAGAGAATCAAGAAATAAAACCTTTATATGTGAGTTCTTTTCATGTCTTTTACAGCACTTTGGGTAATATTCTGTTGTCCCAAAGCACATCGTATGTTCAACTCAGTTTGAATAGTTAGCAAAGTTAAATTCCATCTTTCAATGGGAAGGAAAGAATTTAATAACATTTTTGGGTAATCTATATAACGATCTCCACTCAAGATTTGTTTTATATATTTACTTTCCAATTTTTTTTTTCATAAAACACCTTTTCTTAGAAGTTTCTAGGCAAGGTAATTTGTAATAGGTAGTTAAATAAGCATCAAGTCATATTACAGAATTTAATCACAGTTTCAACTTTAAAAGCCTAGGGGCAAAAGAGAAGGCTGGCTGGAATAAGATTTGGGAAAACTTTTACAAACTAAAAAGAAATTTGTTATGGCTATATTATGAGTGTTATGGGCCTCCCAGACAGATGAAAACCCCGTCTGCCAATGTAGGGGACGTAAGAGATGCGGAGATGATCCCTGGGTTGGGAAGATCCCCTGGAGGAGGGCATGGCAGCCCACTCCAGTGTTCTTGTCTGGAGAATCCCTGGTCAGAGCACCCTGGCAGGCTAGAGTCCATGGGGGTCATAAGCAGTCGGATATGACTGAAGCAATTTAGCACGCATGCATGGGTATTATGGTACGGGTATATTTTATCATTTTTATTATTTCTTTTACTTTTATATAAGAGAATGTCAACTCAAACTAGCTTAAGCACAAAAGAGAATTTATTAAAGGGATATGGAAATGACTCATGGATCCCAGGGAGAATGCTATCTTGCCCTCAGGGTTCTGAAAAACCTCTATCTTCTCCAATTATCGTCTCTTCATATCTCATAATTTTTTTCTTTGGCTCGTCACTCTGACAGAAAATGACTTTTACCAACACCTGGCAGCCAATATGCTACAATTTAGAGTCTTAGAGAATGAACTCTGACACAGGTCCAAAATTTGGGGTGCTGATGGGCCTGCTTGTCCTTGGCTAATGCTCATTCCTTGAGGTCAGGTGAAGCCACTCAGTCATGCCCAACTCTTTGCAACCCCATGGAATGTAAGCTACCACGCTCCTCTGTCCATGGGATTTTCCAGGCAAGGGTACTGGAGTGGGTTGCCATTTCCTTCTCCAGAGGATCTTCCCAACCCAGGGATTGAACCCAGGTCTCCCTCATTGTAAGCAGACGCTTTACCGTTTGAGCCACCAGGGAAGTGAAAAGTGACTGTTCTCATGGCTATGACGTACATGGAAAAGCAACGATTTCAAGACACTTTTGGGAGAATATACTAGGAGGATATGTGTTGAGAACATTCTATGTAGCCTTATGCTTCACATACAAATAGTTTTTCTTTTTATATGTACCTCTGCACCAAAGTTGTTGAGCTATTTTTTTAATCACCAGTTCAGTTCAGTTTAGTTCAGTCGCTCAGTCGTGTCCGACTCTTTGCGACCCCATGAACTGCAGCATGCCAGGCCTCCCTGTCCATCACCAACTCAAGGAGTTCACTCAAACTCATGTCCATCGAGTCAGTGCCATCCAACCATCTCATCCTCTGTCATCCCCTTCTCCTCCTGCCCTCAATCCCTCCCAGCATCAGGGTCTTTTCAAGTCAGTCAGTTCTTCACATCAGATGGCCAAAGTATTGAAGTTTCAGCATCAGTCCTTCCAATGAACACCCAGGATTTGTCTCCTTTAGGATGGACTGGTTGGATCTCCTTGCAGTCCACAGGACTCTTAAGAATCTTCTCCAACACCACAGTTCAAAAGCATCAATTCTTCCGCAGAAAGCTTTCTTTATAGTCCAACTCTCACATCCATACATGACTACTGGGAAAAACCATAGCTTTGACTAGACATACCTTTATTGGCAAAGTAATGTCTCTGCTTTTTAATATGCTGTCTAGGTTGGTCATAGCTTTTCTTCCAAGGAGTAAGCATCTTTTAATTTCATGGCTGCAGTCACCATCTGCAGTGATTTTGGAGCCAAGAAAATAAAGTCTATCACTGTTTCCCCATCTATTCGCCATGAAGTGATGGGACTGGATGCTATGATCTTAGTTTTCTGAATGTTGAGTTTTAAGCCAACTTTTTCACTCTCCTCTTTCACTTTCATCAAGAGGCTCTTTAGTTCTTCTTTGCTTTCTGCCATCAGGGTGGTGTCATCTGCATATCTGAAGTTGTTGATATTTCTCCCAGCAATCTTGATTCCAGCTTGTGCTTCATCCAGCCCAGCAGTTTCCTATGTTATACAGTAAATCTTTGTTTCTTGTTGCATATCTATGTTTCAATTAGAAATCTAGCATTCTAATTCATAATAAGTCAAAAAAGTAGAAGCAAAGTGTCATAATTTTTTTAGTTAGGCAAAAATTCATGAGTTTTCTAAAATATATATTGTATATATTTGTATATCTGTAACAAAAGCTTTTGTACTCCACTTGAAAAAGACTTGAGAAAGAACATCAAAAAAAAGGAAGAGATGGAGAAACTGGAGAACATAAACTAAATGAAATGGAAGCTCAGAATATGAAATAGAAAAATTGACACAAAATAGATAAAAGATCACCATAGCTTGACTATAAAGAAAGCTGAGCACCAAAGAATTGATGCTTTTGAATCGTGGTGTTGGAGAAGATTCTTGAGAGTCCTTTGGATTGCAAGGAGATCCAACTAGTCAATTCTAAAGAAAATCAGTCCTGAATATTCATTGGAAGGACTGATGTTGAAGCTGAAACTCCAATACTTAGGCCACTTGATGCGAAGAAACAACTCATTGGAAAAGACCCTGATGCTGGGAGAGATTTAAGGCAGGAGGAGAAGGGGACGACGGAGGATGAGATGGTTGGATGGCATCACCGACTCAACGGACATGAGTTTGAGCAAGCTCCGGGAGTTGGTGATGGACAGGGAGGCCTGGTGTGCTGCAGTCCATGGAGTTGCAGAGTCAGACACTACTGAGTGACTGAACTGAACTGAACTGAAAATATCATCATATAGTCCAGTTGTTTTTAAACATTACTGCACATTAAAAACACACCTGGAGCTCTGGAGAAGAAAAAGAAATATTGAGCATTTCAAAACTTTAAGGTAATTCTGATATGCATTTGGATTTTGCCGTGCAATTACAGACTTTTCTATTAGAACTTAGTTTTGGTGATACAGAGTTCTATTATTTTTCTGTTGACCAATCATGATACAATGGTGTTAAGTGAGTAATAGTTACATAATTACAATAGTAAAAAATGTTTATCAGTTTTCACAGTCAATAGCCAGACAAAAAATAAAAAATAGTCACAGTTGTAAGTCATAATGGGAACATGATTAACCTAAAAATATAAAGTAATTATGTACAATTTAGGGGGGAGGTCAAGCAGAGTGATGTGTAAGTGAAAGTGCACGAATGCACATGTTTTCATCTACCAGCCAGTCTATGTCTTTTATTCGGTGCATTTTATCCATTTACATTTAAGGTAATGATCGATATGTGTGAACCTATTACCATTTTATTAATTGTTTAGGGTTTATTTTCTGTAGGTGTTTTCCTTCTCTTGTGTTCCCTGCCTAGATAAGTTCCTGCCTAGATAAGTAGTGGAGAAGGCAATGGCACCCCACTCCAGTACTTTTGCCTGGAAAATCCCATGGATGGAGGAGCCTGGTAGGCTACAATCCATGGGGTCCCTAAGAGTCAGACATGGCTGAGCAACTTCACTTTCACTTTCATGCACTGGTGAAGGAAACGGCAACCCACTCCAGTGTTCTTGCCTTGAGAATCCCAGGGATGGGGGAGCCTGGTGGGCTGCCATCTACGGGGTCACACAGAGTCAAACACGACTGAAACGACTTAGCAGCAGCAGCAGCAGCAGATAAGTATGGCAGCAGTCTGCTCTAGGGATGATGGATTTTTTTATTGTGGATTATTATTTAGTATTGTCAGTATATGATAATAGTAAAATTATTATTTTTTAATTATCTAAGGGTAATACAGCCCTCTTGTTATTTATAAGGGACTGTCAACTTGCATTACCCCTTCTTGATAAAGCCATTTACCTTCTAATATTTTTTAGTAGTATTTTTAAATTAATGTTTCTGCCTCATTATTTTTTCCACTAGTGGCTTGGATGATATCTGTTCAGTTTCTATTTGTTTTATGGTTACCCTGATAATGCCTACATTTATCCTCAATCTATCAAACTCTGTTATACAATGCCTTCACTCCTCTCTAGGACAATACAATGACTTTAGAATATTTAACTACAATTACTCTCTTCATGACATAAATATTATTTATGTTTTATCTCTCATAATCTTATTAAAATCACATAAAACATTATTCATGTTATTATTTTTTATAGTCAAAGGTCTTTCTGATTTACATGCATTATTTATCATGTTTAGCCCTTTAAGTTTTCCTGCATCTTAGACTTTTCATCTGACATAATTTTCTCTTTTCCTGAAGTATATTTATTGAAGTTTCTCTCATGAGAGTTTGCTAAAGACAGATTCCCTCATTTCTTTATTTGAAAATGTGTTTATTTCACCTTCATTTTTGAGAAAATGTCTTTCAAGATATGTTCTTTTAGCGCATTGACAGGTTATTATTTCCTGGCTTCCAGCATTACACTGGAGAAGTCAACTCTTTAAAACTTGACCTTTGAAGATAATCTTTAAAGATCGTCTATCTCATGTTGTTATTCTGCAGATTCACCATGCGTTTCTTAGGCGTACCTTTTTATTTATTTCTGTAAGATCGCTGGGCATCTTTAATCTATGGATCCGTGTCTGTAACAGACAGCGGTGTTACACTGCCTCCCAGCGGCCCCTGCCCCCGTGCGTCCGTGCCCTTATTTAGTCCTCTACCGCATTTATCCCGTTGGCTTGTGTTGGCAAGTAGAATATCGCAAGAGTGATGGCATGTTACATCTGAGATTATTCCTCAGATCTCTCTCCCACCCTTTCTCTCTCTCGGATAATGTTCTCTGGGGAAGTCAGCGGCCGTGTTTTACATATTGTTACTCGCACTTCTGATGGACCCCTGTGATGAGGAATTGAAGCCTTCCACCAACAGCCCTGCTGGGGATTTTGCGATCCGTGCCCTCATCCCAATCAAGCTTTCAGATGACTGATTGTAACCTCATGACATGCTTTAAGCCAGACCCATCTAAGTCACTTCTGAATTCCTGATCTTGTCTTTGCAAAATAATACATGTTTGTTGCCTAAGCCAATTTGTGTTCATCATTCTGGAAAATTCCCAGCCATATCTCTTCTACTATTGTTCCTGCTTTGCTCTGTTCTCTCTGCTTCTTTTGACTCTCTCGTGTAAAAATCGGTTTCATTCCCACTTTATTTTCCATTTTGATTTGTCACATTGTGTTGCATTCTATATAATTTATTCTGACTCTACCTCATGAAATCTGATACTATTGAGAAAGAAAGTCTGTCAAAACATTTTCTTATCACATTGATGAAAAGTATATACAACTTTAACTCTGAAGGGGAAAGCATTTGTTTTAAAATTAATTAGCCTGTGGTTATCTTTTTTATGAATATAGATGCAAAACTATCAGCAAAATATTAGCAAACCAGATCCAACAACAATAAAAAAATCATATATCATAATCAAATGGGATTCATTCCAAGTTCACATGATGTTTCAACATATGCAAATAAATCAATGTGATATACAACATCAAAAAAAGATAAAACCCACATGATCATCTCGATAAATGTAGAAAAAGCATTTGACAAAATTCAATATCCATTCATGATAAAATCTTTTACCAAAATGAGTATAAAGGGAACATATCACAATATAATAAAAGCTATAAAAAACTCACAGTCAATATTATACTAAATGGTGAAAAGCTGGAAACATTCCTGCTACAATCTAAAGCAAGACAAAGATGCCCACTCTGACCACTTCTACTCAACATAGTACTGGAACTCCGAGTCACAGCAATCAGACAAAAAAGAGAAATAAAACATATGTATATTGGAAGAGACATGGTAAAATTGTCATTATATTCAGATGATATGATACTGTATATAAAAAACCCTAAAGATTCCCCCTGAAAACTACTAGAACTGATAAATGAATTCAGCAAGGTAACAGGATATAGTATTAACATATGGAAATTGGTTGCATTTCTTTACATTAACTATGAGATATTAGACAGGGAATGTAAAAAAAAAAATCTTTTAAAATCACACTAAAAAAAAACCCAACAAACAACACTTTAGAAATAAATGTGACCAAGGAGGTGAAAGAATCTAGTTTTAGCAAGAATCTTTCTAAGTTTAACCAGAATTCTCCACCACCATCAATATCTGATTATCTTTCATATTTGATCTTCCTTCTCACCCCTCACTGTCCTCCATGTAGTATCTCATCACACTGGCCTTCCTTCAGCAAGAATCTTGTTAGATCAGTGAACAAGAATTATACTACCTTTTAGTAATTTTCTACCACTGACTCCCTGGCTTGTTCCTTAGCTATAAAATTCTGACTTTCCTTTGTTATATCTGGAACTGAGCCCAATCTCTCCCCTACTGCAAAACAGCCTGTTGTGAGCATTCCTTTGAATAAAGTCTGTTTTAAAATTTTAACAGTTTCATGAGGAACTTTTTCTCTAACAGTTTCATGAATAATTTTTTCTCTAACTGTTCACCACCACACCAAGGCATGGTCTCTGTCCCAGTTAACTGTGGCTTCTGCTTCACCAGATTCTATGTGGTTCCTGGGTTCTGACCTTGACCCCCAGATAAGCCATCCAAGTGAAATTTCAAAATTTCTTGCATAGACAAATACCTTCAAAGTAAACTTATCTTCTGAGTTTGTTTACCCTTCTAGATTCCTATTTTCTCCTCAGCCTTGGCCTAGAAATTTCCTACCATTTGTCAGCTATTTTTCAGTATTTCCAAGAGAGTACTTTTCACATTCCTGGTCAAATTCATTTGATAGGGTTTGTTTGCATACCTTCAGCTTTCTGTCTTATAGAATGAGAACTATAACATCACTTTTACAATCTGGTAACAGTTATTAGATGAGGATGAGATGGTTGGATGGCATCACCAACTCAATGGGCATGAGTTTGAGTAAACTCCAGGAGTTGGTGATGGACAGGGAGGCCTGGCGTGCTGCAATCCATGGGGTAGCAAAGAGTTAGACACGACTGAGTGACTGAACAGAGCTGAACTGAACAGAACAGTTATTAGATAACATGTTAACACAAGAGAATAGTCTTCAAGCTCTTGGACTAAATCTTCCTAGCGGTGGTGGTGGTGGTTTTGTCACTGAGTTGTGTCTGACTCTTGTTCTTCATGCACTGTAGCCTGCTAGGCTCCTTCTCTGTGGGATTTCCCAGGCAAGAATACTGGAGTGGGTTGCCATTTTCCTTTCCAACTGTAACCCCTGCCATTTGTTAAATTAGCTTCTGCTCAACTGCATGAGAAGGTGCCTGACAGGCTTTATATCTTAGCTGAATAAGGAGAGGAGAGAGTCTGATTGAGCGAAAGCTCTCCCCCTACCTCCACTCCCCAATTAGAAAAGGGAGAGAGAAAGTAGGAAAATGGGGAAGGTGTGAGAATGCCTCTTGGTCTGGCCATTTGAAGCAGAGATAGTCATCCGCAGTTGACTGTGAGGGACAGAATCTGCTCTGGGCAGGAGGCTGTGTGAGACCAACACAAGGAGGGCTGTGCTGGGGCCCAGGAACGAGGTCTGCATGACTCCACATACGCATTCCCTCACTTTGACAGCCCAGAGTCCCTCCATGTCTGAGGTACGGACAATGACGTTGTCATGAACTACAATGGCAGAGTGAGGAAAAAGAAGAAATAGGCAGTTTTTATTATATATGTAGAATGGGTAAATGACAAGCTTCTACTGTGTAACATGGAATTATATTCAATATCCGGAGATAAACCATAGAAGAACATGAAAAAAATGTATATATAACTGAATCACTTTGCTGTATAGCTGAAATAAATACAACATTGTAAATCAACTATACTTCAATAAAAAAAATAAAAGAAATAGGCAGTTCTTGTGGGCAGTGTACATGGATAAGGTAGAGCCAGACCAGGCGATAAGTTACAAGGAATAGGCTGAATTTTCCTTCTGCTGACAGTCTTGATTATGATATACTACTTTGGGGACAATCAGGGATCAAGGGAAGGCTTTCGAGAGGAGCTGAGAGACCACGGTGACCCTAGAGGGGGCACTTGAGTGTTATACCATTGAGATGATACTAATAGCAAATGTTTACATGACATTTACCACATGCAAGGGACTGTCTTAGATGCTTTACCTGTACATGAAGAAAAAGTGAAAGTGAAGTTGCTCAGCTGTGTCCGGCTATTTGCGACCACTTGGACTGTAGCCAACCAGGCTCCTCCATCCATGGGATTTTCCAGGCAAGAATACTGGAGTGGGTCGCCATTTCCTTCTCCAGAGGATCTTCCCAACCCTAGGATGGAACCCAGTTCTCCCGCATTGCAGGCAGACGCTTTAGCCTCTGAGCCACTAGGGAAGTTCCTTTACATGTACATGAATCCATTGAATCTCCACACCACGTTGTGAGGTGGGTGTCATTATTTTACAGACAAAGCACCTATGAAGCCAAGAGAAGGTGAAGTGGGGTCTGAATCCAGGCAGAGTGGCTCCCGCGTCTGTGCTGTCAATCGCCATGCTGCAGTGAGATTCACGAGTCCACGTGAAGAACTCAGAAACCTCAAGGTCATTTATCAACGCAGGATCCAGTGAGGGACGATGTGCAGATATTGAGTAAGGCCCATTACTCTTGCTCAAACTCTGCAAACTGAGCTTTTATTTTTTAAAAGAATTTAAGAAGTATGAAAGATGCGATGCCACCTCTCAGAAATCATGCTTTAATTAGTTTCAGATACTTCCCAGGAAATCTAGTTTTCAAAATTTCCCCAGATGATTTCATCGTGCAGTCCAGTGTTAACAAACATTGTTTTAACAAGACTTTTTCCATTAAGTTAAACATCCCTTGAATGATTAAGCCACCTGTTCTCAAAGTACGGACCACTCTCTTCCCCCGACTTCATCAGCAGTACCTGGAAACCTGCTCTGCTTAGTTGCTCAGCCATGTCCTACTCTTTGCAATCCCATGGGCTGTAGTCCACCAGGCTCCTCTCTCCATGGGGATTCTCCAGGCAAGAATACTGGAGTGGGTTGGCATGCTCTCCTCCAGGGGATCTTCCCAACCCAGGGACCAAACCCAGGTCCCCCTCACTGCAGGCAGATTCTTTACCATCTGAGCCACTAGGGAAACTTGCTAGAAATGGAAATTGTTTGGCCTTACCCAGGCCTATTAAATAAGAAACACTTTTATGGGGCCTAGTAATGTGTGTTTTAACTGGTAATTTTCTTGGTAATCTGATGCATGTTAAAGTTTGAGAACCACTGATCTAAAGATGCTTACTCCTTGGAAGAAAAGTTATGACCAACCTAGATAGCATATTGAAAAGCAGAGACATTACTTTGCCAACAAAGGTCCGTCTAGTCAAGGCTATGGTTTTTTCCAGAGGTCATGTATGGATGCGAGAGTTGGACTGTGAAGAAGGCTGAGCGCTGAAGAATTGATGCTTTTGAACTGTGGTGTTGGTTTTAGTTTTAGTTTAAACTAATACAATTATGTAAAGTTTAAAAATAAAATAAAATTAGAAAAAAAAAAAAGAAAAAAAAGAAATGAACTGTGGTGTTGGAGAAGACTCTTGAGAGTCCCTTAGACTGCAAGGAGATCCAACCAGTCCATTCTAAAGGAGATCAGCCCTGGGATTTCTTTGGAAGGAATGATGCTAAAGCTGAAACTCCAGTACTTTGGCCACCTCATGCGAAGAGTTGACTCATTGGAAAAGACTCTGATGCTGGGAGGGATTGGGGGCAGGAGGAGAAGGGGATGACAGAGGATGAGATGGCTGGATGGCATCACCGACTCAATGGACGTGAGTTTGAGTGAACTCCAGGAGTTGGTGATGGACAGGGAGGCCTGGCATGCTGCAGTTCATGGGGTTGCAAAGAGTCGGACACGACTGAGCAAATGAACTGAACTGAACTGAACTATCTTAAGTAATTAGCACAGCTCACTTGTATATAAGTTTCACTCTGAAGTCATCAGTGTTAAATGTTAGGTTGCTTAAATGTTTTTCCTCTGTTTTGAATACTAGATTGCTATGTTATAGTTTGTATTTATCCTGTATTTTACCCATCTAATTCTCGACATTATTAGATAAGCTCTCAGTCTGTCCCTTGTAAATCCACGTTAAGAGATCTGGTTTGGATAAGGCTGCATTGTCTTAAGCTTTATGCTGCATTTTTCCTCGATGAGACATACATGGGAATTATGAATAATTCATCATCTACCAATAGCC
Organism: Bos javanicus; assembly: GCF_032452875.1. Taxonomy (NCBI): domain Eukaryota; kingdom Metazoa; phylum Chordata; class Mammalia; order Artiodactyla; family Bovidae; genus Bos; species Bos javanicus. The sequence continues at coordinate 75,982,256 of NC_083881.1, read as the reverse complement.
TGATAGTGTTTTGGTTAATTAACCTAAAATGTAGGAAAACAGGATAGCTTTTATTAAGAAAACATCTCTGGGGAATAAGTCAGGAGGTAAAAAGTAGTATATAAAATCTAGTCTCCTGTCACTTTTTAGCTTTTTTTGTTATGTGAATTATAGTAATTGTTGCAGTAGGGAAGTAAACACTTGGGAAATCAGCTGGTGGCTTAGACAAGGTTGGAATCATTATTCGATATGGTCACCATGTTACCGCGTCTGGTTCTTGGCTCTGCAGGCTGAGAAATTAATTAATTTTTCAAGCTTGCCCTTAGGTGATATCCTCAGGGCATTCTTACTACATCAAACTCCTAAGAGACTAGTGTGTTGCCCAGAGTTCTAACTTATTAACTTATTTTAAATAATTAACTTTCAGGTAGGGTAGAGTGAATTCTCTTTCCTTTCAGCAAAGCCATAAGAAAAGACAAATTGTAATTAAAAGGATGCTTGGTGAGCATAGAGCCAGTCCAGAGGGAATGAATTGAAGGATAGATGTCTATTGCATCTGTCTTTCACTTGAGGTTGTTTATGAGGGGGAGAGGTACTTATTGCTAAAATCAGAACATGTTGTTCTCTGGGTTCTCCTGGATGCTTTCTTTTTAGAGAACCCTTCCTATTCTTCCTGTTTGATCATTCACTTTTTCTTGATATATATTCTCTCTTCATTATGGAAACACTGCAATTTATTTGATTATATGTTCTAATCATCCTTTTAAAGAGAACTAATTTATTGAATGTTGATTTTCTATACTTTCATTTTATGTTCAAAGTATGCTTTGAATATGTGTGTGCGTGCATCTACTTGCTTGTGGAAGTGGAGGTGAATAAGTTGACTGCAGTTATATTGTGTTTTATTAAATCTCAGTTCAGTTCAGTCACTCAGTCGTGTCCGACTCTTTGCAAACCCATGAGTTGGAGCACTCCAGGCCTCCCTGTCCATCACCAACTTCCAGAGTTCGCTCAGACTCACGTCCATTAAGTCGGTGATGCCATCCAGCCATCTCATCCTCTGTCATCCCCTTTTCCTCCTGCCCCCAATCCCTCCCAGCATCAGAGTCTTTAAATCTAGGACACTATTATTGAGAAAAAATAATTTGTAGTACTAAGGAATAAAACCGTGCTAATCATGACACAATGCTTTAGCACTTAGATACTTTATTTTATATTTATAGAAGGAACACTTTTAAGGACATGCACCCATCTCCTCCTGCGAGAGCACCAAAATCACAACTAACAGTTGAACAGCCATCGACAGGAGGACACTGGAGCCTACCAAAAAAAGATACCCCTTGTCCAAAGACAAAGAATAAGCCGCAGCGAGAAGGTAGGAGGAGTACAATTATGATAAAATCAAATCCCATGCCTGCTGGAGGACAATGGTACCAAAGAAGTTCTTGCACTGTTGTGAAGGTCAGAACCCGAAGTCAGGCTATCCAGCCTGGGGACCCGACAAAGGGACTGGGAGTCCCAGGGAATCTGACCTTGAAGGACAGAGGGATTTGACTACAAGACTTCCACAGGACTGGGGGAAACAGGGACTCCAGTCTTGGAGGGGACACAAAACCTTGCACGCACCAAGACTCAGAGGAAAGGACCAGAGAGACCCCACGGGAGACTGAAGCGAAACTACCTGCGCGTGTTGGTGGGTCTCCTGTGGAGGCGTGGGTCAGCAGGGGCTCACCGCAGGGACGGGGGCATGGCAGCAGCTGTCTGGGAAGGTCCCCTTTGGAGTAAACCCTCTTGGAGGTCACCGTTAACTGGACCACAGAGCTGTGGACGTGTCACCTCAGGCCAAAAAACTACCAGGGAGGGAGCACAACCCCGCCCATCAGCAGATAATTGGATAAAAGCTTTACTGAGCAGGCCCTACCCACAGAGCAAGACTCAGGTTTTCCCACCAGCAGTCCTACACAAGTCTCTCAGCCTCTTCCATCAGAGGGCAGACAAAAGAAGCAAGAAGAACAACAATCCCACAGTGACTAAAATAGGAAATATTTGAAGAGATAATAGCTGAAAACTTCCCTAACATGGGAAAAGAAATAATCAGCCAAGTCCAGGAAGCACAGAGTCCCAGGCAGAATAAACCCCAGGAGGAACACACTGAGACACATAGTAATCAAACTGACAAAAATTAAAGACAGATAAAATATTAAAAGCACCAAGGGGAAAATGACAAGATACAAGTGAACTCCCATCAGGCTATCAGCTGATTTCTCAACAGAAACTCTACAAGCCAGAAGAGAACGGCACAGTATCTTTAAAACGATGAAAGGGGAGAACCTGCAACCAAGAATACTCTACCCAGCCAGACTCTTATTTGATGGAGAACTCAAACGCTTTCTGGACAAGCAAAAGTTAAGAGAATTTGGCACCACCAAACCAGCTTTACAAGAAATACTAAGGGAACTTGTCTAGGCAGAAAACAAGAGACGGAAAAGCCCTAACTACAGAAAATAAACCCAAAATAATTAAGAAAACAATAATAGGCTCATGTGTATTGATTAAAGACACCAAAAGACAAAGGCTGGCTGAGCAGATGAAAACACGTGCATGTAGGCACTTCCGCTTAACACATCACTCTGCTTGATCTCCCCCAGTTGAATGTAATTATTTTATATTGTTAGGTTAATCATGTTCCCATTATGGCTTGCAATAGTAATTATCTTTTACTTTTGTCTGGCTATTGATTGTGAAAACTGATAAACATCTTTAACTATTGTGATTATATAACTATTACTCACTTAATACCATTGTATCATGATTGGTTAACAGAAAAATAATAGAATTCTATTCTCACCAAAACTACTATTTAATAGAAATACCTGTAATAACTTTTTAAAATCCAGATGCATATCAGAATTATCTTGACATTTCTTGAAAAATACAAATGCCCAGGTATTTTTTTTTTTTTTTTTGGCCAGAGCTTCAGATATGTTTCTAATGAACAGCCATGTTTAAAAACAACTGGACTATATGAGGACCTTTTACTTTTATCTAGTTTATTTCACTTTTTATATTTCCTATTCAATGCTTTCATTTCATTAAGTTTGTGTTTTCCAATTTTTCCATCTCTTCTTTTTTTACTGATGTTCTTTCTCAAGCCTTTATCAAGCAGAGTAGAAAATCTTTTGTGTATATATATACATATAATATTTATAATATATACATTTCAGAAAAGTTATGAATTTTTGCCTAACTAAAAAATTTGTGACAGTTTGATTCTACTTGTTTGACTTAGTATGAATAAAATGCTTGGTTTCTTTAAAAAGATAGATATGCAACAAGCAACAAATGTTTATTGTATAGTACAGGGAATTATAGTCAATATCTTATAATAATCTATAGTGGTAAAAAATTTCAAAAATAGCATATATGTATATATATAGCTGAATCACACACACAAAAAGAATTCTACTCTCTGAAATTTATTGTCTATCTTTTTGCCAGTTTTTCTAAATGTTTATTGTCCTATTGACATTTAATAACAAGGTATGAGACACAAATTTTTAAATATATTTGGGTAGGATATATAGATCTATTATATTTAAGTTATTAATGACATCATTCAAGAGGCTCCTATTTTTTTTTCTGCACTTAATAAAATATTCTCAAAGAAATATTATACATCTCACTATAATTATATATTTTTTATTTTCCCTTATATTTCTTCTGATTTTTCTTTATGTATCTTTGTTTATTTGTTGTTAAGGTATCTAATGGTTCATGAAGTCTATCTTCTTTGTGAATCGTACCTTTATCTTTAAAAATATTCATCTTTGTTTCATTTAAAATAAATAAAAAAGAGCACTTAGGTTCATTTAAACATAACTGAACAAAATAATATATAACTCCTTTTCATAATTTAAATATTATGCCAATAATATAAAACATAAGTTGATTAAAATACTTTAAAATTGGCTCAATAATAGAATCCTATTTTTCTGAATCATTTTTTCACTTAGAGCCACTGACAGGTGTGTTTTCAATACAATGTCACCATCAATGACGTCAAAAACATTGATGGTTCAGTGTTTACTTAAAAAGTGATACATTGGTAATCATTTTATGTCTTTGTAAAAATTTATTGAAGTATTGTCAATTTGCAATGTTGTGTTAGTTTCTGCTGTACAGAAAAGTGATTCAGTTATACGCATATATTCTTTAAAATTGTGGTTTATTACAGGATATTGAATATAGTTCCCTGTGATATACAGTAGGACCTTTTTGTTCATTTTAAAAGTTTTGATGCTGGTCCTTTTCTATCTGATTCCTCATGATTATACTTTTTTCTTCCATTGAATCACAAGTAGCTGGAAGGTAAGTGTTTCTCTTCAAAGACAGCAGGAAGTTTTTTTTTTTTTTCTAGTTTCATTAGCATATAATTGACATATAGCACAATATAAGTTTAAGGTGTACAGCATAATGATAGGAGAAGGCAATGGCAACCCACTCCGGTACTCTTGCCTGGAAAATCCCATGGACAGAGGAGCCTGGTGGGCTGCAGTCCATGGGGTCGCTAAGAGTCGGACACACTGAAGTGACTTAGCAGCAGCAGCAGCAGCATAATGATATGACTTACATACATGATGAAATTATTACCACAGTGAGTTTAGTGAATATGCGTCATCTCATAGAGATAAAATATTAAAGAATTAGAAAAAATTTTCCTTGTGATAAGAACTCTCAGGATTTACTCTCTTAAAACTTTCATAAATAATGCACAGCGGTGTTAATTACATTTATTATGTTGTACATTACATTCCTAGCAGTTGTTTACCTTATAGCTGGAGATTTGTACCTTTCCACTGCTTTGTCTCATTCTCCCTTCCTCTACTCCCCACCTCTGGTAAACACAAATCTGATCGATTTCTGTTTGTTTATTTGATTTTGAAGTATAATTGACTACAACACTATGTTAGTTTCTGTTAAATATAACATAGTAATTTAATGTTTCTATATATTTCAAAATGATCACCATGATAAGTCAAGTTATGAGGTGTCACCATACAAAGATATTACATAGTTAAAAACTATATTCCCCACACTGTACATTTTATACCCATGACATTTATCTTGAAACTGAAAGTTTATACTTAATCTTTCTCACTTCTTTCTTTCCTCCCCTAACGTCCTTCCCTCTGGCAACCTATTTGTTCTCAGTATCTATAACTCTGCTTTATTATGTTCATTTGTTTTGTTTTTCTATGATACATATAAGTGAAGTCATACAGTATTTGTCTTTGTCTTAGCAGATTTTTGATTAATGATAGTCCTTATGCAACATATAAATTGATCACACCACCTTTCTTTAATTACTTTGATTTTTTTCTATTAATTTGGAGGGAATTGGCAATTTTCTCCACCTTCACTTGCATTGCATGGTGTGGGGAGGTAATATACCACATTGCAATACCAGCATTACCTGAGAGTTCATTAGCAATATAGAATCTCTCACCCACCCAGACTCACTGAATCAGAATCTGCCTGTTTAACAAAATCCCTAGGTGATTCACAGCCTTTGACTGTGTGGATCACAAAAAACTGTGGAAAATTCTTAAAGAGATGGGAATACCATACCACCTGACCTGCCTCATGAGAGTTCTGTATGCAGGTCAAGAAGCAACAGTTAGAACTGGACATGGAACAACAGACTGGTTCCAAATCGGGAAAGGAGTATGTCAAGGCTGTATATTGTCACCCTGCTTATTTAACTTCTATGCAGAGTGGTAGTGGTGGGGGTTTAGTTGCTAAATTGTGTCCAAGTCTTGCAATCCCATGGACTGTAGCCCACCAGGCTCCTCTGTCCATGGGATCCTCCAGGCAAGAATACTGGAGTATATGCAGAGTACATCATGAGAAATGCTGGGCTGGATGAAGCACAAGCCTGAATCAAGACTGCTGGAGAAATATCAATAACCTCAGATGTGCAGATGACACCATCCTTATGACAGAAAGTGAAGAAGAACTAAAGAGCCTCTTGATCAAAGTGAAGGGGGAGAGTGAAGAAGTTGGCTTAAAACTCAATGTTCAGAAAACTAAGATCATGGCATCTGGCCCCATCACTTCATGGCAAATAGATGGGGAAACAGTGGAAATGTGAGAGACTTTATATTTGGGGGCTCCAAAATTACTGCAGATGGTAACTGCAGCCATGAAATTAAAAGATGCTTGCTCCTTGGAAGAAAACTTATGACCAACCTAGACAGCATATTAAAAACTAGAGACATTACTTTACCAACAAAGGTCCAACTAGTCAAAGCTATGGTTTTTCCAGGAGTCATGTATGGATGTGAGAGTTGGACTATAAAGAAAGCTGAGTGCTGAAGAATTGATGCTGTTGAACTGTGGTGTTGGAGAAGACTCTTGAGAGAGTCCATTGGATCGCAAGGAGATCCAACCAGTCAATACTAAAGGAAATCAGTCCTGAATACTCATTGGAAGGACTGAAGCTGAAGATGAAACTCCAATACTTTGGCCACCTGATGCGAAGAAGTGACTCATTGGAAAAGACCCTGATGGTGGGAAAGATTGAAGGGAAGAGGAGAAGGGGACAACAGAGGATGAGATGGTTGGATGGCATCACCGAGGAGATGGACATGAGTTTGAGTAAACTCTGGGAGTTGGTGATGGACAGGGAGGCCTGGTGTGCTGCAGTCCATGGGGTCACAAAGAGTCGGACACGGCTGAGCAACTGAACTGAGCTAAGTGATTCAAGTTAGCCAGGCATCCCAATGCATCACAACTTCATCTATTTGTAGGACTCTTTCTTTCTTAATTACTGTAATGTTACTGACTGCTTCTTTGCAAGAAAATAAGGATTTGAGGTAATTTCTCCAACAATGATTATTATTTACTTATTTCCCCACTCCTCTATTTCTATGTATTTCTGTACACTTAATAAGTTAGTTTTAATAATAAATCATAGTCTAGTTTTTTGAAGACATTTTAAATCATAATCTACTCCTAATACCAAGAGTACATATAACTCAATTGAAACAAAAACGGTATGCACAATTATGTATGATCCCTGGTACAGAGTGGTTGAAAAATGATGTAGCTCACTTTTAGAATGTTAAAATATAAACAAAATGTGTGTGTTTTAGGGTTAATGACATATGACAATTATTGAGTTTCATATTAGGCTTTTCCTGCTCTTTGCTTCTTCACTATTTTATCCTGAAAGAAAGGAGATGGCAATGGAATTGAGATTTTAACTTAAGTCGTATGTTTAAAGGATGAGAGTTCCCAGATTTTCCAGACATAAGAACATGGAATAAAACTGGTCTTCTCGTGGTTCCTTGGTGGCTCAGATGGTAAAGAATCCACCTGCAATGCAGGAGACGTGGGTTCCATCCCTGGGTCTGGAAGATCCCCTGGAGAAGATGGTAAAGAATCCGCCTGCAATGCAGGAGACCTGGGTTCCATCCCTGGGTCTGGAAGATCCCCTGGAGAAGGGAAAGGCTACCCACTCCAGTATTCTTGCCTGGAGAATTCTATGGACAGAGGAGCCCTGAGGGGTACAGTCCACTGGTGGTAAAAAGTGAGTCATGACTGAACGACTGACACTTAAAAAGTTGGACACGACTGATGTGACTGAGCATGTACACGCACTGGGAGAAGATTTTAGGATGGGAGATCAAGTCTGTGTCTTCAGAGCCAGTTTGTGAAAATGCTTTCCTTTTAATATTCACCTTCAACAAGCAATAACAATTTCTCCTACTATGTTGTAGTCACAGGTCTTGCTTCTCATGATTTCCCAGGCTCTTTGGATGAGGGTCTTGCATTTGATATTTGCACTGCCACAAATTCCATCAGGTAAGGTCAGTTGCTAGTCCAACAGAGCGACTTAGGGTCTAAGGCCAGAGCTTAAAAACCTAGTTGGATTAATTTGACTGGGACTTGCCTGCTGGTCCAGCGGTTAAGAATTCATCTGCCAATGCAGGGACACGGTTCCTTCCCCGGCCGGGAAAGATTCCACATGCCGCAGGAAAACCCGTGTGCCGCAGCTCCTGAAATCACGCACCCCAGAGGCTGTGCTCTGCAACAAGAAAAGCCACTGCAACGAGAAGCCCGCACACTGCAACCAAAGAAAGCCTTTATGTGGATGTGAAGACCAGCACAGCCAAAAAATGAAAATAAAAGTTAAAAGCATTAGTTTGGTTGGAGTAATATAGCGATATGGATTTAGTTTAGTATGGAACTGTTGGATTGCCCACTTCTGATCTTTTTCTTGGTGGATTCTCAGGTGGTTAGGGCCTATGGGATACTCGAAACATGAAAGAGTTGGAATATTGAGCATAGACAACCCAAGTTCATCCACCTGAAAGCTTCTAGGTCTTAAATGCCTCTTTAATTTTTAGGCACTCACTTTTTTCCTCCTCTGTGTTACCAAATGCCTTGCTCATTGAAATTCTATAACATTTCTGGGCAAATTTGACCTGTAGGTCACGCATTGATGAAAAATATATCTTTCTGAACTTTAGTGTGTCTTTCAAAATCTTTAGAGAAAATATTCATGCTGAAAGGTAGCCCATATAAATTCTACTAGATTTGATTTTCTTAAATTGATTGTATAAACCTTGTTAATTTATTTTTCACTTCAGATATTTTTATATTAAGAATAAGTGATTACTGGGGGGAAAATACACATCCATTTTGTGGACAAGGTCCTGTAAGCCTCAGGGCTCTTACACATCAAAGAAAGTTTTTTGTTTTTTTTTTTTTCAGTAGAGGATGAAAACAGGAGACCCGTTGTTTGCATTGACCTTTAGTAACCTGAAGCTCCTTGGGAAGCTAATATGTGTCATGATATCAAAGAGATGTATTCCTTAAAGTTCTCTTGTTCTTTGCTTCACCAATACTTCTTTATTCTGCATTGACACTGAGATTCCTGCTCTTTTATCATGAATATTTAAAGCTTGTCACTATAAAAATCACATTAGCTAGTTACAGCAGGAACTTGGATATCAAAGGGTGGAACTGAAATAGTCAAAAGTGAAAAAACAAAACAAAACCATCAGTTGGTCATTTACACATGAAATTCAAAATTTGAAAGCCATGTGGATTTATTGTACTTACATTATTAAAATGTTAGGCAGGTTTGCTGTAGCCCAAATCATCCTTTTGAAACATTTGGATGGAAACTTATCGATGCATCAACTGGGACCCTACTTGGATGTCATTTGCTTACCTTAATGTGTAATGTTACACCATTGCAGTCACCTGGTTCTCTTGAAGCTTGTTTATTGCATAATTACAAGGTTACAGGACACCAGGTCTTTTGAGATTTTGGCACAAAGCCAATAATTTTGTTCTCTTTTCTTGCTGTATTTTGGAACTAAATTAACACAAAAATTGATAGCTGCTTGCAAGATATGAAGCAAGCAGCTTTGCAATATGGCTTATGAAGTAAACAGCATTTAAAGTGAATTCAAAAGCGTGTTTAGTGCATTATTACATGTGGATATTAGAAATCCAAGCAATTAGAAAGGGCTATAGTCAAAGCTATGGTTTTTCCAGTCATGTATAGATGTGAGAGTTGGACTATAAAGAAGGCTAAGTGCAGAAGAATTGATGCTTTTGCACTGTGGTGTTGAGGAAGACTCTTGAGAGTCCCTTGGACTGCAAGGAGATCCAACCAGTCCATCCTAAAGGAAATCAGTCCTGAATATTCATTGGAAGGACTGATATTGAAGCTGAAACTCCAATATTTTGGCCACCTGATGCGAAGAACTGACTTATTTGAAAAGACCCTGATGCTGGGAAACATTGAAGGCAGGAGGAGAAGGGGACAGAGGATGAGATACTTGGATGGCATCACCGACTTGATGGACATGAGTTTGGGTAAACTCCAGGAGTTGGTGATGGACAGGAAGGCCTGGCATGCTGCAGTTCATGGGATGACAAAGAGTTGGACACGACTGAGTGACTGAACTGAACTCAACTGAGAAAGGGCTATAACTAACTCAGGCTTCTACTCTTCAGAGATTATTCCTGTTAAAAACCTTACTTTAGATTTCTTTCTCTCCATATGGGTGGGTATGTATATAGATAGAAATTAATAAAAATAGATATGATATTTGGGATTATCTATACCTACTATATACTTTTTTATTTAGTAATAACACATTATGAATCCAGTAGATCAAACCAGTTAATCCTAAAGGAAAGTAACCCTCGATATTCATTGGAAGGATTGTTGCTGAAGCTAAAGCTCCAATACATTGGCCACCTGCCATGGAGAGCTGAGTCATTGGAAAAGACCCTGATGCTAGGAAAGATTGAGGGCAGGAGGAGAAGGAGGTGACAGAGGATGAGATGGTTGGATGGCATCACCGACTCGATGGACATGAGTTTGAGCAGGCTCCGGGAGAGGGTGAAGGACAGAGAAGCCTGGCGTGCTGCAGTCCATGGGGTCGCAAAAAGCTGGACACGACTGAGTGACTGAACAACAACATCGTGAATAGCATTGTGTCAGTAAGTGTTGTGCTACAACCTTGTTTCTCATGCCGTGTTAATTGTGTGAACTTAACAAATTCTTAGTGTTGAATACTTTCTGATGAAATGAAAATTTACTAAACTGGGTCCTAGTTACTTTGAACTTTGGTTAATAGACTGCACCTGCAGAGTATTAAGCAGCGTGGAAAAGGAAAAGGGTTCAGGGCTTAACTGTATGTTGCCTGCATGAAAGATACACTAGGAAATAAAATGTCCTCAACTTTCAGCTTAAAGAATGAGGATGGTAATAGTACAAAATGGAATACAGTTTTCTTCAGCTCTCCTGCAGATTTAAGGAAAAGAACTCAGACTTGCATTTAGGCAAGACTCTGAAGCACACCCACTGTATTTTCCTGCCTTTGGGGAATCTGGAGCTATTAGTCATTCTAGAGAAATTTAGACTTGAGAAGATTGTGTAAGAACAAAAGAATAAAGATCAAATTTCAAAAGTTGTTTAATCTTGAGACGATGTAATCAGATGGAATTGCTGACAAGTAGCTATTTCATAACGTTCCTGAGCTAGAACTAGTACATGCAACCATGATATGGTATAAGTAGATGATAGAATGCTTTTTTTTCTTTTTAAAAATTGATTCTGGACTTCTACGGTCATTGAAGGAAATAATTTTTCTCCAAATGATAGTTTATACTTTTAATAAATATTCATTTTTAATCTTAATACTATGTTTTAAAATGACTATATTTAAATATTATATGAAAAATTCCTTCTTTACAGGTGTGTGCCTGCTTCTTTCAAGCTCTTCATGCTAATTTTATATATAATCATATATATATAATATATTCATATATGGGCTTTCTCATGTAGCATCTTGTAAGAATGAAGCTTTCAGGAAGCTGTTCTTTTCAACTGAACATACCCTCGTACCTATTTATCCCCTACTATCTACACATTCTTCATCTTGTTGTTTTAATATAAACATGAGCGGAACATAGTTATTTCCTTGCTGGGCCTTGTAATTTTTGCATGAATTTATGCCTATGTAGATGTAACAAATGCTAGTTAAAAAGCAGCTTATGATAGGGAAAAAGTTTAAGGAAGTATTCTGGGAGCATTGAGAGGATAAGATAAATTTAGTTTTGATAAGGAGAGGTTTTGGGGGTAAGTGAAGATTTGAGACAGATCTTAAAGGAGGAGCAAAGTCCAGTAGGCAGGTAAGCAGAGTATCAGAAGAAGAGGTCTTATAGCATAAGGTTAAGTGTGAGGATGTTACCTTTAGACAGTTAACATCAAATTTGGGCTTTCTCTGTTCTAACCATGGTTTAAGTTCATAATCTCTGTAAATCTGTTTCCTTTTCTAACGAATAGAAAAATACTATGAATACTATCTAGGCTTTTCAGGAGAATTAGTGGGATAATACTTGTGCCAAATAGACATTCAATAAATTTCCATGATAATTACTACTACAATCTAAGCCCCAGCATTTGGGATAAAAATTTGGCATATAAAAAAGGGCTAAATAAAGATTTCTTAAGTGAAAAACATTTCAACTTGAGCAAAGATATTGAGAAATGTGTATAGGACAAGCTGGGGGAATGGTGACGAGGTTTGGATGATTGTCCATAGGATAAGCATTGATAGTATTGATCTAATGAGTTTGTATGAGTGAGTGGCTTTGAGAGAGGTAATGAGGGCATAAACTACGGCTCTCAGTGAAGTCAGATGAGGGAGGTGGATTGAGGCTGTAGAACATTTAAAGAATCTTATGATGTTTGATGTAATGTGAGTCAGGGAAAGTATGAAAATGACTTTGATATTCATAAGAGAAATATTCCAAAGGTAGGCTTGATGCATTCTACTTAGAATAACAGCACAAACACTGGTTTTGAACAGAGAAAACTTATGCTTATTACTTTGTTCTTTTACTTAACATATTTTTACTTTAGGGAAGTTACTATACCTGTTAAGACTTCAGTCTCTTAATTTTTAAAATAAGAATGAGAATATCCATATATATACATATGTGTATACATATATATAGTAAACAGTGAATTGCTTCACAGAATTAGTTGATTTTGGTCCACAGATTTTGAAAAAGGTAAAGACTAGAGGCAAATTTGGGAATGGTTTTGCAATGGATGTTATTAGAAGAAAGAAGGATGAAAGATCCATGCAGTACATTTACATTTAGATGAAGAAGCAAATTCAGAGACAAAAGGAAGAGACCAGATAATTGGAAGAACGTAAGTCCACCAGGCAGGCCAATATCTGTTTCTGTTGCTGCTCTATTTCTAATATCTAGATTAGTCTAGGCATATGGTAGGCCCTCAGTAAATGTTCACTTAGGGTAAATAAACAATAGCCAGGAGACTGTAGATTTGAAATAGCAAAACACAGAATACTTACTTTGTATTCTTAAAAAAGTTGATACAGATCAGATCAGATCAGTCGCTCAGTCGTGTCTGACTCTTTGCGACCCCATGAATCGCAGCACGCCAGGCCTCCCTGTCCATCACCAACTCCCGGAGTTCACTCAGACTCACGTCCATTGAGTCAGTGATGCCATCCAGCCATCTCATCCTCTGTCGTCCCCTTCTCCTCCTGCCCCCAATCCCTCCCAGCATCAGACTCTTTTCCAATGAGTCAACTCTTCACATGAGGTGGCTGAAGTACTGGAGTTTCAGCTTTAGCATCATTCCCTCCAAAGAAATCCCAGGGCTGATCTCCTTCAGAATGGACTGGTTGGATCTCCTTGCAGTCCAAGGGACTCTCAAGAGTCTTCTCCAACACCACAGTTCAAAAGCATCAATTCTTCAGCGATCAGCCTTCTTCACAGTCCAACTCTCACATCCATACATGACCACTGGAAAAACCATAGCCTTGACTAGACGAACCTTTGTTGGCAAAGTAATGTCTCTGCTTTTGAATATGCTGCCTAGGTTGGTCAAAACTTTCCTTCCAAGGAGTAAGCGTCTTTTAATTTCATGGCTGCAGTCACCATCTGTAGTGATTTTGGAGCCCAGAAAAATAAAGTCTGACACTGTTTCCCCAAGTTGATACAGTTGGAGGTAAATAGAAAATAGGTAATCTTCCAATACGACAATGTTGTTTAGCCTAAGGAGGAAGGAAGCACAGAAAATGAGGCAAAATAAACAAGCCCTGACTAGTCATCAATTAGGTTTGTAGAAAATAGAAGGCAAGCGCCAAGACTGATGAGTCAGGGGGAAGGAGCTGGTGATGGCCCTGTGCTCTTCTCATGCGCACACTTCTCCTGGGAGAAGAGATCCACTCACATGCTTTTTTTTTTTTTTTTAATTTTTAATTTTATTTTATTTTTAAACTTTACATAATTGTATTAGTTTTGCCAAATATCAAAATGAATCCGCCACAGGTCTACATGTGTTCCCCATTCTGAACCCTCCTCCCTCCTTCCTCCCCATACCATCCTTCTGGGTCGTCCCAGTGCACTAGCCCCAAGCATCCAGTATGGTGCATCGAACCTGGATCACATGCTTTTAATGAATGTCTATTGGGATGTGACTCCAAAGTCTCTTCCTTCAGCTGAAATCTTTTCCCTGAGGCTAGAGCTATGTATCTAATGACCTACTCTTACATATTTCCATTTGGATTTCAAAAGAAAACACAAACTTTATTATAAGAACCTGAACTAATTTTCTTTTCCTAAATTACGCTTTGTATCTATTTTCTTTTTTAATTAAAGTTTTAATTTTGAGCTAATTATAGGTTCAAATGCAGTTGTGAGAAATAATGCAGAGATTCCATGTACCCTTTTACAATTTTCCCAAAGGTAACATTTTGCAAAACTATAGTAGAATAGCACAACCAAGATTTTGAATTGATATATTCCTCCTATATATCTCTTTTATTTGTACTTAAGAATTATTATCAAATTATAGGGAAATACTATATACATCAGAGAAGGCAATGGCACCCCACTCCAGTACTCCTGCCTGGAAAATCCCATGGACGGAGGAGCCTGGTAGGCTGCAGTCCATGGGGTCACTAAGAGTTGGACACGACTGAGCGACTTCACTTTCACTTTTCACTTTCATGCATTGGAGAAGGAAATGGCAACCCACTTCAGTGTTCTTGCCTGGAGAATCCCAGGGACAGGGAAGCCTGATGGGCTGCCGTCTATGGGGTCTCACGGAGTCGGACACGACTGAAGCAACTTAGCAGCAGCAGCAGCAGCACTATATACATAGGGTAGTTAAAAGTTCAAAAGACATGCATAAGTTATGTAGTCATAACAATTATCATTCAAAATTAAGAGTCATCTCTTAATTTTTCTGATTCACAATTTTTTTTTTTCAGAGTGTAAAAGATGTCCCATTAAAAGGGAGTGGTTTGCCCAGGATCATTCAGTCATTTAGTAACCTTTCTTAGACCATTTTATCATGTCAAAATTGACTTGACTAAGCGCCTTCTATATATATATTTTTTTGGAGGGACCGGCACTCTCCTCTACCTACTGCCCAAGTCAGAAAATTACCATTTCTCACTCCAATAAAGCATTTATTCATTCACTGTGCTTATGAGAGACAGAATCAATGTAGCTTCAAAACATTCTGGGGCTTATCATATGAACAGAAAGCATACTTTTTGAATACAGAAAATTAAAAAGTATTCAAATGTTTTCTTAGAAGTTAAGTTAATGAAAGATAGTTGGTGCTCTTGATGAGATGGTATAGATTTAACGCTAGAGAGCAAGGACTCTGCTAACCTTTTACGCTATTATGTCCCCAGTTCTGAGCACACGCCTGTTGTATAGTAGTGTGTTAGTTGCTCAGTCGAATCTGACTCTTCATGACCCTATGGACTGTAGCCTGCCAGGCTTCTCCATCCACAGTATTCTCCAGGCAAGATTACTGGAGTGGGTTGCCATTTCTTTCTCCAGGGGATCTTCCCCACCCAGGGATCAAACCCAGGTCTCCCACTGCAGGCAGATCCTTATGGTTTGAGTAGAAGTCTCTACTTCATGTTTCCCTGTGCTTTACTGATATTTGATTGTTGGTGATGAAGAGTGTCAAGGCATCCTGCACCTTCAGACCCTAACAGCCACATTCTCTGCCCAGAGGCGAGCTCCACATTGGGTCACCATACACCATTCCCCCCGCCCCCCCCATATGAAGTGGTTAAAGCAACGCTAGGGGATGGGTGATTTACTGTCTTACAAATTTTATCAGAAAATGAGAAACATTAAAAGCAAACCAGCTGAGCATTCAACTTATGAAGTTAGAAACAGAGCAAGAGAGCAAACCCAAATAAGTAGGAGGGAAAGACATAATAAAGGGCAGAAATCCGTGAAATACAGTACAAAGATAACACCAGAAAAAGCAGAGAAGGTTTCAAAATGGATCTTTGAAATGATTAAAAAGATATGGAGACTTCTGGCAAGACTGATAAAAAAGAAAAGAAAATGGCATGCAAATAGACAAAATACAGAGTGAAAAGGGGGAACGTTATAATAACACAGAGATTAAAAATGAAATAAATCAAAACAACCATACCCTAACCAATTTAAAATTCATTGTGAAATTATGTATACATACTTGAAAAAACATAAAAGGGCACAAAAATGGAAGAAATGGAAAATTGAATAGACTAATAAACATATAAATAAATCAAAATGGTAGTTAAAGACTCCTCTTTATGAAACTTAGGCCAAAACATTACCAATCTTTCAAGGAGCTGTTAATTCCAATCTTATAAAAAATTTTCCAGAATATAAAAAGCGGCAAAAGATGCCAAGCCTATTTTATATAGTTAGCTTAAGCCTTATTCTAAAACTGTGTGATGATAGCACAAGAAAAGGTGCCCACTTTACTTACTAACACAAATGTGAAATTCCTTAATAAAAAATCATTAGCCAACTCAACTCAGAAGTGTATAAAAATAATACATTATGAGATAGATTTTATCTAGGAACGCATGGATGTCTGAATATATTAAAACATCTAAGAATTTAATTTATCCATTAATTGACCAAAGTAAAAACATCATAGTTATCTTAAAATTGCAGAAAGATATATTTGATAAATTCTATGTACTATAAAACCCTTAGGAGACAAGATATAGAAGTCTTTAATTTGAAGAGGCTATATACAAATCCTTATTGTAAGCAAACTTGATGGAAAAAATAAACATATTAAAGATCAGGAATAAGACAAGAATTTCTACTGTCACTGTTTTACACAATATTGGATATTCTGACCAAGGCCATAAATAAGAAAAACAGAAATGACTTGTGAGGATTGGTAAGAGAGAAATGCATGCCATAATTTACATGTATATGATTATCTACTGTATCATTTTCCTGGAGCTGGCATAAAAAATTTAACACAAGTTAGTTGACTCAAAGCAACAGAAGCCTATTCCATCACAGATCAACAGGCCAGAAGTTCAAAATCAAATTCCAGAATCAGCAGAGTTGATTCTATCTGGACACTCTGAGGCAAATCTGTCCCGTGCCTCTCTCCTAGCTTCTTGTGGTCGCCTGGACATCCCGGGGCTTACAGCCGCATTACTCCAAACCTGCCTCCATCACCATGTGGCCTTTTCTTTATCTACGTGTCTCTACATGGCATTTATAGAAGGACACCAGTCACTGGATTTGGGGCACATGACCTCATCTTAACTGATTACATATGCACAGATCTTATTTCTAAATGAGGTCACCTTCTGACATTCTAAGTGAATATGACTTTTTTGAGAACACTATTTAATCCAGTACATCTGAATAGAACAAATAAGCCAAGGGAAACAAAAGATGAATTTAGAATGAATATAACATTTTACACAATCATCAGACACAAAAATCAATGTTTCATAATCAATGACATTTCTCTACACCATATCTAGAAACTATCATCACAGATAAGATATTCACAATAGCAACAAAGTCCATAAAGCTTATAGAAATAAATATATCAAAGAATACGCAAGATATCTATGAAGGAAATTTAAAGTATATTAAAAGATACACTGTTTTTAAAATTATACAAAAAACATGAGAATAAAAAGAAATATTTCCATATTTTAATGGGATGGCTTAATAGAAAAAAAATTTATTTTTTATTAAAGTTTAAATTCAATACAATCGTAGTCAAAATTCCTCCAGTTTTTTTGAGGAACATGATAAGCTTATTCTAAAATGTATGTGGAAGAACAGAGATCTAGGGGTAGAAAAATCAATTATCAAGGAGAAAAAATTATATTTTACACATACAAGTAAAAAGGTATGTATTATTTAGGCCTATTAGATTGGATACCTATGTGAAGTTGGGGAAACAGAAATGAAAAAAGGCAGCTAATCACGAATGAAGAGGCACCTTGCTCAGATCAACGTGTAAATGAACTGAGGCTTAAAATAAGTTATTTTGTGAGCATGGAGTCAGAATAACGGCATTTTTAGAGGGATTTCAGTCTCTATAGAAGGGATAATACTTTTGCCATCATTTCCATGTATTAGGTAGCTGTACCAAGTTTGTAGGAGTTAGTGAACTAAAATGGATGGGAATGGGCGAATTTAATTCAGATGACCATTATACCTGCTACCATGGGCAAGAATCCTATAGAAGAAATGGAGTAACCCTTCTAACCAACAAAAGAGACAGAAATTCAGTACTTGGGTGCAAGGGAGAAAGGGAAATGTATATCTAACTAAATGCAGAGTTCCAAAGAATAGCAAGGAGAGATAAGAAGGCCTTCTTCAGTGAACAGTGCATAAAAATCGAGGAAAAGAGAGAAGGGGAAAGACTAGAGATTGCTTCAGGAAAATTGGAGATATCAAGGGAACATTTCACCCAGAGATGGGCACAATAAAGGACAGAAATAGTAGAGTCCTAGTAAATGCAGAAGAGATCAAGAAGAGATGGAAAGAATACACAGAAGAACTGCACAAAAAAAGGTCTTAATGAACCCGATAGCCACGACGGTGTGGTCAGTCACCCAGAGTGAGACGTTCTGGAGCATGAAGTCAAGTGGGCCTCAGGAAGCAACACTGCCAGTAAAGCTAGTGGAGAGAAATAGAGCGCATCAGGGGATCGCGGCGAGGGCAGGGCAGAAGGCTGCTGGCTCAGACGGGAAAGCGGCTGCCTGCAATGCTGAATCCGGGGTCGGGAAGATCTGCTGGAGAAGGCAATGACAACCCACTCCAGCTCTCTTGCCTGGAAAATTCCATGGACGGAGGAGTCTGGTGGGCTACAGTCCACAGCGTCGCAAAGAGTCGGACACAACTGAGCGATTTCACTATCTATCTATCTAGATGGTAGTAGACTCCTCTGAAGGTAACATCTGAATTGAGACCTGAGTGAAGTGAGCTTTGAGGCTCTCAACACAAAGGAGGAATAACCAGTGTGGTAGGAGTGTGCTTGGTGTGTCTGAAGATGGAGAAAGAGGCCCTGGTTACCGGAAGAGAGTGGCCGGAGGAAAGTGGTGGAAGGTACGTTTGGAGGAGTAGCCAAGCCAAGCAGTCAATTGCAGGCCTGGTAAGGGCTTCGAACTTAAGCGTCACAGGGAGGGAAAGGCGAGGAGGCACCCACTGTCGGGTGCCTGCACCCTGACGCCTCGCAGCCTCGTCCCAGATCTGGCCCTCCTGGATAGACTGTGTCTCCGGGCTCATCTGCTGTGTCTTTCTCTTCTGTTCACTTGACCTCAGCTGCACTGGCCCCTCTGTGGCTTGCCGGCCGGGCACACTCCAGGAAGACTCGATTCCTCCCTTCATGTCAATCTCTGGTCAAATGTCACCTTCGCAGAACAGCCTTCCTGAAGATTCTATTTGAAATATCAGCCTCCATCACTTTTTATCCTCTTCCCACCCTTATACTATGTTTTATTTTTTCCTCCTAATGCTTTACACTCTTAATGTCACATTACTGTGCATTTGATTTCTTTTTCCCGCTAAATTTGCAGGGCCTGGCATATTGAAGATGTTCAATAAGTATTTGTTAGATGAAAGGGTCCGAGGAAAGATTTAGCAAATTCACTTCTATGAATCACACGGGAAACATTGATCAAGTACTTCCTTTGAGACAGACATTATTCTAAAGACTCTAGGTGTGGGAGTGCTAAGTTGCTTCCGTCCTGTCCGACTTTTTGTGACTCTATGGACTGTAGCCCGCCAGGCTCCTCTGGCCATGGGATTCTTCAGGCAAGGATACTGGAGTGGGTTTCCCTGCCCTTCTCCAGGGGATCTTCCTGACTGAGGGATCGAACCTTCCTCTCTTAGGTCTCCTTCATTGGCAGGCAGGTTCTTTACCACAAGTGCCACCTGGGAAGCTCCAAAGACTCTCAGTATATTAACTTATTTCATCCCCTCTGTACTTGCAAGTGAGAAAACGGAGGC
Organism: Bos javanicus; assembly: GCF_032452875.1. Classification (NCBI taxonomy): domain Eukaryota; kingdom Metazoa; phylum Chordata; class Mammalia; order Artiodactyla; family Bovidae; genus Bos; species Bos javanicus. Next base: position 75,962,402 of record NC_083881.1, on the reverse strand, counting down.
AGGGAGAGGCCATGGAACTTGTCAAACTCACACAGCTAAGCAGCGTTAGAACTGGAACTTAATCTAGAAGACAGGGCTCCAGAAGTCGGCACTCATCCATGTTTAATCCCATATTCTATTTTTATTTTCTTAAGCTTACTGTTGGATGTTAAAAATTAATATGTACTCTAGCATGCCGTTAACTTTCAAAATTTACTACTGCTCTAAACATGGTAACAAATTGTTTACTTGAACGAACTTTAATATTATTGACAGCTTTATTAGGAGTTTCTGGATAAAATCATAGGAGAGGGAAAAGCAACTGAGCATTTACTAATTTGTTTAGGTCAGGTTGTTAGAGAAGGTAAACATTTCCATTCTGGTGCATTCATTGGAAACGTATTTTTAACTTGACTACTCTTTTTCCCAATTAATTCTGGAATGAGAGAAAAGAAGGAAGTGACTCATATGGATAAGCTTCATAAGGTGTCACAGGATGAGAAATAGGACAAGGGTCAGTTTTGTAAATTACTAAAAATATGAACTTGGGAAAATTATTCTTAATAAGCAAAAGTGTTGAAATTTAAGGGATGTGTGCCAGATGGTATGATGGGAACTCAACATCATTTTCCCCTTCCTAGGCTTTCTCCTAAATTCTCGGTAATAACATTTTTCCGAATCTCGGCCAGCAGGGTTCTGGATTAGACTCCACCCTGTGGATCACCCATTCTGAGGCTGCAGGTAGTTGAGTTCATTGGTGGTAATAAGCCTGCATTTCCTGATTTCCTAAAAACCAGCAGAGACTTTCCCTGACCTGAGCTGCCGCAACTCTCTTAGCTGTGTTTTATAAGCCTCACAGTGTCAGACTTTATTTTTGGGGCTCCAAAATCACTGCAGATGGTGACTGCAGCCATGAAATTAAAAGATGCTTACTCCTTGGAAGAAAAGTTATGACCAACCTAGATAACATATTGAAAAGCAGAGACATTACTTTGCCAACAAAGGTCTGTCTAGTCAAGGCTATGGTTTTTCCAGTGGTCATGTTTTGGATGTGAGAGTTGGACTGTGTAGAAAGCTGAGTGCTGAAGAATTGATGTTTTAGAACTGTGGTGTTGGAGAAGACTCTTGAGAGTCCCTTGGACTGCAAGGAGATCCAACCAGTCCATTCTGAAGGAGATCAGCCCTGGGATTTCTTTGGAAGGACTGATGCTAAAGCTGAAACTCCAGTACTTTGGCCACCTCATGCGAAGAGTTGACTCATTGGAAAAGAGTCTGATGCTGGGAGGGATTTGGGGCAGGAGGAGAAGGGGACGACAGAGGATGAGATGGCTGGATGGCATCACTGACTCGATGGACGTGAGTCTGAGTGAACTCTGGGAGTTGGTGAGGGACAGGGAGGCCTGGCATGCTGCGATTCATGGGGTCACAAAGAGTCGGACATGACTGAGCAACTGAACTGAACTCATTTCTATTAAATTTATTTCTGGATGAACTACTTTAGACTGGCTTCTGCTTTTCTGACCTGACTCCTAATTGCTGTACACACATTTTCTCAGGAAGAAGAATATTTTATTTGATATGTGTTTTATAATTTGTTTCCTTCCACAAGATACTAAAAAAGATTTTTTTTTTTTTGGTTAGAAAGTGAATGAAGATATTAGTGTCAATTACTGCCTTAAAATGTTTCATTTGGGTCATTAAAATGGGTAAGTCAAACCAGTTATTTCATAATTTATATTTATATAATATTTATAGCTTGTTTAGTACTCCCACAGTTTTTGGAATAAAGTCAGTGGAGATTTCCTTGATAGGTAAGAACTGCCAGATTTTCAGTTCAAAGAAGTGGAAGAACCTTTCAAATATTGTTAAAAAAATATTTGGATGCAACTAATTTCTTCTTCAAAGGAAGATATTTGCACTATCTCTTGATTCTTCTGACCACTCCTACTTTTTTACCACATTCTATGCCACAAAATGACTCATCTTTGTACAGAGATGTTAGTTTACAAAGCACATTCCATATATTGTATCATTGGATCGCACACATTTAAGCTCAGTTCCTATGTTTCCTGTATTTTCTCTTATTGTAGCACTTATGTATTACATTTACATGTTTATGTCTCTTTCACTACCTTTGTATTTCAAACTTTTTTGAGAGCAGGAATCATGTCTTAATGATCATTGTCTGACTGATGATTAGCTGGGGGTCAAGCTCTGGGTAGATACTCAGAAGTGGTATATTTAATGGATGGATGAAAGAGGCTGAAATTGAGTTGATTTAAGGTATTTTAGATTCTGAAATCCATGACCTCTATATGAAGTCACTTTACTTCTCATTCAGAATATATTTATGATATCAATTAAGTTGGCAAAATAATTGAAAAGAAAAAACCCGCTAAACCCCACACCATATTTTAAGGAAAGTACTATAAAGGAAAAGGAGATATTTGGCTTTATAGCTGTCTTTACCTTGAATTAACCCCAATTTACCTTTAATACACATCTGCCTGATCTCACCAACATAAATATTCCAGTCTATCCAATAGCTGTGACAAGGAAATGGTTAACAAAAGTAATTCACTTTGTGTGCCTAGAAATCTTGACAAATGCTTCCATGTCTGAGAAATTCAGGGAAGTAGAGAAAAAGCAGTGACAGATGGGGTGGTTTATTTTGAGCCAAGTTTTAGGCAATCTCTGTGTTGATGAAGAAGAGTTATTCATTCTGGAACACTACTATATGCAAAGAATTACGTAAGTGCTGAAGAGAGGAACGTGTGTTAGCATGGTCTCTGTCCTCAAGAAGTGCAGTGCCTTGCGGAAGAGTCAGATATTCAACAGGTACAATCAGATGTGATAAGTGCTGGATAAACGACAAAGTGAACGATGGGATTTCATATTGAAGGATGCTCTTTATTCTTGGATTATGCTGGAAGAAGTACCCCCTTGATGCTAAGCCATCAGACATAGATCAAGCAGAAAGGACTGATATTATCTGTGCCAATTACCTATTTTCAAGTAAAGTACAGTCTACCTTAGAGGCGTTTGCCCTGGCTTAGAACAATTGATTGGAAACTAAGTGTTTAGAGCACAGAGAAAAAAAAAAAAAAAGATCTTACTGGTGGCTTAGACGGTAAAGCATCTGTCTACAATGTGGGAGACCCGGGTTCGATCCCTGGGTTGGGAAGATCCCCTGGAGAAGGAAATGGCAATCCACTCCAGGACTATTGCCTGGAAAATCCCATGGACAGAGGAGCCTGGTAGGCTACAGTCCATGGGGTTGCAAAGAGTCGGACACGACTGAGTGACTTCACTATAATGCACACACCCAACTACTTTTTAAGGAAAAAAGAAATTAATCTAAGACTTTCTGTCCTTCCTGTTGCATGTTACAATGAATGAAGTAAAAGTTGCTCAGTTTTGTCTGACTCTTTGCGACCCCATGGATAATACAGTCCATGGAATTCTCCAGGCCAGAATACTGGAGTGGGTTGCCTTTCCCTTCTCCAGGGGATCTTCCCAACCCAGGGATCAAACCCAGGTCTCCTGCATTGCAGGTGGATTCTTTACCAGCTGAGCCACCAGGGAAGCCCATGCATGTTAGAGTAAATGAATATAAAAACTGTATATTTTAATTTAAGTGTTTAATTTGCAGGAATAGTGCTCAAGAACAGGTATTGGAGGGAGTGGGAAATGTAGTTAAAGTGGAAGTGGTCTTAGATTGAGTAATGGGGTTCCTTCACGAACACAAGCAATTTCACGCCTCTATTTTCCACTGAATGGAATTCTTGCAGGTGTGTATACTAATGTTACAGAGTTTTGCTTGTATATCTGTACTAGGAAATTAAAAAAGATTATACGTCATTTTAATTATAGTCAAAAGAGTTTGCATGATTTAATCCACTATTTTTTTCCCCCCAAAGCAGAGTGACTTTTTATTTTGGTAGACATTTCTTACCAGATAAAGCACATATTCATCAAGAATTGCTGTGATTGCCTAACAGAGAGGAAAAAAACTCTACCCTAAATTAAAAATAAAACCCATCTACTTTAATTATAAAATCAGAATGATTACTACTATTACTGATTATTTAAATATTCATGAGAAAAAGGCTCTAAATTTAGACAGCTGTATTTGAAGATAAGGTATGTTCACATTTCTTATAAAGAGATACAGTTAATCCCTTTCCCCATGGTGGAGCTCTGGGAGAACTATGGAACGTGTCTTTCTTGCTTTCTGTACATTCAAAATGTAGTGAGTGGCACTAAGGGAGTTTTTCTACCAAGTCAAATGAGTGTATCAGGATGCTTTTGCCTTAGATGCACAGAAATAATTTATTTCCTTATTTCTTTTGATTTCACATAATGCTTCAAATATTGACTATCTGAATTTTGAAAATTGACATGTCTATTTTTAAAATATCCACATGAGTGAATGAAATATTGCCTGGTACCCAGGGAAATTCTGTGACTACCTGGAAAGTATTGGAAAACCCATATACCCTAGATAAACTGTTGTTCCAATGCCTAAATGTTAGAACTAAAATTGACTCTAAGGAATAATCCAGTTCAAGCCATGATTTTAGTGACAATGAGTTGAAGGCTCAGAGAGTTGAAGTGATAAAAAGTCAGATTTAGTAGCAGAAATGAGATGGAAATCTAGGCTTCCAGAGTTCCTGGTTAATACCCTTTCTGATGTTTCACCATCCTTGGACTTTTTTAGATCTCAGGGATAAGCATTTCAATCCCCACATCTGGTTTTTCCTTCAAGCAAAATTATTGATTAGGAAATGTGTTTCTGTGCACGTACCTCTTCCTGTGACTTTTTTTTTTTATTCCACTTTCTCACTCTGTTCCTTGTACTTTGTCTTGTTTCTCTTTACCTTCAGAAAATCTGCTACTCCATTAAAGGCTTCTCTTAGAGACTGCCATCTAGTAAATTTGCTGGTAAGACGGGAGGGGGTAAAATGAGATGGATGAATAAAAAGACATTCCATGTCTTTCCCTTGACATTCTCTGAATGCTCTGTCTTGTTTTGATCAATATTTTTCATGAATATTGCTATCACTTTCCCTACTAGATTTTGTGCATCTGGAGGGCAAAAGCCAAGACATTGTCTCACTTTTCTGTTATTTGGCAGGAAAAGAAGTGTGCAACAGATATAGCAAGTGTCAGTACGTTTGTATTTAAGTGGTACTTCAACCAAAGCAGCAGGAGAACACACACCACCCACAAGCTCAGCATCATTTTGCGATGTAACCAAATGACATAAAGCTAAGGACACATTTCCATTAATGTTTTTTGAACTTACAAAATCTGCTAACAAGCTATATGCCATCTCAGAAAAGAAGAGCATATGTTGTCCAAAATTTGGTCAAGAACCAAAAACATCACTCAAGATATCTCAAGCAGAAAAGGTTTCAATAAATCACATGAAATGAATTAAACTAGACACATTTAATTCAATAAACTAGATAATGAAGGTAATTAGATGCTTACAAAGCCGTTAGCAGAGCTGGGAGTGTGAAGGTCAGAATAGCGCCTTTTGCTCTGAGGTGTTGTAGTTTTCAGAAAATCTCTGGAACTACAGGAAACTACTGATTTTGTTCACAGTGGAGGGAAGGGCAACCACTTCACTATTCTTGCCTGAGAATCCCATGGACAGAGGAGCCTGGTGGACTACAGTCCACGGGGTTGCAAAGAGCTGGATGTGACTAAAGTGACTTGGCACACCTGCCCTGATTGTGTTCACGGCTGCTTCCAGAGCTGAGCTTGGTGATTCCTAGGAAAGTACCTAAAGGTCCTCCGAGAAGGAAATGGCAACCCACTCCAGTGTTCTTGCCTGGAGAATCCCAGGGACGGGGAAGCCCGGTGGGCTGCCGTCTATGGGGTCGCACAGAGTCGGACACGACTGAAGTGACTTAGCAGCAGCAGCAGCAGCAGCAGCAGTGCAGAAACAATACCCTGGTTTCTGCTTTTCTTTTGCCTCTCAAATTTTATGCAAGTGCTCCCAGCTATAATCCCACTCACAGGAATTGTGAAGAAGGTAGCTTTCAGGCTTTAGCTTTGCAACACAAAGGGGAGTCTGGGGCAGGTGGGGAGAAATGGCATCAGGAGTCTAACAACAATCGAACACATAACAATTTCCACAGCTTTTAATTCTTCTGCTTTTACCGATTATTTTAGATTGTATTAATTAAAAAATCCTTCTGGGTGTTTTGTTCATTTAGTCATTTGACAATTTGAGTATGTAACTCATTTATGCATAATACAGTTCTGATTTTGCCAAGAGAGTAGCTTGATTAATTATTCATTAGAATATCCTGTAAGAGAGAACATGATATTTGGGCCATTGAATAAGTCTTCAAATGAAAAAATCGTGTGGCTATACTCTGACAAAAACTTAACCGCAGGGAAATATTTTGTCTTGAAAGAGTTCTATTTTTGAAAGGAGAAGTATAGTGAATACAAATCATAAATATTTTGGCTTGAAAAAGTTTTATTTTTGAAAGGAAAGTAAGATGAAAGCAAATCATTTATGAAATTATTCCTTTTGCTTTGGGGAGACGCTGTAACTTTAGGATTGGAATTTTGAAATAGCTTCCTAGTATAACTTACAGATGAATGATTCTTTGCTTGTACCAATGATAATTATCTAAGTATGACATGTACCTCAAAAACTTTCATGGTAACAAATACACAACTGCTGATACTTGAGGGATAATAAAAGTTCCTTTTATAGAAATGATACTATTTTCCTGCCACTGATCATCACCTTTCTTTACAAATATTTAATAATTTATACATTTCAAATCTATCAATATATAGAGGTTAAATATGCTTTATTTCCCAGATAAAATATTATTTCCTAATGGATTTAGAAAGAGAGTCACACCAAAGAATAAAAACATGCCTGCACAAATAATAGCTATCTATAAATAGGGAAGGGCTTCCCTGGTGGCTCAATGGTGAAAGAATCCACCTGCCAAGCAGGAGACACGGGTTGGATCCCTGGGTCAGGAAGATCCTCTGGAAAAGGAAATGGCAACTCACTCCAGAATTCTTGCCTGGAAAATCCCATAGACAGAGGAGCCTGGTGGGCTACAGGCTATGGGGTCACAAAAGAGTTGGACATGAGTTAGCGACTAAACAGCAGCATATAAATAGGAAGAGAAATAAAAAAATAGTATCTTTCCACTATTGTTCTTAGAAGGAAAATGGTCCTTTTATGGGTGTGATAGGCTAAAATTTATTAATGTTGTACTGATCACACTTTATTACCTTTGCTGACCCTGAAATTGTCAGCAATAGGATAGGGAGAAGATATTTGTAAACACTACGTAGGTGGTCTGACTAGAAGACAGTAAGGAAGTGTTCGGGAAAGAGAGGAATTAACAAACAGGAGAGTGTGTGGGGAGGGTGAAAAGTGTTGGAAGAACGAGGATCAGTGAGGGGATAGCATCACCAACTCGATGGATGTGAGTGTGAGCAAGCTCTGAGAGTTGGTGATGGACAGGGAGGCCTGGCATGCTGCGGGCCATGGGGTCACAAAGAGCTGGACATGACTGAGCAACCGAACCGAACTGAATGACCTGTATTCCTTCAATGCCTTTGGAGAGACATAAAGGAGGCTGAAATTCTGCTTTATTAATTGTTGATATGAGTAATATTATTTGCATCTTTGGACTGCATTCCTTAAATGTAATACGATCCTGAATTGAGCTACAGGGGTTCTGGCTCAAACAAGTTTTCTGAGCACGCAAGGCTTATAACTGGATGACCACAGTGGATAGGAGGGAGTCTAAGGGAGAGGAGAATTTCTGCTCCTTACCCATTGAGCTGGTCAACCGCTATGCTTCCTAACTTGGGGAACAGATTTTGCAATGAACACATCTTCCTTGTGGTATGAGACTTTAGAGGCTGCTCATCTCATATGTCATGGTTGATAGTCCCACAAAAAGGAGACTGACTTTCATAAATATTAGGGCGGTCAGTCAGATAGCTCAAGAAAGCCCCGCTTTTTGTGCAGCCATCCTCTTTACTTTGTGTATTTGAGCTTGTGTTTGAATAACCCATGAGTCTTACATGCTGGATAGGGGCGCTCACTGCCTTGTCCGAAAGGGCCGGCCACACTCTTTCCTGACACCTTTCTGTCAGGATTCAGTCATGCACTTTATAAACATGTGAAAGTGAACGTCACTCAGTCTTGTCCGACTCTTTGCAACCCTATGGACTATATAGTCCATGGAATTCTCCAGGCCAGAATACTGGAATGGGTAGCCTTTCCCTTCTCCAGGGGATCTTCCCAACCCAGGAATCAAACCCAGGTCTCCCACATGGCAGGTGGATTCTTTACCAGCTGAGCCACAAGGGAAGCCCCATAAACATTTACTGAGCATTTAATATGTATCAAGAAGTATGCTTAGTTCTGGAAATACAGTAGAGGAAAAGAAAGGTGAGGTCCCAGCTTTCAGGGAGCTGTCATTCAAAAGAGAGCAATGGACATTTAAGAAGCGATAAACCTTAAGATAATCACAGACACTGACAAGAGCACTGTGGGTAATGAGTAAGGTGATGAGATACAATAGAATAGGACCCCAGGGGCCAGTGTATTCTCCTTCTGGAAAGACATTTCTCAACAATGAGAAAGACTCATCTGTGGGAAAAAAATCTGTTGAAGAATGTTATAGACCAAGAGAGGAGCCAGTATAAAGTTCCAGCCTCTAGAGAGAGGGGACCAGAGTGTGCCAGTATGGTTCCCAAGTTGCAAAGATTTTCTTTGGTAACTCTCTGCCTTCTAATTCTTCCATTTCATAACTTTGGGAAATTTTGCTTAATTTTTCTAAGCCTCAGTGTCTCTATCTTTATTGCAGGATGATAATTTTTTATTGTTTTACTGATTAAATGAGACAATGAAACACAGCATGATCTCCCGCACCTAAGAGAAAGTGAAAGGAACTATACAGTCCATGGAATCCTCCAGGCCAGAATACTGGAATGGGGAGCCTTTCCCTTCTCCAGGGGATCTTCCCAACCCAGGGATGGAACCCAGGTCTCCCACATTGTGGGCGGATTCTTTACCAGCTGAGCCACCAGGAAAGCCCAGCACCTGATAGGTATTATGTAAATGATCACTCATCTTCATCACCATTATTATTAGAATATACTGTAAACTAAAGGTGATGATAAACCTTCCAGCATTCTATCTATATCTTTTCAGTTTTATCTAGCTTAGCATGGCTTAGGATGCCATTGAAATTAGATTGGAACTGATGTTAGAGCTGTATAATTGGGAAAACATCTGGGCAGAAACAGTACAGAGATTTCTACAGACCTCTCTCTACTCAATCATTTTACTCTATTCATTGAAGACGTTTTAGAAATCACTGCATGAGACGGAAGCACTTTTATCCCAATCCCCTGGCTGCCCCAATCCATATGCCGTAAAAAAACAAATTGCCTCTTTACCAACGGTTTGGGAAATTGAGCTCAAGATTTCTAATCAGCTATAGAAAAGTTAATATACCCTATAAATAAGTAATTAATTACCAATATTTTTAGCTTGATTGTCTAGACTGTAATGATTAAACTGAGGACAGATTTTGTATTTGGCATGCTGCCCTGAATATTTCCATGAACTTCAAAACAACTCCCCACTCAAATCAGCTTCATTGGAGTGCACAGTTCGATAAGCTGATTTCCTCAACTGTGAAGTCTGGATTTCTTCTAATTCATTTCACTCATGAGACACACTTGTGGGACTCTCACTTATTATTTAAGAAGTACTTTGTGAGGAAAGTAACATGTACCAAGTTTATATTTAAAACTACATATGCAAGCCCTGCCTTACCTGTCTATTCTTCTTTGAATATGTCTATCCTTTACTTTGAATGAAATAACCCACGATCCTTCTAAAGATACCAGTAGGAGATCCAACCAGTCCATCCTAAAGGAAATCAGTCCTGAATATTCATTGGAAGGACTGATGCTGAAGCTGAAACTCCAATACTTTGGCCACCTGATGTGAAGAACTGACTCATTTGAAAAGGCCCTGATGCTGGGAAGGATTGAAGGTGGGAGGAAAAGGAGACAGAGGATGAGATGGTTGGATGGCATCACTGACTCTATGGACATGAGTTCGAGTAAACTCTGGGAGTTGGTGATGGACAGGGAGGCCTGGCGTGCTGCAGTTCATGGGGTTACAAAGAGTTGGACATGACCGAGCAACTGAACTGAAGTGTTATTTAAAAGAATTTTCCTGAAAAAATACAAGAGTTTCTATATGGTTAATGGAAGTGGTTGCTACAAATGGCATTGACTTCTGCATCAGACAAAAGCTTCAGTCAGTTTTGCTTTGCAAAGGCAAAGGTTATCAGATATAAGCTTGAAATAATAATGGTTTACCTAACTTGCAGGGAGCAGTTTAAATGCATGTGAAGGGCTAGCACATAGCAAATAAAACCTTCATGATAGATCCAGAGAGAAGCTATGGAAGAAAAGAAAAAGGTTTGTATTTCCGTACTTTTAATGATACTTACCCCCTGCTTTTCTGGACAAGCGGCCTCACATTTTCTATCTAGCACTGGGACCTCCAGCCTTCCTCATCTCGATGCTTCCTCTTCCATTGCTATTTCTAGTATCTCTCCTCCCTAGGCCTTTACAGTGACCTTCCAGCTGATCTCTCTACCATCATATTAGTTTCTTCTCTTCATCACAGATATCATTTGTCGTTAATATCAGTAGATGATTATTATAACTATCACTAGGACTTCTAATTGGAGAAGGCAATGGCACCCCACTCCAGTACTCTTGCTTGGAAAATCCCATGTACGGAGGAGCCTGGTAGGCTGCAGTCCATGGGGTCGCTAAGAGTCGGACATGACTGAGCGACTTCACTTTCACTTTTCACTTGCATGCATTGGAGAAGGAAATGGCAACCCACTCCAGTGTTCTTGCCTGGAGAATCCCAAGGACGGGAGAGCCTGGTGGGCTGTCATCTCTGGGGTCACACAGAGTTGGACATGACTGAAGCGACTTAGCAGCAGCAGGACTTCTAATAGTAAGATAAAAGAAGTAACAGTAATAATGTGAACTGATTTCTGTAAATTATTGCTTTAATAAAAATAAGTTAAATGCTGTTATGTTAATATACTAATGAGGGGTTTAGAACGAGTGACTTTCCATGCACGTTGCACAGTATTTTTTTCTTATTTGGATAGAAATCGGTTTGCGTGTGTAAAATCTTTTCTAAACTTCTATTCATTACTTGTTTTGCTTTTAGAAATGTTTGTCTTCACAGTTTCAGACACATTAAGACTACTGACCAAACTATATGAGCGTTTTCTAAAATTTGCAATATTTACAAAAGCTGGATCTTGAAGATATTGCAAACCAACTTTATAGGCATAGGTACTTTTAAAATGAGTTGTTTTATCACATCCTTTAAGGGAGAAAGTTTCAGCTTTTAAATAATTGTTTGAGAGCTTTTCAAACACCTGAAGCTTTTCAGTTTATCCCAATTATATTGTTTTGCACTTTATTTCACATGAAATTAAAATTGTAAAGCGAATTTAACATCTAGCTACATTTAGTATCTATTTTAATTCTTCTTAGATGGGTCACATAGCGTTATAACTGTTTTCATTAAAGTAAGACACATTCATTGTAGAAAGCTTGGACATAAAGGATACTGAAAAAATTGAAAATGAAAAATTAATAGCAATTAAAGATATTTTAAAGAAAAATGTTTATGCCATGAATTAGCTTTCAGCTTTTGAGATGAATGAGCATTATCGGGCATAAGAACACAGGTGGGCTTTTAATTTTTCTTTTGTTTCTCATGTGTTTTATTATAATGGCAATTACAAAAATCAAATCAAATGTTTCTGCCTTGGTTTAATGCAACTATAACTAAATAGACTTAGTTTGAAAAAAGTTATGTAATTAAAGAAAAGGACTTTTAAAAACCTTTTATTATATTGGCAAACAAATCATGAATTTTACTTGTTCAGACATTTGATGTTCTGAAATTAAAGAAACATTTTAATTCTATTATTCATAGAGCATTATGTAAAAGAAAGTAAATCTTGTGAATTAAGTTTTTAGAGAGCAGATTAGGACAAATATTAACAAGAGAAATTCTTTTCTTAAAAATTTTGTTTACAGAATGATAAATGCCACAAGCTTCCTAAGTCCATTAAAGAAAGAATAAGACATCTCTTGTGTTGTAGATTTTGGAGGATTTATGCTCAAGATTTAAAATTTCATACAAATGGCTAACAAACACATGAAAAGATTCTCAACACCACCTATTATTAGAGAAATGCAAATCAAAACTACAACGAGGTATCACCTCATACCGGTTAGAATGGCCATCAAGAAGAAGTCTACAAGCAATAAGTGTTGGAGAAGATGTAGAGAAAAGGGCACCCTCTTGTTGGTGGAATACAGCTGTTATGGAAAACAGTAGGGAGATTCCTTAAAAAACTAGGAATAAATTTACCATATGACTCAGCAATCCCACTACTGTGCGTGTACCCTGAGAAAATCACAATTCTAAAAGACACATAAACCTTGTTGTTCACTGTAGCACTATTTAAAATAGCCAGGACATGGAAGCAACCTAGGTGTCCATCCACAGATGAATGGATAAAGAATATGTAGTACATATGAACAATGGAATATTACTCAGCCGTAAGAAGGAATGAATTTGAGTCAGTTGTAGTGAGGTGGATGAACTTAGAGCCTCTTACAAAGAGTGAAGTAAGGCAGAAAGAGAAGACCAAGTATCATATATTAATACATATATATAGAACCTAGGAAGATGGTAATGAGCCTATTTGTAGGGCAGAAGTAGAGACACAGGCCTAGAAAATAGACTTGTGGACACAGCAGGGGAAGGAGAGTGTGGGTGAATTGAGAGACTAGCACTGAATCATATGTATCCCCATGTGTAAAATAGAGATAGGCATGAAGATTTGCTGTATGATGCAGGGAGCTCTAGAGTGCGGTGGGGTGAGAGGTGGGAGGGAGGCTCAAGAGGGAGACGCTATACTTATACCCGTGATTGATTCATGTTGATGAATGGCAGAAACGAACACAACACTGTAAAGCAATTATCCTCCAACGAAAAATAAACAAATTTTAAAAATTGCATTAAAAAATTCCAAGTCAATTTTGAAAAGGTACATAAGAAAGAAGTTAATTCAAAACCAAATTTAATATGTAATAATTAAATAGTTATCTAAACTCCATCTATTAATATTATTCAGAATAAAATATTTCTACAAACAAAATGTATATATAGCTAGTAAGATGTTTACTAAGTTTTTTAAATTTGCCTATGAAGATAAGCTATAAAGATTAAACTGATAAGCTCAACAAGTTTTTCCCTGGTAGTAATCGAAGATAATGAATGAAAGACTGAAATTACGGTCAGTAACCTATTAGCTAAAGTGTGTTGTAAACGTCCAACATTATGCTAAAGATAATATATTCTGTTAAAAACTCAAGAAAAACTATACAGACAGAATATGGTTATGCTGTTACTGATGTATACATCTTTCTTGAGTTATCTTCACCATGGAGAGGCAGAAAAAGAATATTGTATTAAGAGGAAAATAAAGAGGACGTTAAAGTGGATTGACCCCAGGGCAGGGAGCCGCAGCGGTGAGGCTGGTTGGGCAGGGGTGCCCTCCACTCCTGGGTGTCTTCCAGCATCAGCTCCAGCCTCCTCTGAACCCCCTTCCCGGCCACTCCAGCAGGGCCTTTGCTTGACCCCCAGCTGCACGTTCGCCAGTGAAGATGATATGCTCACTGGGGACTGCAGTGGGACAGCCAGGTCACAGGGTAAGTCACCCAGCTCCGCAGGGCGGCCGGAGGGCACGTCCCTGCTGGATAGGGCCTGACGAAGCCTGGTCCACGGGGGAAGAGACTGGCAAGGCACTTCAGTATTCTTGCCTTGAGAACCCCGTACAGTAAAGAAATAACATGGCCATCAATCTACAGAGGAATTAAAGTTGAATTTTTACAAAATTTAAGAAAGTTTCAATAACTTCCAAATATATTTTATTACAGTGGTTGCAGTGGGATATTTCTTGAATTTCCTATACTAGACTTACAAAGACACTGCATAGGAAATGTCAAGCCAAAGAATTATATAGTAAATGTAAGCATTTTAAATAATATCCCATCTAGGGTCTGAAGTCTTTTATTTCTTTTCCTTTCCCTCTGATTAATGTGGACTACAGGAGAAATCTGTTGTTTCCCATTATGAATTTTAAAAAAGCAAAGGCTTTATTTTGTTAGTAGAGAACGTTGACTGTGTATTTTTTTCACATTGTGGTTGTGATATTCTTTTTGTTTTGATCTATCACTTTACCTTTAAAGATTAGGTTTGGTCTTTTATTATTGTGTAAATTTCAGATATAAAACATTATAATTTGACATCTGCATACATTACAAATTGATAACTCCCAAATGCCTACCCAACCACCCAAATGCATCGGGTGGCTCACTTTGGCCACTCGATGCAAAGAACTGACTCACTGGAAAAAACCCTGATGCTAAGAAAGATTGAAGGCGGGAGGAGAAGGGGACGACAGAGGATGAGATGGTTGGATGGCAATCACCGATTCAATGGACATGAGTCTGAGTAAGCTCCAGGAGTTGGTGATGGACAGGGAGGCCTGGCATGCTGCAGTTCATGGGGTCGCAAAGAGTCGGACATGACTGAGTGACTGAACTGAACTGATGATAGCACTTAGAAAATTATCTAATTCCCATTCTTCTGGTGATGGAGAGGCCAGTTTATTGTATAAAGTTTAATCTTCAGGCAATTCTTATAACTAGAAATGTCTTCCTAATTTAATTTAATTTTACTAATTTGTGGCTCAGATGGTAAAGCATCTGTCTACAATGTGGGAGACCCAGGTTCGATCCCTGGGTTGGGAAGATCTCCTGGGGAAGGAAATAGCAATTCACTCCAGTACTCTTGCCTGGAAAATTCCATGGATGGAGGAGCCTGGTAGGCTACAGTCCATGGGGTCGCAAAGAGTCGGACACGACTGAGTGACTTCAATGTCAATGTCAATTTGTTTTTGGTACCTGCGTGTTTGTCCTAACTTTTTTCCTTTCCTGTCATTCTTGAATTATATGGTCCAATTTCATTAATAAAACTTACCTCTTTAGTACTCAATGGGAAGAGATAGGAGCATATATTAAATAGATGATGGGCAGCTTGTGTACTTTGTATCAGGCTACTTTCTCCACTTAACATGAAACCCATAATGTCAGAAAACTTAGGCCTCCTCAATACGAGGGAAAGAAAGAGATCCAATTTTCAACCATGACTTGAGACCGTTTGATTGAAGAATGCTAACTGATGTTCTTACTTTCCACTGGAGAAGAATACAAAACTCATTATGGGCTGAAGACAGCCTATTGCCCAAGTTATAGGTATATGATTTCTCAGTCCCATGACAGTGATTCTGATATGCCTTGAAGTAAGGGATTGATGCCATGATCTTCATTTTTGAATATTGAGTTTTAAGCAAGCTTTTTCACTTTTATATTCTTATATTTTTTTCTGTATCACCTAACATAGGAACATAGGCTTACCTATATATGTTCCTATGTTAGGTGATACAGTCCTTTACTTCATGGCAAATAGGTGTGGAAAAAGTGGGCTCAGATTTGATTTTCTTGGCAGAAACAGATTTGATTTTCTTGGGCTCCAAAAGTACTGTGGATGGTGACTACAGCCACGAAATGAAAAGACACTTGCTCCTTGGAAGAAAAGGTATGAAAAACCTGGACAGCATATTAAAAAGCAGAGACACCACTTTGCCGACAAATGTCCACATAGTAAAAGCTACAGTTTTTCCAGTAGTCATGTATGAATGTGACAGTTGGACCATAAAGAAGGGTGAGCACTGAAGAACTGATGCTTGTAAACTGTGGAGTTGAAGAAGACTCTTGAGAGTTCCTTGAACTGCAAGGAGATCAAACCAGTCCATCCTAAAGGAAATCAACCCTGAATGTTCATTGGAAGGACTGATGCTGAAGCTCCAATACTTGGGCCACCTGATGCAAAGAGCTGACTCATTAGAAAAGACCCTGATGCTGGGAAACATTGAGGGCAGGAGGAGAAGGGGACGACATAAGATGAGGTGGTTGGATGGCATCACTGACTCAATAGACATGAGTTTGAGTAAGCTCAGGGAGAGGGTGAAAAACAGGGAAGGCTGGAGTGCTGCAGTTCATGGGGTCACAAAGAGTTGGATATGACTTAGTGACTGAACAAAAGCAACATAAAAATGCCTTTTAAATATTGTAAAGAATATTGCATGCTAACTGTCAATTGTGAGATAACTTGCCAGTGGTTGGCGATTGATATTATATAAGTAATGGAATCTCAAATTACTTAAAATATCAGGATAAATTCAACTTCATTCCTGTCGTCTCTGCCCTCTCCCTCCCAAATCTTTATCTGTTTTTCTGAGTGGACAAGAAAGAAATAGAGTAACCAAGCCCAATGATACAGTATTGTACATGTGAACATCACTTGTTCAATTTATTAAGGAATAAAATGACGACCGCCACTGTGAACTGAACTGAACTGTGGCAATGAGACAAGACAAAACTATAGATGAATATAATTCAATGCCACATGTTCCAAGAGACAAGAGTGAAGAAAGATCAGAGGAAAATGGAGATTCTTTTTAAGTAGCAGTCACATTGTGTTGAGGAATAGGGGAGTAGAGAGCATCCAGAAGAACTTTAGGAAAGGAAATGAAGGAAAAATATTGAGATTCATCGTAAATATTGATGGGACACAGACAGTTGAAGTAGTGTGGGCAGGGTGGAGGAGGGTGAGCCAGTTTGTTGCGGGCACAGACAACATAATACATTGCATGATAAATCTGAAAATGGAAGTTGAAGTCTGATCAGGGTGGAAGAAAGAGTTTAGATTTTATCATCTTAACAGTAGATAATCACTGAGGATTTTGGTTTTAGGGAGCAGCTTAATTACAACTGGAAAGCTCCTTAATTTCAGTCTTATTTCTGCCAACTACTCCTTTCTCATGTTCCAATCTTTATTCTTTAATTCAGTAAATATTTACCAAGGTCCTGCTATACATTGAGTATGTTCTAGGCCTTGTGACAACTCAGCACACAAAACAGACAACAACTTCTACCTTTCTGAAGCTTGCATTCTTTCCTTTCACGGAGGATCCCTTCTTTCCATTGTTAGCTTTGTTCCCTGAACATACTTCATAATTAAAAGCCTCTTTAGGCATTTAGGAATAAGAAAGATTTGGGAAGAAAAGAGAAAAGAAATGGCAGGGAAATTGGTGGGATGCTGAAAATTGAGTAAGCGGACATGTCTGAATGGCACTTTTTATTTCTTTGTTAAAAACAGAGGTGTTTATACTCTTCAGTGGTTCAGGCTGCCATAGCACAAGCCTCTTCCATTTCTACTGATGTTCAGGAAGGCACAGGCGGCAAAGGAGAAGGAAAAGAAACAGCTCAACTGCACACCTATACAGCAGCTGAATTTTTCATACCCCACCAAAGCTCTAGTGACTGAGGTGGTAGGTTTTAATTGTCTGAGCCTGACAATTCTATTACCAGGAGCAATAGAATTGATAAAGTTTTGGATGTACTGGATGTGAAAGAAAGGAGCTTCAAATAAGGTCAGGTGACTGAATCTGCCATCTCCGTAAATATAACGCTGCAAGACATCAATATTTCCAATACGACTCTTTGAGAGAAATGACATTATGGTTAGTAAATACAGCATGGTGAATATTTATAGTCTAAATTAAACTTCTGCTAAGAGGTTTGCCAGTTGAATTTGAGCTCACGGTCCTTAGATTCTGAACCACCAGGTTAAACTGACTGGCAAGCTGCTGCATCGGCTGTGGTCTTTGACGAAAGTTAGCCTGTATCTTGAGCGTGTTTGGCATGCAGTAATTGTCTAGGGGTCAGGAATGGGTTAATAAGATGGAAGGTTTTTGTGACATGTACCATAGTAAGTTGCTGGATTTTATAAAAAGTTAGGCATGTTAGTGACTTGATGTTGAGTGGGTTCGACTGCCAATATCCTAAGGGTAGCACCCTGAGATGAGTTTCCTTAATTTAAATTCTCCTAGAACATCACCTATTTTGTACAGGCATTTGAATACAGATGAGGCAAGTAGCCTCTAATCTTGTTTCTGAGTCTTTTCCTATTAATGATTTCTCATTTTATACTTTTCTGTGCTCCTTTTCTTGTTTCTTTTCTCCTTTCTCCTTGATTGGTTTATCTAGTGGTCTATCTGTGAAAGGGGCTTCCCCGATGACACTGGTGGTAAAGAATCTGCCTGCCAACTCAGGACACATGAGAGTCGCGAATTTGATCCCTGAATCGGGAAGATCCCCAGGAGGAGGGCATGGCAACCCACTCCAGTATGATTGCCTGGAGAATCCCATGGATGGTGGAGCTTGGAGGGCTACAGTCCACAGGGTCACAAAGACTCAGACAGTAGACTGAAGCAGCTTAGCACAGGACAATCATTCATGGGTTTTGACAAAGTGAGAAAATGTTTCTCAACAAAAGTGCGAGTGACAAAATGTTTCTTTCACTTACACATTTAAAGGCTATTGTATGGCTATTAATTGCCTTGATTTCAGTATTGTTGCATTTCAGGGATTAGAGAGGTCAGAGGAGAGGAAAAGAAATGAACAGCTGGTCAGTGGAGCAGACAGAGCACACATAACCTTTGTTGATGAAGCTTAGTGTCTTATACGAGCACAGTTCAGAGCACACTGAAACAATGACGACAGTGGTATCAAAGATCACTGATGACGGATTACTAATATATTAATAATAATGATGAAGAAGTTTGAAATCTTGTGAGAGTTGACAAAATGTGACACAGAGACAGGAAGTGAGCAAGTGCTATTGGAAAGGTGGCCCTGATAAACTTCTATGCAGTTACCACAGACCTGCAGTTTGTAAGAAGCGTAGCACTATAAAACGTAGTGAAGCATAGTAAAATAGAGTGCAATAAAATGCGGTATGTTGGAGAAGACTCTTGAGAGTCCCTTGGACTGCAAGGAGATCCAACCAGTCCATTCTAAAGGAGGTCAGTCCTGGGTGTTCATTGGAAGGACTGATGCTAAAGCTGAAACTCCAGTACTTTGGCCACCTCATGCAAAGAGTTGACTCGTTGGAAAAGACCCTGATGCTGGGAGGGATTTGGGGCAGGAGGAGAAGGGGACGACAGAGGATGAGATGGCTGGATGGCATCACCGACTTGATGCACATGAGTTTGGGTGAACTCCAGGAGTTGGTGATGGACAGGGAGGCCTGGCGTGCTGTGATTCATGGGGTCCCAAAGAGTCAGACATGACTGAGCGACTGAACTGAACTGAACAGATACTTTTAATTTTGTGAATATTGCTACTATGTTCTTTGATCATAATTATAATTCTGCATTTTGGATTCTACACTTTGTCTTAGAGAGCATGCTTTTTTGTATAGTTCATCCTCTTTAATATGTGTACTTTGCCATTCCTTATGTGTAGAATATAAAAAGAAATGATACAAGTGAACTTACAAAACAGAAAGAGACAGCAAACTTACGGCTGCTCGCTGGGGGAAGGGAGAGTTGAGAGTTTGGGGTGAACATGTAGACACTACAATATTTAGAATGGATAACAGCAAGAACCTACTGTATAGCACTCAGCCCTCTGCTCAATGTTATGCTGCAGCTGCATGGGAGAAGGGTCTGGGAGAGTGGGTGCATGCATACGCATGGCTGAGTCCCTTCACGGTTCAGTGTTAAGAGGCTACACACCAATACAAAATAAAGGGTTAAGAAGTAATAATAGAGGTAAAATAAAGATATTTCATACCAAAAAAGTGGTTATGGCATCTCTTTTCTTTTCATTTTCACGTGCCTGGTATGTATATGCTCATCTTTTTATTTTTACCTTTCTGCTTTGTTTTAGAAGTCTCTATTGTCAAGCTAATATGTGAATTCACCCCACTAGTATAAAAGATTTGTTTGGTGTTTTTGTATTTTAGTATATTACTGTGATTTTTTTGTTTTTACATTTTTATAGTTTGTTTTTGAAACTCGCAATATAGTTTGAATTTGTTTTGCTAATTCTTGTGTAGTTTATAGTTAATTTGTAACATTTATATGCAATTATTCTGATTTTTCCTAATAATTACACTTCTAACTGTAAATTTTTATAAGGAATTATTTTTAATGGAAATTCTATTGACTAGTTACTGTCACTCATAATAAAATAATTATATTTCAATGCTTTCTCACCTTATATCTTTCCTTTCTGTAACTGATTTCAATTAATAGAGACACTTCTCTTAGTTTTTACATTTATTCTTTTTATTATTTTATACTTTCAAGTATCAGCTTTAAATGACTTTTCTTTTCCCTATCCTGCCATAAGAGAAATGAAAATGGGAGCTTAACTTAGGAATACCTTGGACTGGAAGTTTTTGTGCATTTTTTCCTGTGTCCTGTGAACCTACAGATTTATTATTTTTGAATTTATGGATAGTTTTCTTCAACCAAAGAGTTTTTTAAAATTTTCATCTACCATTATTTTGCATTTCTTTTTTATCAACATCAATTCTGCCTGTAATGAATCTCACTTCTCCATATGTATGATTTTCTCTAATCAACTTGCTCATTTTTATCTTATTTTCTTCCTTTTCCCAATCACATCTTCCATCTTTGACTGTGTTTGCAGCATTATTTACTTTCTAAGTCTGTTTTCCGAATGGAGCTCATTTCTATGACAGCATTTTTTCCCCACCGTTTCTTTTCTAAGTTCAACGATGTGATATTTTACTTTATTCTGTTTTCCTACTATTTCTCTCCAGAGCTCATGTCCTTTTCTTTTGAGATTTTATTTTTTGGAGCACTGTATTGATTACATTTTTAAAAATTCATGATAACGTTGATGGTCACGGTTTTCATTTGTCTCTTTTTACTCGATTTACAATGTTATGTTAGTTTCTGGTGTACGACATAGTGATTCAATAATTTTATAGATTATATGCCATTTAAAATTATTTGCTCCTTTATCAATATTTTTGGGTGTGTTACTAATTTTTTCTGTTTTTTTCACTCCTCTCATTTTCTTTCGGCGTGTTAGGAAAGACTTGTACGATGTCCTTGCGTACTATTACTCATTTGTTTGACGACGTGGGTTCTAGCTGGACCGTATGTTTTCCTTGAGAGAAAGGCCAAAGCACTCTTCTACGCTGGTAGAAGTTCTCGTTAAAACATAGCATGTATGTGACTGAGATGTTTATAGTCTACTTCCTCCCAGTCCTCCAAGATTGGCAGCTCTAGGGCTATCAATGATTCAGTCTCTTCTCCAACCTGTCTCATCAGCAGACTGCTTCCTGACGATGCCGTCTGCCTGCGTGATTTCTCCGTCCATCTCTGCTGCCAGCTTCTGTTTAATGACAAGCCATTTTAGAGATGCTCGCATGTCCAGCCTGTGCACTCTCTTCTTCTTAGCTTCTGGTTATCTCCGACATTGTGACATAAGTAGGGTTTGTGTTTCAGGGTATTTTCCTCATTTTGAGTAATTTCTGATATAAAATGGGTCAACACTGTTTTAAAACCAGAAGTCTCATTTTCACTGTGGATCTTTGCTTACCTAAATCTCTTGCTTTATTTTCTGTAAATATGGTACCATGATTAGTTGTCTGCATTTATTAATCCATTAATGTATGCACAGTGTTGTATTTTAAAGCAGTTAGTCCTCTTTGTTCAAGGTTGGAGAAATAGTGTGAGGGATCATCTGTTTATTTCTAAGGCAGGAGCAGAAATTAATAATATCATTATTAACATAATGGCCTCAATACATGTTTTGAGACCTCATTACTGGGATGAGAAACAGGGTCCTATTTGTCACTGGCTATGAAATGCAGAAATACATAGGTAACTCAGTGTCCTCATATATTAAATGGTTTTAAAAAACAGCAGTATTTTTCATATAATTTTTCATATAACACATTACCTAACACATATAATGTGGTTATAATTGTGTCTG
Source organism: Bos javanicus (assembly GCF_032452875.1). Taxonomy (NCBI): domain Eukaryota; kingdom Metazoa; phylum Chordata; class Mammalia; order Artiodactyla; family Bovidae; genus Bos; species Bos javanicus. The sequence continues at coordinate 75,940,343 of NC_083881.1, read as the reverse complement.
AACATAATGGGTATTTGATAAATGTAGCTCTTATCACATCATTATTTTCACTATTGTTATGCATGCTTTTTTTTTTTTTTTTCATTAAAACTGAAAGTATTAGTAGCTCAGCCAAGTCTGACTCTGCGACCCCAGGAACTGCAACTCACCAGGCTCCTCTGTCCTTGGGATTTTGCAGGCAAGAATACTGGAGTGGGTTGCCATGTCTTTCTCCAGGGGATCTTCCTGACCCAGGGATTGAGACACAAGGGAAGTTCTTTTTCATTCAAAATGAGTTTAAATAATTATAGTAACCTCTGTTCACTAAGAAAACTTTTGAAGCCAGTTAAGAAGGAGGTGACTAAATTTTAAATTCATAACATTCTAAATGGTTAATTTTTATGAGTCTTTTTGGGACTATTTCAGTCTTCACAAGTCTGCATGAGCAATAATGCAGAGGTCCTGCACTTCATACTTTGTCTAGTTCTAATGCTTATATCTGAAACCCAGGGCTTCCTTATTATATTCTGTGCAATGTTTTTGCAAAAGGTATAGATACATGTGGACATTGGAGGCAATGAAATATATAATTTTAAAAAAACTATATGAAAGCATCTTGTTTTGGAAAATCATTTCATAGCTGCAACAGAAGCTAAGTCTAAACTTGTCATGTTGCATTTTAAAATCTAACTTTTTTTCAGCAGCTTCCCTTCTTTTCAAGATGCTAACTCACAGGAGCGGTGCAAGATGTAATTGAGAGGTAATTAAAATCAAGTCTAAATGTAAGGTTTTGAAGAAATGATGTGAATACTAATTTGGTATAGACTATGCTGAACATTTAGAAGACGTTTAAGAAAGCCAAATGTTTCAAATTTCCCCTTGATTTGATAAAGTCGAAGTGGAATAATCAACAAAAGAGTTTTCAGGTAAGAACTGATAGGAAGAATTTAGGTATAATACTCCAGTACTCTTGCCTGGAAAATCCCATGGATGGAGGAGCCTGGTAGGCTGCAGTCCATGGGGTCGTTAAGAGTCAGACATGACTGAACGACTTCCCTTTCACTTTTCACTTTCATGCATTGGAGAAGGAAATGGCAACTGACTCCAGTGTTCTTGCCTGGAGAATCCTGGGGATAGGGGAGCCTGGTGGGCTGCCATCTATGGGGTCGCACGGAGTCGGACTTTCACTTTTCGCTTTCAAGTATTGGAGAAGGAAATGGCAACCCACTCCAGTGGTCTTGCCTGGAGAATCCTGGGGACGGGGGAGCCTGGTGGGCTGTTGTCTATGGGGTCGCACAGAGTCGGACACGACTGAAGTGACTTAGCAGCAGCAGCAGCAGCATGATCAGTGAAAAGACCAACAACATTAGATGAGCATCCAATTATTTTAGAGTAGAGGTCATATTATTTGTTATCTTTTGGAATTATTTTATTGCACATATTTTTGCGCAGGGATCTTTGATATTTATTGTTAGTTCAATAATCATAAAACATATAGAAGAAAGTCAAGATTTAACTGACCCAGAAAGTTAAAAGAAATTTAGAGGTTATCAGGCACAACAATCCTCTTCACAATACTCAACATAGGGAGTAATTCAGCCTTTGATTAAATTCCACCTGAAGAGCAGGCCAGTCTAATTTGGGACATTTGTAATTGTTATAGAAACTATTGGACAAAAACTTGTGTCTCTGTTACTTAAATCCATGGAATCATTCTTTCCTCCTCTGTCACATTAAGTACAATCACTTTTCTACTGTGAACACGAGCTGTGGGTTACCCAGTACTGAATTAATATGTTCTCTGTTCTGCCCACTAGTGGCATGACAGCCTATTAAATTTTCTCTGTCATATGAACCAGAGGGTATCTTTGATTAAATCTGTTACCATCAATGGCAGAAGTGGAAACACAACTATTTTTCTCACAGTTAAATCCTGAGTGATGAAGACAGCACTTGGAAAAAAATAGAAGCCTTTATGATGTCTACCTACAGTAGGTTATCAATTATGACTCATTATTAGTTCATGAGAGTCATTTGAAATCACCTGATGTGCAGTTATGTACAGTCTAGACAGAAATGGTATGGACCTAACAGAAGCAGAAGATATTAAGAAGAGGTGGCAACAATACGCAGAAAAATGGTGCAAAAAAGATCTTCACGACCAAGATAATCACGATGGTGTGCTCACTCACCTAGAGCCAGAATGTGAAGATCAAGTGGGCCTTAGGAAGCATCACTATGAACAAAGCTAGTGGAGGTGATGGAATTCCAGTTGAGCTATTTCAAATCCTGAAAGATGATGCTGTGAAAGTGTTGCACTCAATATGCCAGTAAATTTGGAAAACTCAGCAGTGGCCACAGGATTGGAAAAGGTCAGTTTTCATTCCAGTCTCTAAGAAAGGCAATGCCAAAGAATGCTCAAACTACCACACAATTGCACTCGTCTCATAGGCTAGTAAAGTAATGCTCAAAATTCTCCAAGCCAGGCTTCAGTAATACATGAACTGTGAACTTCCAGATGTTCAAGTTGGTTTTAGAAAAGGCAGAGGAACCGGAGATCAAATGGCCAACATCTGCTGAATCATCGAAAAAGCAAGAGAGTTCCAGAAAAAGATCTATTTCTGCTTTATTGACTATGCCAAATCCTTTGACTGTGTGGATCACAATAAACTGTGGAAAATTCTGAAAGAGATGGGAATACCAGACCACCTGACCTGCCTCTTGAGAAATATGTATGCAGGTCAGGAAGCAACAGTTAGAACTGGACATGGAACAACAACTGGTTCGAAATAGGAAAAGGAGTACATCAAGGCTGTATATTGTCACTCTGATTATTTAACTTATATGCAGAGTACATCATAAGAAACGCTGGGCTGGATGAAGGACAAACTGGAATCAAGATTGCTGGGAGAAAATATCAATAACGTCAGATATGCAGATGACACCACCCTTTTGGTAGAAAGTGAAGAAGAACTAAAGAGCCTCTTAATGAAAATGAAAGAGGCGAGTGAAAAAGTTGGATTAAAGCTCAACATTTAGAAAACTAAGATCATGGCATCCTGCCCCATTACTTCATGGCAAATAGATGGGGAAATAGTGGAAACAGTGGCTGACTTTATTTTTGGGGCTCCAAAATCACTGCAGATGGTGACTGCAGATGGTGGCATGGAATTAAAAGATGCTTACTCCTTGGAAGGAAAGTTATGACCAGCCTAGACAGCATATTAAAAAAGAGACATTACTTTGCCAACAAAGGTCTGTCTAGTCAAGGCTATGGTTTTTCCATAGAATGTGAGAGTTGGACTATAAAGAAAGCTGAGTGCTGAAGAATTGATGCTTTTGAAGTTTGTTGTTGGAGAAGACTTTTGAGAGTCCCTTGGACTGAAAGGAGATCCAACCAGTCCATCTTAAATCATATCAGTTCTGAGTGTTCATTGGAAGGACTGATGTTGAAGCTGAAACTCCAATACTTTGGCCACCTGATGGAAAGAGCTGACTCATTTGAAAAGACCCTGATTCTGCGAAAGATTGAAGGTGAGAGGAGAAGGGGACAACAGAGGGTGAGATGGTTGGATGTATCACTGATTCAATGGACATGAATTTGTGTAAACTCCAGGAGTTGGTGATGTATAGGGAGGCCTGGTGTGCTGTGGTCCATGGGGTTGCAAAGAGTCGGACACAACTGAGTGACTGAACTGAACTAATGTACAGTTTGACTTGCAACTCGAAGTCTTTATTGAGAGACGTTTTCCAATGGGTGCAGCCCACATTCATGATGATCCAACCTTATATTTACCTTTTCCTAATCATAGTAGCCTTTCCTTCCCTCTACCTCCTTCAGATCAGATCAGATCAGTCGCTCAGTCGTGTCCGACTCTTTGTGACCCTGTAAATCACAGCACGCCAGGCCTCCCTGTCCATCACCAACTCCTGGAGTTCACCCAGACTCACATCCATCGAGTCAGTGATGCCATCCAGCCATCTTATCTTCTGTCGTCCCCTTCTCCTGCCCGCAATCCCTCCCAGCATCAGAGTCTTTTCAAATGAGTCAACTCTTCACATGAGGTGGCCAAAGTACTGAAGTTTCAGCTTTAGCATCATTCCTTCCAAAGAAATCCCAGGGCTGATCTCCTTCAGAATGGACTGGTTGGATCTCCTTGCAGTCCAAGGGACTCTCAAGAATCTTCTCCAATACCACAGTTCAAAAGCATCAATTCTTCGGCGCTCAGCCTTCTTCACAGTCCAACTCTCACATCCATACATGACCACAGGAAAAACCATAGCCTTGACTAGACGAACCTTTGTTGGCCAAGTAATGTCTCTGCTTTTGAATATGCTATCTAGGTTGGTCATAACTTTCCTTCCAAGGAGTAAGCGTCATTTAATTTCATGGCTGCAAGACCCAATTTAAATTCCATCATTTTCTTAAGGTCGTTTTGTCATGCACAGTGTTGGTAAAACCTGAGCAATTGAAATATGGTGACTGTTTCTTGGCGTACTAGACTCTTCTTGGTAGTGGATCTTCTTCCTTTTAAGGCAATTTCTTTGGAATGAGTTCTGTGATTTGTGGTGCCCCACTGACAAAGCCCCCAAACTTACTCCTCTTCTTTTCAGATTCTTTTCCTTACGTTTTCTTGATCACTCTGTTTCTTCCCCCAGTTCCTTGTCACTGCGATCCTTCTACTTCCTTTTTATTTTTTCTTAGTAGGTACTGAAGATCCATTAGTGTGAATTATTAGCAAATGAAAACGAGAGGTTAAGAAGGGCGAAACCTTCCAACTGTCAGAAAGCGAGGGGAAATAATTGTAATCTATGCTTCTAATGCAATAGATCGAAGAAAAACTAAAACAGTTAAGTTTCCATTAAAACAAGATGAATGTGTATATCCTACCACATGATTTTTGGTATGTTTATATATTTAAAAAGTTTAAATTCATGAGTGATATGTACCTACCTCTTTTTCTATCTATTAAATAATGATTTACTCTTTGCAGATAGCTTGTCATCTTTTAGTAGCTATCCTCTGCTTAGGCAACATAAAATAATTTATTATATGCATTTTTGGAGTGGAAAATTTAGATGATTTTGAATAGCATTTTTAGTTTCTGTTTATCAGGAAACCTGGGGATTTTGTAATAAGAAAATATCTTAGGAAGCCCATTATAACATTTTTACATGCATAATCCATGTTGGTAACAACTGTTCCCAACTGCCATCCGGGATAATTTGGGTCATTTCTGTAAAACTGTAATGAATCAGGCCTTGTTTTTAAAGAATGCAGTCTGTTCATATCTTCTTGATTTCATAAAACTATGTGATCCAAAGAGATTTTTTTTTTGTTTCAGTTATGAATCTTGAGCATATATTCAACTCCTAAATAGCAATTACTGCAAACAACATAAATGCCTACTTTGAAATTTTGACTTTGTTGATGGCGGTCTGCTCAAAGTGAGTGATGCTCTTTCATGCTGAAGTCCCTTTCTCCTCCATACGTGTCTAAGCAAGGAAAACTAGCCCCTATGTAGTCATCAGCTCCACTGACACATTTTAAGAGATTGAAAAGACAGGTTTTTTGTGGTTAGGCCACAGTTTTCAGACTTCCTCTGACTTTAACTAAAATATTCCTTCAAGAACTTCTTCTGTACATGGAGGAAAACACAATAATTATACTCTTTTTCTCACTTTGGCATTTAGCCATGGTTGATTAGAATTCTGTTGTTTGGGATGTAGGCCTTCTGATTTCTTTTGTCTTGTATTTTCCTGAGTCTTTAATTAGTGAAGTTTAAAAATAAAGTTTGTATTCAAGCTTAAGCAAAAACCCTGATATATATTAAAAAAAAATTTAAATGTCACTTTGGAATGAACCAATCTAATTTTTTTGGGGGGAAAGAGTTTATGTAAGAATATCTTTTTGCTTTCTACAAACGAGAGCAGTTTTATTATGTAAGTTTGGTGAATTTGGGGGCATAGAATTCACAATGCACTTCTTTTGGGTAAAGATCAAAAAGCAATTCTGTTTCTGAAGATATCAAAACTCTGGGAGAAGATTGATAATATATTGCCAGAAAGCTTTTCTTCTTAAATGTGCTCTATGTGCTTTGCTGGGCAGCAAATCTCTGAGAGTCTCCTAATGCTTCCTGACACATTGGTTCTCAACAGTGCAGGCTGATCTTTCAGGTTTTCTGAGTAAAAGCTTTCTATTATAATTACCTAAATCTCTGTGTATGTTCGCATGACAGCATGCAGTGGCTTATGGAAAATGATTATAAATTTTTGGTAAAACATATTCTTCTAAATCTTTAACAGAATGATTTCATTTGCTCCTAGATGTTATTCTTTGGAGATGAAGAAAGTGAGTCTTTGAAGGTTAAGTAACTTGCACAGTCCCGCTGTAGAAAGCACAGGAGCCACTGAGCCTTTTTAGTCTAGCGACAGGCTCTTTCCACCAAGCCATTGCTAGTGCTTTGGGAAACTGAACCCAGAGGATACTCTAAATCCACCCTCCCTGTGATTGAAAACACACTTTTCCCTTTTCACTTCTTTTCCCTCTTTTCCAAAGTGAATGTTCTGTTGTGAAGAACTTCTAGCTCCCATGATGGTCTCTAAATTCAGTGTCTGCAGCGTTGATGTGGACGGATGCACACAGTCTAGAGAATGTTATCAAGAGCTCATAAAACCCTTTCTAGGAATAGAGAAAAATATGTAAGCCTCTGGTAACATCACCAAAAAATTCTGCCAGAGCAGGGAATTAAGTCATTGGTGAAGAATAGATTTTCTAAGACACAGTTTATTCAAGGGGGTACTTATGACAATATTCTAAAAGATTATAAAGTCTTTTCCCTAGAAGAGAATTGTATATTTTAACAGATTGGTGGAGCAGATGGAGATTTGACATTCACTACCATAATTTACATTAACATGCTACAAGACAGACTTGCCTTGATAAGAAAGCCCAAACCACTTCAAAAATTCAGAAACAGCTTTTCATCAGTTCATTTCATCTCATTGAAACTTGATTTGATTTAGTCAACTTTGAAAAGAGGGACATCATAAATTTACACCAGGTATGATGATATATTATAGCAAAATCATTTAAAACGTCCCACCTTCAGAAAATGCAATTCATAAAAGTGATGATCTCTTATTGCCAAATGTGTCTATTTCATTATGATGTTCCCTGCTTACTGAAATAGAACAGTGAATGATGCATCTGCTCAAGGAAGCAGAGGAACATTTAAACATCTGTCCAGTATCATAACATATGTTTAAACCTGTACTGAAAATTCCTTTCTTTAATCTTGAAGCCTTATAACTTTAATGGAGTTAAAGTTCTTTGTTTTAGATTTTTCTCTATTTAACATTAGAATTCCCTTATCCTTGACACAGATAATGTACTCCTCACTTTGGAGAACTCAGTCTAATTCAAGATACTTTGTTATTAACAATATTTCAATTATTGAGAGGATTGTAGGAATAGAAATAGGATAGTCAAACAGATGGGATCTAATCATAACCAAAGTGTGAAATAATGGCCGATCATGAGAGGAAAATTATGTGGCAAGTCTTAATAGTTTGTTCAGATCATAATTAGATGTTCTATATCAGTGACTTTCTTAAAGCACATGCTCAGTATATGTCAGGGGACTTTGGTTTGCTTCATATTAATTGGACCTATTACCTAAGTCTCAGGTAAATTAACATTTTCTGGGTTTCAAAGTTAGGCAAATATTGCTCTCCTGAATTTAAACTTAATACAAACAAGGTTTGGGGTCTTAAAAATATGGGGCTGTTTCATAGCATAGCCGTAAACTGCCACTTCACAGTGGCCTTGTTTTAATTTACACAATAATGAGCTACTGGAATTTATTAAGTTGAAACATGAAAATCCATTTGTAGTAGTTTATTGCCATCAAAAGAAAATGTATATCCCCAAATCATATGCATTTTCATTTTTTTACTCTATTGTATACAAGCTAATTTTTCATCCAGTCATTTGTGACTTGTCTATGAATCATCTTTGCCAAAGTGAAGCAAGATTTATGAATTTTGACACAAACAACAACATGTGGTGAATCAGAATAAGATCAAGTAAATTAGTATGTTCAAGTCAGTTTCACATATGGCCTGGGCTTTTATGAAACTGTGCATAACTCTTGGATAATGTGCAAGAGCTTATAGCACTCTATATAAGGAAGCTATTAATTATCACCAACTACAGGAAAATGTTTTCATGAAACAAAGAATTGTTTGTGAGATGACAAACTCAGAACTCTCAAGGACTTTGGTAGGAAATAAGGTATACTGTGGATCATCTTTTAGGAAATAAAGAAACAGAGAGACTGAATGTGGCTTTATGCTGTTGTCTCCTGATTGGCATCTGTGCAGTTTCCCCAGATATCATCTTTACACAGATTCTGACGATGGATATGATAAAACTTTCCTGTGATATGCTCTCCCTGGAGCTGAAATGCATAATTCTAAACTGGGCATATGTCACTTAGCCAGGAATTGTTTCCAACTCACAACTAAATACAGGCTGATTTAGATACACTGCTACTTTGAAATGTCTGTCACAGCTCTTAAAAGAGCTCAATTGTTATTTGTTTTCTATCACATTGATAAGGATTCTGAATTATTAGTTTCTGGCCTGAAATATTCAGCTTAGACCTCTATAGTTGGATTCTTACCCAAAGCTACTAATATATTCATCAGTTATCAAAGTGATAATCTGTCTGCTTGTCTATCACCTGAATGTGAATAAATACATATAAAGATCACTATAAGGAATTGTGTGATCTGTGTCTGATGAGGAATATTGATGTTGAGCTACAGGAAAATGGTAATGAGATATCCTGTAGCCAACTAATAGGGAACTTTGTGTCTTTGGGGAAAATCACCTATTTTTTCAGTCAAGTGGGCCTTAGGAAGCATTACTCTGAGCAAAGCTAGTGGAAGTGATGGAACTCCAGTTGAACTATTTCAGATCCTAAAAGATGATGGTATTAAAGTGCTGCACTCAATATGCCAGAAAATTTGGAAAACTCAGCAGTGGCCACATTATGGAAAAGATCAGTTTTCATTATAATTCCAAAAAAGGGCAATGCCAAAGAATGTTCAAACTATCACACAATTGCACTCATTTCTCACGGTGGCAAGGTAATGCTCCAAATCCTTCAAGCTAGGCTTCAATGCAAGAACCTCCATATGTACAACTTGGATTTAGAAAAGTCAGAGAAACCACAGATTAAATTGCCAACATCCATTGGATCATAAAAAAGCAAAGGAATTCCAGAGAAACATCTACTTCTGCTTCATTGACTACACTAAACCTTTGACCTTGTGGATCACAACAAAGTGTGGAAAATTCTTAAAGAGTTGGGAATACCAGACCAGCTTACTTACCTCCTGAGAAACCTGTATTCAGGTTCAGAAGCAACAGTTAGAGCTGGACATGGAACAACAGACTGGTTCAAAATTGGGAAAGGAGTCTGTATATTGTCATCCTGCTTCAGTTCAGTTCAGTTGCTCAGTCGTGTCCATGAATCTCAGCACGCCAGGCCTCCCTGTCCATCACCAACTCCTGGAGTTCACCCAGACTCACATCCATCGAGTCAGTGATGCTATCCAGCCATCTCATCCTCTGTCATCCCCTTCTCCTCCTGCCCCCAATCCCTCCCAGCATCAGAGTCTTTTCAAATGAGTCAACTCTTCGCATGAGGTGGCCAAAGTACTGGAATTTCAGCTTTAGCATCATTCCCTCCAAAGAAATCCCAGATCTGATCTCCTTCAGAATGGACTGGTTGGATCTCCTTGCAGTCCAAGGGACTCTCAAGAGTCTTCTCCAACACCACAGTTCAAAAGCATCAATTCTTCGGCGCTCAGCCTTCTTCACAGTCCAACTCTCACATCCATACATGACCACAGGAAAAATCATAGCCTTGACTAGACGGACCTTTGTTGGCAAAGTAATGTCTCTGCTTTTGAATGTGCTATCTAGGTTGATCATAACTTTCCTTCCAAGGAGTAAGGGTCTTTTAATTTCACAGCTGTAGTCACCATCTGCAGTGATTTTGGAGCACAGAAAAATAAAGTCTGACACTGTTTCCACTGTTTCCCCATCTATTTCCCATGAAGTGATGGGACCAGATGCCATGATCTTCGTTTTCTGAATGTTGAGCTTTAAGCCAACTTTTTCACTCTCCTCTTTCACTCTCATCAAGAGGCTTTTGAGTTCCTCTTCACTTTCTGCCATAAGGGTGGTGTCATCTGCATATCTGAGGTTATTGATATTTCTCCCAGCAATCTTGATTCCAGCTTGTGTTTCTTCCAGTCCAGCATTTCTCATGATGTACTCTGCATATAAGTTAAATAAACAGGGTGACAATATACAGCCTTGACGAACTCCTTTTCCTATTTCGAACCAGTCTGTTGTTCCATGTCCAGTTCTAACTGTTGCTTCCTGACCTGCATACAAATTTCTCAAGAGGCAGGTCAGGTGGTATGGTATTCCCATCTCTTTCAGAATTTTCCACAATTTATTGTGATCCACACAGTCAAAGGTTTTAGCATAGTCAATAAAGCAGAAATAGATGTTTTTCTGGAACTCTCTTGCTTTTCCCATGATCCAGCGGATGTTGGCAATTTGATCTTTGGTTCCTCTGCCTTTTCTAAAACCAGCTTAAACATCAGGAAATTCACAGTTCACATATTGCTGAAGCGTGGCTTGGAGAATTTTGAGCATTACTTTACTAGCATGTGAGATGAGTGCAATTGTGCGGTAGTTTGAGCATTCTTTGGCATTGCCTTTCTTTGGGATTGGAATGAAAACTGAACTTTTCCAGTCCTGTGGCCACTGTTGAGTTTTCCAAATTTGCTGGCATATTGAGTGCAGCACTTTCATAGCATCATCTTTCAGGATTTGAAGTAGCTCAACTGGAATCCTGCTTATTTAACTTATATTCAGAGTACATCATGTGAAACGTGGGCTGGATGAAGCACAAGCTGGAATCAAGATTGCCAGGAGAAATATCAATAACCTCAGATATGCAGATGACACCAATCTAATGGCAGAAAGTGAAGAGGAACTAAACAGCCTCTTGTTGAAGATAAAAAGGAGAGTGAAAATCCTGGCTTAAAACTCTACATTCGAAAAATGAAGATCATGGCATCTGGTCCCATCACTTCATGGCAAATAAATGGGGAAAAAAGTGGAAACAGTGACAGACTGTACTTTCTTGGGCTCCAAAATTACTGGGTATGGTGACCGCAGCCATGAAATTAAAAGACACTTGCTCCTCGGAAGAAAGGAATGATAAATCTGGACAGCGTATTAAAAATCAGAGACATTACTTTGCCAACAAAGGTCTGTATCATCAAAGCTATGGTTTTTCTAGGGCTTCCCAGTAGCTCAGTGGTAAGAATCTGCCTGCAATTCAAGAGACCCAGGTTCAATCCCTGTGTCAGGAAGATTCCCCAGAGAAAGGCATGGCAACCTACTCCAGTATTCTTGCCTGGAGAATCCCAAGGACAGAGGACCTTGACAAGCTACCGTCCATAGAGTCACAAAGAGTTGGACATGACTGAAGTGACTGAACACACATCAATGGTTTTTCCAGTAGTTATGTGTGGGTGTGAGTATTGGACCATAAGAAGGCTGAATACTGAAGAATTGATACTTCAAACTTTTGCTGGAGAAGACACTTGAGAGTCCCTTGGACTGCAAGGAAATCAAACCAGTCAATCCTAAAGGAAATCAACCCTGAATATTCACTGAAAGGACTGATGTTGAAGCTGAAGCTCCAATACTTTGGCCACATGATCAAAGAGCCGACTCAATGGAAAAGACCGTGATGCTGGGAAAGATTGAGGATAGGAAGAGAAGGGGGCAACAGAGGACAAAATGTGTGGATAGCATCACTGACTCAGTGATCATGAGTTTGAGCTGGGACTCTGGGACATAGTGACGACAGGGAAGCCTAGCATGCTGAAGTTCATGGGGTCACAAAGATTCAGATGTGACTGACCTACTGAACAACAAGAAGTGGAGAAAAGACAGTCTTTTCAATCAGTGGTGCTGGGCAAATTGGACAGGTATACATAAAAGAAAGAAATTAGAATATTTCCTCACATCGTCTGCAAACATAAACTCAAAATGGATTAAAGAGCTAAATGTAGGACCAGAAACCATCTAACTCCTAAAGAAAAAATGTACTTAACACTTTTTAAAATAAATCGTAGAAATATTTTTTGGAATCTATTTCCTAAGGTATCTTTTAAAGCAAAGAAAACAACAGGAAGAAGAAACAAATAGAATCTAATTAAACTTAAAATCTTTTGCACATCAAAAGAAACCACTGAAAAAATGAAAAGAAAACCTATTGAATGGGAGAAAGTATTTGTGATTATATGATTGATACCTTTATCCAAAATACATAAACAGCTTATATAACTCAATATTAGAAAAATAACAACTCAATTAAAAAATGGACAGAAGACCTGAAAAATCATTTTCCAAGAAGACATACAGGCAAATGGAAAGATGCTCAACATCACCAATTATCAGAGAAATGCAATTTAAAACCACCATGAGATATCACCTCATACCTGTCAGAATGACTATCATCAAAATGCTATCAAAATAACAAATGTTGGCAAGGATACAGAGAAAAGCAAAGCCTAGTATACCATTAGTAGGAATGTAAATTGGTGCAGTTCCTATAGAAACAGTATGGAGAGTTCTCAAATTGAAAAATAAACTACTATGTGATCCAGCAATTCCCGTCCTTGGTATGTGTCCAAAGAAAATCAAAACACTAATTAAGAAAGACATATGGACCCCAATGTTTATTGCTACATTGTTGACAATGAGAACCTAAATATGGAAACAACCTAAGTGTTCATCAACAAATGAATGGATAAAAGCATATATTTACAATGGAATAATCTGTTATTGCAATGGGATAATCTGTTGCTGTTCAGTTGCTAAATCATGTCTGACTCTTTAAGGCCGCATGGACTACAGCACTCCAGGCTCCTCTGTTCTCCACCGTCTCCTGGAGTTTGCTCAGATTCATGTCCATTGAGTCAGTGATGCTTATCTAACCTCGTCCTCTGCTGCTCCTTTCTCCTTTTGCCTGAAATCTTTCCCAGCATCAGAGTCTTTTTGAATGAGTCAGCTCTTCACTTCAGGTGGCCAAAATATTGGGACTTCAGCTTCAGCATCAGTCCTTCCAATGAACATGCAGAGTTGATTTCCTTTAGGATGGACTGGTTGGATCTCCTTGCAGTCCAAGGGACTCTGAAGAGTCTTCTCTAGCACCACATTTCGAAAACATCAATTCTTCGGTGCTCAGCTTTCTTTATGGTCCAACTCTCACATCCACACATGACTATTGGAAAACCATAGCTTTGACTATATGGACCTTTGTCAGCAAAATGATGCCTCTGCTTTGTAATACACTTGCCTAGAAATATTCAGCCATAAAAAATAATAAATTTTTCTCATCTGTAACAACATGGATGGCCCCCAAGGGTATTGAAGTAGTCAGATAAAGACATAATGTGTGTTATCACTTAAACATGAAATCTAAAAAAAAATAATAAAATAAAGCAATTTATATAACAAAACAAAAACAGATACAGAGAATAAGCTAGAGATTACCATTGGGGAGAGAAGTGAGGAGGAGCAACATAGGCAAAGAGGATTCAGAGGCACAAACTACTTTGTATAAAACAAATAAGCTGCAAGGACATATTATACAGAACAAGGAATATAGTCAATATTTTATGATAACTTTAAATGCAGTATAACCTATAAAATATTGAATCTCTACATTGTAGCCTTGAAACTAATAAAGTGTTGTAAATCAATTCTACTTTAATAAGAAAGTTGACCCCTGATTGTCCAGCTCCTGCTCTGTTGATGTCCTTTCGACTTGGCAACCGTCTGCTCCTCAATCAAAGGAGTTAGGGTGAGTACACGAGGCTGAGAGGCACTGTGGGAAATCCAAGATGGCCGCTCAGTGGTTCCTGGCTTCGCGGCAAACCTCATTTTCCTCAGCATTCCTTCACGCAGCGCAGTGCTTTTCCTATACTTCACGTGGTAAATAGACATTGTGGGAAGATTTCTATAAAATTGTGAAAATGTTCTACCAGGATTGTCTGACCTTTCAGCACCACAACCCTGAAGAAAATTGTTTTTCTCCTCAGAGGTCTCACCTCTCTCCCTCTGGAGTCTCTGAACACCTGCAAATGACACATGGTACGGGTTACTGAAATATTCTTGTCATTGTCTGTATGTTTTCTGGATGCCTTCTCTTGCTGCAAGGCTCGTGCCTTCACAAAGAAAAAGAAACTGCTCAACATGTGTTTTCCGCTTCAGGGGTAGCCTCCACAAAATCTCCAGGGATCACGGCAGCCATTACACTGGGAAAATTAAAAACTTTTCAAGCTTCTTGAAATTATCACTGTCACAGTTCACTCTCAATCATTAGGAAAGACTGTCAGAGCTAATGGAAAAACTGGACTTGAGCAGATTGACAATTAATTATAGAGGATTGAATGAACTGATAAATACTATAGTCAGTTTTGTCATTTGTCTAAAACGTTACTGGTTTTTAATCTTTTGTTTTCCAAATATAGGGAACTTTTTCCCCAAAACTTACAGTCATTTGGTAGTATCTTTGTAAGCAGAATTGAAACATTCATCTTTTTCTCCCTATATGATCCCTCCAGAATTCAGAAACTCTCAGACTAAAACTGCCCTTTTCCTGAAGCTCTGCAAACTGAAATTAGATAACTTGATATAACCTATGAAGAAGATGCCACAGTTAGGTCATAGTTAAACCTCACATTTAAACAATCATGCCTGATTCTGTAGAAGCCATACAGAAAATTTACCTGAACTCCTGAGGACATCATCAGAGACATTTCAAACTGCAAAGGATGCTTCAGTGACTGACTGCTGCCTGAGCTAAGAATCTGTTTTATAACCTGGTCCAATCATTAACATTTGTTTGATTGTTTTGTTTGTTTCCATAGAAGTGCCTCTTACTAAACACCTAATTGTTTATATCATAGGCCTAACTTGGGGAACCTACCTGCGTCACCGCCTCCTGCACTGAGACCCAGTCTGTTTAACTGAAATGACCGGTTTGTTCTCAGAACTGAGAAAATGGTTCAATGAAATGAAGGACTCTAGTAACCCATTCTCTCTCTCCACGGTTACCAACTCAGCGTTTAACATATGAAACTTCCAGGTAAGTTTCAGAGGAGGTAACTGTTGAGGTTTAGAGTGGGCCAGTCAAAAATGTGCCTCAAGGAGGTGTGTTAATTATTTTGAATTAAAGTTACTGAAAGAAGCAATCAATGTAGAGGAACATGTGGACCCTCCTTGTTGTTTTCCTGAAAACAGGAAGTGAATCTCCCTTGTGGAAGGTACATTCCCTGCATCTTGGGGTAGAAGAACACCTTCACTGCCAATGGTAGATATTTGGGCCAAGAAGCCTATATAAACAAATCTTGTTACTTTTTTTTACTATCCTATTCAAGTTTTGTTTCAAGTCTTCATTAATTGAGCACCTAAAACCCTGTTTCTCTGTCCTGTCGATCCTTATAAATTTATTGTTTCTTCATCTTTAACCATCTAATAAGCAGAAATTTGTGAGCTCTCCTTAGAGAAGAATGTTATTTTTAAATAAATAAATCATAAAGGTAGTCTAATAATTAGAAATATTAAAGGCTAATATTGATATCTTAAAAAAAGTCCATGAAATCTCTGGATATTGGATGGACCTATTTAGTTTGTTGGCTTCCAGATTAAGCTACCTTCTAAGACATGGACTATTATTTGCATCACTAATTGTTATCTTAGCCCTATCTGTTAGTTTGATTGTTATGCAAACTAATAGCATTATTATTTCCAAAATATTTGAAATCTTCTGAATCTACTAGAATAATAGTGAACCAGAGATTGGAGACTATTCATCTAGTCTTTGCCTCATCACTTGCCATTGCATTCCAAAGAGGTCAACTAGGTTCAGGATCCTGATTGAGATGTGTCTACCTGAGACCTTAACCCTAAGACCCCTTGTTACTTAAACACAACTCAAGCATGAAACTCTCTTTTCTTGCTCTTTTAACCCTAAGGTAAACTTCCTGTGACAAGTCCATTTCAGCTCTGTGGGACAAAACATCTAACTGATACAAAGGCTTGTTCATCAATGCTTTCTGGAGGAAAGGTTTTAACCAAAAGGGGAAATGATGAGAATTTGAAATCATAATGGAATAATGCCTGTTTAGGCATGCGAAATGGAATTGGGCTGCCACCGGGGATCAGGTCACAGGCATGTCCTTGCACCGCTGAGGACCTGGACTTTGTGAACTATACCAAACCCAAGGACCCCAGCCACGTTTAAAATAACATCTGCTACACACAACTTTGTGGCCTTAAGGTAGTTCTCCCCTTTGTAGTTATTCAGCCATTTTGGACCTCAGCCAAGTTCTGCTCAACAAACACTGTTCCTCTTTGCCAGCTCCAGTTATAACCCTTAATAAACAGCTCATGTAACTAACTCTGACCTTGTGGTTTTTGCCTTTATAAGT
The DNA here is from genome assembly GCF_032452875.1 of Bos javanicus. NCBI lineage: Eukaryota > Metazoa > Chordata > Mammalia > Artiodactyla > Bovidae > Bos > Bos javanicus. Next base: position 75,923,762 of record NC_083881.1, on the reverse strand, counting down.
TTTCTCCATTCTTTAGTCCAATGGAACACAGTTTAAAGGTTTCTTGAATCTGTATCTCCTGGGCTGCAGTCCTAACAACCCTGAAATAAATGCCTCTTTACTTTAATCAGGTTTCTCTTTCTGAAGTTTTGGTTAACAAAGGTATTGTCTAAAATATTAAATACAATCTGCCACCAGAGGCAACCAGCTAGTGAATATTACATTCATATGTCATCCTTTAAAAAGCTTATCAAAGGGACGATGCTATGCACTGTGCATCTTTCCCTTTAATATTTAATCTTGGAAATCTCTCCCATGTTAATTATAGATCAAATTCACTTTTTCTAATGATTTCAGGGCAGTCAATTGCATTCAGATGTTCCATGTATCTACTTTTATTCTTAAAACTACTTTAATACTCAAGGAAATTTAGATTATTCCAATACTTTTGCTACCAGAAAATGACTAGTCTTTTAGATATTTTCATGGAATTTTGTAGTATTATCCTTGAGGTAAATCCTTTGAAATGGAATTGGTGAGTCAAATATATGTGCTTTTAAGGTTGTGATATATATTGTCTAATTGCCTCTCCAAAGGTTGTGCTAATTTACATTCTTAATAGTGAATGAAAGCGCCTTGGTTCCCACATCTTGGTCTGTACTTGGTATCGTAAAACTTTAACAATTTTACCAGTCTAACTGATGAAAAATAGTATCTCATTATTGTTTCAATTTATTTATATATGAGTGAGGCTGAACATTTTTCTCTAAGTGTATTGACCTTTTAAAATTTCTTTTTACTTGAGGGTAGGAAGAGAGTATTATATTCATATTACCTTTTGTTCTTATTAATATGGACCTCTTAAATATTAAAAATTATTTTGTCTATCATATATATTGCACACTTTCATCCACTTTTCTTTGGCTTATTTGCTATAATATTAAAAAAATCTGTAATTTAAGTGATTAATTGTATAATTTTAATACATGGATTATGTCTTATCCTTAGAAAATTATTCTTATCAAAGTTGTAAATACATGCACTTAAATTTTTTTTCTAAAATTTTAGTGACTTCATTGTTTAAAAAGGTTTAAATCTTTGAAACAAATAAAATGTGTTTCTCATTGCTAATTCAGTTGACTCCCTTCAGTCACACAGCTAGTGAGTGTCAAAGCCTAAACAAAAACTACAACTTTTTGATACATAAAGTCTGGTGTTTCCACTAAAGACTACAAGAGATGGAATCCATTCTGGTCAGTTTAAGCAGGGAAGGAATTTATTAATAGAGCTGACATAGCTCCTGGACTTCCTTGGTGGCTCGGTGGTAAAGAATCTGCCTGCCCAGGCAGAAGACGTGGGTTTCATCCCTAGGTCAGGAAGATTCCCTGGAGAAGGAAATGGCAATCCATTCCAGAATTCTTGCCTGCCTGGGAAATCCTACGGACAGAGGAGCGTGGCGGGCTACAGTCCATGAGATCACTAAGAGTCAGTCGTGACTTAGAAACACTTAACAACAGCACAGCTCATAGGGTCTCTATGGCTTTCACAGAGGAAACAGGGTAGCCTGGTAGTCATGAGTGCCCAACCTGTAGACCTCTGTAATGAAGATGCTGCTGCTGTTGCTGCTTATTGCATGTGGCAGTTGGGACTGCACCCCAGAAGCTCTATTACTGATGCTGTGTTACAACCTGCCTCCAGGGGAAACCAGCTAGTGAATACTATGCAAACACCTCATCCTTTAGGAAGCTTTCCACCTCATTTACCTCTGCCAGCTCACTTGCCAGATCAATTTCCCAGAGAATAGTCTCCATCTTATATTACTAAATTGCAAACTCAACTCCATATGGTGTATTTGATTGGCAAAATTTAGGCTGTGGGTGCATGGGATCCCTGGGAAGGCAGTAACTGGCTTCAAAAAACGTTGATAGCCATGGAGGTCCACTTTGGTTTCCATCCATTCCCTTCAGATTTGTCACTAAGTTTTGTGTGTTGTTGCTTGGGAACAGAGATATCTGTTGCCTACATCGTACCTGAGAAGAGTAGAATTTTATGGCACACCACTGAAGTTGGAAAGCTCTCTCATTTTTATCAAGAGACAAAAAAGAACTTTAATGTATCTTCTGATTTTGCCTCTAGTGTTCAGATGAGGCACATATACTCACAGTAGAGAATTTTCCAGCTGAATAATTTGTTTGAAGTTGCGTTTTAGAATTCTGCATAAATAGAGCTAATTCATTTATAATTCAGTTATTTTCACTCAAAACTAAATATTTGAAAACTTAGATCCAACTTAATGCACCCATGTTGAACATCTATCATGAACAAAGCTTTGTACTGCTATCCACATTCACTGAAGTTGGGAGAATTCTTTTATATCCTGTAATAACATTTTCAAATTATATAGTTTAGTATTCAGGAAGAGGATGAAAATACACAATTGTTCATATTAAAAGCATCTACTTTTGGCAACTTTTTGATAGTCTTTGGAACCAAAATATATTTACTTGCTACTATGATATAACTGAACAGAGTCATAAAGAAAAAAAAATTACATCTATAAAATTAAATAGAAATGATAAATCTCTTAAAATACCATACTTGCATATTGAATTATTGAGTGGAAAAATGTATTGACAGTAGATTTGTCAGTTTTAAGCTATACTTCTTTTTGTAGAGCTATTAAACATGAAATATTTTGGAGAAGTTTGAGCCTTACTATGTCATAATTTAGATATTCAGTTGGTGCATAAGATTTCTACCTTTATATTTACTACTTTGACTACTCTCATTTATTACTTTGACTACTTTACCATAAAAATGAACAGGTCTTAAAGAGCATCACATTCAAGTACATGAAGATAGAAATAGTCTGTAACAGAAATGCAGTAAGAAACTCTAATTTTCTTAGAGTTTTCCCTTTGGTTTTCCTTACATTTCATGGAAAATCTATTTTGAAATTGAATATATTTTAATTAAAAAATAATTATCATCAACTCTATTATCAGCTAAAATATAAGGGTTATTTAGAAGTGGGTAAAATAAAAAGCAAAGTGGGCCTGTGCATCCATCTAGTCATTTCCCCTACACTTCAGAGAAGTATTGTGGAATGTACTTTATCACAGTGGTGACTAAGATTTCCAGATTACTGATGATTTTCTTAGGCAAGATTGCTGAAATGGCTTTGGATCTTGTCTGCAGAGCAATGGTTGTGGCTGTGTAGTATTTCGGACAGAGAACATCTATTGGACTTCCCTGGTGGCTCAGATGATAAGTGTCTGGCTACAATGAGGGAGACCCAGGTTCAATCCCTGGGTTGGGAAGATCCCCTGGATAAGGAAATGGCAACCCATTCCAGTAGTCTTGCCTGGAAAATCCCATGGATGGAAGAGTCTGGTAGCTACAGTCCATGGGGTCACAAAGAGTCAGACACAACTGAACGACTTTCTTTTCTTTCAAGACTGAAGAAAAGGAAGAAGTCTGCATGTTTATAAAACAATCAATCAGAAGTATAGCCTAGAACCAGATAGTCCAAACTGGGTTCCATTACCTGGCTCTAGCAGCAGCAATAATATGTAATTGTAGTTAAAACTGACTAGTACTTTCTCCATATAATCTTCTGTGGCCAGCCTTCATATGCGTTACCTTATTCAACCCTCACAGCAACCTTGTGAAAGTGGTGCTTTTATTACTTTTATTTAAGAGATGGAAACAGTATCTTCAAGAGTTTAAAAATATACCCAATGTTATATAAGCGGAAAATGAGCTGGGATTCACATCCAGTTTTATAAGACTGCAGAGCTCCAGTTCTAAATCACTGAATTTTATGTTTTTTTTTTCAATAGTATCCTTTTATGCAATAAATATATCATTGCTCTAGATCTCTTAAAGTAGGGGGGAAAAATCAAAGTAAAATTTGTTCTATTTTCAAAGCTAAAAATTTAGTTCTTAGAAAAAGTAGACTGGTCTAATTAAGATAAATCTAGTACTGGTTATATATTCATTCATTTAATATTTATTAGACATCTAAAATAACTCAAGTCCTCTGCACATTAATATTGTTCCTTTTTCCAATAAGATTATAGTCTAATAAGAAGATATAAAGACAAACATGTATGATTAAATATCAGAGTTTTTATAACACAGATCTAATCAGAGAAAAAAAGAAGGGGGAAGGTGAAATGTGGTGGTATGTGTCAGAATACATGTGGTGATGGCTGAGGGTGGGGTTAGAGTTTACTGAGAAGAAACTCTTCATGAGATAGACGCTTGAAATAAGTCTTTGATAGCAAATAGATCTGTTCCAAGCCAACAGAAGGCAGGGCATAGGGTAGGATGGGGGCGTTAGGTAGGCTAGTCAGGGCCACACCAGGGTTAGGAGAGTCCTGGGGAGACGAGACTGGGTTAGCAAAGGGGTGGGGGCAAGGAGGAGCACTGACCATGCCAGGCACTGTGAAGTCAGGAAACTGGGTATTTTAAAAGGTGAAAAAAAGCAAAAAGTGAAAGACACACCTGGAAAGCAAATCAATAGTTTGGCTTTAATCTGTATGGTGAAAACAGTCACTGAGGAGTTTTAAGCTATGAAAAACATATAATTTAAGTTCTGAAAATATCACTTCATACAAGGATGAATTTGAATTTTGGGGGGAGCCATATGGAAATTTAGCCTAGAGAGTACAAGACAGGTAAAAGAAGTTATTTATGAGGTATGAAAATAAGTTGATAACTCCCACTCCCAAATCATGTGACCATTGTAATCCCTTACCTACAGGACTATGTTTAATTAATGCAGCACAATGTCTGGCAAATAAATACATACTCAGTACATACCTGGCACAGAAGTATGGCCTTGAGGTAATTTGAAGGAAAGAGATAATTTTTCAGTGAAGTGAGTCACTCAGTCCTTTCCAACTCTTCCTGACCCCATGAACTTTACAGTCCATAGAATTTTCCAGGCCAGAATACTGGGAGTGGGTAGCCTTTCCCCTCTCCAGGGGATCTTCCTGACCCAGGGATGGAATCCAGGTCTCCTGTATTGCAGGCGGATTCTTTGTCAACTGAGCCACCAGGGAAGCCCCATGAATTTGCAACAGGGGACAAAGAAAGAAATAAAACTTCCAAGGCCCTGTTTTTTTCTTAAAGTACATTAAAAAGAAAAAAAAAATTGTTTGTAGTTTTAATTTACATGTTAGAGTTTTGTACATATTCTCAGGGGTCAGATATTTTAATGATCTTGGGTGACCAAACCTTCCTTCCACGCGTTCTCTGTCCTGACTTTACTTGTGGTGTGACCATGTTCATTATAGTCTCAAAGAAGGAAGACAATCTTGTGATAAAAGCAAAGACAACAACCAAAACAATCAACCTGATTCCGAGCATTCCAGTAACTTTTTTGTGTGTGTACCTAGCTGTACCATTAAGTAGTTGGTTTGCATGAGGTGCTTAAAAAGGCCAAAGATAAAGATTTTCTTTTTTTTGTCTATGAAGTTTCTGTTTGTTTATTTTTTGGCCTGTTTGATGTATGTCTGGAACAATGTTGTCCAACAATGAACCAGAATTTTATTTTGCTGAGTTGTTCTAACAACAGCAACAACAAAACAACCCATGTTTTAAGAATTTTCCTTCTAGCACCTAGAATTAATACCTTTTCTATCTCTCTTTTTCCCTTTATTATAGCAATGTCCCTTTTATATAACAACAATAAATTGTTGTTCCCCTTACTTATTGTTTCTCGGAGAAACAATGGTTTTCTATCATTCAAACATCAAAACAGGGTCATTTCAACTACTTTACCTTCAAAGTTCTTTTCCAATTAATCACATAGCCTATATATTTTTATCCATTTTTTTTTCCATATCTGTGTTCTTTGGGCTAATCTTGTTCCCAAGAGGAACCTTTCATATCTCTTATCTCAATTATTATAATTGCCTTCAACAGGTTCCTTCACTTTATAACCCATTCCTTTTAATTCACATTAAACAGAGCCATGCGATTGATCCTCCAAAACCACAGCTTTGAATGTATGCTAAAAGTAATAGCAGTAACAATAGCTACAACAAGAAAATTCAATTGCGTCTCACTTTCTTCTAAATTTCTTTGCTTAGCACCCACAGCCCTTCCAGTTCTCACCCAGCTCTTTCCATGGTTGCCTTTCTCTCGTTTCTCTTTCATGCGTCTCACGTCTTTTCTCATTTTATTTCCTCGTCTTATCATCTCAGGCTTTTCCGTCCTCCTGCTTTGCTTATTTTTCTTTGTCAGAGATTGTCTTCCCCAATCTATGCCAGTTGAGATCTTGTTTATCTCTTAAGGCTCTTCCAACATCCCATCTTTTTTGTATTTCCTTCTCAGATTCCTTAATCAGCCATCTCCTTCCTACGAGCTGCATTTTGAAAACAATTTTTTTTTTTTTTGTAGAAACAAAGCAAGTTATCAAGAGTTTGGTTCTGATGCAGTTATTTTCTTCTGCATAAGTTTATTAACATACAAAAAAAATTGTAGCAACAGCCTAACTATATTTGGCTAGACTCAGAGATGGTTTGGTTGTAAATGGAATATTTTGGACCTCATAATCTTTGATCCACACCAGACTCCCTCTTGTTTATTTGCCTCCCTTCATCCCCATTCCATTTTGTCATTCTCTTACAAAATGTTTGCAGTTTTTTTGTGTGCAAATATATTTAATTTAAATGATATTCTGCCATACATCCCATTTTATTTGTTATTTTCTTGATAAATATTTCTACGTGGACATGTAACACAGTTATGCTAACTCATACTTAGTATTCCACATAGGGCTGGTTTTCAATCAGTACACAAATGTATGGTCACACAAGTTGTTAAAATATGTGCTTAGTCACTCAGTCGTGTCTGACTTTTTGCGGCCCCATGGACTGTAGCTTTCCAGGCTCCTCTGTCCATGGAATTTTTCAGGCAAGAATACTGGAGTGGGTTGCCATTTCCTTCTCCAGGGGATCTTCCTGATCCAGGGATCAAACCCATGTCTCCTGTTCCTCCTGCACTGCAGGCGGATTCTTTACTCGCTGAGCCATTGGGGAAACCCCTGTTAAAGCACAGAAATGCCTTGACATGGACTGATGAAGTCTCTCTTAGAGTCTCCTGAGGGCTCCTCTGCTATATCTCTTGATCTCTCCACAATCCAGCATCTAGAGGGATAATACCAAGTGCTTTTTTGGGGGGTGGGCAGATGGGGGTCTCCGGGACCCTGTTTCAGTGCCGAGGCAGGTGTTCACTTTGACTGACTGGGACTGATGCCACTATCTTTGTTATGTATTTCGAGCATTAACCTGGTTGGTATGAATCCACCACATTTTGCTTATCTGTTCTTCCTTTGATAGACAACTTGATTGCTTCCAAAATGCTGTTGCTACAAGCAATGCTTGACAAACATCTTTGTAAATGTCCCCTTATGGACATGTGTGAGAATTTCTTGGGATATACTGTCAGATGCAGAATTTCTGGGTCATAGGTTGAAGCTGAGTTGCATAACCACCATCTTTCCCACAGGATGAGCCAACAAAGGAAGTCCAGGAAAAGCAATTTCCTTTTAAGCAGTGTGCTGTGATTTTCACAGAATCTGTTAGATAGAAGAACTTGGTTACATAGTCATGATTAGCTGAAAGAAAAGATGGGAAATGTTGTTTATCTTGCCATGTGCTCAGATAAGTTATTACAGTATAAGAAAAAGAAATAGATTTTATATAATGACGAGCAATCTGCCACGCATGGAAGAGTTAACTCAGCAGGACAGAGTTGCTCAAATCCTGCATACTCCAGAGAAAAGATTATCTTCAGGACTGACCCTTGGCCAGCTCTTGGGAGATGAGCTCTGAGTCCTTGGAATGCCTACCTGGTAAGAGTGTTTTTGTGTGCCTGAGGCTGTAATCCATGAAGTACCAGTTTGATTAGATAAATTATGCTTGCAAAAGGATTTATGGTGAACAATTGTTTTTGCTCTGTGATGGCTAGAGTAGCTGAAGTCAGTTTTGCAAGCAAGCACTGCATACCTGTGTTACTGAGCACCCCCTACAAACCCTGGACTCCGAGGCTCTGTGGACTTCCCTGGTTGGCAAATTTTGGCACACGCTGTCGTATCCATGCAACTCCACTGATAAGGAGACCTAAAAATTTATATCTTGTTTCTCCTGGAGTTTGCCTCATGAAAACCTTTCCTCTTTGCTGAATTTAATAGGTATCTTTCATAATAATAAACCATAAATGTGAGTTTAACAGTTTTTGAGTCTGGTGGTCTTTCTAGTGGATCACTGAACCTGTATGTAGTCTTGGGGATTCCTGACACAGACTCAAATTTCTCCCTTAAAATATTGAAAAAAAATCAGCACTTTAATATACTTGCAACCAAATGAATAAATATGTAAAATTTTAATAAACAAGTTATCCTTTCCCCATTTTCAAAATTTCCGAGAATAAATTGGGTATGTGAGAAGTTGTATTAACTCTTCCAAGTCACAAGGGTACTCTGTAGCACAGTGACCCTGGCACTGAATCACATTAGAGTTTCACAGAATAGAATATATCCATACAATTAAATTGGAATCAGACTGATCAGGTCTCAGCAACTGAGGTTGGACGGGGTGGACAGGCATTGTCAAGCACCACTTTACCATGCTTGATAAGGTTCACTGCATGTGAGAGCTATCTCAAGGAGAGAATTGGAAAAATAACACCCTTTTACTACTCATCATTTGAGTTGTCATGGAAACTTTGTTTTAACTGGTTGGCATGGTAACCATGTTATCCATGATCCCAAAGAACCAGAGGGTAGGGCTAAAAATTTTGGTACATAATTCAGAAGGTTGCTGATCTTTGGTCCAATGCAGTACTTTTCTGATTTGGGTTCTCAGATTTTGTTCTATTTATGTACTTTCTTGAAAATAAAATTACCTGCTTACTATTCTGGATATATGAATCCAACTTGAGTATCTAGCACAATCATTTTGTATAATTGCCTTTGAAAACCATTCGGTTTGCTGTATAGTAATCATAGAAAAATTTTCCCTTGGGTTAATTCCCATTGCCCAAATTGTCTACTTTCTGTTCTCCATGTTTATTTGCACCCATTAAAAAGTACGCATTTTAATAATATCATATATAAAACATGCAATAAAATTATTTTGTTCTGAGTCTGTAGATGACACTGCCAAAGGTACAAGAAATAAAGGTGAATACTTGGAATAAATAGAGGCCAGTGCACCTACTAGCAAGGTCATGCACAAAACCCTTCAAGCTAGGCTGCAGCAGTATATGAATGAAGAAACTCCAGAGGTGCAAACTGGGTTTCAAAGACACAGAGGGCTCAGAGATCAAATTGCCAAGCAAAAGAGTTCCAGAAAAACATTTATTTCTGCTTCATTGACTACCCTAAAGCCTTTGACTGTGTGGATCACAACAAACTGTGGAAAATTCTTCAAGAGATGGGGATACCAGACCATCTTACCTGTTTCCTGAGAAATGTGTATGTGGGTCAACAGTTGAACTGGACATGGATCAGCTGACTAGTTCAAAATTGGGAAAGGAGTACCATCAAGGCTATATATTATCATCCTGCTTATTTAACTTCTCTGCAGAATATATGTGAACTTTGCATGTGGAATGCTGGGTTGGATGAATCACAAGCTAGGACCAAGATTGCCAGGAGGAATATCAACAACCTCCAATATGCAGATGACACCACTCTAATGACAGAAAGTGAAGAGGAACTAAACCTCTTGATGAGGGTGAAAGAGGAGAGTGAAAAGGCTGGCTTGAAACTCAACATTGAAAAAACTAAGATCATGGCATCTGGTCCCATCACTTCATGGCAAATAGAAGGGGAAAAAATGGAAGCAGTGACAGAATTTATTTCTTTGGGCTCCAAAATCACTGTGGACAGTGGCTGCAGCCATGAAATTAAAAGGCACTTTCTCCTTGGAAGGAAAGTTATAAAACACCGAGACATCATATTGATGTTTAACAGAAAACAACAAAATTCTATAAAGCAATTATCCTTCAATTAAAAAAACAAAAAATAAATGAAAAGTAGAGACACCACTTTGCTGACAAAGGTCCATATAGTCAAAAACTATGGCTTATTCTAGTAGTCATGCACAGATGTGAGAGCTGGATCATAAAGAAGGCAGTTGTTGCCATTTAGTAACTAAATCATGTCCATCTCTTGCGACCTCATGGACCATAGCCTGCCAGGATCCTCCATTTATGGGATTTCCATTTCCTTCTGTTTCCATTTCCTTCTCCAGGGGATATTCCCAAGCCAGGGGTCAAACCTGTGTCTCCTGCATTGCAGGCAGAGTCTTACTGCTGAGCCACCAGGGAAGCCCCAATAAATGATCACCAAAGAACTGATACTTTCAAACTGTGGTGCTGGAGAAAACTCTTGACACTTCCTTGGATTGCAAGGAGATCAAACTGGTCAATTCTAAAGGAAATCAACTGAAAATTCACTAGAAAGACTGCTGCTGAAGCTGAAGCTCCAATCCTTTCCCCACCTGATGTGAAGAACCGACTCATTGGAAATGACCCTGATGCTGCGAAAGATTGAAAACAAAAGGAGAAGGGGCTGGTAGAGGATGAGATGTTTAGATAGCATCACTGACTCCATGGATATGAACTTGAGAAAATTCTGGGAGATAGTGAAGGACAGAGGAGCCTGGTGTACTACGATCCAAGAGATCAGAGAGTCAGATGCTGCTTGGCAACTGAACAACCAAGGTTCAGTTCAAATTTGAGGTTGGAGCATGCGAAGCTGCATTTAGTTCAGTTTTTTCAGGCTGTAGTGATACAGCATGATTCCAGAGCAACTAGTTCCTCTGAGATGGTTAGTTTCTGAATGGCAGGATTGACATCTGGCTCATCTTCCACATCCTGACTTTGGTTTGAAGATGACTTTGCATGTAATATAAAACATATTCATGAGGAATATTTCTAACTTTTCTAGCTGGATGACACAAATTTCTGTTCCTAATGGCACCCTGCCATTTTGTGGAGTTGCCTCTCTTCCATCATGCACAGTTTTGGGGGCTGGTGTCAGTGGTAACAACCTCCTCCTGGGAAGGCAGAAGTATTGAGGACCTCCTTTTCCCTGCTAGGTGAGGGACTCGTGAACTTAAGCCTGGTCCACTGATCACCCGGAGAACTTGAATGTACTCTTAGTAGCAAGTAATGCTGGGATGGGAGGCGTGGTTGAAGGGTAACAAAGCCATCACCCGAATGTTTATGGTCAAGGTTGGTTGGCTTCTTTGGTTTCTATGGCCTGTTCTCTGCAGCCCGTTGGCTCTGCCCCTTCTCCCACTGTGAGCCTCCAGACTGTAGCAAGTTCTGCAAGCCTCCTAATATTCTCTTCATCAATCCTTTTCATTTTAGATTAGAATTTATTTATATTGCCAATAATGAAGAATCCTGCTGACAGTATATATGCGGTTTTACTAACTGACATACTAAGAAATCATGAATGAATAAATATGAGTAAATAAATACCTACATCAGGTTCTATGAAAAGTGAAGAAGATAATGATTATCTAACAGAACTCCAAAAATACTTAATTTACCTGTAAATTAATCCTTATAGAAAAAAAAATTAGCAGTCTTTACAGGAAAAAATTTAGGGGGATAATGTATTACTCAGATATGGAGAAGAATGATATGTTTCTATAGAATTTCTACAGCTGCTGCCATTCTGCTATTTATTTCTGTCAGCTGAAAATAGACAAGAGGAAGATTAAATTTAATCCAAAGCAGCCAAATGATTAACTTAGACTCCTACTTCCTAACATTCAATCAATTAATCAATCAGTTGATCATTCAGTAGACATTTATGGAGTTCTTAATATGTCTCAGTCATTTCACTTTGCCCTGTAGGTACAAGGTTGAATAAACACTCAATGATGACAACTTCCCAGTTCTAAGGAGGAATCAGTCCAGTAGTGAAAGGATAATATATAAGATGAAATAGCGTAAGCTCTGTGTTGGATTTTTGTGCAGATGTCATGAAGGCCTATGAGGGAGCACCTCTCTGGGAAGGAGGAGAGTAAGTATGTCACAGCAGCGAAGATGATGCTTGGGTTCCATACTGAAAGGGAGAAGAGATTTTACAGGTGGAAGGAATAAGGCGTAAGGGGACAGTGTTGATTAGTCATAAGAAATGTATCATGGAGGCTTAGTACAGGTATTTTGAAATAAGTGAGTGGATTGATGAATAATAGTGGGCATGTTACACCATGATTTTGAATTAAATATACTTTTAAAAGATTCTTATGGTCTCTTTTATTGATCCACATAAGCAAATTGTGAATTCAAATTCAGGAATTTCCCTGATCACATTACACAAGAGCAATGTAAATACATCAGTCATTTATGGCATAAATCTGCAAATTTTCTGTAGCAACTCAGAACTTTATCTGAAAATGGAGTTATCTGCTACGAAGAAAACTGATTTTGAACAATAACCATGTTACATTCTTATTCATTAGTATCCAGTAAAGCACATTCCTTCCCACAATTTTAGTCATTCGGCCAACTAGCACATCAATTTTATATGGCTTCCATGTCCATTCCCAACTTACTTAAGCCATACAGATGAAGTTTAAAATGAAATGTGGTAAGTTTTCTGGACTCAGCCTTAAGCACGTGTGATTTTGGAGTGTGAGGGGAGAGACCTAGGAAGCGCTGACTGAGAAATGTTCCTGTGTTGTCATCATAATGCTGCTAATGATCTTACGTTTACGGTCAACTGGAAAATATTTCTCTCCTCATATGTTTACATTTCCCCTTATTCATTTGTATTAAACTCGTGCAAGGACTCTAATGATATTCTTTATTATGTACATCACACACTCACTTTCTTTTTCCATGTTCTTTTCTGTCCTGTATCTATGACATGGGAGTTTTCCTTTAGCCAAAATCACTTACTATTTTATCAGTCCTACTTAAACAAGTGTGTAAAATGTATGCAAATTAAAGTTGACCCTTGAAAAACATTTAACTTGAAGTGGGTGCATCAGCTTATACATCTGTTTTTTTTTTTCCTTTTTTTTTTCAGCAAATGCTTACCACAGTACTATACGATTTGCAGTTGGTTGAATAAACAGATACAGAATTTTGGATTTTGAAGACAATTGGCAAAATTTTGCTTCCCTGGTGGCTCAGAAGGTGGCTCATTGTCTGCCTGCAACGTGGGAGATTCGGGTTCGATCCCTGGGTCAGGGAGATCCCCTGGAGAAGGAAATGGCAACCCACTCCAGTACTCTTGCCTGGAAAATCCCATGGACAGAAGAGCCTGGTGGGCTACAATCCGTGGGGTCACAAAGAGTTGAATACGTCTGAGTAAGTTCACTTTCTGTAAAATTTTATGGGGACTTTTGACCTCGTAAAAAGTAGGCACCCCTGACGCCTTCCTGTTCAAAAGTCAACTGTATGTGAAAAGACTGTAAGACCATTGTCACTAGGAGTTGAAGGCTTTAGTTACTGTAACTGTAATTAAATATGTCTGCTCACTTTAGAATAGAAGGAATTAAATGGGGGTAGTGGAGAAGGAGATGGCAACCCACTCCAGTATTCTTGCCTGGAGAATCCCAGGTGGGGAGCCTGGTGGGCTGCCGTCTATGGGGTCACACAGAGGCGGACACGACTGAAGTGACTTAGCAGCAGCAGCAGTGATCAAAGGGACAGCTCATGTCAAAATTTCTCAGTGTATTTGCACTTATATTCTAGGAATACAGAACATCTACTCTCTTAATGATGAATAACATTGGAATAAAGCCACTGACTTGAGTGTTATGATTTTTGCTGATATGACTGGTTGTTATCCCTACTCTTAAGAGAGTATTGTGGGTCCTGCCTGGAATATGGTAATTGAACTACAAATGTCTGCCATGGAAAACAGAATGGGATGATTTACACCAACAGTTGGGAGTTGAGGCAATGAAAATACTTAAATGAAAGGCCCCCTTGAATTTATTAATTCCCCAAAAATGTACAGTAACAGCCGGACACACCAGCTTTACTTGGTTGAGTTTGACACACTGGAATTAGGCTATCCTTCTACCCAAATGATATGAGTACTAATGACCCTAGCAAAAGGAGGAGCTGCTTATTGTAGATGGAAACAGTGAGAAAAGAACTTCTGTGAGAAGCAGCAGTCACGGTCTTCTGGGGACAAACCATCTGGGGGATATCTCTCAGCTTCCATATTTGCCTCCAGGGTGGAACTTCATGTGTGTAACATACCCAAAGTAGGTGTTTGATGAACATGCCCTAGTGAAAGTCAGCTGGAGTTTCAGTTGCCCAGAGGACTAAGTCTGAGGCAAAGACAAGCTGGATCTGTGTTTAAATAGATGCTCCTACCCCAGGCAATAACAAAGGCAGAGGAGATGTCAAGAGGACTATGTGCTCTGAACTTGACTGTGTTTGGGGAATGGGAGAAAGACTAGAAATTCCTCATTTGGAAGCAGATTTTCTCTGTTTTCCCCTGGAGTCATGGCACACATTTTCACCAAATATCTTCACAGAGGAAAACAGCTCTAAAAAGATCCCTCACTTTTCTGTTAAAAGTTTCAACATGTTTTGAAATTTGCACAACTTGTCTCAGTTTGTTCTGAAATTTAGACAGCCAACTTCTTTTTGAACTCAAAATCAGAAAGAAAGAATCTTATTCTAAAAACTTGTTTTTTTAAAACTTCTGGTCAAAATACTCTAACACTCTACTAACAACTGAGTTCTTTAAAAAAGTGATTTTGAGTGCTCTTTTGCTTTTTTCCTGTTGTAATGAAGGATATAACAGCAAGAAATTGAATCTTTTTTGATAAGTAGGACTTCTGCTCCTTAGGTTAGCAAATAAATGGTCTCTTGTTTGCTTCTCTCTCAGCTTTCTAGAAAACATGTTATATATTTATATCTTTGTTTTTTTTTTTTTTTCTGAGACTAAATTCAGGTCTTTTATTTTCCTCTTTGATTCTCTTTAGCAAATGCCTATATCCATTTAACATTTTGCCTCTTTTTTCAATTGAAATATATGTGACATATAATAGTATGGTGTAATTTTCAGGTATACTGTGTCTTTCAGAGGTGACATTTGCGTACATTATGGGATGATCACTTTGATGAGTCTAGCAACCATCTTTCCCTATACAAAGTTACTGTAGGATTATTGAGCATGTTTCTGATGCTATATGTTACATCCACGTGACTTATTTATTATATAACTGGAAGTTTGTGCCTCTTAATCCCCTTCACATATTTCATGCTCTTTCCACTCCCTTTCCCTCTGAACTTCTCCTATTGTTCTACCTATAGCCTGCTTTTGTTTTGATTAGTTTGTTTAGATTTCACATGCAAGTGAGACCATACAGTGCTTGTCCTTCTCTGTCTCACTTATTTCACTTCTTTTTAGATTCACCCATGCTGTCACAAATGCAAGATTTCATTTTTTATGACCAAGTAATATTTCACTGAACATTATATATATATATATGAATAAAGAACATATATGCATATATATGTACACACCACATCTTCTTTATCCATTCATCTATTAATAGATAGCTAAGTGGCTTTTATATCTCAAAACTATAAATAATATTGAAAAAAACAAGGTTGCATATATCTTGTTTAATTACTATTGATATTTCCTTTGAGTAAATATCCAGACATGAAATTGCTGGGTTACATGGAAGTTGTTTTATTAATTTTTTTAGGAAACTTCATACTATTTTCCATAATGGTTGAACCAATTTGCATTCATACCAACAGTATATGAGGGTTCTCTTTCCTCTACAGCCTCACCAACACTTTTTATTGGTTGTCCTTTTGAGGATAACCACTCTCACAGATGTGACATGATATCTCGCTGTAGCTTTGATTTGGAGTTCCCTGATGTTTGCTTGATATCAAGCATCTTTTCATGTACCTGTTGGCCATTTATATGTATTCTTTGGAAAAACAATTGTTCATCTCTTTGGGCCATTTTAAAATCAATTTTCTTTTTGATATTGAGTTGTAAGAGTCCTTTGTGTATTTTGGATATTAGCTCATTGTTCCACATATTGTTTGCAAATATCTTCTTCCATTCATTAAGCTTTTTGTTTTCCTGATAGTTTCCTTTGCTCTGAAAAGCATTTTTAGTTTGATGTAATCCCTTTTGCTTATTTTTGCTTTTGTTTCTCCTGCCTGAGGAAATATCCCTCAAAATATTGCTAAGATCAATGTCAAAGAGTGTATTGCCTATGTTTTTGTATATGAATTTTATGTTTCAGGTCTTTAGCCCTTTATATTTTTAAGTCTTTAACCCATTTTGAGTTTATTTTTATATACGGTATGAGAAAGGAGTCGAATTTTATTCTTTTGAAGGACTAGACAGTTTTCCCAGAATCATCTACTGAAGAAATTCTTTTCCCCATTGCCTCCTATGTTGTAGATTAATTAACTATATAAATGTGGGTTTATTTCTGAGCTCTCGATTCTGTTCCAATGATCTGTATGTTTGCTTGTGCCAGAGATATTCTGTTTTGATTATTGTAGCTTTGTAGTATAGTTTGGAATCTGGGAGTGTGATACCTACAGCTTTGTTCTTCTTTCTCAAGATTGTTTTGGTTATTTGGGGTCTTTAGTGTTTCTATACTGGAGAAGGCAATGGCACCCCACTCCAGTACTCTTGCCTGGAGAATTCCAGGGACAGGGGAGTCTGGTGGGCTGCCATCTATGGGGTTGCACAGAGTTGGACACGACTGAAACGACATAGCAGCAGCAGTCAATGGTTACTTGAATACTCACTCACAGTTTGACTTTCCCCATTTTTTTGTACAAAAATTGTATCATTATGATTTTTAAAGGCACAAATATTAACAGAGGCCAGGATTATTTGTGGGAAAGAGTGATGTTATATCTTCTATTAAACTGCATTATTCTGAAAACACAGATTCTTATTTATGCATCTTTAAGTTTATATTCACCTGTGAGGAAAGTAAATAGAGTATTTGGCTTAAGACTCCTTGGGGACAGGCCTAACCACCCATGAATAATAGCATCTTTATCTTAACAAATTAATTCCTAACCCTTTCTTCCAATGTGAATAATATCATATGGAATTAGAGGACAGTTTTTCTGTCTTCCAAGATCAGAACTGTGTGTTGCAAACACTCTCAAAGACACAAAAGTAGAGAGTACACGTAGTTAAAGTGATGGATGCAACTGATACTCAGAGGTAATTAGAAGTATCAGTCTCTTGGAATTTTTCATTTCTTCCAGCAGTAGCCATAGACTGTCTCATCAAATCAAATATTTTTCAGTATTGCATTTACACAGAGGGTCAGGAATCATGTCAGTGTGTGTCTGCCCTAGTTGGGCTGGCATTAAGTACACACAGACCAGTGCACACCTGGTTATAAATAAGGTCTTTAAGAAGTTTTGAGTTCAGCTTTGGCTTCTGGTGAGCTGTACTGATTAACAATTTTCTCTGACCTGCTTGAATCCTTGTTATGTAGACTCTTGTCTGGGCCCTCATTCCCTCGTGGCCTGCCTCTTTTGCAAGTTTCAGGGTTCCTCTACATTACTTAATAGGTAAGACTTCCAATGACTATTCTCCTTACTTTGGAACTCTTATGCTGTACTTGCTCCTTGAATTGAACTGAAAAAAGAAAATTATTTGTCAGAGTTGGTATTTTACCCTCTCTGTATAGTTTATATTCAAATTTCATTACTTCATAGTTACATCTTTATTCTGAAGATATTCTAGGGCTGAAAAGTTTTGCAGTGACTCTTAAATCAATTGATCCATAAGTAGTAATTGTAAAACTAGAAGTCTAAGGATTTTTCAACTTAAAATAGTATTTTTTTTTGACTTCTTAGTTGTTTCAGATATCCATTCTAATGGTTTGAACTCATTTTGAAATTTGCTTTTATTGTAGAGCATGTAATTCAGGCAATTCCCTAAAAAGTAAATGCTCTTAGGAAAGAAAAAAAAAAAGAAAAAACACAACTTCTCTTTGATGGGAACTCAAATTCAAAGGCCAAAGTTTATTTGTGGTGTTTTGGTTTTTAGCTTTTCATGAATAGGCAGATATGGCTAACAGCAATTCCAGGCAGATTTGACAATTTATCAGGAGACTAAGAAATGACTTTGATGCTTTTGAAAATATAGCTAAGAACGGACATCTCAACTAGGGTCATCATCAGTCAACTGTTCAGCTTGACAGTCTTTTTCAATGTTTAGTCAAGACTGTACTAGGGTATTTTTTTTCTTTGAAGAATCTTTATGATATTTTCCCTAGAGCATCTGCTTTTAAAACTTAAAAATAGATATGACATTCTAAATTTGGATCTCAAAGCATGTCTTAATTAAACTTGGTATCAGTCCAATAAGTATAATTTAATGTGAAATTAGTGACTAAAGCACTGAGAATCTTTTTAAGGTTTTTAAATAATCCATGAATTGCTAATATATCCTTAGCAATGACTGATGCAGATACAGCCCTACTTATTTTCTCTTTACTGTGTAGCTCTCTCAAAATACTTTGATCATCATTATCATCATCATGATGATCAAGAAACTCTAAGGCCAAATTAGAAACATTGTGTGCAGACCTTTTAAAGGAAGTGATCTTTTTCTAGCAGGTGACAACCTAAGAAAAATATTAGCAGTGTAGGTTATTTCAAAATATCTGCATTACAATATGATAATAGTGATGGGTGCCAAGATCCTTCCTTCATTCCATTGTGAAGCCACAGCACAGCTAAGGAGAGGTGGCAAGTTCAGTTAACAATGCATTTAAATTGCCCAAGAAGGGATACACTCAGATTTAAAGGTGAATCCATAACCTGAATTACCAGCAGTAAAGATATAATAGAAAATTATCTAAATGAGTTGTGTTTGCTAAGAAGCACCTAATACAAAACTCCAATTGTGATGAAATTTCTTTTAATTAAATTACCAGTTAAGTCAACAGTAATTTTAATTATTATTTAATCAAAAACCAATGCACTTATATAATTATAGTAAAAATCATTAATAACTAAAAACAAAAATAAAATCTGTTAACCAATGTGGTATGTCCAGAACACAAATAGAAATACTTTGAAAAGATAAGGTTCATCATATATAATGAAATACAGCAAGAATTGTGGTGAGATTTTAGGATATTTAGGCAAATTTTGCTCAAATAACCAATTAATCATCTGAAATGATGATATATCAAATATCATCTCTCTCTCTCACACACATATATGTATATATATGAAAAATAAAAGAGTCACTCAGATGTCCAAGTTTTTGCAACCCCAGGGACTGTTGCCCACCAGGCTCCTTTATCCATGGAATTCTCCAGGCAAGAATCCTGGAGTGAGTAGCCATTCCCTTCTCCAGGAGATCTTCCCGACCCAGGGACTGAACCCTGGTCTCCTGCAGTGTAGGCGGATTCTTTAGCAACTGAGTCATCAGAGAAGCCCATATGTATATAGGTTGGTTATTGGGCACAAGCTCCCCTTGGAAGGAGGTACCTTCTGAATGCAGATTTTTCTTTAGCTGAGACTAACCTGTTGTTAGGGCAATACATCCTCCCTTGAAGGAAGATTCTGGCAGATCATCTCCATGTTCATAAATACAATTCTATGAACCAGTTTAATTGATATCCTTGGACAGTGCTGGTTAGAAGGAACAAATTAGAAGGACAGACGTTGCCACATTAACAGAAATAATTTTAACCATGTTAAAACTGGGAAGAATTCTCCAAAATTAAAAAAAAAACACAAACATTTAATAGTCTGCCAAACTTAACAACTTAACAAATTCCAAAGGCACTATTACTCTAGTATAAAAGTTGATGTTCTTGTTGATAATCCTGAATCACCAAGCCAGAAAATCTATTTATCAGCTTCTGTTACTTTAAAGTTTAAGTTCAGTTATCTAGAAATATTTTCATCCTTCTTTCTATCACCTTATGCTAGTATTTTCAACGTTGGCTGTGGACCAGGTGAGGGGATATAGTGCAGGTGCTGTGGTACTTACTCTGAACTGTGGACCAGATCTGAGGCCCGCTCTCAAGAGAGACAATGAAGGACAAAGTCCAGAACTGAGCCACCTGTGGAAGGGGCCAAACTGAGGGTGGGAACCAGCTCAGGAATGAAATAGTGGATGAAATGGATGAACAAGAATTACTAGAGCAAACACATACAAGGCAAATCTGAAGGAATTTGCAAGGCAGAGGATGGGTATCCATCATGGGGATTTTTAGTACAATTTACACACCAACTTGAAGAGGGTGAAGAATACATGAAAAAGAGCTGGCGTAGGACCATACTGTGAATGATGCCACGTGAGGAAGCATTGTTAGTGAATTAGTTTTCCGAGGCTGTTGTAACAAAGCACACACACAAAAAAAGCTAGGTGGCATAAAACAAGAAAAAACTGTTGTCTCGCAATTCTTGAGATTAAAATCAGAGGCCAAGGTGTTAGCAGGGCTGTCCTCTCTCTGAAGTCTCTGGAGGAGAATGCTTCCATGCCTCTTCTAGCTTCTGGTGTTTCCTGGCAGTCACTGGAATTCCTTGGCCTATTGATGTATCACTCCAGTCACAGGGCCATCATCTTGCATTGTTTTCACATTGCTTCCCATCTGTGAATGTCCAAATTGCCCTCTTTTCATAAAGGCACCTGTCACACTAGAGTAAGGCCCACTCTATGACTTCATTTTAACCGGATTATCTCTGTAAAGACTCCATTAACAAATAAATCTTTATTTTGAGGTACTGGGAATTAAGACTTCTTGAAATAAATTTCTAGGGCCAAGATGGAGCCACTCCTGGTGGGCTGCCATGTCAGCAAGCTGAAACTTAGACTTCATGTTCCTGTAAATACTTCCCTCAACCAGAAACACAGGGTGTCCAGCCAGGCAAACCCCAACTGCCAAGAACCTGTAATGATTTCTTTGTTCTAAATAAGGTCTGATATGCAACCCCAGCCAATCAATTTAAGCCAAATGCCCTTCCCTGATTCCCTGATTGCCTTCTTTTATAAAAGCTCACAGCCCTGTTCCTTGTTTTGCAGTTCTCTGGACTCCGGAGAGGAGACACTGCCTGCTTCAAGAAGCAAAAAAAACTGCTTAGATCAGTTAAACTGTACTCTTTGAGTATTTTAACAGACTTAAACATGTCATTTTAAGGGACACACTTCAGCCCATAACAGGAAAAGTCTCATCAATCTTACTCCACGTGCTTTAAAGTTTCACAGAGTTCATTCAGGTTGTGCCATTGTGTTGTCTGTCCCTTTTAATTTTTCACTTTATAGATTTTGTCTTTTCTGGAATTTTTATGACAATTTAAATGAAAGCTGGGAAGAGTTTTCCTGGAGTTGGTATCCAGATGCCATTTTTAACCATATTGTTGTTCTGTTCTTTTGAATGTACTAATATATTTCATGGCTATTTGGCAGTTTATCTTAATATTTTTAGGAAAATGTTTAGAGGATAAATGGAAGTCAGATAAGTAAAAGTTGAGAAATGAGGTGGATTTTGGTTGTGTCACTGTAGAATCTCAAATCTCTCGATAAATCCCTTACACCATATATTTCCTGGTTGTTCTCCTTCTCATATCAAACCCTGACTGAAGCAGTTTGACAGGGGAAACAGTAGTTCAGGTTCTGAAAATCAGCTAGATTTTTTTTTTATATCCAACCCATCAAAAAAGTGAATCATGTATGATTTTGAAGGACAATCTGATGTATCACAGAAAATGATAAAGCATCAGAATTGCTGTATTCCAAAGCTGTGTTTTGGCTGGCTTTTTCTGGGTAGTTATTTTTCTTCTGTATTTGACCTAGTAAAGTCAGGGATTTACTTCAACTAACCCTTTTGTCATGGCCTGTAAATCTGTTCTGTTTTGTTGCAGATACCATGTAACAAAGTAATATTAATAAAAATATTCAAATGGACATCAGCTCTCTTAGTGACCTACAGTTTATTAATACATGAACACATATGCATGCTTTTTATTCAAAGACATTGCCTCTATTAAGGACTAAAGTGTAATTTTAAACTATAGCAGCCACCAAACAACAACCAAAAAACCCAGAAAAATATGACTCCTGCCAGACTTCCTCTGAACAATACGATGTGACTAAAATAGTTCTCTAGAGAAAAAATGCACAACAATGGCTATTTACCTAAGTAACATTTTATGCCAAAATAGCACAATGATTTATAATATTATAGGCCATTTCAGAAGTTGCTACAGGATACCTCGTGCAGATAGTGTAAATTACAGTGATTTGTGGAAGTGTAGAGTGGAAGACTGGAGCAATAAAGAAAGAAGAATAGTATTCTTTCTTGAATCATTGGGGAAAGCACAGCTCAGCACATGTCTCCAGGCAATTTTGAGTAGTACAGTGCATTGAAGTTAAAGTTTCTGAAATGTCAAACCTAAATGACGATGAGATTACATTAGAAAAAAATCAAGATGACAAGTGGCTCATTTGATGCTGTGAATAGTATCTTCATAAAATTCACTTATGGTGTGGTGCACTGGGAAGCACTTGAAGCTCTTAGGTGAAGAGGGAAATAATATTGTTAAATATCTGAGGGGAGGGAAGCAAACCAGGAGAAAGAATTGGGCTGGGCCAAGGGCCAAGAATGTTTAATTTAGGCCTCAATCGTGAGCCCCTTCCCGATTCATCAGTGACCTTCCAAAAGCTGAAGGTAGGTTGGATGAAGTAGAGAGTCCAATTTTGTCTGCTGTACAAATGAAAAGCAGAATCATCTGTTCAGGAGGTAGAGAGCACTCAGTAGGCTCACTCCAAGAAAGAGGAGACGCCTCACGCCCTTCACAGGCTCTGTGAGTGCTGCCATGTCTGGGCTTCACTCCTTTGGCCACATAATCCTGCAAATTAGGAAGTAAGGATGTGTAAGGAATGGGCAGGAATCATGGGCCATGCACACATCTATGACCTTTCTAGGTGCTTCTCTAGGCAGTTGTGAATATATGCAAGAGAATCTTTAAAATGTCTAAATCATATGAAAGAAAATGCGAGAGAGGAAGAAAAAGAAAGGGACTTTTTTTTTTCCCTTTTAGATTAGGGGGACACAGTTCACAGCCTCCTGGGTTTAAAGGGAATGTTGCACCTTTAAATTTAAATAAATTTTGAGCACTTGCAGAGCAAAATGTTGCGAATTCAGAGTAATGTATCTGGAGAAAACTCAGGAGAAAAAATAGATTGTTCCTCTAAGGAGCTCCTGGCAGACAGTATCCATACTGTTCAGGAACGATCGCTACTGTGTGTCTTTGTTAAGAACACTCACTTGTTCAGTGGGGTCTTCCTTCCAACAAGAGGCACTGAGATTTAAAGTAAGTTTGGGAAAGTGCTTCTGAAATGTATTTTCCTTTGCTTGAATGGATGATGAACCAACAGGCTGAAGAATCCAGTGGAATTTGAATCCTGGAGGTGAATTTCAATGGCTGGAAGAAGAGAAACTATCATCATCAAGACTGTTTTCAAGTTGTAGAATGGGAACAGTACTAGTTTCTTCCTGGTAGACTTTTGCAAAGATTGAACAAAATAGGGGATAATGCAATAAGAAGTCACTTAGCTTGATAATTAGAATATAGTTCACAGATGTTATCTGTCATTCAACTACTCTCATGAGAATAGAAATTCAAACAGAGATGTCATGAATTAGGCTTTTCTCATAAGGTTATGGAAGTAAACTTTGATCAAATAAACTCAAAGAGCTTGGTAGTAAGTGGAGCACAAATGGGTTTGTGACTTTCAGAGTGAATTTTGAACAGACATTAAAACACCAGGGCACTTCCTAAGCTGGTAAAGTAAATGGCTTAACGTGCAAACCTGGTTAAAATTCTTGGTAATGTAAACATTCTGTAGTCTTTCTTTATTTTATTTAGGAAAAATCTATTTTCAACAAGGAGACTCCATCTGTTTGTGAGTGCCTATAAAGGGAAAGAACTTTAAAGTTGGCAAGAGAAGATATTTTTAAAGTTCTGTGATATATAGAATGTGCTTCAAATAATTTTACCTGAAAGCCATCATGGGAATTGTTAATGCCATCAAGTCTGACAAGGATTTCTGATCTCAGTAGTTTTCCAAACTGCACGTTTGTTATGATGTTTAATTATTTCCTTGAAGAGTTGATTTCATTTAAGATGTTTTTCATTTATAATCAACAGCTGATAACATCTTGATTATTTTAAAAAACCATCTTTCAATGCTCATATGCTCTGCCCTTCCTGCTGAATATTTATATTTTTTATAAGAAGGACTGGCACAAAATTTTACTTTGATCTTTTTGGTTAATATTATTAAGAGTTTGAGTTTCCTAGGTTGTTCAGTGCTAAAGAATCTACCTGTCAATGCAGGAGATGTAGGTCCCATCCTGGGGTTAGGAGGCTCCCATGGAGAAAAATGGCAATCGACTCTAGTATTCTTGCCTATGGACAGAGGAACCTGGCAGGCTGCAGTCCATGGGGTCACAAAGAGTCAGACACAAGCAAGCAACTGAGCTCAGTGCAGCACAGAGTTGATCTAGAGTGTGGCCTCAGTGTTGCAGAAAAGAATCAAATCTGACTGTGTTGTAGAGAAGCCAATTCTAACTCCTCGTTGGAAACTGTTTCTTTGACTTCCTTTTTGTTTGTTTTGTTGTTATAATACATAATAGCCTGCCTCAGAGGACCCTGCCCCTCTGCCTCACGGTACACTGAAGTGCCTTTGTTCAGCTCATAGGTAGAAAATCTGATGCCTGCCCACCTGTGAATAGCTACAACAAAAAGAAGAGATTAACACACCGCTTCCAACAGCTGGCCAATAGGAGAGATGTTTTGCAAGACTGAAGACTATTTCACCTGACTTCCCCACTGCCTCTCCATCTCTGTTTTATCTTTAGACTTCTGTCTCTCATTGCTGCTCTCTCTGGTTCTGTGAAAGAACCTGGCTTCCAAACCCTCAACAATATGGTTACTCTGAGACATTAGTCTGCCATCTTCTCGGTCAGCTGGCTTTCCAAATAGTCTTATTCCTTGGCTTACCTCATCTCTCAGATTCACCGACCTGTTGTGGGGCAAACAGAGCAAGCTTGGACTCAGTAACATTAATTTTATGTGTAGAGCAAAGTGATTCAGTTATACATGTACATATGTCTATTCTCAAATTTATTTTCCCATTAGGTTTTAACAGAGTATTGAGCAGAGTTCCCTGTGCTATACAGCAGTTCCTTGTTGGTTATCTATTCTAAAACTCCCAACTTTCCCCCCACCCCCACCTTGTCCTTTCAGTAGCCATAAGTTTGTTTTTTAAGACTGTTTCTGTTTTGTACATCAGTCCATTTGTATCATTTTTTTTTGATTCTGCATATAAATGTGATATCATATATTTGTCCTACTCTATCTGACTTGCTTCACTCAGGGTGATGATCTCTAGGTACATTTATGTTCCTGCAAAAGGCAATGATGTATTGTTGTTTAGTTGCTAAGTTGTGTCCAATTCTTTTGTGACCCCAGGGATGGTATAGCCCACCAGGCTTCTCCGTCCATGGGATTTCCCAAGCAAGAATATTGAAATGAGTTGCCATTTCCTTCTCCAGGAGATTTTCCTGATGCAGGAATCAAATCTGCGTCTCCTGCTTCTTTATCACTAAGCCACCTGGGAAGCTTTATTTATTTCATTCTTTATAATGGCTTAACTGAATAATATTCCATTGTGTGTGTGTGTGTGTGTATAGAAATGCAACAGATTTCTGTGAATTTATTTTGTATCCTGCAACTTCACCAAATTCTAGTAGTTCTCTGGTAGCATTTAAGAATTTTCTATGTATAGTAGCAGGTCATCAGCAAACATTGACAGTTTTACTTCTTTTCTTCTCTGTTTGACATGGTTAGGACTTCCAAAACTATGTTGACTAAAAGTGTTAAGAGTGGCCATCCTTGTCTTGTTCCTGATCTTAGAGGAAATGCTTTCAGTGTTTCATTGTTGACTATGAGGTTGGCTGTAGGTTTCCCATAAATGGACTTTATTACATTGAACTATGTTCCTTCTGTGCTTACTTTTCTGGAACGTTTTCATCATAAAAGGGTGCTGAACTTTGTCAAAAGCTTTTCTGCATATATTAAGATAATCATAAGACTTCTATTCTTAAGTTTGTTAAAATGGTCTATCACACTGACGTGAGATAGGGCTTCCCTGGTGACTCAGACAGTAAAGAATCTTATATTTCTCTGAGCTTCCCTCTTAGAACTTCCTTTGCCACAGCTCACCGGGTTAAGATCATTGTGCTGTCATTTTCATCTGTGTATTTTTTTATTTCCTCTTTGATTTCTTCAGTTACCCATTGGTTGGTTGGTAGCATATCGTTTAGCTTCCATGTGTTCGTGTTTTTATTCTTGTAGTTTATTTCTAATCTCATAGTGTTGAGGTTGGAAAAAAAATTGATATGATTTAAATTTTCTTAAATGTACTGAGGTCCAGTTTGTGGCCCAGCACGTGGCCAATCCTGAAGAATATTCCATTTGCGCATGAGAAGAAAGTGTATTCTGCTGCTTTTGGATGGAGTGTTCTATAAATACCAATTAGATCAATTAAGGCCTGTGTTTTCTCATTGATTTTCTGTCTAGGTAATCCATCCAATGATGAAAGTGTGTGGGGTTAAGGTCTCCACTGTTATTGTGGTACTGTTGATTTTTTCCTTTTATGGCTGTTAGTATTTGCTTTATGGGCTTCCCTGGTGGTTCATTGGTAAAGAATCTGTCTGCCAATGTTGGAGATGCAGGTTTGATTCCTAGGTTGGGAAGATCCCCTGGAGAAGGAAATAACAACCCACTTCAGTATTCTGGCCTGGGGCATCCAAAGGACAGGGAAGCCTGGCAGGCTACATTCTAGGGGATCACAATGGAGTCAGACATGACTTAGCATCCAAACAACAACAGCAATATTTGCCTTATATATTGAGCTGCTCCTATATTGAGCATATATAAATTTATTATTATTATAACTTCTTGGATTGATCCATTGATCATTATGTAATTTTTGCTTCTTGTAACAGTCTTTATTTTAAAGGCTACTTGGTCTGATAGGAGTATTGGTACTTTTGATTTTCATTTGTATGGAATACCTTTTTTAAAGATGATTATTGATATCTATGTTCTTAATGCCATTTTGTTAATTGGTCTGATTTGTTTTTGTAGGTCTTTTTTCCTTTCCTTCCTCTTTTGTTCTCTTCTCTTGTGATTTGATGGCTAACTTTACTGCTGTGCTTATTATATTCCTTAATCTTTTTTATACATGTATCTATTGTGTTTACCATGAGGTTTAGATATAGCAATCTATATATAAACAAAATTGTTTAAAGTTGCCAGTCTTTTGATTTCAGAAGCATTTCTGAATCCTGTATTTTTACTCTCCTCTTCTCACAAGTACTGGTTTTAATATCATATTTTTGTGTGAATGATTTCCTGCTGTACGTTTGACTCTTGGTGAGCGTTTTCATTCATAATTTTCTTGTTTCTAGTGGTGGCCTTTTCTTTTCCACCTAGGAAGCTTGTTTAGCATTTGTTGCAAAGCTGATCTAATGGTGGTGATTTCTTTTAACTTTTGCTTAACTGTAAAGCTCTTGATTTCTCTGTTGAATCTGAATGAGAGCCTTGCTGAGTAGAGTATTCTTGGTTGTGGGTTCTTTCCTTTCATCGCTTTAAACATATTTGTGCCACTGCCTTCTGACCTGTAGAGTTTCTGCTGAAAAATCAGTTGATTACCTTATGAGGTTCCCTTGTATATTATTTGTTGCTTTTCCCTTATTTCTTTTAATATTTTACCTTTGTTTTTAATTTTTGTCCATTTGATTGTCCATTTGACACTCCATATGTGTCTCTGTGGGTTTCTCCATGTGTTTATTCTACCTGGTATTCACTGAACTTTCTGGAGTTGGGTGACTATTTTCTCAGCTAGTAGCTCTTTAAACATTTTATCTGGTACTTTCTCTCTTCTCCTCCGGAGCCCCTATAAGGTGAATGTTGGTGCATTGTCTCAGCGGTCTCTTAGACTTTCCTCATTTCTTTTGATTCTTTTTTTCTCTGTTCTGTTCTGCAGCAGTGATTTCCACAATTCTGTCTTCCAGCTCATGTGTTTGTCCTTCTGCCTCATTCGTTCTACTGCTGATTCCTTCCAGTGTGCTTTTTGCTTCAGTTACTGTATTAGTCATCTCTGTTTGTTGTTTGGGTGGCTCTGGTGGCTCAGATGGTAAAGAATCTGCCTTCAATGCAAGAGACCTGGGTTCAATCCCTGGGCCAGACAGGTCCCCTAGAGAAGGGGATAGGTGCCCATTTCAGTATTCTTGCCTGGAGAATCAGATCTGGGATCTTGGATCATCTTTACTATCATTTTCTGAATCCCCTCCGCCCCCTCCGCATGTATATTGCCTATTTCTATTTCACTCAGTTGTTTTTCTGGCATTGTATTTTGTTCTTTTATCTGTGATGTATTCTTCTTCTGTCACATTTCATTTAACTAACTGTAATTGTGGTTTCTGTTCTACACGGTTGTAGTTCCTGCTTCTGCTGTCTGCATCTTGGTGGACGAGACTGGTCTAATGGGCTTGTGCCAGCTTCCTCATGGGAGGGACTGGTTTCTGCCCACTGCTGGGGAGAGTTGAGTCTTGTGCCTCTGGCGAGTAGTGCTGTGTCAAGGTCTGTGTTTATTGGGCAGCTGTGGATGAGTAGGCAGCCTGTCTGCTGATGAGTGGGGCTGTGTTCCCACCCTGCTGGATGTTTGGTCTGAGGCATCTTAGACCAAACAGCACAGAAGCCTACGGGCTGTGGGGTGGGGCCAGGTCTTGGTGAGAAAATGGCACTCTCTTGGAAAGCTTGTGCCAACAAGTACCCCCCCCCGGAACTGCTGCCTCCAGGGTTTTGTCTCTGCAGTGAGCCACGTCCATAGCTACCTCCACTGTAGTCCCTTCAAAACCGCAAGCAGGTCTGACCCAGGGTCTTATAAGGTCATTGCTTTTTCTCCTGGGTCCTGGAGTATACAAAACCTTGTGTACCCTCTAAGAGAGGAGTTTCTCTTTCCCCCACTCCTATGGAATTCCTGTTATTAAACCCTGCTGACTTTCAAAACCTGATGCTCTGGGACCTCCACCTCCCAATGTCAGACACCAGGCTAGGGAACCTGACATGGGGCACAGAACTTTCACTCCTTTGAAGAACTTCTGTGGTATAATTATTTTCAAGTTTGTGAGTTGCCTATCTAGTATGGGTATGGGATTTGATTTTATCATGTCTGCACCCTTCTAACCATCTTGCTGTAGATTCTTTTTTTAGTAGGTTCCAGTATTTTTTGTTGTTGTTGTTTATGGTTATCAGCAGTTAGTTGTAATTTTCATGTTTTCATGGGAAGAGATGAGCTCACTTCCCTTAATTTTTATAATTATCCTGTAAATCCTGTAATTATTTTGTAAATCCTATAATTACTTTGTAAGTCCTGTAAGACTGAGCTATTATGATCCCTAAACAGGAACACAAATGTATGAACATGTCAGTTCAGTTCAGTTCGGTTCAGTTACTCAGTCATGTCTGACTCTTTGTGACCCCATGAATCGCAGCACGCCAGGCCTCCCTGTCCATCACCAACTCCCAGAGTTCACTCAGACTCACGTCCATTGAGTCAGTGATCCATCCAGCCATCTCATCCTCTGTCGTCCCCTTCTCCTCTTGCCCCCAATCCCTCCCAGCATCAGAGTCTTTTCCAATGAGTCAACTCTTTGCATGAGGTGGCCAAAGTACTGGAGTTTCAGCTTTAGCATCATTCCTTCCAAAGAAATCCCAGGGCTGATCTCCTTCAGAATGGACTGGTTGGATCTCCTTGCAGTCCAAGGGACTCTCAAGAAGCCCTTAGCTAGGAGTGGCTTATCGTTCTTTGTTCTTATTATCTAGATTTTGAGTCAAATGCTTCTCCATCTTGCCAGTACCTAGGGTTATTTGCTATGATTGTTCAGACTTTTGCTTATTGCCTCTCCAGACCTTGCTGTATTTAAGATTGCATGCCTGATCTAAGGGTTACTGAAGGGTTACATTGGAAATGTGACTAGTTAATTTTATTAATCTAATAAAGCTATTTGGATATAATTCTTGCAAGTCTTTAAACAGACAGGGAAATTGCTTTGGTAAATCTTTTGAAATCCTCTATTAAATCATGCAAGTTTATTTTAAGTTGACATATCTTTCCTAATAAATAAAGATTACAGATATGCCAGAATGAAATACTCAAAATAGGTCTTAATTCAAGCAGGAAGTGATTAGTGCAGTTCTAGAGAAACTACTTTAGCTGTGGCACAACAAATTATACAAATATGTGTAGCCACATCTGTGGAGAAATTTGATCCTCTTTTTCAGGTAAATACATAACCAATTCAAACAGAAGATTATATTTTTCTTATTAAAAATTACTATACACTTAAAGAATATATGTGGCAAGGGCTGTGGGTATATGTCCATGAATGTACTATTACTTAGCTCCATACATGGTAAAAGACTGAATAAAAAACAAGATTTTTTTGAATATAGGTAGTATTTTATTTATACATTATAGATAAGTAATAGTCATATGTGTATATACCAAAATATCATTGTCAATAGGGCCTGGAAAATGAGTTTATTTCTTTAATAACATGTTTATCAATACATTATCCAACTTATCAGTTGGAGTTTAAATTGCTTATAAATTAATCTTACAGTAAAAATTACTATTTGGAAGGACATAAAAATTATACCTCTGAGCAATTTGCAATAAATGAAACAATAGAATTTAAGTCAGAAGTTAGTGACAATATTTTTGTACTCTGTACTGATTTTATATTAGCAAATTTGACATAAATTGATGTAGGTGTACAGAGTGCCATATAAGTTTCCTTTCTATCCATTCCTATCCATTTCCTATCCATTTTCTATCCATTTATTTATATATGTCTGAATATATAAATAAATACATAAGTATTGTACTTCATTAGTCAGGGTAAGACTATATATGGATTACATATATTTCAGCTAATTTTAATATTACTTTTAATTATTCACATTAAAAAGATGTATATGTATAAATATATTTGAATATTAATGATTTGCTTTGTTATGCTATTATTGTAAGCATCAGTTCAGTTCAGTTCATTTGCTCAGTTGTGTCTGACTCTTTGTGACCCCATGGACTGCAGCATGCCAGGCCTCCCTGTCCATCACCAACTCCCAGAGCTTGCCCAAACTCATGTCTGAGTCAGTGATGCCATCCAACCATCTCATCCTCTGTCATCCCTTCTCCTACCACCTTCAATCTTTCCCAGCATCAGGGTCTTTTCCAATGAGTTGGTTCTTTGCATCAGGTGGCCAAAGGATTGGAGTTTCAGCTTTACCATCAGTCCTTCCAATGAATATTTGGGACTGATCTCCCTTAGAATGGACTGGTTGGATCTCCTTGCTGTCCAAGGGACTCTCAAGAGTCTTCTTCAACACCACAGTTCAAAAGCATCAATTCTTTGACAGTCAGCCTTCTTTATGGTCCAACTCTCACATCCATACATGACTACTGGGAAAATCGTAGCTTTGACTAGACAGACCTTTGTTGGTAAAGTAATGTCTCTGCTTTTTAATATGCTGTCTAGGTTGGCCATAAACTTTTCTTCCAAGGAGCCAGCATCTTTTCATTTCGTGGCTGCAGTCACCATCTGCGGTGATTTTGGAGCCAGCCCAAAATAAAGTCTGTCACTGTTTCCATTGTTTCCCCATCTATTTGCCATGAAGTGATGGGATTGAATACCATTGAAAGGTTGTTGCTGAACCACGAAAGACGCCAGGATTCTTGGCCTCTGGAGGGGAAGAATTCCATCCAGGGCCAGAGATGAGGCTTGATTGCTCAGAGCTGTTGTGTAATAGAGTTTTATTAAAGTATAAAAGAAATAGAGAAAGTTTCTGACACAGATATCAGAAGGGGGCAGAAAGAGTGCCCCCTCACTAGTGTTAACAATTAATTATGACAGTGAACCAAAAGAATGTCTGGAGGTTGTAAAGACCTTACTAGACCCACTCCCGTAATTTACATTTTAAGATAACAGGATTAGCCAGAAGGTTTTTTCCCAGAAACTGTCCTCAAGCAGGATACATTATTGTTATAAAATCCTAAGGAATGTAGAGGAAAAAATGTTTGTCCTTTCCTCCTCCTTGAGAATTCCAGACCCCTCTCTCCTTGGGGACCCCTGGACTTCTTATCAAAACTACCTTGGAACTGACTCTCTTACCATGATCTTAGATTTCTGAATGTTGAGCTTTAAGCCAACTTTTCACTCTCCTCTTTCACTTTCATCAAAAGGCTCTTTAGTTCTTCACTTTCTGTCATAAGGGTGGTGTCATCTGCGTATATGAGGATATTGATATTTCTCCTGGCAATCTTGATTCCAGCTTATGCTTCATCCAGCCTGGCATTTTGCATGATATAATCTGCATATAAGTTAAATAAGCAGGTAACAATATACAGCCTTGACGTACTCCTTTCCCAATTTGGAACCAGTCTGTTGTTCCATGTCCAGTTTAGCTGTAGCTTCTTGACCTGCATACAAATTTCCCAGGAGGCAGGTCAGGTGGTCTGATATTCCCATCTCTTTCAGAATTTTCCACAGTTTGTTGTGATCCACACAGTCAAAGGCTTTGATGTTGTCAATAAAGCAGAAGTAGATGTTTTTCTGGAACTCTCTTGCTTTTTTTGATTGTCCAGAGGATGTTGGCAATTTGATCTCTGGTTCCTCTGCCTTTTTTAAAACCAGCTTGAACATCTGGAAGTTCACAGTTCAGGTATTGTTGAAGTCTGGCTTGGAGAATTTTGAGCATTACTTTACTAGTGTGTGAGATGAGTGCAATTGTGCAGTAGTTTGAACATTCTTTGGCATTGCCTTTCTTTGGGATTGGAATGAAAACTGACCTTTTCCAGCATGAACATATATAGTTTATAGACTGTCCTTTCTAGAAACAGGTTGGCCAATGAGAGGACATGTAACACTTTATTTTATATAAATGTTTTGTATCTCTCCAGTTTTAATTTTTATAAATGTCTCGATAATTATACTTTAAAATATAAGTATATGTATTGAATTAATTTAATTTTAATTGAAGCATTCTTCTCTCTGGAATTATTTGAAATATTAATAATCTATAAAAATTATCATGGTTAATTTCATCATTATTATTATTGGTGTTTGTAATATGGAATGGATACCTAAGGTGTATCTAGAAACACCAACCTATAATATGCTATTGCTGACTATGTAATGGGAAGGGTGGGATTCATATGAAATGTATATTTGAGAAAAAGCTATTATTTAAAACATTTTCAATTCATGTGAATTTCTCAAGGCTTACCTCAGCAATAATAATAACATTACTACTAGTAAAAATGGCAATTGAGTGGTTAGGATCTTAATATTCATTTTTAAATTTAATATTCATAACAACACGACTGAGCGACTGATCTGATCTGATCTGATTGTTACCTTTATGGTGTAGATTAGGATTATGAAATTAAGATTAAGTGACTTGAACAGGATAATTTTACAAGTGTTTGAGAAGTGAGTAGACTTCTGAAGAATATCTAGAAACTGAGATAAAGCTTCAAATGTCTATCAAAGACAAATCAATGATTATGCTATTGTTCTTGGAATGAATTTTAAGATTATTCAGAATATATTGCAAAGACTAATCAAAAACATTTCATGGAAGCTGAATTTGTGATTTCCTGGATTCTTTCTGGACATATACCAGCAGATACTAGCAGATGGTTATGTAGGATCTTGAAGATTACAGAAATATTCCATGGACAGAGGAGCCTGGAAGGCTACGATCCATGGGTCTGTGAAGAGTTGGATATGACTGAGTGACTATCACATTCACTTTTGTTTTTCAGAGAAAATGAAATAAGTTTTTAGAATTGCTTATTTTGCTATTTTTTTCCTTAACATTCTTGTTTACTTGCATTAGTTGTTTTCAAGTAAGGTCCAATTTGATGTGAAATTATTATGATGTTAATTTGCTTTCAGTGCATGTTTTTTTTTTTTTTTTGCAAACAAAATACAGAAAAGAATAAAGGAGACAATGTAGAAAGGGGGGAAAAAGAACTAGAAAATAAATAAAATAAGAACTTACAAAATTGGAATCAGAAAGGAAATTGATCAGTAGGAACTTAGGACCTTAGAGAACTTTTCTTTGATCAAAACTACTTGTGAAAGGAAAAAAATCATCTAATACAGCCCCATCTATTTAAAATCCATGAAAACTTCAGTAGCTTACAATTAACTTTTATAAAGATGTACTTGGTTCTTTGAATTTTAAATGTAAGATTGGGAAGAGAACGGATCTGGAGAGTTTGTCAAATGAAGGCATATGAATTCCCAAGGGTTACAGTTGGGATGGCGAGGCGGGAGTCATGCAGATGAAGTTAGCTGGCTAGTGTAGGAAAAATACAAGATTAAATGTAATGAAAAACCTCAACAAATTTGAGTCTACAGAGTTTATAAAACTGGAGACAAGAAAATAGATTCAGTTGAAAAGTTATAGTGCAGTAAAGTTTTTGTTGAGTGACAATTTGATAAGAACTATTATAAGATAAACATGTTACTTTTGTAATGCACTGAAGTTTTCAATTCTGGCTATTAATGTTTTCCAGATGAAGTTGATCTATGAATAATTATAACTGTATATAATGCTCAGGAATCAGTCATAACCTTTTTGGGTTATGACCCATTATAGTTATGACACTAGAAAATATTTTTAAATGCCTTCAGAGATGATATGCAGAAGTAAAAGATGCATTAAGACTCTAAATCCTAGCTGTTGTTGGCAGCCTTAATTATTGTGAAGCAGAAGAAAACAAGAAAAAACATATATCATACCTTAGCAGAATATGGTGTATACT
The DNA here is from genome assembly GCF_032452875.1 of Bos javanicus. NCBI lineage: Eukaryota > Metazoa > Chordata > Mammalia > Artiodactyla > Bovidae > Bos > Bos javanicus. Next base: position 75,888,832 of record NC_083881.1, on the reverse strand, counting down.
GGTGTCTGATCATTAGAAGGTATGTTTTATTGTATGTATGTAGCCTTGGAGAGCAGTATAAACAGTCCTGTTGCTGCTGTTACATAAAAGGTTTCCAATCTAATGCAGACATTTAGTAACCTGAAAAAAAGGCTCAGGACAGTGAAAGACCAATGACATGAATTCTTCCTTTACCCAACCTGGACTCGTGAGTGCTATGGATTCTGCTGTATCTGCCTGTGCATTATTACTTCCCTCTTCAGTCCTTTGGAGTGGCTATTAATGTTTTCCAGATGAAGTTGATCTATGAATAATTATAACTGTATATAATGCTCAGGAATCAGTCACAGCCTTTTTGGATTATGACCCATTATAGTTATGACACTAGAAAATAATCCACTCCAGTATTCTTGCCTGGAGAATCCCAGGGACGGGAAGCCTGGTGGGCTGCCGTCTATGGGGTCACACAGAGTCGGACACGACTGAAACGACTTAGCAGCAGCAGCAGCTTCAGTCCTTATTGCTCACTATAGCTCACAAAGCCTCCTTCATAAGTTCCACTGGACTAAAATATCACTCTTCCTGGTCTAGGTTTCACTCTTAGAATACGTATACACGCATAGAACTGTGAACTTGAAGATTCCATATTACTTTACCTATCAGGGCATTCCTTAAGGGTTCTGCTTTGTGATGCCTCAAGGAGAGGAGTGGTCATTTGCCTCTTAAGAAGCCTCTGGTCAGCTGCCTTTGAGCCATCAAGATGCCTATGTCTCCTCTTCCAGCAGCCATTCTATCTCATATGATAGCTGTAAGCAATGTGCCTCCTCCTCCACTTCGCAGTATTCCAAGTGAGTGGGGAAAACCTGTAGGGTCTAGCATTTTTTTTTTTCAATGGTCCTTACCCCAGAGAAAACAAATGGGGCTTTTCAGGGTTGGTAGGCACCCGGGAGCCTTACTGACAGTACAGGGGACTGGAAAGAATATAGGGGTGCCATCTCTGCTGTGTCCTTCCAAAAATGTTTTTGTTCTCTAGGTTTCCAGTACTTTACTTAGTAAAATGAGCATTTTTATGAGCTCTCAGAGCTTCAGATAACAAATAGTTCAAAAATGGAAAAATACCAAGGCTTGGAGAGGTCGCTTGTCTCACCCGTGAATTGGACAGGTCTCCAGGTGCCTACCGAGAGTCAGGCTTACACCCTGTCCTTTGTGAGTTAAGTCATGCATAATTTTTACTAGGAGAATTCCTATTTAAAATTTTCAAGGCAAAAAAAGACATAATTCCCATCTTTCTTGCTCTTAAATGTATTCCCATTTTATTTTAATTTTGTAGTCTTTGGTTTACAATATTAAAGGAACTATACATTTTGAGTTAAACCTTTTGAAGTTTATATAATTTACAGTGTTTTCTTATTTTATAGAGTCAGACTAAACCAGATTATTTTTCTCAAGACCTGTCATCATAGTCATCAAATTCATAGATCTATTATTTGATCACTAATACACTGACTAATAATATGTAATCATCTCAGTGATAGCTGAGATTTAAAAAAAATTTTAGATACCAGCAGTAATTGTGACCTTTTCAACTTCAATAATGCGTTTATCTTATTATTTTAATATTTACTGGGCAAATTTCTAGCATTGATTTGAAAAAGCTAACCCATCTGTTATCTTCCTCTGAGAATTAACTTTTATGTATATGTATATTTTAAATTAATGAATATAGTCACCAGAAAAAGTTGCCACAGGCAGCACTTGATACCATTAGAAAGGCTCTGCTTAAGCCTTGAACAGTATTAAATGAAGTCCTTATGTTAAATCAAATTTACTCCTATGTAAGCTACTTCTATGTTTTTATTATTATTGTGCAAAAATTCTTGTATGTACTCAAAATCATATTTCAGTGTCAGTGAAAATAAATGTCAAATGTAATTTTGTCAAAAAACGGCAGTCTCTACTGTACAGAAAAAAGTTACTCTAAGATGGTTTCTTTTTAGCAGCCTAGGAACTACAGTAGCTGGGAGTTAAAAGATCAGATTAATTTAGAATCAATGGGATGAGATATGAGCTACCCTCTGTAGTGTCTCCCAAGGACACTTAACTTGTGTGAAGTGATTAAAAGATGAAAAATCAGCAGCAATTTAGATCTCAGAACTGAATAGAACATAATGGAAAGGCACGGGGCTCCCGATCGTCCCTTTAGAGTTTCCTGCTTCATGTGCTGTGTGTGACTTCTCTTTAGATACGTGTCCGGCTTGCTTACTAGCTGTGCCTTTGTGCTAACTCTAACAAGTCAGCAATTTCCCCTATTAAACTCTGCTGAAACAATGATCTCATGAAAGTGTGTGTGAAGATGCTTTCAACCCAAATATGACTGAACCTGAATTATAAAGGAGATATAAGAAGGAGCTACTCAAAATGCAACAGACATAAATAGGAAGGTGCAGTTAAGGACCTTAAAGAAAGTCTAGGCATTATATACATTCCAGTTCACTTAGGGTCAGCTTAGCTATGTTATGTTTAGTGAGTCACGCCTACCTTCTCTATAAATTTCGTATGTGGATAACATTTATTGAGGGCTTTCTATAGGCAGTGTGTAAATATTTTGCACGTTATGTTGTTATTTCATTTATTTTCTACAAGAACCCTGAGCTCTGTGGCAAGCAGAATGATGGCCTGCTTACCACAAAGATCCACGTCCTAATCCCTTGAACTATGAGTATGCCGTGTTACTTGGCACATGGACTTAAGGTTACAGATGAAATTGAGGCTGTTAATCAGCTGACTTTGAGACGGGACAGTGTTCTGGAATATCTGGTGGGCCCATCATAATCTGAAGGGTCCTTATAAGTGGAAGAGGGAAGCCTGTGCAGCAGATACAGGATGAGAAAGGCTGGATTGGCTATTGCTGACTTTGAAGATAGAAGGAGTCGGTAAGCCAAAGAATTCGGGTGGCCCCTAGAAGCTGGAAAAGAAATGGGTTCTTCTCTAGAGTTTGTGTGGAGAAGGCAATGGCACCCCACTCCAGCACTCTTGCCTGGAAAATCCCATGGACGGAGGAGCCTGGTGGGCTGCAGTCCACTGGGTCGCTAAGAGTCGGACATGACTGAGCGACTTCACTTTCACTTTTCACTTTCATGCATTGGAGGAGGAAATGGCAACCCACTCCAGTGTTCTTGCCTGGAGAATCCCAGGGACGGGGGAGCCTGGTGGGCTGCCGTCTATGGGGTCGCACAGAGTCAGACACGACTGAGGTGACTTGGCAGCTAGAGTTTGTAGAAGGAATGCAGTCCTGCTGACAATATGATTTTAGCTTAGTGAGACCTGTTTCAGACTTCTGACTTAGAGAAGTCTGAACAAAGATAAAAAGTTGTGTTGCTTTAAGCCAGCAGGTCGGTGGTAATTTGTTACAGTGGCAACACAAATCCAGCACATGCTGTATTGTACAGTTAGGGACAGGGAGGCTTAGGCGTCACACTAGTGTTCACGTAGTTGTCAAGTGGTGGAGATTATTCACAGTATCGTCCTTGTTATGAGTTTCCTCTACTCATAAACCAGCAACAAAGTCAGCCGCGCTTTGGCTTCCTCCTTGCCCACCACCCTGAAATCCCTCACACAGTTTACCACTTAAATGATGGTGAGGCATTTGTTTGAATTTTGCCATCTACCTCGACACTCTTGATTTAAGGAAGAGAATATATCACACATCTTTAAATACCCGCCTCCCCCGCCCCAGTGCCATCTCCTTGGCTCTGAAATTCAGACTCACAAACACTCCAGTAGTTAAGCTTCTTAACTCACTTACAAATATTTTCTTTGAAACTTTCAAGCCTTTTACAATCTTTTTGACTTGTATCTCTGGATTCTTCATAATCCAGGAAAGAGATGATTGTTCTCAAAAGCAAAAATGTCATACCACTTTTTATGCTGGATAAGTTTTCTTTAAAAAATCTTACATGTTAGCTAAAGCTGCAGTAGTTTTACCACCTATGTGAAATAGCATCTAATCTAGGGACGCATTAGATCCGTTATTATTAAGCCGTTGATTTTCTGAAGAGACAAAAGGAAGAAAAAAGTTAAAAATTTTTGGTTTTTTTTAAGGAGACAGAGCGCTCTCCTTTATCATTTGGCTAGAGGAAACCATTTCACACCTATAATTAGTATGGTCCAGTTAGCTACCTTTGTTTGGGTTAATAAGTTATACCTTTTTTTTATTCATACTTATTAGATTTATCCTTTTCAGAAAGGACAATTCCAAAAGTGTGCTTTGCATTTTGTACTGGTTTATCTGATAATTTCTGCACTTTAACAAAAGGGTTTGTTTGTTTGCTTTCCCAGTAACAAATGGCTTTCAGGTTCAAAAGATGTCAGTGGGTACATTTTGCTTGTTGCAACATATGGGGATGTAGAAGGAAACAAGAAAAGATCAGAGACGCTTGAAGGAACTTAGAACAAGATACTACCCCTAAATGAATGCTTTCCTTTGCTTTTTTTTTCATTTTAAGGGCATATGAAAAAAACGGTGTCATCATTACTAACTTTTCAACTGCATTTCCTGTATCTCGAGAGTTGTTATTTCTCTCATAGCAAAATCTTAAAAGACCCTCAGAATGTATATTTATCTGTCAGGGGGAATATTACTCCATTTTAAAGTTCCACACTATGCAAATCCTAGGAGTCCAAGTAAGAGAAAGAGGGTTGGGGCTTGTCTGTGGAGAAGCAGACTTTGTAATGTGTAAAGAAAGCAAGGCTGAGAAACAGCTGAGAAAGACGAGAATGGGTATTCCAAGAAGGGATAAAAGATGGAAAAAGTGGTCGAGTTATTGTGTGTGTCTCTGGGGGAATGTAATCAATCATCATCCTAATGGAACATAACATCAGACAGTTTAGGAAAAGAAATATTGGAAAGTTGTTTTCTCTACTTTGTTTCAGTTTAAAAGTCACTTAAATTTTTCTTTAAGTCCCAAAGGAGAAAGGATGAATATTTTATTGAAAAAGTAGACTTTCTACTTTGGTCCTCAATGTGCTTATACCTTCTGTTAGAAAATCTTGAATGGCCTTTAGAAATGAAGTTACCGCAATTTAAGTGAAAAAAAGTGGAAGTGTTAGTCGCTCAGTCGTGTCCAACTCTTTGTGACCCCATGGACTGTAGCCCACCAGGTCTCTCGGTCCATGGAATTCTCCAGGCAGGAACACATGAGTGAATGGCCTTTTCCTTCTCCATGGGATCTTCCGGACCAGGGATTGAACCCAGGTCTCCTGCATGGCAACTTAAACTTGAGTTTAATCGTGACTGCGGTGTTCAGGCAGGAGACCTCGAAGTAAATTGCAGCTCATCACAGGTCAGGTCTCTGTAGAGGTCACTCTGGGTCACCCCCGGTCTCAGGCTATTTACTGCTCTGCTCCCGGCAGTCAGCTCTGCAGTAGCTCCTGCTTTAGTCCTCTGGTATTGCCCCTCCAGCCGTCTGCGTCCTCTGTCACCTTCCTCCCAATATACATTGTGGGCCACATTTTCTTGGTGATATGATGATTTAAAAGTAGATCATAGTAACTCTCTGCTCAAAAATTATCAGGGCCCTACTCTCCTCCAAAACTTAGATCACAATTCATTTCCCTCAATCTGACATTTAAAATTTTCATGATTGGGCTTAAGTCTGTCTCTCATGTCATAAACTTTACACTTGATAAAGGGTAAAATGCAGCTAAAATGATTTGATTGATGTTCTTGAAAGCTACCTGCAACACTTCTCAGGAGGATGAGAGAGCTTACTAGGAGTAAACATTCGTGTGACCCTATTTGGCAACTGCCCTCAGAAGACTGTAGGATAGAATCACAACCTTCCAGAAGGGCAGAATCAGGTGCTGCCCTTTTGTGGAAGCAGTTCTCACAGCTGCCAGGGCAGCAGCCCGCAGAGTCCTCTTTGGCCCCCAGGATCAAGGTAATGAGAGTCACAAAGGGCACGGGCAAAATAGTCCTGCCTTAAAAGCCTCATATGAAGAGGAGCTAAAGAGCCTCTTGAAAGTGAAAGAGGAGAGTAAAAAAGCTGGCTTAAAACTCAACATTCAAAAAACAAACATCATGGCATCCTGTTCCATCGCTTCATGGCAAATAAATGTCATGTTTCCCCAAATAAATGGGGAAACAATGGAAACAGAGACAGACTTTATTTCTGGGGGCTCCAAAATCACTGCAGATGGTGACTGCAGCCATGAAATTAAAAGACGCTTGCTCCTTGGAAGAAAAGCTATGACCAACTTAGACAACATATTAAAAAGCAGAGACATTACTTTGCCAATAAATGTCCATCTAGTCAAAGCTATGGTTTTTCCAGTAGTCATGTATAGATGTGAGTGAAAGTGAAGTCCCTCAGTGGTGTCTGACCCTCATCGACCCCATGGACTGCAGCCTTCCAGGCTCCTCCGTCCATGGGATTTTGCAAGCAAGAGTACTGGAGTGGGGTGCCATTGCCTTCTCCGATGGATGTGAGAGTTGGACCTAAAGAAAGCTGAGCACCGAAGAATTGATGCTTTTAAACTGTGGTGTTGGAGAAGACTCTTGAGAATCCCTTGGACTGCAAGGAGATCCAACCAGTCCATCCTAAAGGAAATCAGTCCTGAATATTCATTGGAAGGACTGATGTTGAAGCTGAAACTCCAATCCTTTGGCCACCTGATGTGAAGAACTGACTCATTTGGAAAGACCCTGATGCTGAGAAAAATTTGTTTGTCTAATGCTTAGCATTCAAGTGTTTAGTAAATTGACAGAAGAATGAATAAATCTCAATTTGTGGGAATTTTGGTGAAGAGTGCTCTTTTACAAATCATTACATAAATAGTACATGCATCAGACACAAGGCCAGGTCATGCTAGTGGTACCTGCCTGCTAATGCAGGAGACCTAAGAGGCCCAAGATTCTATCCCTGAGGGAGGAAGATCCCTTGGAGTAGGAAATGGCAACCCATGCCAGTATTCTTGCCTGGAAAATTCTATGGGCAGAGGAGCCTGGCAGGCTACATACAGTCCATGGGGTTGCAGAGATCAGACATAACTGAGCACACACACAGAATCATGAGAATATTAGAAGTTGAGTGAGTCTTCCTCCCAACCCATACTCCTGATCTTATCCTCAGAAGTATCATAAAAATATTTTTTCTCGGAGTTTTCCAAGCATATTCATGTTTATATGTGTTTGAATACACCAAAATACTACTAAAGGATGTTTAAGTTAGTGTGTCTCATCTTCTAATCCACCCTTCTATATTCTGCTTTATGAAACTGAGGCTGGGACTCTGCAAACCATTTTTTCCCGAGAAGACAGGCGGCCTCCTATCAGGCTCTGCCAATAGCAGTGTTAGAGGCGGATTGGGAGGCAGGAGGAAAGTTAAGGAAAGTGTTTATTCTTCTGATTTCTGTTTTTGTTTTTTTTCTCCTTGTTAGTATCTCACCAGAAATGCGTTTTTCACCCAGGGCAGTGGCTGGCTGTTCCAGCATCAGCAATTAATTCCGTTTGCAGTTTTCCCGACATTCTCAGGAACAGCCCCATCACCTCCCTTCAAAAATCCAGTGCCAGCTGCGTAGGCCCTGTCCCCAGAGGGCCATGTTTCAGCTTTGTAGGCCCATTGATCCAGTTTCTAAGTTTTAGTAATTAAACCTCTTTCCTTTGCTTCATCAGCAAGAAATATTGGTGGTAGATGCTTTCTGCATGGTATGTGATGTTCCTTTTTTTTTGTCTTTTCATCTCTTTAATACCTAACGATCCTTTGTATTATTTTTTTCCATTAAAAATACTGATATGGCTTCTGTTTCCTGGCTACTGGATCCTCACTAATGTGGTGGGAATTTGTTTCTAGCAAGTTTTGCTGTTAAAATCAAATAAACACCTTGCATGTACCTTTTAAAGTTGGTAAGCAAGTGCTTCAATAGAACTGCAAGGCCAAAGGATGTGTGCATTTTAAATGTGGTAACTACTGATACTGTCCTCTGAAGGGGCTGTACTAATTTCTAGTCCTCCCATCAGTGCATGTAAACTTCTATTTTACAGCATTTCTACTGATGTCGTGTATTATAAAACAAATGTTTGTCAATAAATTAATTGAAAACAATTTTAACTGCTCTTTATTTTTCTTAAATAGCGAGGTTTAGCATCTTTTCATATATTTTTGGCAATTTGTATTTATGTGAATAGCTGTTTATGTCCCTTGCCCATTCACTAAGGTTTGTTTTCCCTTTTACTTAAAACAACTCTTTGTTTATAAAAGAAACGAGCCCTTCAGCTTCAGCTTTACAAATATTTTTCTCAGTTTGCATTTTTCTTTTGTCTTTATGATTTTTGTGTCTGACAAAGATTTTAGGATGTTTGTGTAGCTTTGTCCTCTGTTATTGATGTTTGCTTAGAATGTCATTTTTCATATCAAGATTTAAACATATTTCCTCCATGCTTTCTCCTAGTGTTGATATAGTTTTATTTTTCAGTGTCAAACTTGTTAAATAAATATTTGGTGCGTCTAAAAATCATTGTGAATGCATTTACTTTAGAATAGTGATGTAAGGCTACAACATAATATTTTTCCAAGTGACCAACCAACTGTTCTAACACCATTTGTTGAGTAATTCTTATCTACTAATCTAAAATGTCAGTTTGTATTAAATACTGGATTTATATCTGGAGTATATTATTACTTTTAACACTAATCTCTTGTTTTCTCTCATCTATTTATGCATTCATGTTGAACTTTATAATTTTGAAGCCTTATATTTCAATACCTGGTAAGATTAATCTTTACTGATTACTCTTTTTTAACAGACATTTTTCTGGCTATTCTTCCATTTTTACTGGACTTCTTCAACAAATAAACGTTTTGGTATTTTATCTGGAAAAAATGTGCTAAATTTAAAATTAATTTAAGGAGAACAGACGTCTTTCTGGTGTTGAGTTTTTCTACTCAGGAACTGGTATCTTTATTCAACCTTTCTACTTCCAAGTTATGCAGGTATCCATTTATGACACTCAATAAAGCTTATTCCTAGACATTTAATTTTTTCCTTTTTATTAGAAAGATCTTTTTCTCATTATGTTTTCTAACTATAAAAGTCATACACAGAAGCTATTGAATTAAAAGATAAAATAAAAAATTGAAGCCACAATTGTACGGAAATGCTGTAAATTCAACATAAAGAAATATACTTTCCCAGAGCCATTTGGCACTCCATCATCCTTAAATATTTCAGAAAAACAAGGACATTCTCTTATTATGTAATCACAGTACATTCATCACAACCAGGAACTTAACACAGATAAATTACTGTAATCTAATCTTTGGACCACATTCAAATTTAGCCAGTTGTTCTTATAGTCTTCTGTAAATAAAGGATTCAATTTAAAATCTCTCATTGCATTTCATTGTCTTGTCTCTTTGATCTCCTTTAGTCGGGAACAGTTCCTAAGTTTTCCTTGCATTTCATGACCTTGATGCTGGGAGATTACAAACCATTATTAGTAGGTTATGATTCAGTTTGACTTGTCTGATATTTCCTTACGATTAGATTCAAGTCAGATATCTTTGGCAGGAATGTCACAGGAGTGATTCTGTGTTCTCCTTCCGTCTTACCAGGTGGTGCATAATTTTACTTTAATCAGTTGATTACAGTACACACAGAGAGCTTTGCTGTAAATTTACTCTTTCCTTTTTTTTAATTAATAAGTATTTTGTCAAAAAGTATTTTGAAAGTATATAAATATTCTATTTCTTCTCAAATATTTAATCATTAATCATTGTAAAATTATGATTTCCTCATTTATTCAAAAGGGCTTCCCTGGTGGCTCAGCGATAAAGAATCCACCTGCCAAGCCAGAGATGGGGATTCGATCCCTGGGTCAGGAGGATCCCCTAGAGAAGGAAATGGCAACCTACTCCAGTATTCTTGGCTGGAAAATCCCATGGATGGAGGAGCCTGGCGGGCTCTAGTCCGTGGTGTCACAAAAGAGTGGGACATGATTTAGTGACTAAACAATAACAGCAAGAGTTAATTCAAAGTGTTTTGATGAATTACTATCATTATATGTTTTTATGCCTAAATTGTTTAATTATTCAGTCTTGCCACTGGGAGTGCTCTCAAGGTTGTTAAGCATTTCTTTACTTCCTAGAGCAATAAGATTTTTTTCAGGTTCATCTTGGACTTTTCCTTGCCTGAGCCCACAGACCAGCCATTTTCCCAAAGAGCCCTAGTTCATTTTAATGCAGACTTGGATTTAAAAATCAAGATCAGGTACTCTGGGTACTCTGGGTGTTTGTTGATGTTAGAGTGTTACTGCTCCCAGCCCCTCTCAAACAGATTTAAGGAATTAGATTTTACAGTTATTTTTGCTTGCATATCAATTTGTTTCTAATAAAAAAATATTTTTGTTTCTATTTTGCTTGCATATCAATTTATTTCTATTGCAACTTAGTGTTGCAACTCTATAGTCATTTTGGTCTTCTCCTTCTATAAGTCTCTTCTCTCAAGTATGAAACCGTGTTCCTATTAATCCAAACGCCTTTGACTAGATCCCCTGTATGTGGCCCATTTTTCGTACCACTACCCCTCTCCTCGTCCCCACTGAGGGTCCTACACTCAACCCTGGCACGTCCTGGCCCCTCCCATTTCCCACTTTTGTGGACCTTACCCCTCTCGGCCTCTAATACTCTTCCGGGGCCCACCCCACGTGTGGGTGCCCACCACCCTGGTATCGTGCCTTGGGACACCTTATCATCACCCCACACCTACAGCTGGAATTGACGCCTACCTTTCTCTGCTCTCTCAGCAGTTTTGGGACTCGTTGGTTCAGAGAAAGGTAAAAGCTATTGAAAATCTAGTTACTCTCATAATTAGCCACTTAAATTGATACCCTAAGGGAATTTCCATCTATGAAATTCTGTTTTCTACTTAGATAATTACAATATTATCAAATAATTTTGCCCCCTTTTTTATTCTTTTTTTAACAGGCATACCTTATTTTATTTTTTGTAGATATTGCATGTTCTACAAAATGAAAGTTTGTGGCAGCCTTGCATTAACTGTCTATTGGCACCATTTTTATCTTTTTAAAAAATTTATTTATTTTAATTGGAAGATAATTACAATATTGTGTTGGTTTTGCCTTACGTCAGCATGAATCGGCCACAGGTGTACATGTGTTCCCTGCAACCTGATCCCCCGACCCCTGCCACCTCCTTCCCCATCCTATACAGGATTGTCCCAGTACACTGGCTTTGGGTGACCTGCTTCATGCATGGAACTTGCATCTGGACATCAATTTTACATATGGTAACAACCTCATGAGAAGAGTTGACTCATTGGAAAAGACTCTGATGTTGGGAGGGATTGGGGGCAGGAGGAAAAGGGGACGACAGAGGATGAGATGGCTGGATGGCATCACCGACTCGATGGACATGAGTCTGAGTGAACTCCGGGAGCTGGTGATGGACAGGGAGGCCTGGCGTGCTGCGATTCATGGGGTCGCAAAGAGTCGGACACGACTGAGCGACTGAACTGAACATACATATTTCAATGCTATTCTCTCAAATCACCCCACCCTCAAATTGGCGTCATTTTTCTAAGAACACTTGTTTACTTCTTGTCTCTGTGTTATATTTTAGTATTTCTTACAGTTTTTCAAACCTTTCCATTATTAGTGTTATATTTGTTATGGTGATCTCTGTCAACTGATCTTTTTTGTCTCTTTTTCCTGAATTTTTATACCTTGCATATTTCTTTTATCAAATCACGTTCCGTGGTACTTGAAGATGTGTGTTGCACTAGTGAATGTTTGTATTCTGTTCCTCAATGTATGCTGTTGCTTGTAGTGTTTCAGCATTAAACATGACGCTGTCTTTTGGTTTTATGTATTCATCAAGTTAAGAACCTTTTTTCGACTTCCATTATTTAAAAACAGTGTTGAATTTTATTGACGACTTCTGCATCTGCTGAAGTTATGATTTTTAAAATGTTCACTTGTGGTAAATTACATCGTTGTAACTTGAAATTTCTTCAAATTACTATGATAATCTTACATTTTTTGTGGGTATGATTATGTTAATATGCTTCTGGACTTAAATGTATTCATTTTTATTTATATATGAGATCAGTGTCTGTTTTTCATTTTCACACTGTCGTCACACTGGGATTGCTTTACTTGCTTCATCAAAGAAATTTGGAAGGGTTTTTTTTCTGTGTTCTGAAACATTTAAATAACATTAGAGTTATTTCTCCTATAAAAATTTGATAGAACTCACCGTGATAACACCTTGCTTTGATACATTTCTGTGTGTGTTTAAGAGAGAGAGAAACTGAACTATGAGATTACTTTCTACTTCTTTCAAGGTAAATTATTTATTTAGGTTTTGTCTCTCTTCTAGGGTCAATTTAGGAAGTATACATTTTCCTGAAAACTCACTCATTTTTAAATCAGAATTTTAATTATTTTGCATATTGTTGTAAAAAATACATTACCTTTATATTTCAAGTTAATTACACCCCAGTTATCTTTCTGACATTGAGTACTTATGACTTTTTTTATTTGTTTAGATAAGTCAGTAGTTTATTTTTTCCCTTTAAAGAACAAGCTCTTGAATTTGCTTACTTTTCAACAGTTTTTCCTGTTTTATAAGTTCATTAATTTCGACTTTCCTGTTTTCTCTCTTCCATTTCTCTTATTATTTTGCTTTTTATAACTTCTTGAAAAGAATGCTTAATTCTTTTTCCTTTATTGTAATATACATATTTAGGGGAGTATATTGGTTCATGAAAGCATTCACTATTTTTACTTTCTTGATATTTTATAATTTCAGTTTTGATATGCTCTTTGATTTAAGGAATAAATTTGATATATGATTACGTATCTCGTTAGCTATGTAAAATAATTATATCCTCAGTGATTCACTTTCCACTTAACTCTGGGGTTAAAAAGGAAAAGAACTTACTGTGGAAATCATTTTGTCTCTTGAGTTTTTCTTTCCAATTAGCTTTTTTTAAACAATTTTTAAAATTGAAGTGAAGTCGCTCAGTCATGTCTGACTCTTTGCGACCCCATGGACTGTAGCCTACCAGGCTCCTCCCTCCATCGGATTCTCCAGGCAAGAGTACTGGAGTGGGTTGCCGTTTCCTTCTTTTAAAATTGAGGTATAGCTAATTTGTTAATACAAAAGCTGAGATTTTTGATTTATAAATTTTAATGCCATTTAATTTGGAAAACATTTAATAGTAAGGCTCCATATCTAAACCTATATTTCTTGACTCATTAACTTTAGACAATGGATATTGACAATCTAATACAAAATGAGAAAACTTTCTTCATATCTTAATTTGATTATTAATGTCTAATAAATATTAATGTCTAAGTCTTTGGCTAAATTCATACCTTCAAATATTATTAGTACACATCCATTAGTTTTAAATGTTCTTTAGTCTGAACTACTACCTGTTGTGTGAGGAAATTTATACAAATATGTTTTATACTTTTGCTTCTCTGATGAAACTTCCAATTTGTTACTCGTTATTATTTATACTGTCTCCACTAGAATCATGGAGAATCTAAAATTTGTGTTAAGGTTTAAGGATTTACTTAACCCTTGTTAGAATGCGTGCTTGCTAAATTGGATCAGTTGTGACTCTTTGAGACCCTGTGGATGGTAGCCCACCAGGCTCCTCTGTCCATGGAATTCTCCAGGCAAGAATACTGGAGTGGGTTGCCATACCCTCCTCCAGGGGATCTTCCTGATCCAGGAATCAAACTCACAACTCTTACTTTTCCTGCATTGGCAGGCAGATTCTTTACCACTAGTGCCACCTGGGAAGCCCCTTGACTAGCACAGTCCATACCATTTCAGCCTTAGTTGTATGTCTATCAAATTGTATTTTTCAGTGAGCTCATGGTACATTATAATCTCTGAAGTTTTTATTTGTTACCTTTATTTTTATTTATATATACCTTATATACTTATTATATATATTTATAAATTACCTTTATATTTATATTTAAGAAAAATTTGTCTTACTGTTTGTCAGGGAAAAAATTGTCTTACTGTTTGCCAGGACTTTGCTGCAGAGAAAACTAAGGCCAAACTGAGTTTTAACTCTTACAGGAGACACTTCCTATTTTGGCTGCGTGCTAAAATAATTTTTTACCTTTGAAACAGCAATGTTTAGAAGGTAACCCAGTGCATCTAAAATATCTAGTCTCTTTGTAGATCCTTAACTATGCTTTCTCTTTCCCGTGCTGGGTCATGGTATTTAGTTCTTCAGATTCAGGTCTTTGTATGAGAAAAATGTTCTTGTATTATATATTCAAGATTCCCCCCTCCCCACCACACATACCCTTACCATTGTTACTATTTCCTTCTTCAGGAATAGTTTTCACATGTAGTGTCTCCTGTCTTCATTTATCACTTTCATCTTTTTTTCTTCTCTATTTATGTTAACATCTATGCTCTAGGACCATATTTTCTTAATACTCTATTGACATTTTTGCTATTTCTAATGTAGATTTTGTTATAATTATTTTTCTTTCCTTTCCTGAATATAACCTGTTCATTTGTAATTTATTTCTATAGTTTTATTTATATTTAATGCCTTATGGGTCATTTTTCTTTCATCAAGAGTTTGTGTGTGTGTGTGGTGGGACTTTCTTCCCATTTCCTATTTATTATATCTTCTAATGCATGTTATTTTTCATTTGATAAGTTAAGTGTTTTCACAACTTCTCTTAGAGTATGTTATGCCTAGGTATTAGTATTGTTGAATGATGGTTATTTTTTTGAAGGTGGATTACTTGCAAGAAAAATGAATGAACTAGGGTAGCAGACTGATGGGATTTTCTTGTATGTTAACTGTGAACACTTTCTCATCAGCTCTGTTCTGTACTCTTCCCTAAATTGTATGTCTCTAATTAGTGCTGTCATAATTCAAGTGTCATAATTCTGCCAAGGTTTCTTGGTAGAGATTTCTCTATTTCTCTTTAATGACTGACTGAGATCAGCTGCTTCTGTGATTGTCACCTAACATTTGCCCTCTATTTTACCATTACAACAACCTGACTCCTAAAAAGAATATAAGTACAGGTGGAATTCTTGTTCGACTCTACATTTCATATATATCATGGGCTTCGGGTTCTTGAGAGTATTCAGTCTTGAGACCCTGCCATTCCAGGTAAGAGTTCATCGGTTGTATCCTCCAGGACCCTACAATCTTCCCCTGGAGCACTCTGCTTGTTTCCTCAAACGAGAGGAGTATGCGTATGCTTGCTTCTTTTAAGGTTCATTGACATCACATCATTTGGCTGATGTTCTTCAAAGTTTGTAGTAAGGAAATGTGTTTAATCCTCAGTGTAATGAAGATCTGAATATTTCCCCTTTGTACACTTTTTTACTTAGTGAACTCTTTGCCATGGTGAATAGCTTTTTAATGCCAAAAATGACATTTCTGTGATCTTCAACCTCATGTAGAAAAGAAGGTAAAATGATCCATGTACAGTACCCTACAAGGGGCAGAGTTGTTTCATTTGTTCATCTATTAGCTTTTGGTGGGTATTCTTTGCCATATTCTTTAGAAACTTTATATTCATCAGCTATTCCTGCCTTCATTGGTTTTCCTTGATGTATTTTCCTTGCGTGCAACTGACCTTTGTCTGACATATAGAACAATGTTCTAATTTTCCATTATAATTTAACAAACAATATTTATTTAAATTCAAGCATTGTGTTAAGTTCTAGTGTTTCATATATGAGTGAAGAAGTGGATCCTACCTTTAGGGGACAGTGATAAATTGAAATAAACATTAAGTACAATTGAAAAAATCATAACAAAGGATGATGCTTGCTCCACTACAACTCTTTTCAGGTTTAGTAAAACTGCTTTTTCTGAGTGATGAGAAGTTTAAATGTCACAGACAAGTCAACTTTTGGGATGGATCTAAATGGATGGATAAGCTTTTTTTTTTTTTTTAAGTTGAGAAAGAACCAAAGAGAATATCATAATGAAAGGACTAAATATGTTCATGGAGGAGATAGCAAATGTGTGGAAAATGTGTTATTGAAACATGGGGAGCAAGGGAGATGAACATGGTGGTGGTGTTTAATGAAGTTCAATGAGGTTAATTTATGATTTGGAAAGGCATTGTGTTCTATACAAAGTTATGTGATCACCACTGGGATTTTCTTTCCTTCTCTTTTTTGTGGTCGCACTGTATGGCATATGGGATCTTAGTTCCCCAACCAGGGATCAAACCCACATGCAGTGGAAGTGTGGAGTCTTAACCACTGACTGCCAGGGAAGTCCCTCCCATTGGAATTTTAGAAAGTACTGTGATACTAGCATGAAGGATGGGTTGGGACAGAAGAGACTGGAGTCAGGAAGACTAGAGAGATTATTGCAATAATACAGATGAGACGCCAAGAGGCTCTCAAACACGATTCTGACATGTTGCCTGCATGGGAGTGGCACTTCTTCACAGCGGCCCTATTTGGCGGCTTCACCATTAGGATTGGAGAAGACATGTTTGAAAGATACTTTAGAATACATTTCAAAAGAGGCAGAATGGATGGGTTTCATAACACATTGGCCTTGAAAGGGAAACAAAAGAATGGGACCCCAAGTTGGCGATGGAGTTATGGAAAATAACAGGATTTTCTTAACCCAGGTGGAGGATGCAGGAAAAGGGTCAGGCTTTTGAGGGACAGAAGTATGAGAGGAATTATCACTGAAGTTTTTGCTACCTTGAGTTTGATTTCCCTGGATGATATTCACATGGCTATCAGTAAAGTGAAAGTTAGAATTCTGGGCTAGAGAGTTTGGTGTGAGGATCTGAAGTGTATGTGTGACAGTGGGGATGTGAGTGCTGATAAGCTCATACAAGGAGAGGGTCTAAACTGAGAAGACAATACAGGGACCCTGAGAATGGATTGGTGGACAGCTTGCTCAGAGGAGGAAGATGGGAGTTTGTAGGGCAGCCTCGTAAGGAAGAGGCAAGTTAGAAAGGCACGGTGTCACAGAGGTCTCACAGGCAGAAACTTCAGCAGTGTCAAACGTCAAACGGGTTAGTACGATGAAGACTGAAAAGAATTTACTGGGCTAGAAACTACAGGATTTCCCATAATTTTTAATAAAGACAATTTTAAACAAATAATGAAGGTGAAAGATAAATTTTAGTGAGTGGAAAAGTGAATGTGAGTTGAGGCAATAAAGATGTAGATGATTGCATTCATCAAGATATAAACAGAGCTGTGTCAACAATTTGTTGTATAACATTCCCCTCATTTTCCCCTCTTCAGTTAATACGTGTTTATTTTAACGTCAACTGCTCAGACAAGGGGCAGAACAACATAGGCCCGCTTGTATAATTGTCCATGATGGTATGTCAACTTTTATTTTTAGAAGCTCTTCATTGGACACTATTTCTTTGCCTTTTGATGGTTTATTTAATTGAAAATGTTCAAGTGCCTATGTTTATTGAATGTTATTTGAAGAAGAATTAACTTTGGGATTTTAGAAAACAGCAATTAGTGAAGAGAAAAGAATAAACACACTATTAACCATTGACATAGTGAAAGGTTGCTGCTATGAGCCATGAACAATGCCCAGATTCATGGCCTCCAGAGGAAACGAATTCAGTCTGAGGCTTGATCACTCAGAGCTTTTTGTGTAGAAAAGTTGTATTCAAGTATAAAAGAGATAGTGAAAACTTCTGACATAGACATCAGAAGGAGACAGAAAGAGTGCTCCCTTGCTAGCTTTTAGCAAGGAGTTCTGGTGGCTCAGAGGTTAAAGCGTCTACCTGGAAAGCGGGAGACCCAGGGGTTCGATCCCTGGGTCAGGAAGATCCCCCGGAGAAGGAACTGGCAACGCACTCCAGCACTCTTGGCTGGAGAATCCCATAGAGGGAGGAGCCTGGTGGGCTACAGTCCATGGGGTGGCAAAGAGTTGGACACGACTGAGCGACTTCACTTTCACTTATATGCCTATTAGCAAGCTGATGATTAGAGAAAAGAAACACCTCAAAACTGAGAGAGCTGCACCAGGCCCCTCTCCCACAACATGCATTTTGAGATAGCAATGGCACAGGGTGAGTCATCCTGGCCATAACACAATGGACATGAATCTTGAAGAAAGGCAGATTTCCAAGCAAATACATAGTTCATTAACATATCCCAAGAAAGACATTTCCATGAGAAAAACTGCATTGGTTAGCTCAAGGTTTGTGATAAAGTCAAGTTCAGGTGGAACCAGGTGTCACCACAACACAAAAAAGAAGCCTCCTTTAATTTTGCGTAGAGAAGGAAAAAACAGAATCTGCCACTCGCAGTTCATCCCTCCTGCCACTTGGGGACCTCTGGCCTCCCACCGGAGCTGTTAACACTCTCGGTAGGTGTGTTTCAGCTCAGTTCAGTCCAGTTCAGTCGCTCAGGCCTGTCTGAGTCTTTGCGACCCCATGAATGGCAGCACACCAGGCCTCCCTGTCCATCACCAACTCCCGGAGTTCACCCAAACCCATGTCCATTGAGTCGGCAATGCCATCTAACCATCTCGTCCTCTGTTGTCCCCTTCTCCGCCTGCATTTATTCTCTATTATTACACAAATTTAGGCTTATTTATTAATAGAAACATAGAACTAGATCAACTATCCAAGTATGTACAAAGAATTAGTTAGACTGATAGTCTCTGATGGACATTTTCCTTTCTCCTACCCTACTCCTTGTTGTGTACTTTAGTCCTATGCTAGAATTCACTCCTACTTATTAGTATAAGAATTGCTATTCTTACTAAAATTTTATTGATAATGTTTCTGTTACTACTGCTACTTAACCATTTGTACTCTGAATACTGTACTAAGCCAATTTCTACTTATCACTGGATTCATCATTAGAGTAGAGAACGCTACAGTTAATTGCTTTGAAGCAGTCTGTTTTGTAGGCTTCCCAGGCGGTGCTGACGGTAAAGAACACGCTTGCCAAGGCAGAAGATATGAGCAACACAGGTTTGATCTGTGGGTTGGGAAGATCCCCCGGAGAAGCCAATGGCAACCCATTCCAGTATTCTTGCCTGGAGACTCTGACGGACAGAGGAGCCTGGCAGGCTATGGTCCGTAGAGTTGCAGAGTCAGATGCGACTGAAGTGACTTGGCATGCATGCGTACTCTGACATTTTCTCATGGTGTTCTCACATTTTCTCTTTGGCTCCACTGTTCATCTCCTTTATCTTGCCCTATAAGCCACTCAGATGAGCTTAGTCTCATAGTAAATAGTAGTTATGCATTTACAGTATTGTTAAGGCTTCACTTATTCTACCGCTTCCTCTTTGTTTTATGCAAAAGATATTTATCTGTTACACTTTTAAGGGAAAGCTTGTTGGAGAAAAATAATTTAGTCTTCAGTGCAGTTCTGTTCAGTTGCTTAGTCGTGACTCTTTGTGACCCCAGGGACTGCAGCATGCCAGGCCTCCCTGTCCATCACCAACTCCCAGAGTTTACCCAAACTCATGTCCATTGAGTCAGTGATGCCATCCAACCATCTCATCTTCTATCGTCCCCTTATTCTCCCGCCTTCAATCTTTCCCATCATCAAGGTCTTTTCAAATGAGTCAGTTCTTTGCATCAGATGGTCAAAGTATTGGAGTTTCAGCTTCAACATCAGTCCTTCCAAAGAATATTCAAGACTGATTTCCTTTAGGATAACTGGTTGGATCTCCTTGCAGTCCAAGGGACTCTCAAGGGTCTTCCTCAACACCACAGTTCAAAAGCATCAATTCTTGGCACTTAGCCTTCTTGAGGGTTCAACTCTCACATCCATACATGACTACTGGAAAAACCATAGCCTTGACTAGACAGACAGACCTTTGTTGGCAAAGTAATATGTCTGCTTTTTAATATGTCTAGGTTGGTCATAACTTTTCTTACAAGGAGTAAGCGTCTTTTAATTTCATGGCTGTAATCACCATCTGCAGTGATTTTGGAACCCAGAAAAATAAAGTCTGCCACTGTTTCTTTCCCCATCTATTTCCCATGAAGTGATGGGACCAGATGCCATGATCTTAGTTTTCTGAATGTTGAGCTTTAAGCCAACTTTTTCACTCTCCTCTTTCACTTTCTTCAAGAGGGTCTTTAGTTCTTCACTTTCTGCCATAAGGGTGGTGTCATCTTCATATCTGGGGTTATTGATATTTCTCCCAGCAATCTTGATTCCAGTTTGTGCTTCATCCAGCCCAGTGTTTCTCATGATGTACTCTGCACATAAGTTAAATAAGCAAGGTGACAATATACAGAATTTACCTACTTCTTTCCCTATTTGGAACCAGCTTGTTGTTCCATGTCCAGTTCTAACTGTTGCTTCCTGACCTGCACACAGATTTCTCAAGAGGCAGGTCAGGTGGTCTGGTATTCCCCTCTCCTTAAGAATTTTCCACAGTTTATTGTGATCCACACAGTCAAAGGCTTTGGCATAGTCAATAAAGCAGAAGTAGATATTGTCTGGAACTCTCTTGCTTTTTTGATGATCCAGCAGATGTTGGCAATTTGATCTCTGGTTCCTCTGCCTTTTCTAAAACCAGCTTGAACATTTGGAAGTTCACGGTTAATGTAATGTTGAATTTAGTCTTATTACTAATTTATACTTATTACTTTATATAAAGATAAAATATATATTTATATTTTAACATATCTTTATAACACCCATCACACACAATTCACCATACTGCACAAATATGAAAATATATATCTACTCCTGAAGTAATATTAAGACATGTAAACAAGAGATCATCAATATGTCACTCAGATAAAACACTGGATTTTTCTTCTATTTCAATAATATATAGTGGGCCATATAGTGGGTTTATTAAAGATATATATTGGCTTCCCTGGTGGCTCAGATGGTAAAGAATCTGCTGGCAATGCAGGAGTCATGGGTTCAATCCCTGGGTCAGGAAGATGCCCTGAAGAAGGGAATGGCTATCCACTCTAGTATTGTTGCTTGGAGAATTCCATGGACAGAGGAGCCTGGTGGGCTACAGTCCATGGGATAGCAAAGAGTTGGACAAGATGGAGCAAGTTTAGTTTTTCAATTTAATAATATACAGTGAACCTTTTATATAGTTAAAGATATGCTCAGTTGCTAAGTTGTATCCAACTCTGCAACCCCAGGGACTGTAGCCCAGCCCACCAGGCTCCTCTGTACATGGAATTTTCCTGGCAAGAATACTGGAGTGGGTTGCCATTTCCTTATCCACAGTAAAGATATAGATAAAGATAATTGTTAATTTCACCATGAATTTCAAGTTTAAAATTCTTTATAACCATTCATTTATATCAGCCACTAATCTCTTTTCAAATTTACTCTTCTCAAAATCCTTTATTTTTATCCCCAATATAGGGTTAAGCCTCTTCTACCTTTGCTTAAAGCCCAGATAAGACATATTTATGAAGAGAAAAAGGACTGGAAAATAATATAAGCTTAGTCCTCTTTATACTGTTGAAGCCTTATCCTTCTATTAAATTTTATTACCAGAAATGCTCAACTTTATAATTTCAGGGTAAAGTCTTTTGCTTTTTTCCTTTTTAATGAAACTGCATGAAAGACAAGATCTAATATATTGTTCAGTGGCCTTTATGTAAAACCTTTGTGACAAATACCTCTTGGAAATGAGGCTTCCCTCATAGTTCAGTCAGTAAAGAATCTGCCTGCAATGCAGGAGACTGGGGTTTGATTCCTGGGTCGGGAAGATTCCCTGGAGAAGGAAATGGCAACCCACTCCAGTATTCTTGCCTGGAGAACCCCATGGACAGAGGAGCCTGGCGGCTATGGTCCACAGTGTCACAACAGTTGGACACGACTTAGTGACTAAAACACCAATATATTGTTCAGTGGCTTTTATGTAAAACCTTTGTGACCAAAACCTCTTGGAAATGAGGATCAGCGGAGATTTTTTTTGGTGAATTGTAAAGTATCCTTGGAGAAGGCAATGGCACCCCACTCCAGTATTCTTGCCTGGAAAATCCCATGGATGGAGGAGCTGCGAGTACTATCTAGCTTATTCTAGATTTTTGAGTTCACTTGGCTGTGCCAAGCCCTGTGCAAACTTGTACCTTCAGATGCTGCAGCTTTCCTCAGGCAAGGTGAACTTTCAATTTTTCTATTCTTTACTGGCAATTCATAGTCTGATAATACCTGTCCTATGGATTTTATATTTTTGCTTTACCTGAAAGATGAATATATTTACTTTTTCAAAGCCCCTTTCAAAGTCAGAATTTCTCAAACCTTGTCCTTTTCCCAAATCTCTGTGGCACCATCCGCCTTTTATGTCCACACCAGTCCCCAGGGCTATTTCTGACCCTGTTCTTAAACTCAGTTAGGAAGATGGACTAAATCAATACTTAGTGTTAAGTCTTTTCTTAACTCATGTGTATAAATCTACTATAAAATTTTATATAATATCCTATAATAGAAATATTACTATACTAAAAGTATTTTGATATAATTTAATTGTCACTTGATTCATTTAAAATAATAATTCCATATAATGCTAAAATGCAATTAGCTAATTTTTCCTTAAGTTTTAACTGAGTAATTTAAGTAAGAAGATGCCTAAAATGTATAATTAGAATTTTCAAGTGTATTAAATGGTGATGATTTATGTGGTAGGTAGCAGCCAGTTTTTTGTTTAAATTTTACTAATCTCAATTTTGCATTTAGAAAGTGGTTATCTGCTGTTGATTCATTTTTAGATCACAAAAGGCTTAAAACATTTTTGAAATTTTATGATTCCGTAATCTGGCATTAAAGCGGATACATTTATTGAAATGTGGTCAATGAATACATTTTGACAAAGGGTTAGAAAAGCCTTAGGCCACTGATTTTCTCAGTACCTGTCCACTAAGGGAAGGAGTAATGTGCACCTCAGTGTTTGTTACTGCTTTCCATTCTACAACATTTCCAACAGTATGCATTCTCCCGGAATATGGAGAGGCCCTGTTATGTGAGTGCCCATCTTTGTAATGATGGTTGTCATCAATATTCTATCTTCCTTTTCATCTCCTTTGAAAGATGTCAGTTCTTTCTGGCACTGAAGGGGAATGACAATTAGTTTGCTTCTTGGCTATGATTACTATCTTTCTGCTTGTAAGGGAGTGTGTGTGATTTGCTTACACTTGAACTTCAGAAGGAATTGCAAAATGAATCCAGACCCTGGAAGATGATTTGTAGAGCTCTGATGAGGAGCTAGCCAACGATGGGGCCCTGCATAGGAATGAACAAAAATGACTAGTATTTCAGAGATAGACAGGGTGATAAAGGGAGAGGGAGACCTCAAGAAAACTCTTGTTTGAATTTTTATATCTAGAGTTCTGGAACCACTTCACGTTTGAAAGGCATAGGATAAAGATTCTGAAAGGCTTGCTTCCAGAGAAGTGACGTGATATAAACATTCCATTTACTGGAATTAAACACATAAAATATGCCAGACTAAATCTGACATACATGAAAAACATTAAATTCTTTCCTCTTTTTATTTTTTTTTCTCTTTCCTCTTTTTAATCACCCTATGCAATTCTGCTTGTGTATCAAATAAAGTCTGGTAATACCTCATTTTCATAGTCACTGAATTCCTTTACTATGATGAATGTTTGCAATTAAACTCTGTTTGCAAATTTGGTTAATAAGGTTGCAGAAAATTACATTTTTAATTGATTTTTTTTTAATTTTGCAGACTTGCAAAAATCTAGGCACATTGATTATGGTCAGTTGAATGCATTATGCCACATGAGAGAAAAACAACACAGGTAGGTTATCATGCCTTCCTTTTCCTGTCACTCAAATGAATATGGATATGTTTGTTCCATGGATAAAGTACAGTAATAAACCATTGTTGACTCTCAGAGGTACCTGATTTACCACACAGATAAAAATATCTGAAAACCTGGAGGTTATTTCTCCAGGTTGAAGGGGCAGACTATATATGTCATATTTTAAGGAAACAATTTAGTGTGAAGCACACATAACTCATCCCCAGCTGGACCCTTTCTAGAACTCAAAAAGCAGTCATAAGAGAAAAAAGCTTCAAATGGTTGAAAACACAAATCCTGAGTGAAATAGGCACTTTAGCTGTGCCTAGGAGATGCCTAGTTGAAATATATTCAACTGAAAGAACTAAAAAAATATTGGTTTAAAGCTCAGGATACTTAAGATATGTGATACTTGAAGATACAATTTTTAAAAAATCTATTTTCTTGTAAACTCCTTTTCCCAAGTTGGATTTTTGAAATTATAAAACTAGCTAGTTTGTTTCCTGTCCATCAGCGTCTATCTATCCTCCTACTTTTCTTCACTGGGAGAGGCCCTTGCCTCATCTTAAGTCATATCCTCTTAACCACTTCAAATTATT
Source organism: Bos javanicus (assembly GCF_032452875.1). Lineage (NCBI taxonomy): Eukaryota > Metazoa > Chordata > Mammalia > Artiodactyla > Bovidae > Bos > Bos javanicus. The sequence goes on along the minus strand of NC_083881.1, from coordinate 75,864,454 downwards.
TACATCTTCATTGATGTAAATTATTTACATAATTATTACATAATTATTTACAAGTTATTTGCAAATTATTTACACCTTCATTCATGTATTTACATAATTATTTAAAATTATTACATAATTATTTATAAATTATTTATATCTTACATCTCTCTACTTTTCCTTTCTTGGAGAAAGAGAGGAGGCTATGCTTTTTTAAAAAATTTTTCCAAAGCTTACATTTTTTACTATGCCTTCTTGTCCTTTTTGTACACATGGCATCTTTTGCCATAGGGTTAAGAATTAAATAAACTTACTCTGGAGTCAGGCAAGTCGCCTGGTTTTAATCCCGGCTCAGCCACTTCCCAGCTGTGTGGCCTTGCATAATTTCTTTTTACCTCAGTTTTCTCGTTAGTAAAATGGAAATAACAGTCTTATCCATTTCAAAGAATTATTAGGATGATTAAATGAGCTAATGTATATGTAAAGAGTATCTGGTACATGGTAAGAGCTATATACGTATTTTCATTATTGTTTAAAAAAGCTCACCCAGGCTTTTGACTATTGAATTTATATGCAGCTCCCCCCACCTTTTTTTATTTTTTTTTCACATAGAAGATTTTATGTGAAGCTTTTGGAGCAGAACACTTCTTTTACCCTTATTTTCCTTTTGCTTTCTAGGCCAGTTATTTTATTTTAAAATTTATTTCTAGATTCTACCTCCTTACCTTTGAGGAATCATAATAAGGGAGATTAAATCATGTAGATCTGGGTCTGCCAAAGAATCCATTCTACAAAACTTTTAGCAGCCTTCATCTGTCTGGATTGAGAATCCCTTCCAGGCAGTGTTGCCTCATCAGACAATCGTCTGGTCCGGCTGCAGTCTGGCTGTCCCGCCTCACTTCCCTCTATTTAGTCCCGTGTTTTCTGTGCCTCTCTTAGACACTGTCTGTGTGTGCTCCGTCGCTCAGTCACGTCTGACTCTGTGGCCCTTTGTACTGCATCCCACTAGGCTCCTCTGACCATAAGATGTTCCAGCCAACGATACTGGAGCGGGCTGTCATTCCCTCCTCCAGGCGATCTTGCCAACCCAGGGACTGAACTTGCCTTTCCTGCAGATTCTTTACCTCTGAGTTATCACGGAAGCCCCTCTCTTTCTTTTTGCAAACACCAGGGACCCGGAAAGGGGCACATTTTAGGGGGACTATGTATAGGTTTTGGCTCATTCTTTTAGAAAACATTTTGTTGTTGCTGTTCAGTCACTAAGTTGTGTCTGACTCTTTGTGACCCCATGGACTGCAGCACGTGTTCTCCTGGAGTTTGCTCAAATTCATGTCCATTGATTCGGTGATGCTATCTAACCATTTCAGCCTCTGCCACCCTCTTTTCCTTTTGCCTTCAGTCTTTCCCAGCATCAGGGGCTTTTGCTCAAATTCATGTCCATTGATTCGGTGATGCTATCTAACCATTTCAGCCTCTGCCACCCTCTTTTCCTTTTGCCTTCAGTCTTTCCCAGCATCAGGGGCTTTCCGGTGAGGTGGGTCTTCCCATCAGGTGGCCAAAGTATTGAAGCTTCAGCTTTCGCAGCAGTCCTTCCAATGAATATTCAGGATTCATTTCCTTTAAGATTGACTGTTTTGATCTCCTTGCAATCCAAGGGAGGGACTCTCAGGGACTTCTCCAACACCACAATTTGAAAGCATCAATTCTTTGGTGTTCAGCCTTCTGTATGGTTTAACTCTCACATCTGCTTGTGACTATTGGAAAAATCATAGCTTTGACTATACAGACCTTTGTCAGCAAAGTGATGTCTGCTTTTTAATACACTGTCTAGTTTTGTCATAGCTTTTCTTCCAAGGAGCAAGCGTCTTAAATTCATGGCTGCAGTCACCTTCACAAAGTTAGATATGGAAATAGGTATTTAAAAGAAGAAAACAAACTACAACAAATTAATGAAGACTTGACATTCAGGTTTCTTTTCCTTCATGAGACTTCTTAAGGCAATTTATCCAAAATACATACATAGAAATTACTTAAGTCTTTCAGAGAGATTTAAGAAAAATTTGCTCTTCCATATTTATTTCGTATGTATTATATGTTTAAAATAACCAATGAAATATACTTTTTCCTGTAATAAAAACAGAAAGCCTGAGAATTAAATGACCCAAGGATTAAATTTTTCTTATACATGTAAACTATGAATGATTGTAGTTTTGGAGTCTACTATTTTCTGGATGCAGTGGAAGGGTATAGAGGCTTCTCATTGCGATGGCGTCTCTTGTTTCAGAGCATGTGCTCTAGGTTGCATGGGCTTCAGTAGTTGTGGCTCCCAGGCTCCAGAACGCAAGATCAAAAGTTGTGGTGCATGGGCTTAGCTGCTCTGCACCATGTGGGATCCTCCTGGATCAGGGTTCAAACTTTTGTCTCCTGCATTGGCAGGCAGATTCTTTACCACTGAGCCACTAGGGAAGCTCAGGTCTTTGTTTTGATATTCAGTTCAATTCAGTCACTCAGTCATGTCCGACTCTTTGCGACCCCATGAATCGCAGCACACCAGGCCTCCCTGTCCATCACCAACTCCTGGAGTTCACTCAGACTCACGTCCATCAAGTCAGTGATGCCATCCAGCCATCTCATCCTCTGTCGTCCCCTTCTCCTCCTGCCCCCGATCCCTCCCAGCATCAGAGTCTTTTCCAATGAGTCAACTCTTCACATGAGGTGGCCAAAGTACTGGAGTTTCAGCTTTAGCATCATTCCTTCCAAAGAAATCCCACGGCTGATCTCCTTCAGAACGGACTGGTTGGATCTCCTTGCAGTCCAAGGGACTCTCAAGAGTCTTCTCCAACACCACAGTTCAAAAGCATCAATTCTTCTGCACTCAGCCTTCTTCACAGTCCGACTTTCACACCCATACATGAGCACAGGAAAAACCATAGCCTTGACTAGACAGACCTTTGTTGGCAAAGTAATGTCTCTGCTTTTGAATATGCTATCTAGGTTGGACATAACTTTTCTTCCAAGGAATAAGCATCTTTTAATTTCATGGCTACAATCACCATCTGCAGTGATTTTTGGAGCCCCAAAAAATAAAGTCTGACACTGTTTCCACTGTTTCCCCATCTATTTCCCATGAAGTGATGGGACCGGATGCCATGATCTTCATTTTCTGAATGTTGAGCTTTAAGCCAACTTTTTCACTCTCCACTTTCACTTTCATCAAGAGGCTTTTGAGTTCCTCTTCACTTTCTGCCATAAGGATGGTGTCATCTGCATATCTGAGGTTATTGATATTTCTCCTGGCAATCTTGATTCCAGCTTGTGTTTCTTCCAGTCCAGCATTTCTCATGATGTACTCTGCATATAAGTTAAATAAAGTTAAGTGAAGTGAAGTCAGTCAGTTGTGCCCTACTCTTTGTGACCCCATGGACAGTAGCCTGCACCAAGCTCCTCCGTCCATGGGATTTTCCAGGCAAGAGTACTGGAGTGGGTTGCCATTTCCTTCTCCAGGGAATCTTCCCAACCCAGGGATCGAACCCAGGTCTTCTGCATTGTAGACAGACGTTTTACCATCTGAGCCACCAGGGAATAAGCAGGGTGACAAGATACAGCCTTGACGTACTCCTTTTCCTATTTGGAAGCAGTCTGTTGTTCCATGTCCAGTTCGAACTGTTGCTTCCTGACCTGCATACAAATTTCTCAAGAGGCAGGTCAGGTGGTCTGGTATTCCCATCTCTTTCAGAGTTTTCCACAGTTTATTGTGATCCACACAAAGGCTTTGGCATAGTCAATAAAGCAGAAATACATGTTTTTCTGGAACTCTCTTGCTTTTTCCATGATCCAGCGGATGTTGGCAATTTGGTCTCTGGTTCCTCTGCCTTTTCTAAAACCAGCTTGAACATCAGGAAGTTCACGGTTCACGTATTGCTGAAGCCTGGCTTGGAGAATTTTGAGCATTACTTTACTAGCGTGTGAGATGAGTGCAATTGTGCGGTAATTTGCGCATTCTTTGGCATTGCCTTTCTTTGGGATTGGAATTGAAAACTGACCTTTTCCAGTCCTGTGGCCACTGCTGAGTTTTCCAAATTTGCTGGCATAGTGAGTGCAGCACTTTCACAGCATCATCTTTCAGGATTTGAAATAGCTCAACTGGAATTCCATCACCTCCACTAGCATTGTTCATAGTGATGCTTTCTAAGGCCCCTTGTCTTCACATTCCAGGATGTCTGGCTCTAGATGAGTGATCACACCATCGTGATTATCTGGGTCATGAAGATCTTTTTTGTACAGTTCTTCTGTGTATTCTTGCCACCTTTTCTTAATATCTTCTGCTTTTGTTAGGTCCATACCATTTCTGTCCTTTATCGAGCCCACCTTTGCATGAAATGTTCCCTTGGTATCTCTAATTTTCTTGAAGAGATCTCTAGTCTTTCCCATTCTGTTGTTTTCCTCTATTTCTTTGCAATGATCTGCAAGGAAAGCTTTATCTCTCCTTGCTATTCTTTGGAACTCTGCATTCAGATGCTTATATCTTTCCTTTTCTCCTTTGCTTTTTGCATCTCTTATTTTCACAACTATTTGTAAGGCCTCCTCAGACAGCCATTTCGCTTTTTTGAATTTCCTTTTCTTGGGGATGGTCTTGATCCCTGTCTCCTGTACAATGTCACGAACCTCCATCCATAGTTCATTAGCACTCTGTCTATCATATCTAGTCCCTTAAATCTATTTCTCACTTCCACTGTATAATCATAAGGGATTTGCTTTAGGTCATACCTGAATGGTCTAGTGGTTTTCCCCTCTTTCTTCAATTTAAGTCTGAATTTGGCCATAAGGAGTTAATGATCTGAGCCACAGTCTGCTCCTGGTCTTGTTTTTACTGAATTTATAGAGCTTCTTCATCTTTGGCTGCAAAGAATATAATCAATCTGATTTTGGTGTTGACCATCTGGTGATGTCCATGTGTAGAGTCTTCTCTTGTGGTGTTGGAAGAGGGTGTTTGTTATGACCAGTGTGTTCTCTTAGAAAACTCTATTAGCCTTTGCCCTGCTTCATTCTGTATTCCAAGGCCAAATTTGCCTGTTACTCCAGGTGTTTTTTGACTTCCTACTTTTGCATTCCAGTCCCTATAATGAAAAGGACATGTTTTGGGGGTGTTAGTTCTATTAGTGTGCATTTAAAAAAAGAAACATCAAAATTGGTGAATTTTTGTGTTCAGTTTAGTTCAGTTCAGTTTAGTCACTCAGTCGTGTCTGACTCTTTGCGACCCCATGAATCTCAGCACGCCAGGCCTCCCTGTCCATCACCAACTCCTGGAGTTTACCCAAACTCATGTCCATCGAGTGGGTGATGCCATCCAGCCATCTCATGCTCTGTCATTCCCTTCTCCTCCTGCCTCCAATCCCTCGCAGCATCAGGGTCTTTTCCAATGAGTCAACTCTTCACATCAGGTGCCCAAAAGAATTTTTGTGTAAGTATTTTAATATTGAAGGTGGAAGAAAAAACATAACGTTTTCAGCATATTATGCTTTATTATTTCAAGAAAAGTAAAAATACAACTGAAACACACCAAAAAATATCTGTACAGTGTATATAGAAACTTCTGTGACTGATCAAATGTGTCAAAAGTGGTTTGCAAAGTTTCACATTGAAGATTTCTCGATGGACAATGATCCATGATTGAGTAGACAAGTTGAAGTTGATAGAGATCAAATCGAGACATTAATTGAGAACATGCATTGAAAGTCTGCACCAGCTTGGTTATGTTAATTGCTTTGATGTTTGAATTCCACATAAGTTAAGCGAAAAAACCTTCTTGACCATGTTTCCACATGAGATTCCTCACTTACACATAGCAAAAAAGTTCTGTTTTAAAAACAGATTGTGGTAGGCAATGAAAAGTGGATCATGGACAATAAAGTCAAATGGAAGAGATCATGGGGTAAGTGACATGAACCACCACCAACCACACCAGTCTGGTCTGCATCCAAGGCAGGCAATGTGTATATGGTGGGACTGGAAAGGAGTCCTCTATTATGAGTTCCCTCTGGAAAACCAAAAGTTTAATTCCCTTAAGTACTGCTCCCCAATTAAACCAACTGAAAGCAGCATCTGATGAAAATCATCCGAAATTAGTCAACAGAAAATGCAAAATCTTCCATCAGGAGAACATGCCTGCATGTTTCTTTAATGACCAGTTAAAAAGTGTTACAGTTTGGTCGGGAAGTTCTGATTCATTGCCTGTATTCATTAGACATTTCACCTTTGTATTCCATTTATTTTGGTCTTCACAAAATTACCATAATGGAAAAAAATATAAATTTCCTGGAAGACTGTAAAAAGCACCTGCAACCGTTCTCTGTTCAAAGAGGTAAAAAGTTTGGGGAAGATGGAATTATGAAGTTTCCTGGAAAATAGCAGATGGTATTGGAATAAAACACTGATCACAGGATTCAATAAAGTTCTTGGTGAAAATGAAAAATGTATTTTTTACTTAAATATCAAAGGAATATTTTTGCCAACCCAACACACACACATACACACACACACACACACACACACACATATGTGTATTCACTGTCTTTGGATAGCTGTCTTTCCTCCCTGTCCAGGGTGGGAAGGGGAAAAAGGGAGGCTGCTGTACCTTACCATTTACCATGCACCTCGTAATGGTATCTTGTACATGGGCTCAATTCCTGCTGTTAAAGCTGCTCCTGTCTACTATTTAAGTGCATGTGAGTTCTTCTCAGTCCTTCTCACTGAGAATCACACACACACACACACACATACATGCATGCACATGTGCTCAGTCGCTTCATTTGTGGCTGACTCTGCGACCCCATGGACTGCAGCCCATCAGGCTCCCCTATCCATGGGATTTTCCAGGCAAACCGAGTAGGTTGCCATGCCCTCCTCCAGGGGATCTTCCCAACCCAGGGACAAAACCTCATCTCCTGCGTATCCTGCATTGCAGAAGACACGGAGACGCTAGTTCAATCTTTCCTGAAAAATCTCACGAACAGAGGAGCCTGGCAGACTACAGTCCATGGGGTCACAAGAGTTGGACATGACAGAGCAACTAAACAACAATATACATACATCCAGAGTACAACCGTTTCTCACTACTTCTACTAAAACCATCTTGGTCCAGAGCACCAGTGCTCTTGCCAGGATTACTGCAATAGCCTATTGACTGATTTCCTTACTCCATCCCTTGCCCATTTACAGTCTGTAAGTTGGCACAGTAGCCAGGGGAATATTGTCAAAATGTACATGAGAACATGGTTTGCTCAAAATATTCGAATGCCTTCCATATCACTCAAGGTAAAAGCTAAGATGTTCACGGTGGCCTGCAGGGTCATACATGATCTCATCCCACTGTGTCTCTAACCACTTCTGGACAAGACCCACCCATTTCTTTTGCTCTAACGCAGTTACCTCCACGAGCCGTTCCTACCACACCGAGTATGCTCCTGCCTCAGGGCCTTTGCATCATGCTTTCTATCTGGGATGCTCTTCCTTCAGATGTCTACTCTCCTTCATCCCTTACTCCCCTCAGTGTCACAGGGAAGGACAGAATCTGACTCCATGTTGGGTTGGCTGATTTAACCTCTGCTTTCCATTTCTTTCATTATCATCACTAAAAGGATTCTGTCTGTAGCTGTGAGCATACACAGTGGTCTGCCTTGGGCAATCCTGCCTGTCCACCTGCATGTGAAATGAAAGTGCCTTTGTTCAGCTCACAGGGAGTCACCTTGACCCTGTGAACGGCTGCAGGAGAAATGAACACATCCCCTCCCGAGGCTGGCCAAACCAGGAGACATTTTGCCAGACTTATGGCCTTTTTACTTTACTTCCTCACCTCATCGCCCTTGCTCTTCTATAAAACAAACTAGCATCCAGACCCCAATAAAGTGGTACTCTAGGACCCTAGTTAGCCATCTTCTTGGCTGCCTGACTTTCTGAATAAAGTTGCTCTTCCTTGTCTCAACACCTAGCCTCTTGATTGTGGTCTGTTGTGCAGTGAGCAGACCATGCTCGGACTTGGTTACATCAGGCTTTCTGTGACCAGCCTGTATGAAATAGATACTCTTAGCACTTATTATCCTCTGAGTGTTGCTTTCATTTCTTAATAGGATATCTGGCATATAGTTATACATTTATTTTTGTTTCCTTTCTCTACAGTGAAAACTTCATGAGGAAAAAATTCATTTTATTTCTCATGTATTCTCAGTGATTAGAATAGTATCTGACACATTACTGGTACACTTTAAATATTTGTTGAATAATCTCCTTTATCTGCCATGATAGTTTTCTATAATCTGAATCAATTAGTATATTCTTGTTACTACTTGTTGATGTTAATATTACTCCTGAGTGAATATCCCCTAAAGTGCCAAACCTTTTTTATGAACTCCTTTCTCCTGATACTCTTCTTAGTCTCCTGTAAAGAATCTGCCTGCAATGCAGGAGACCTGGGTTTGATCCCTGGGTCGGGAAGATCCCCTGGAAAAGGAAATGGCAACCCACTCCAGCATTCTTGCCTGGAGAATCCCATGGACAGAGGAGCCTGATGGGCTACGGTCCATGGTGTCACAACGGTCAGACATGACTTAATGACTAAAACACACACACACACACCATACCATCTTTAATTTTATTTATCTGTCAAGGTCCAGATTGTCTCCCATCAAATGTCATTGTTTTTTATTTTCCTATACATTTGTTTCAGAAAGGCTGTAACCGGGGAGTCTGAATGATTGCATTCTAGCTCTTATTTTGCCATTAAGTGTGATGGAGGTATTTGTAATATCAGTTAAATTCTCAGGGTTCAGTGTTCTCATTTGCAAAAGGAATGACGTAAATTTGATCTGACACAAAAAATTTTAGCCTTATTACTGTATAAAGCTGAAGCTATATTTTTATCCACACTTTTATCTTAGTGAATGATGAAATTATCTACACAGCTGTCCAAGCCAGAAACTGTTATATCATAAACTCCCATTTTCTCTGCATTTGATAAATAAATTGTAATCACATTACTTATAAGAGCTTTTATAATGGGCTTTTTACATCTCCAGTCCTGTCTCCCAGTGACTCTTCCTTTCCTCCCAGTGATGACATGACTTCACTACACCTGCACAATATTGTTGAGGGTCTTGTACTTTTTGCTCATATTGATGTCTCGGTCCGAATTACCATCTTCCCATTCATCCCCAACTTCCAATAAATAGGTGAAATAATCTTCATAGTCAACCTAAAATCTTCTCCAAGAAGAGTATTCTTCTCCATTTCCACTTGACTCTGTAATATTTTCTATCAGAGCACTCCTGATAATTTATTATGCTTTTGTTTAAAGTCTCTTTTTCTCTATTATAATAGAGATGGCTCTTTGAAGACTATATTTATTAGATTAAGGTGACTGCCATTATAGATTTATAAGAGAAATAGATTTAAGGGACTAGATCTGATCGACAGAGTGCCTGATGAGCTATGAATGGAGGTTTGTGACATTGTACAGGAGATAGGGAGCAAGACCATTGCCAAGAAAACGAAATGCAAAAAAGAAAAACGGCTGTCTGAGGAGGCCTTACAAACAGCTGTGAAAAGAAGAGATGTGAAAAGCAAAGGAGGAAAGCAAAGATATACCCATTTCAATGCAGAGTTCCAAATAATAGCAAAGAGATAAGAAAGCCTTCTTCAGTGATCAGTGCAAAGAAATAAAGAAAAACAATGGAATGGAAAAGACTAGAATCTCCTCAAGAAAATTAGAGATACCAAGGGAGCATTTCATGCAAAGATGGGCTCGATAAAAGACAGAAATGGTAGGGACCTAACAGAAGCAGAAGATATTAAGAAGAGGTGGCAAGAATACACAGAAGAACTGTATAAAAAAGATCTTTATGACCCAGACAAACACGATGGTGTGATCACTCACCTAGAGACAGACATCCTGGAATGTAAAGTCAAGTGGGCCTTAGGAAGCATCACTACGATCAAAGCTAGTGGAGGTGATGGAATTCCAGTTGAGTTATTTCAAATCCTGAAAGATGATGCTGTGAAAGTGCTGCACTCAATATGCCAGCAAATTTGGAAAATTCAGCAGTGGCCACAGGACTGGAAAAGGTCAGTTTTCATTCCAATCCCAAAGAAAGGCAATGCCAAAGAATGCTCAAACTACTGCACAATTGCACTCATCTCACATGCTAGTAAAGTAATGCTCACAATTCTCCAAGCCAGGCTTCAACGGTACATGAACTGTGAACTTCCAGATGTTCAAACTGGAATTAGAAAAGGCAGAGGAACCAGAGATTAAATGGCCAACATCCATTGGATCATCAAGGCGAGAGAGTTCCAGAAAAACTTCTACTTCTGCTTTATTGACTATGCCAAAGCCTTTGACTGTGTGGATCACCACAAACTGTGGAAAATTCTGAAAGAGATGGGAATACCAGACCACCTGACTTGCCTCTTCTTATGTCAGAAAGCGATGAAAAACTAAAGAGCCTCTTGATGCAAGTGAAAGAGGAGAGTGAAAATGTTGGCTTAAAGCTCAACATTCAGAAAACTAAGACCATGGCATCTGGTCCCATCACTTTATGGTAAATAGATGGGAAACAATGGAGAGAGTGACAGACTTTATTTTATTTTTTTTGCAGAGGTTGTGGGGGGGAATCCAAAATCACTGCAGATGATGACTACAGTCATGAAATTAAAAGATGCTTGCTCCTTGGAAGAAAAGCTATTGCCAACCTAGACAGCATATTAAAAAGCAGAGACATTACTTTGCCAACAAGGTCTGTCTAGTAAAATCTATGGCTTTTCCAGTAGTCATGTATGGATGTGAGAGTTGGACTATAAAGAAAGCTGAGAGCTGAAGAATTGATGCTTTTGAACTGTGGTGTTGGAGAAGACTCTTGAGAGTCCCTTAGACTGCAAGGAGATCCAACCAGTCCATCCTAAAGGAGATCAGCCCTGGGATTTCTTTAGAAGGACTGATGCTGAAGCTGCAACTCCAGTACTTTGGCCACCTGATACGAAGAGCTGACTCATTTGAAAAGACCCTGGTGCTGGGAAAATTGAAGGTGGGAGGAGAAGGGGATGACAGGGGGTGAGATGGTTGGATGGCATCACTGACACAATGGACATGGGTTTGGGTAAACTCCAGGAGTTGGTGATGGACAGGGAGGCCTGGAGTGATGCAGTCTGTGGGGTCGCAATGAGTTGGACACAACTGAGCAACTGAACTGAATTGAACTGAATATGTGTGATCTGATATCTCCTTGTGGTTTTGATTTGCATTTCCCTGATAATTAGCGGTGTTAAAGATATTTTAATCTGTTGATGGCAATCTATATTTCTCTTTGGAAAAATGCCTGTTCAGATCCTCTGCTCATTTTTAAATCAGGCTGTTTTTTTGTTATTGAGTTATATGAGTTCTCTATATAGTATGTGTGTGTGTGTGTATATATATATATATATATATATATATATATATATATATATATACCCACTCCAGTGTTCTTGCCTGGAGAATCCCAGGGACGGGGGAGCCTGGTGGGCTGCTGTCTATGGGTCGCACAGAGTCAGACAGGACTGAAGTGACTTAGCAGCAGCAACATCTCTCTAAAAGGTTTAGATTCAGTCTTCAAATCATATTTTTGCAGTTTAACTTTGTCAAAAAACTTTGTCAAAACAGATCATTTAAGTTTTCTCCAGGAATTTTATAAAATAAAAATCTTGGAATTAACCTTTTATGATTAACTGCAATAGCATGTGGAACTCCTTTGAAAAAAATATAGTTTTAAAGCCATGATGTCACTGGCTAATGCACTTTAAAATAACACTTTGTAGTGGTATTCTCTGAAGACTGATGATTAATCTAACTTTTCATTTAAGTCTAGGGTGTGTTAAATACATTGAGCTTACAACAGAGTATTTTTTTCTTCAACTTAATATTGTACGAAAAGAATCTATACAGTATAATATAAATTAATAGATTATAATATAATATATCTGTTATACATAGTAAATTCTGATATATAAATATACACATATGTCACGCTGCTACTGCTGCTAAGTCGCTTCAGTCGTGTCTGACTCTGTGCGACCCCATGATGGCAGCCGATCAGGCTCCACCGTCCCTGGGATTTTCCAGGCAAGAACGCTGGAGTGGGTTGCCATTTCCTTCTTCAATGCATGAAAGTGAAAAGTGAAAAGTGAAAGTGAAGTTGCTCAGTCTGTCCGACTCTTAGCGACCCCATGGACTGCAGCCTACAGGCTCCTCTGTCCATGGGATTTTCCAGGCAAGAGTATTGGAATGGGGTGCCATTGCCTTCTCCACACATATGTCATAAACATTTTATAAATATTGTATCTCCTAATGTGCAAAGATAACATTCATATTTCTTTCAATTTTCATCAAATAAGTGTGTAGATGCTACAACATTTGTAAGGCACATTCAACAAAAAAATCCAAAAGTGGTTGAATAGAGTCAGATTTTATGACTTTTAGGGCAATCACATAAATATAATTGATAAGTAAACATTTTATGAAAAAGCTTATTATCCCCTGAGACTTGTGAGCAGAACTGAGCGGGATGTGGAAGACATAGTGTGCTAGTTAGGATGGTCCCAGCTGCTGTTTGTTGTTGTTCAGTCGCTCAGCCGTGTCCAGCTCTTTGTGACCCCATGGACTGCAGCACGCCAGGCTTCCCTGTCCATCACCAACTCCCAGAGCTTCTTCAAACTCATGTCCATTGAGTTGGTGATGCCATCCAACCATCTTGTCCTCTGTCGTCCCCTTCTCCTCCTGCCCTCAATCTTTCCCAGCATCAGGGTCTTTTCCAAAGAGTTAGTTTTTCGCATCAGGTGGCCAAAGTATTGGAGCTTCAGTTTCAGCATCAGTCCTTCCAATGAATATTCAGGACTGATTTCCTTTAGGATGGACTTTTTTTGATCTCCTTGCAGTTCAAGGGACTTTGAAGAATCTGCAACACCACAGTTCAAAAGCATCAGTTCTTCGGCACTCAGCCTTCTTTAGGGTCCAACTCACATCCACATATGAATACTGGAAAAAAAATCATAGCTTGACTAGACCTTAGTCAGCAAAGTATTGTCCCTACTTTTTAATATGATGTCTAGGTTGGTCATAGGTTTTCTTCCAAGGAGCAAGTGCCTTTTAATTTCATGGCTGCAGTCACCATCTGCAGTGATTTTGGAGCCCAAGAAAATGATGTGTGTCATTGTTTCCCATCTATTTGCTATGAAGTGATGGGACCAAATGCACTGATCTTAGTTTTTTGATTGTTGAGTTTCAAGCCAGCTTTTTCACTCTCCCTCTTTCACCTTCATCAAGAAGCTCTTCTGTTCTTCTTTGCTTTCTGCCATAAGGTTGGTGTCATCTGCATATCTGGGGTTATTGATATTTCTCCAGGCAATCTTGATTCCAGCTTGTGCTTCATCCAGCCCAGAGTTTTGCATGATGTACTCTGCATTTAAGTTAAATAAGCAGGGTGACAATATACACCCCTAATACACTTATTTCCCATTTTTGAACCAGCCCATTGTCCCATGTCTGGTTTTAATTGTTGCTTCTTGACCTGCATACAGGTTTCACAGGAGTCAGATAAAGTGGTCTGGTATTCCCATCTCTTTTAGAATTTTCCACAGTTTGTTGTGATCCACATAGTTGAAGACTTTAGCATAGTTAATAAAGCAGAAGTAGATGTTTTTCTGGAATTCTCTTGCCTTTTCTGTGATCCAGTGGTTATTGTCAATTTGATCTCTAGTTCCTCTGCCTTTTCTTGTACACCTGAAAGTTCCTGGTTCATGCACTGCTGAAGCCTAGCTTAGAGAATTTTGAGCATTACTTGCTAGCATGTGAAATGAATGCAACTGTGCAATGGTTTGTACACTCTTTGACACTGCCTTTCAAGAATCAACATAATAGAATCTATTTCTTTTTCACATCAAACCCTATAACGCTGTTTCTGATTGGCAGGCTGTTTTTCTGGTTTAGGGACTCAGGCTTTCTCCAATCTTTTGCTCTCCGATTTTTTTCTGCTTATCTTCCAAGTTCTCCCTAATAATTTGCTTCATGCTGAAAGGAAAAAAGGTAGAGGATCTCTCATGGAAAGGATTTTTTTTGTGAAGTTGGGGAAAGATTTTGATGATCCCAGTCTGAAGTGGTACACATCCTTCACACCTTATCTTCCATATTCCATTGGCTAGAACTCAGCCAGATACCACAAGAAAGGTTAGGAAATGTCTCCTTCTGTGCCTAAGAAGAGAAGGTATGGTTTAGTGTAGTGTAGAGAAGTCTTTGAGATAAATATATGATATTAGATATTATACCTAGAGATGCTGTTATTACTAATCTCTTGCTTTAAGGATAAAGAAATGAGGCATATAAAGTTTAAATGACTGGCTATTTTACATAAAGTATAAAAATTACTATGCTATGCTATGCTAAGTCACTTCAGTCGTGTCTGACTCTGTGCGACCCCATAGATGGTAGCCTACCAGGGTCCCCCATCCCTGGGATTCTCCAGGCAAGAACACTGGAGTGGGGTGCCATTGCGTTCTCTGAAAAATTAGTATACAAGTAGGTTATCTTAACCACAAGACTAGGATTCTTCATGGACTTCCCTGGTAGCTCAGGAGGTAAAGAATCTGCCCTGACTCAGATTCAATTCCTAAGTCAAGAAGTTCCCCTGGAGAAGGGAATGGCAACCCACTCCAGTATTCTTGCCTGGAGAATTCGATGGACAGACAGGGCATTTGCAGAGTCGGACACGACTGAGCAGATTCCTAATGTTACACAATCAAGGAACCCTCCCAAAGCTGTTACTCAGTTGGTGTTCTTCTCTCTAACCTCAGATAGATATCACCCCCAAAATTATTTTGATTGATCCACACACAGAAATTTAGACAAATTTGAAAGTAAGTTACTATCTTAGTCTGCTTGGGCTGCCAGAACATAGCACTTCTTTTTGTTGTTGTTCAGTTGGGATGTCATGTCCAACGCTTTGCAACCCCATGGATGAAGCACACCAGGCTCCTCTGTCCTCCACTATCTCCCAAAGTTTCCTAAAATTCATGTCCATTCAGTTGATGATGCTGTCTAACCACCCCATCCTCTGCTCCCATCTTCTTTTTTTGCCTGCAATCCTTCCCAGAACCAGGATCTTTTCCAGTGAGTTGGTTATTCCCATCAGGTGGCTGAAGTAATGGAGCATCAGCTTTAGCATCAGTCCTTCCAATGAATGTTCAGTGTTGATTTCCTTTAGGATTGATTGACTTCATCTTCTTTCAGTCCAAGGGACTCTCTTGAGTCTTGTCCAGCACCATCATTCTAAAGCATTAATTCTTTGGTGCTCAGCTTTCCTTATGATCCAACTCTGACATCTGTACATGACTTCTGGAAAAACCATAGCTCTGCCCATATGGACATTTTAACAAAGTCACATTCTCCCATTACAATGGTATCATCTACATATCTGAAGTTGTTGATCTTTCTCCCAGAAATTTTGATTCCAGCTTGTGCTTCATCCAGCCCAGCGTTTCACATGATGTACTATGGATAGAAGTTAAACAAGCAGGGTGACAGCATACAGTGTTGTGGTATTTCTTTCCCAATTTTGAATCGGCCGGCTGCTCCATGCCTGGTTCTAAATGCTGCTTTTTGACCCACGTACAGATTTCTCAGGGGGCA
This sequence comes from Bos javanicus, assembly GCF_032452875.1. Classification (NCBI taxonomy): domain Eukaryota; kingdom Metazoa; phylum Chordata; class Mammalia; order Artiodactyla; family Bovidae; genus Bos; species Bos javanicus. Next base: position 75,848,769 of record NC_083881.1, on the reverse strand, counting down.
GGTAAGGTACTCCCAACTCTTTAAGAATTTCCCACAGTTTGCTGTGATCTGCAGAGTCAAAGGCTTTAGTGTTCTCAATGAAGCAGAAGTAGCTATTTTTCTGAAATTCTATTGCCTTCTCCATGATCCAGTGAATGTTGGCAATTTGATCTCTGGTTCATCTTCCTCTTTGGAACCCAGTTTGTATATCTGGAAGTTCTCAGTTCACATAATGCTGAAGCCTCGCTTGAACAATTTTGAGCATAAACTTGCTAGGATGTGAAAGGAGCACAGTTGTATGGTAGTTTGAGCATTCTTTGGCATTGCCTTTCTTTGGGATTGGAATGAAAACTGACCTTTTCCAGTCCTGTGGCCACTGCTGAGTTTTCCAAATTTGCTAACATATTGAGTCCAGCACTTTCACAGCATCGTCTTTCAGGATTTTAAATAGCTCAGCTGGAATTTCATTTCCTCCTCTAGCTTTGTTCATAGCAATTCTTCCTAAGGCCCACTTGATACTCCAGAATGTCTGACTTAGTGAGTGACCACACCATCAGGCTTATCTGGGTGATTGAAACCTTTTCTATATAGTTCTTCTGTTTATTCTTGCTACCTCTTCTTAATCTCTTCTGTGTCTGTTAGATCTTTACTGTTTATGTGTTTTATTTGCCCATCTTTGCATGAAATTTCCCTTTGATATCTCTAATTTTCTTGAAGTGATCTCTAGTGTTTTCCCATTCTATTGTTTTCCTCTATTTCTTTGCATTGTTCACTTGAGAAAACTTTCGTATCTCTCCTTGCTCTTCTCTGGAACTCTTCACTCAATTCATGTCTTTTCCTTTCTCCCTTGCCTTTCACTTGTTTAAGTCCTCATGCTGTTAATATTTGTAAAAGTCTTCTCAGACAACCATTCTGCAGTCTTGAATTTCTTTTTCTTTGGGATGATTTTGGTCACTGCCTCCTATACAATGTTACGAACCTCCATCCATAGTTCTTTAGGCATTCTGTCTAGGAGATATAATTCCTTGAATCTATTTGTCACCTCCACTCACCTGAATGGCCTAGTGGTTTTTCCTACTTTCTTCAGCATAATGCTATTAACTGTTTTAAATGTCAGAAACTCTCACAGTTCTGGAGGCCAGGCAGTCTGAGTCCAAGATGCGAGTTGATTCAGTTTCTGGTGGAGGTGCTCTTCCTAACTTGCACAGAGGTGCCTTCTCTCCGTGTCCTCCCTTGGCCTGTCTTTGGTGCTTGCATGTGGAGAGAGAGAGATCCTTCTTATTCCTCTGCTTTTATGGTCATCAATCATTTTGAATTGATTAGATATCGATTTGTACAATATAGTTTAGCCTTAATATCTCCTAAAATTTCTATCTCCAAATACGGATGAAACGGGGAACCAGGGCTTCAAAATAAATTTTGAAGGGGTCATAATTCAGTCTACAACGGTTGCCAATATTCAAACATCACAAATTTTCACATATGTGTTCAGATTTCTGGCTTCTTAAGAAAATGCCCTGCAATATCTAACCACTTTGAACTTCCCTTATTACATGACAAAAGTGGGTTTAAGAGAAGGGCCATGGCTCCCATTTTACGGGCATAATCTCTCCTGTTCACCACAGTCCTCACCTTTTGAAACCTGCTTGGCCAGGGTAAGCATTTAATTTTATGATCCTTGAATATGTAGCATCTTGGACATGGTTTATATTTCTTGTGTGTAAAGCTATTGGTTTGTTTATTTTTACTGAAATATAATTGATTTATAAAATTTTATATTGTGTGTGTGTGTGTGTGTGTGTGTGTGTGTGTGTGAGCTCAGTCATGCCTGACTCTTTTTGACCCCATGAACTGAAGCCCACCAGGCTCCTCTCTCCATGGAATTTTCCAGGCAAGAATTACTTTCAGGTATACTGCATGGTGGTTCGGTATTTTTGCAGACTATATTCCATTAAAAGTTATTACAAAACAATGGTTATAACTCCCTTGCTATATAATATATCTTTGTGGCTAATCTATTTTATGTAAGAGTTTGTATCTCTTAATTCCATACCCCTATCTTGTGCCTCCTTGCTTCTTTCTTCTTACTGATAAACAAGATTAAAAAAAAAATATATCTCTGAATCTGTTGTGCTGAATACTTTCTTTTTATTTTTTAGATTCCACAAAGACTGTGCAAAATGCACAGTATCTGTCTGACATTTCACTAAGCATAATATTTTCTAGGTTCAGCTACATTGCTGCAAGAGGCAGAATTTTGTTTTCATTGTTGTTGTTCAGTCATGTCAGATTCTTTCCCACCCCCCCCCCATCCCCCCACTCCCTGGACAGCGACATGCCAGGCTTCCCTGTCCTTTACTATCTCCTGGAGTTTGTTCAAACTCATGTCCATTGAGTCAATGATGCCTTCCAACCATCTCCTCCTCTGTCACCCCCTTCTCCTCTTGCCCTCAGTCTTTCCCAGCATCAGAGTCTTTATCAGTGAATCTGCATTTTGCATCAGGTGGCCAAGGTATTGGATTTCCAGCTTCAGCATCAGTCCTTCCAATGAATATTCAGGATTGATTTCCTCTAGGATCGACAGGTCTAATTACCTTGCTGTCCAAGGGACTCTCAAGAGGCTTCTGATGAGTAATATTCTTATATATATATATGACTTCCCCAGTGGCTCAGATGGTAAAGCATCTGCCTACAATGTGAGAGGCCGGGGTTCAATCCCTGGGTTGGGAAGATCTCCTGGAGAAGGAAATGGCAACCCACTCCAGTATTCTTGCCTGGAAAATGGATGGAAGAGCCTAGTAGGCTACAGTCCACAGGGTCACAAAATCTTGGGCTTAAGCCATCCTGCAGAAGGGATTAAGAATTCCTGCAGTGTTTATATGGTGTTTGGTGCCAATCAGAGCAGCAGTCCCCAACCTTTTCGGCACCAGGGACTGGTTTCACAGAAGACAATTTTTTGGTGGATGGCAGGGTGGTGGTTTCAGGATGATTCAAGCATGTTACATTTATTGTAGGCTTTATTTCTATTATTATTACATTGGGATATATAATGAAATAATTGTACAATTCACCATAATATGGAATCAGATCATCAGGTATTAGATTCTCATAAGGACTTTGCAACCTGAATCCTTTGCATGCACAGTTGCCAGTAGGGTTCGATCTCCTGTCTCTCTATATACCATATCTTTTTTATCCATTCATTTATTGGTGGACACTTGGGTTGCTTCCATATCTTATTTATTGTAAATAGTGCTATAAACTTTGGGAGGCATGTATCTTTCCAAATTAGTGCTTACATTTTTTTCCAGATATATTCCCAGCAGTGGAATTGCTGGATAATATTTTAGTTATAGTTCTAACTTTTTGAGGAAATTCTATAGTGTTTTACATAGCTGTCTTACCAATTTATTTTCCCACCACCAGTGTACAAGTGTTCCCCTTTCCCCATATTCTCAGTAACATTTATTTATTTATTTATTTATTTTTTTGATAACAGCCATTTCAGCAGGTGCAAGGTGATACCTCATTGTGGCTTGAATTTGCATTTCTGTAGAAATTAGATTTTTATCTCATTTTCATATGTCTGTTAGCCATCTGAACTTCTTCTGTGGAAAAAGAACTATCCAGGACTATTGCCCATTATCAGTTGGGTTGTTTGTTTGTTTCTTGATACTGACTCTTACAAGCTGTTTACATATTTTGGATTTTATACCCAGGCTGCTCATGTCATTTGTAAATAGATTCTCCAATTCTGTTTGCTGTCTTTTTGTATTGTTGACAGTATCTTTTGCTTTGGAAAGGATTTTAAGCTTAATTAGGTCCCATTTGTTTATTTTTGTTTTTATTTCTGTTGGCTTAGGAGTTCAGTTGAGTTCAGTTGCTCAGTCCCGTCTGATTCTTTGCAACCCCATGGAGTGCAGCATGCCAGGCCTCCCTGTCCATCACCAACTCCTGGAGATTACTAAAACATGTCCATTGAGTCGGTGATGCCATCCAACCATCTTATCCTCTGTCGTCCCCTTCTCTTCCCATCTTCAATCTTTCCCAGCATCAGGGTCTTTTCAAATGAGTCAGTTCTTTGCATCAGGTGGCCAAAGGATTGGAATTTCAGCTTCAATATCAGTCCTTCCCATGAACACCCAAGACTGATCTCCTTTAGGATGGACTGGTTGCATCTCCTTTCAGTCCAAGGGATTCTCAAGAGTCTTCTCCAACAACACAGTTCAAAAGCATCAATTCTTTGGCACTCAGCTTTCTTCACAGTCCAACTCTCACATCAATACATGACTACTGGAAAAACCATAGCTTTGACTAGATGGACCTTTGTTGGCAAAGTAATGTCTCTGCTTTTCAATATGCTATCTAGGTTGGTCATAACTTTCCTTCCAAGGAGTAAGTGTGTTTTAATTTCATGGCTGCAATCACCATCCGCAGTGATTTTGAAGCCCAAAAATATAAAGTCTGACACAGTTTCCCCATCTATTTCCCATGAAGTGGTGGGACCAGATGCCATGACTTTAGTGTTCTGAATGTTGAGTTTTAAGCCAACTTTTTCACTCTCCTCTTTCACTTTCATCAAGAGGCTCTTTAATTCTTTTTCGCTTTCTGCCATAAGGGTGATGTCATCTTCATATATGAGGTTATTGATATTTCTCCCAGCAATCTTGATTCCAGCTTGTGTTTCTTCCAGTCCAGCATTTCTCATGATGTACTCTGCATAGAAGTTAAATAAGCAGGGTGGCAATATACAGCCTTGACGTACTCCTTCCCCTATTTGGAGCCAGTCTGTTGTTCCATGTCCAGTTCTAACTGTTGCTTCCTGACCTGCATACAAATTTCTCAAAGGCAGGTCAAGTGGTCTGGTATTCCCATCTCTTTCAGAATTTTCCACAGTTTATTGTGATCCACACAGTCAAAGGCTTTGGCACAATCAATAAAGAAGGAATAGATGTTTTTCTGAAACGCTCTTGCTTTTTCCATGATTCAGCAGATGTTGGCAATTTGATCTCTGGTTCCTCTGCCTTTTCTAAAACCAGCTTGAACATCTGCAAGTTCACAGTTCACATATTGCTGAAGCCTGGCTTGGAGAATTTTGAGCATTACTTTACTAGCGTGAGAGATGAGTGCAATTGTGCAGTAGTTTGAGCATTCTTTGGCATTGCCTTTCTTCAGGATTGGAATGAAAACTGACATTTACTAGTCCTGTGGCCACTGCTGAGTTTTCCACATTTGCTGACATACTGAGTTACAGCAATTTCACAGCATCATCTTTTAGAATTTTAAATAGCTCAGCTGGAATTCCATCACCTTCACTAGCTTTGTTTGTAGTGATGCTTCCTAAGGCCCACTTGACCTCACATTCCAGGATGTCTGACTCTAGGTGAGTGATCACACCATTGTAATTATCTGGGTCATGAAGATCTTTTTCGTATAGTTCCTCTATGTATTCTTGCCACCTCTTCTTAGGAGAGAGACCCAAAAACTACTGCTATGATTTTCAGTATTCTGCCTATATTGTGTGGAGAAGTTTTATGGTTCCAAGTCCTACATTTAGGCATTTAATCCATTTGAGTTTATTTGTATGGTTTAAGGAAATGTTCTAATTTCATTTTTTTCACATGTGGCCGTTTAGGTTTCGCAGTATCACTTTTTGAAGAGGCTGTCTTTTCTCTGTTGCATATTCTTGCCTCATCTGGTGAAGATTAACTGGTCAGAGATGTTTGGGTTTATTTCTGGTTTCTCGTTTCTGTTCCGTGAATCTCGACGTCTGTTTTCTGTGCCCATATCATGCTGTTTTGATTACTGTAGATTTGTAGGATCGTCAGAAGTCTGGGAGGGTGATAATCCCAACTTCTTTTGTTTGCTTATTTTAAGATTGCTTTGGCTATTGGCGGTTTTGTGGCTTCATATGCATTTTAGAATTATTCTAGTTCTGTGAAAAATGTCATGGGTATTTTAATAGGTGTTGCATTAAATTTGTGGACTACTTTGGGTAATATACACAGAATACACGGAAGAACTATAAAAAAAGAGATGGCTGGATGGCATCACCGACTTGATGGCCATGAGTCTGAGTAAACTCCAGGAGTTGGTGATGGACAGGGAGGCCTGGCCTGCTGCAGTCCATGGGGTCGCAAAGAGTCAGAACTAACCTGGGTAGTGTGGCCACTTGAGCAATGTTAATTCTTCCACTGTAAGAGAATGGGACATATTTACAAGTCTTTGTATTATTTTTAATTTCCTTTTTCATGTTTTATAATTTTTAGAGTACAGTTCTTTCACCTCCTTAATTATGTTTATTCCTAGATATTTTATTTTGATGAGAGTTTATAGGGTTTTTTTACTATATCTTTCTGATAGTTTATTATTAGTGTATAGAAAAGTAACATATTATTTTATTTAAACTTGTATCCTGCTTCTTTTCTGAATTTATATTTTTTAGTTCTATAATTTTTTTGGTGGAGACTTTAGGGTTTTGTATGTAAAGTATCATGATATCTGAAAAATGGGGACATTTCAACTTCTTCCTTTCCAATTTGGATTCCATTTGTTTCTTTTTCTTATCTAATTGTTGTGGTTAGAGCTTCCAATTCTATTAATATGTCAAATACAAGTGATGATAGTTGGCATCCTTTTCTTGCTCCTGATTTTATCAGAGAGGGTTTTAGCTTTTCACCTTTGAGTATAATGTGACCTGTGGATTTGTTTTGAATGGCTTTTATTATTTTGAAATATGGTCTCTCTATATCTATTTCAATGAGAGCTTTTATAATGAATCTGCATTGAATTTTGTTGAATGCTTCCCTGCATCATTTGAGATGGTCATGTGAGCTTTATTCTTCATTTTGTCAGAGTGCTCTATCACAGTGATTAATTTGTGAATATTGAACTAACCTCACATCCCTGGAGTAAGTCCAACTTGATCATGGTGTATGATCCTTTTTATATATTGTTAGATTCAGTTTGCTAGTATTTTGTTGAGGGTTTTTATATCTATGTTCATTGGGGATAATGGGGGGGTAATGCTCCCCCCTATAATTTTAGGGGGGAGCATCTTTGTCTAGTTTTGGTATCAGGGTAATAGTGGCCTCATAAAATGGGTAGTGTTCCCTTCTCTTTCTTTTTTTGGAACAGTTTGAGAGGGACAGGCATTAGCTTTTCTTTATATGTCTGGTAGAGTTCTGCTGTGAAGCCATCCAGTTCTGTATTTTTGTTTTCTGGAACTTTTTCGATGACGGATTCAGTTTCACAGCTAATGATTGATCTGTTCAGATTGTTTATTTCTTTCTGATTTAGTCTTGGAAGATGGCATGCTTCTAGAAATTTGTCAAATTTTTCCAGATTGTCCAATTTGTTGGCATGTAGCTTTTCATAATATTCTCTTATGATTTTCATATCTGTGTTATATTGATGGTGATTTCTCCTCTTTATTACTTATCTTGTTTATTTTGATCTTTCTCTTTTATTCTTGAAGAGCCTTGTTAAATCTTAACAATTTTGTTTATCTTAAAAAGAACTCTTTGTTTCATTAATCTTTTAATTTTTTTTTTTTTTTGAGAGTGGGGTCTCCACTTTATTTATTTCCCCTCTGATCTTTAATTATGATGTATCTTGGTGTTGGTCTGCTTGGGTTCATCTTGGGTTCATCACCCTCTATACTTCTGGTATCTGGATATCTATTTCCTTTTTCAGGTTTTGGAAATTTCAGCCATTATTTTTTCAAATACTTTATTGATCCCCTTCTCTCTCTCTCTCATCTTCTTCTGGAACTGCTATTATGAAAATGTCAGTATGCTTAATGTTATCACAGGGATCTCTTACATTTTTTTCATAATTTTTCTTTTTGCTATTCTTATTGCATGATTTCCATTGTTCTATCTTATAGATCACTTATGTGTTCTTCTGTATAACTTAGTCTGCTATTCATTCCTTCTACTGTTTTATTTCAGCTAGTAAATTGGGTCTTTTTTATATTTTCTAGTTCCGTATTAACATTCTGACTGAGTATATTGATTTTTTCCCCTTAATTTAGCTACCATTTTTAATATCAATGCTATGAATTCTTTTGTGGTAAATTGTTTATATCTGTTTCATTTATTTTTTCAAGTGTTTTCTCTTATTCTTTCAAAAGAGGTCAGTTCCTCTGCCTTTTCATTTTTCTTAACTTTCTCTGCCCCTGTGATTTTATGGGAAACAGTTACCTCTTGTGGTCTTGAAGGATTGCTATTAAATGGGGGCACACCTATACAGACTGCATGTACCCAGTACTTTTGGTAAAGAAGTTGAATTTACGTGGATGCAAGTTGCGGTTTTCTTCAGGGTGTTCTATCAGCTCTGACTTTGGTAGGGGATGTGATGGGGATGGAGGCGCTCGAGGTGCAGGGGGTTATGAAATAGGATTTTCCTGCTTCTCAGTCACCATCATCAACCAATGGGAGTGCGATGTGATCTCAAGTTGCTGGAGCAGGAGCCTTGTGGTTCAGGCCCCAGATGGCTCTGTTACCTTCAAGTGTGTTGTTTTACCCTCTCCCTTTCACCAGACCTCTTGTCCCAGAGGAGGTCCTGGTGAAGCAAGGGGGACTTGGGCTGGCCTCAAGCAGAGCTACAAGATGTCTCTGATGTGCTACTATGCAGACACTTGCAATTGCTTCCCTTGCTGCACTTAGATGTAGCCTTCAGTTCAAGATGACTTTGTCCCTCACAGGTAATCACTGCCCTCAGCCTCCACTCCCACTCTGTTATGGAGCTATCCCACAAGTAGAGGAGAGCCCATGCAAGCTCTCAGTATACACTGGTGGGTAAGGCGTGAGCTGCTGTCAGAGATGTGGGCTGCTTCTAATGCACTGCTTCAGTAAGTGCAAACAGCAGTCACTGCCGCCCCACCCAGACTCTTCCCGGTACCCTGTGGCCTCTGCCCCCGCCGTATGCACATCTTTCCCTACTCATGGCCTCCCCAGGTCCTGTGCCACTCTGTGTCATTGAGGGAGGAAGAATGCATGTTTGTCTGACTGGGGATGAGATACATGCCAGGGTATAACCATAGGGTTAGGTTCGGGTTAGAATTAGCCAACTGGCTTTCTGCATGAATGGAGTCCCGGTTTTCCGCAGCCCACCTTTTAGCTTCAGCAGTCCTCCAGTGAGCCGAGGAGGCTCCTGTTTCCCATGTAGGACCTCTGGGCTGAGACCCCCACACCCAGATCGGGTGTCCCCCTTGTTGTCTCCCTTTTCCTCTGAGTCCTTTCCTGGGGCACGGTCTGACCTAATCATTTTCATTCCCTTGCCACCTGATTATGTGTGCATATTTCTTACAGCCTTGGTTGAACAGGATTCCTTCTGCCAGTTTCTAGTTAATTTTCAATGAGGATTGTTCTTCATATACATATGTTTTGTGTGTATGTTTCCTTTTTTTTTAATTGAAGGATAATTGCTTTATAGAATTTTGCTGTTTACCATCAAACCCCAACATGAATCAGTCACAGGTATACATATTCCCCCTCCCTTTTGAACCTCCCTCCCATCTTCCTGCCCATCCCACTCCTCTAGGTTGATGCAGAGCCCCTGTTTGAGTTTCCTGAGACATAACAGCAAATTCCTTTCAGCCATCTATTTTACATATGGTAATGTAAGTTTCCACATTACTCTTTCCATACATTTCATCCTTTCCTCCCCTCTCCCATGCCCATTAGTCTGTTTGTTTTCTATATCTGTTTCTCCATTGCTCCCCTGTAAATAAATTCTTTGGAACCATTTTTCTAGATTCTGTATATGTGCGTTAGAATACGATATTTATCTTTCTCTATCTGACTCACTTCCTTCTGTATAATAAGTTCAACCACCTCGTCAGAACTGAGTCCAGTGCATTCCTTTTTATGGCTGAGTAATATTCCATTGTGTATATGTACCACAACCTTTTTATCCATTCATCTATCGATGGGCATCTAGGTTGTTTCCATGTTCTAGCTATTGTAAATAGTGCTGCAATGAACAGTGGGATACATGTGTCTTTTTCAACCCTGGTTTCCTCAGGGTACATGCCTACGAGTGGGATTGCTGGGTCATATGGTGGTTTTATTCTTAGTTTTTAAAGGAATCTCCAAACCATCTTCCATAGCGGCTGCATCAGTTTACATTCCCACCAACAATGCAAGAGCTTTCCCTTTCCACACTCTCCCCAGGATTTATTGTTTATAGACTTTTTGATGATGCCCATTCTGACCGGTGTGAGGTGATATCTCATTGTGGTTTTTGATTTGCCTTTCTCTAATAATAAGCAATGTTGAGCATCTTTTCATGTGTTTCATATACATCTATTTTTGGTGTGTTTGAGTGGGGAGATAAGCTACACATCTTCTTACTCCACAATCTTGATTGATCTCCTAAAGCTATAGGTTTTCTCATGTATCTTTTCTTTATCTGCTTGATGAATTTGGAGTTTTTTCCTTGTAGGTGAATTTCCTTGCAGATTAACCTCAATGAAATGACCAATTTTATTCATAGGCAGTGTCTACGCACACCATGGGAAAATACAAGTATCTTCTGGACAGTGCTCAAATTGTCAAGTAGTTATTTGGATCCATGATCTACTCTCCAACCCTACTGTAGTTCTAAATCTTTCTTTGTCCTTGGCTTTCTAATTATATTTATTTCATGTTTCTTCAAATCTACTTCTCATCCACATTCACATGCATTCATGTACAAATTTCACACGGTTTTAAACAAAAATGCATTCTGACTAAACATATAGGATTGTATGATTTTGTTTCAACAAGAAACTCAGAAATAGGAGTAGTCTGCATTTTGTGATATGGAACAGCCATCAGAGCATTATTTGGCACATAGGACCTCATTCTGAAGACTGACTCTAGCATTTAACTCTTCCATTTTAACCTTTCCACATCTTTCACTTCTTGGGAACATTACTTTGGAGACACAAATTATAAACACCAGTTACATGTACACCAGCCATCACACTTTGAAAATTCTCAAGGGTTACATGAAGCAAACATCTTAGCCATACATAGAAAAGAACAAAAGTGAATATTTTAGCACTTTGATACAAATTTCTTAGCCACTCCAAAGATGATTTATGTAGATTACCAATTGGAATAAGGTTCCAAGTCTTGGAACACTGGATCCATGTAGAATAATAAAAAGATTATGCTTTCGTATTCCTTTGGGCCTCAGTATTATAGTCTAGAAAACATAGATGACAGTAAGAGTATTAGCTAATAAAATGGTATAAGAATTAAATGATCAGATACATGCAAACTGCCTAGAATAGTGCCTTGACACATAGTAAGAACTGACATGTTGATTATTTAGTAGGGTAGCATATCCAAAAGTTTGAGAAAATGGGTTTAGAAGTCAATTTAATTTTCATATGTACCCTTTATCCTCTATTTCCTAGTTAAATGAGTTAGGCAAATTAATATTACTTTTGTAGTTTATGTGTAAGTGGAATTAAATAATACCAATCTTTTCAGCTTGAACCAGGTTGAGAAACATATATGCAGGAAGCAACAGTTAGAACTGGACATGGAATGGCAGACTGGTTCCAAATAGGAAAAGGAGTATGTCAAGGCTGTATATTGTCACCCTGCTTATTTGACTTCTATGCAGAGTACATCATGAGAAACACTGGACTGGAAGAAGCACAAGCTGGAATCAAGATTGCTGGGAGAAATATCAATAAACTCAAATACGCAGATGACATCACCCTTATGGAAGAAAGTGAAGAGGAACTAAAAAGCCTCTTGATGAAAGTGAAAGTGGAGAGTGAAAAACTTGGCTTAAAGCTCAACATTCCGAAAACAAAGATCATGGTATCTGGTCCCATTACTTCATGGCAAATAGATGGGGAAAAAGTGGAAACAGTGGAAACAGTGACAGACTTTATTTTTGGGGGCTCCAAAATCACTGCAGATGGTGATTGCAGCCATGAAATTAAAAGACACTTACTCCTTGGAAGAAAAAGGAGTTATGACCAACCTAGATAGCATATTCCAAAGCAGAGATATTACTTTGTCAACAAAGGTCTGTCTAGTCAAGTCTATGGTTTTTCCAGTAGTCATGTATGGATGTGAGAGTTGGACTGTGAAGACAGCTGAGCGCTGAAGAATTGATGCTTTTGAACTGTGGTGTTGGGGAAGACTCTTGAGAGTTCCTTGGACTGCAGGGAGAGCCAACCAGTCCATCTTAACAGAGACCAGTACTGGGTGTTCATTGGAAGGACTGATGCTAAAGCTGAAACTCCAATACTTTGGCCACCTCATGCGAAAAGTTGACTCGTTGGAAAAGACCCTGATGCTGGGAGGGATTGAGGGCAGGAGGAGAAGGGGACAACAAAGGATGAGATGGCTGGATGGCATCACTGACTCAATGCACATGAGTTTGGGTGAACTCCGGGTGTTGGTGATGGACAGGGAGGCCTGGCATGCTGCAATTCATGGGGTCACAAAGAGTCGGACACGACTAAGCAACTGAACTAACTGAACTTAATCTTTTCATGTTATATAAATATAGAATTAGAGAAAAGTAATGTAAAGACCTTAGCAAAATGTTTGTCATATAAGAAATAACAATCCAAAAAACAGATGATTGCAAAATGTGTGTTCCAGATAGAAAAAGAAAGAAAGAAAGAAAGATCTTAGGAAATTTCCCAATGGTTTCAGTGACTGGAGTTTAGAAAAACAGTAGATTCTTGGTCCGTGCATCTCTACAGAGTCTGAGTAGGAATGAAAATTTCTAATGTCATATAAATCACACATTGCATTATTTGAATCAGTTAAGTTAAATTAAATAGGATTCTTAAAGTATATACTCTGTTTTGTGTAAAGAATTAACATAGTACTTTATGAACTCAGGCCAAGAGAAAAAAGATGCTACAAATATTTTAAAGTGTGGTGCTGTTATTTACATTGACAATGAAACATGGAAATCTTGAAGACTTTTATATGCAATGTCATGAGGCAAATGTTGATTAAGACGTTTGTCAATGTTCAATTTTAAGTATGATAATTTTTGATAATTATTGATGCAAGCTGTCGAGATGAGCACTCAATATTCTAAAAAACTGACCAAATTTTCATGATGTTGTCAGTTAAAAATTGAATGAAGCAGACTTTTCAGAAACAAGTGTCATTACCTAACACTGACAATTTGCTATATTTCATTAGATTTTGTTATTCACATATTAAAATATATTCACTGGATTGAAACCTGTATACAAGTAGGAATCACCTGGAGGTTGATATTTAAAATAAAGAAGACTACCCAGACTCTACCTTTGGAGATCTTGCTTCATCAGGAAAAGGATCAGAAATCTATCTTTAAAAAACACCTGAGATGAGTCCAGTGATCTGGATTTCAGAAATGCTGAAATACTGCTTGAAAAAATCTTTATTCTGATCCTAAAACAATAGCACATGAGATTTTCATAAATAATTGCAAAGATTCAGATAACTATACTTTGAATAATGTGTATGTAAACTATATATGTGGAGAAGGGAATGGCAACCCACTCCAGTTTTCTTGCCTGGAGAATTCCATGGACAGAGGAGCCTGGTGGGCTACAGTCCATGGGGTTGCAAAGAGTCAGACACAACTGAGCAACTAATACTAATACAATACTAAACTATATATGAATCATCTTGGGAGAATTTTAATTATGTGGTATATTTTATAAGCACTTTAATAAATTACAGAAATAAAATTTTAAGAAGACTCAGCTAAAAAAATAATTTTTTGACAATTAGCATTACCCTAAATTTATTATTCTTAAAATATTTCTCAGTGAAACACACTACAGACAATTTTTATAGTGGATATTTTTTAAGCATAATATGTTTATGCTTCATATTTTTGTCACTTGCTTTTTTAGACTAAATAGTATAGAATTAAGTTGTATATATTGAGTTTAAAATCTTTCTTTCAGAAGCCTTATGGCACTTATAATAATTTCTCTCTCTCTCTTTTAAGCCGAACCAATATTCTATCAGCACACAATGTGTTTATGAAGCAATATCCTAAAATATTCTTGCAGAAAAAAGTCAGGCTGCCTAAACTTTTCAAAGAGGAAGAGACAAGGTAATGATGTCTTCTTCTGAAAGCAAGCCTTTGTGTGTGCAGATGTGTGCGTGTGTGTGCAGATGTGTGTGAGTGCACGGAAGAACATGTGGAACTCAATACTGAGTGTTTGATCAGTTCCCAGTACTCCATGTTATGGATCCGCCAGGAAAATGGATATTAGTGAGGAAGGCTGAATTCCTACCATAATTCTTCAGGCATTTTAATTAGGTTATATGATAACTGGGACTAATAAATATGTGTAACTTCCCAAATTTTTTCATTAAACAACTATCCCTATACAATAATCTTAATAAGATAAAATACGATTAGGAATGAGAATATAGTAAATGATACAGAGAAAACTAAATAAATTATAATTTGTGAGAGAATATTTCATGTAACCTGAGAATAATCTAGATGTTTCTGGTTCATTTTGTAAAAAATACATACTACTAAAATTATTCAAGATGACATAAATACAAGTAATTATGGTATGAATAAAAGAGTTGTAAAAATAACTCTTCAAAAGTATTTTTGAAGCCAAAATAGAACAAAAGCAAAAATTAAAAACTCATAGTCTCAGTGATAAGACTAGATGTTCTTTTTAAGAAAAGGTACTTTCTATGCAATTTAATATTTTTGGAGTATAGAAAATGAATATAGGTTGTGTATTTGCCATGCCTGTATAACAAGATTTCACAAGAATAGCATAAATAAGAAATATCAGTTTTTAGTTATGACTATTAAGACTCTACACATGGACATCACCAGATGGTCAACACCGAAATCAGATTGATTATAGCCTTTGCAGCCAAAGATGGAGAAACTCTATACAGTCAGCAAAAACAAGACAGGGAGCTGACTGTGGCTCAGATCATGAACTCCTTATTGCCAAATTCAGACTTAAATTGAAAGTAGGGAAAACCACTAGACCATTCAGGTATGACCTATATCAAATCCCTTACATTATACAGTGGAAGTGAGAAATAGATTTAAGGGACTAGATCTGATAGACAGAGTGCCTGGTGAACTATGGATGGAGGTTTGAAACACTGTACAGGGGACAGGGATCAAAACCATCCCCATGGGAAAGAAATGCAAAAAAGCAAAATGGCTGTCTGAGGAGGCCTTATAAATAGTTGTAAAAAGAAGAGAAGCAAAAAGCAAAGGAGAAAAGGAAAGATATTCCCATTTGAATGCAGAGTTCCAAAGAATAACAAGGAGAGATAAGAAAGCCTTCCTCAGTGATCAATGCAAAGAAATAGAGGAAAACAGCAGAATGGGAAAGACTAGAGATCTCTTAAAAAAATTAGAGATACCAAGGGAAACTTCATGCAAAGATGGGCTCAATAAGGGACAGAAATGGTATGGATCTAACAGAAGCAGAAGATATTAAGAAAAGGTGGCAAGAATACACAGAAGAACTGTACAAAAAAGATCTTCACGACCCAGATAATCACAATGGTGTGATCACTCACCTAGAGCCAGACATCCTGGAATGTGAAAGCAAGTGGGCCTTAGAAAGCATCACTACGAACAAAGCTAGTGGAGGTGATGGAATTCCAGTGGAGCTATTTCAAATCCTGAAAGATGATGCTGTGAAAGTGTTGCACTCAATATGCCAGCAAATTTGGAAAACTCAGCAGTGGCCACAGGACTGGAAAAGGTCAGTTTTCATTCCAATCCCAAAGAAAGGCAATGCCAAAGAATGCTCAAACTACCACACAATTGCACTCATCTCACATGCTAGTAAAGTAATGCTCAAAATTCTCCAAGCCAGGCTTCAACAATACGTGAACTTCCTGAAGTTCAAGCTGGTTTTAGAAAAGGCAGAGGAACCAGAGACCAAATTGCCAACATCCACTGGATCATGGAAAAAGCAAGAGAGTTCCAGAAAAACATCTATTTCTGTTTTATTGACTATGCCAAAACCTTTGACTGTGTGGATCACAATAAACTGTGGAAAATTATGAAAGAGATGGGAATACCAGACCACCTGACCTGCCTCTTGAGAAACCTATATGCAGGTCAGGAAGCAACAATTAGAACTGGACATGGAACAACAGACTGGTTCCAAATAGAAAAAGGAGTACGTCAAGGCTGTATATTGTCACCCTGCTTATTTAACTTATATGCAGAGTACATCATGAGAAATGTCTACTGAAAGAAGCACAAGCTGGAATCAAGATTGCTGGGAGAAATATCAATAACCTCAGATATGCAGATGACACCACCCTTATGGCAGAAAGTGAAGAGGAACTAAAAAGCCTCTCATGAAAGTGAAAGAGGAGAGTGAAAAAGTTGGTTTAAAGCTCAACATTCAGAATGTTAAGACCATGGCATCTGGTCCCATCACTTCATGGGAAATAGATGGGGAAACAGTGTGAGACTTTATTTTTCTGAGCTCCAAAATCACTGCAGATGGTAACTGCAGCCATGAAACTAAAAGATGCTTACACCTTGGAAGAAAAGTTATAACCAACCTGGATAGCATATTTAAAAGCAGAGACGTTACTTTGCCAAGAAATGTCCATCTAGTCAAGGCTATGATTTTTCCAGTGGTCATGTATGAATGTGAGAGTTGGACTGTCAAGAAAGCTGAGTGCCGAAGAATTGATGCTTTTGAATTGTGGTGTTGGAGAAGATTCTTGAGAGTCCTTGGACTGCAAGGAGATCCAACCAGTCCATCCTAAAGGAGATCAGTTCTGGGTGTTCATTGAAAGGACTGATGCTAAAGCTGAAACTCCAATACTTTGGCCATCTCATGTGAAGAGTTGACTCATTGGAAAAGACTGATGCTGGGAGGGATTGAGGGCTGGAGGAGAAGGGGACGACAGAGGATGAGATGGCTGGATGGCATCACCAACTCCAATGGACATGAGTTTGAGTAGACTCTGGGAGTTGGTGATGGACAGGGAGGCCTGGCGTGCTGCGTGCAGCCCACGGGGTCACAAAGAGTTGGACGTGACTGAGCGACGGAACTGAACTGAACTGATAAGGCATATATGGGCTTCCCTGGTAGCTCAGCTCATAAAGAATCTGACTGCAATGAAGGAGACCCCAGGTAGATTCCTCGTTCGGGAGGATACCCTGGTGAAAGGGATAGGCTACCCACTCCAGTATTCTTAGGCTTCCTTGGTGACTCAGACGGTGAAGAATTCGCATGCAACACGGGAAAGCTGGGTTGTAAGCACAGCACATACAGGCAGAGAAATAGTGCTAGTTGCTCAGTGGTGTCTGACTCTTCGCAACTTCTTGAACTGTAGCCTGCTAGGCTCCTCTGTCTCTGGGGATTCTCTAGGCAAGAATGCTGGAGTGTGTTGCCATTCCGTTCTCCAGGGGATCTTCCACACCCAGGCATTGAATCCAGATCTCCTGCATTGCAGGCTGATTCTTTACTACCTGAGCCACCAGAGAAGTCCACATATAGGCATACATAAAAAATAAAATGTTTGCAATAGTGTATTAGCATATTGGTACACTACAGTTAAGTTGACTTCATCTCATGAGTACTAAGGTTTTATAGAAAATCTGTTATTAAACTTTTGTAATATTAGTAGCTCAAAGAGAAACTATGTGATGATATCTACAGATGATGAAAAGGCATTTGATTTAATTCAGTATCCATGTATCATAGTAAAAGCAAAATCAGGCAAGTAAAAATGTGTAATGAATACAATCATGTGACTGTTAAGAAATACAAAATGTTTCTCTCTTTTTTGATCATGAAAAATCATCTGCTCTAAAGTAACAATAAAATATCTTAAAATGGAATTAAGATAAATTACATAAAGTATATTAAGAAATTATAAATCTCGTCTACACTTAGCTTACACTGGTCCCTCATGTAATGTGATAAACTCATATATGCCCAGTTGATGAGAAGAGAGCTGCAGTTAATTCAGAGAACATTTGGCAGGATAAAATCATTGAGGAAACAAGAATCTTAGTAGACACTAAATTCCTGCACTATTAAATCATTCATCAATAACCTTTACCTGTTATCATTGTCATATTCTCAACACTTTATAATTCATTTAATTCAAGTGTCCTGTGACAGACACAATAGCCAGACTGAAGTATGACACCTCCTTTGCTGTGGCAGCTCGTGCGAATCCTTATGCCAGGGCATTTGCTAAGCAGTGAAGTAAGACAGTCATGTGCAAGGAGAACAGAAGAAATGCTTTATATAACCATTAAAACGACTTGGAGCAATGCTGCACTAATGAAAATAAATGGAACACATGGCAGAGACATAGGGAAACATTGCTACATGAGCAAAAAATGTGAGTGCGGGACGAGAATGAGACAAAGCACTGTTTGCAACTGTGACCATTATCTAAACTTTTTTTTTTTTTTTTTGGTAGATCATCTAGACAGAAGGTAAACTTTTGGTATATTCACAGACATGGGAAATCAAATAGACACATTAAAAAAAAAACACTAAATTTTGATCCAGAAGACTTGCATTTGCATTGTTATTCCACCCAAGAGCAGAAATGTGTCTTTGGAATTGTCTTTGAACATTGACTGCACTCCAGATTTTTTTACTCAGAAAAAGAGAATAATATTTTCCTACTCAGAGTTATGCATTGAAAGAGTGTTTTAATTGTAATAGCTCTTTATTGAGCTTCCCTGGTGACTCAGATGATAAAGAATCTGCCTGCAGTGTGGGAGACTTGGGCTTGACCCCTGGGTTGAGAAGATCCTTTGGAGAAGGACATGGCTACCCAGTACAGTATTCTTTGTTGGGAGAATTCCATGGGCAGAGGAGTCTGACAGGCTACTATCCATGGGATCACTGATTATTACTGTGGACTGCAGATTTAAACAATAATCACCTCTGCAACAAATTAATAAAAATTCACAGCATTGCTTGCTTCAAACATTTTTAAATAACAAGAAATATATATACTTTACTCAATGAATTTTTGCATTAGTTTATATCCAAGGAAAAAGAAGTTTAAGATAATGATAATAACAGAAGAAACAAAATGTATCCACAGAACTGTAGAAATCTATGTTAAAGATACATTTATAAAAAATGTAATTTTTTAGGAGGATTGGAATTTAGATATTTGCAAGGAGGCCTGTATCCCTGTTAATGTCTTTCTTGACGTCTATAAAAATTCCTATTTGATGTTATAGATACTTTAAGGGGACATATGTAATAAAGATAATATTTTATATTATCTTTTGATATTAATATATTCCCTTAATAATATGACTTCTGCACTCCATGCATCATAATGGTTGCAGAGAAAAGAGAAGGATAAATACTGCACTGAGAAGGAGAAAATTATAAAATGGAGGCATATGAGGAAAAGTAATGATACAGAAGTAGAGGAGGTTAGCCAAGTTTGAAAAGTACTGATCTTCATTCACGCCCACTGGAGTACAAAATGAAGCTGGGCAAAGGCTAACAGCTTTGCCAAGAGAATGCACTGGTCAGAGCAAACACACTCTTCCAACAACACAAGAGAAGACTCTACACATGGACATCACCAGACGGTCCATACCGAATCAGATTGATTATATTCTTTGCACCTGAAAATGGAGAAGCTCTATACAGTCAGCAAAAACAAGACCAGGAGCTGACTGTGGCAGATCATGAACTCTTTATTGCCAAATTCAGACTTAAATTAAAGAAAGTAGGGAAAACCACTAGACCATTCAGTGGTCATCCAAATCAAATCCCTTATGATTATACAGTGGAAATGAGAAATAAATTTAAGGGACTAGATCTGATAGAGTGCCTGATCAACTATGGACGGAGGTTCATGACATTGTACAGGAGGTGGTGATCAAACTATCAAACTATTCCCAAGGGGAAAAAAATGCAACAAGGCAAAATGGTTGTCTGAGGAGGCCTTACAAATAATTGAGAAAAGAAGAGAAGCAAAAGGCAAAGGAGAAAAGGAAAGATATACCATCTGAATGCAGAGTTTCAAAGAATAGCAAGGAGAGGTAAGAAGATCTTCCTAAGTGATCAATGCAAAGAAAACAAAACAAAACAAAACAAAACAAAAAAACAGAATGGGAAAGACCAGAGATCTCTTCAAGAAATTGGAGATACCAAGGGAATATTCCATACAAAGATGGGCACAATAAAGGACAGAACTGGTATGGACCTAACAGAAGCAGAAGAGGTTCAAAAAGGTGGGAAGAATACACAGAACTGTACAAAAAAGATCTTCATGACCCAGATAACCATTATGGTGTGATCACCCACCTAGAGCCAGACATTCTGGAGTTCAAAGTCAAATGGACCTTAGGGGGAATCACTACAAACAAAGCTAGTGGAGGTGATGGAATTCCAGTTGAGCTATTTCAAATCCTAAAAGATGATGCTGTGAAAGTGTTGCACTCAATGTGCCAGCAAATTTGGAAAACTCAGCAGTGGCTACAGGACTGGAAAAGGTCAGTTTTCATTCCAATCCCTAAGAAAGGTGATGCCTAAGAATGCTCAAACTACTGCACAACTGCACTCATCTCACACGCTAGCAAAGTAATGCTCAAATTTCTCCAAGTTAAGCTTCAACAGTACATGAACCAAGAACTTCCAGATGTTCAAGGTGAATTTAGAAAAGGCAGAGGAATTAGAGATCAGGTTGCTAACATCCGTTGGATCATAAAAAAGGAAGAGAATTCCAGATAAACATCTATTTCTGTTTCACTGACTATACTAAAGCTGTCTGTGGAAAATTCTTCAAGAGATGGGACTACCAGACCACCTTATCTGCCTTCTGAGAAACTTTTATGCAGGTCAAGAAGTAACAGTTAGAACCAGACATGAAATAACAGACTGGTTCCAAATTGGGAAAAGAGTAGGTCAAGGCTCTATATTGTCACCTGCTTATCAAACTTATATGCAGAGTACATCATATGAAAAGTTAGGTGGATGAATCATAAGCTATACAGATGATATTACTTTAATGGCAGAAAGTGAAGAGGAAGTAAAGACCCTCTTGATGAAGGTGAAAGAGAAGAGTGAAAAATCTGGCTTAAGACTCAACATTCAAAAAACTAAGATCATGTCATCCATTCTCATTACTTTATGGCAAATAGATGGGGAAACAAAGGAAACCATGGCAGACTTTATTGGGCTCCAAAATCACTGCTGATGGTCACTGTATCCATGAAATTAAAAGATGCTTGCTCCTTGGAAGAAAGGCTATGACAAACCTAGACAGCATATTAGAAAACAGAGACACTACCTTGCCAACAAAGGTTCCTATAATAAAAGTGGTTTTTCCAGTAGTTATGTATGGATGTGAGATTTGGCACATAAAGAAGGCTGAGTGCTGAAGAAATGTTGCATGGAACTGTGGTGTTGGAGAAGACTCTTGAGAGTCCCTTGGACTGCAAGGAGATCCAACCAGTCCATCCTAAAGGAGATCAGTCCTGAATATTCATTGGAAGGACTGATGCTGAAGCTGAAACTCCAAAACTTTGGCCACCTGATGTGAAGAGCTGACTCATTTGAAAAGATCCTGATGTTGGGAAAGATTGAAGGTGGGAGGAGAAGGGGATGACAGAGGATGAGTTGGTTGGATGGCATCACTGACACGATGGACATGAGTTTAAGTAAGCTCTGGGAGTTGGTGATGGACAGGGAGGCCTGGCGTGCTGGGGTTCATGGGGTCACAAAGTCGGACACGACTGAGAGACTGAACTGA
The DNA here is from genome assembly GCF_032452875.1 of Bos javanicus. Taxonomy (NCBI): domain Eukaryota; kingdom Metazoa; phylum Chordata; class Mammalia; order Artiodactyla; family Bovidae; genus Bos; species Bos javanicus. The sequence goes on along the minus strand of NC_083881.1, from coordinate 75,827,041 downwards.
CTGATTTGAACTTGGGAGCAAAGCCTAAGTATTTAAACAAATATTCCTAGATGACTTTTGAAAATTATTGTTATAGTAAGACCTAACTTGAGCTTCATTTGACATGAAGTGAGAATAATACTGCAGCATTTCTGTGAATGAAGATGCCAAGTGACACACAAAAGCTAAGGCTTTTGATTCCACTTGGCTTGTGTCTAGCATATACAAGGTCCAGAAATGACCACAAACAGTGTTGAGGAGACAATGAGATGCTAACAGCACTGAAGGGCTGTTGGGCAGAGGGGGGGCACAGGTTGCTGAGATAGGAATCTGTATGATCCAGGTGAAAGGTAGCCAGCAGGAATGAATGATGTTCCAAAAGTTGCAATCTTTCTTCAATAGATGCTGGTCTAGGGGCCTGCATAGACCTGCAGTCACCATGCAATAGAAACGTGATGATGATCAGCTCGCAGTTCACAGGGAAGAGAAGCTTCTTCCTCAAACCATGGTCATATTGGCAACCGGCTGGAAGAAGCACAAGCTGAAATCAAGATTGCCGGGAGAAATATCAATAACCTCAGATATGCAGATGACACCACCCTTATGGCAGAAAGTGAAGAGGAACTCAAAAGCCTTTTGATGAAAGTGAAAGAGGAGAGTGAAAAAGTCAGCTCAAAGCTCAACATTCAGAAAATGAAGATCATGGCATCTGGTCCCATCACTTCATGGGAAATAGATGGGGAAACAGTGGAAACAGTGTCAGACTTTATTTTATTTTATTTTTTTTGGCTCCAAAATCACTGCAGATGGTGATTGTAGCCATGAAATTAAAAGATGCATACTCCTTGGAAGGAAAGTTATGACTATCCTAGGTAGCATATTCAAAAGGAGAGACATTACTTTGCCAACAAAGGTCCACCTAGTCAAGGCTATGGTTTTTCCAGTAGTCATGTATGGATGTGAGAGTTGGACTGTGAAGAAAGCTGAGTTCCGAAGAATTGATGCTTTTGAACTGTGGTGTTGGAGAAGACTCTTGAGCATCCCTTGGACTGCAAGGAGATCTAACCAGTCCATTCTGAAGGAGATCAGTCCTGGGTGTTCTTTGGAAGGAATGATGCTAAAGCTGAAACTCCAGTACTTTGGCCACCTCATGCAAAGAGTTGACTCATTGGAAAAGACTCTGATGCTGGGAGGGATTGGGGGCAGGAGGAGAAGGGGACAACAGAGGATAAGATGGCTGGATGATATCACTGACTTGATGGACGTGAGTCTGGGTGAACTCCGGGAGTTGGTGATGGACAGGGAGGCCTGGCGTGCTGCAATTCATGGGGTCGCAAAGAGTCGGGCACAACTGAGCGACTGAACTGAACTGAACTGAACCTCTCCCAACATACACTCAAACCAAGTTCTGAAAGGAAATGAAATAGAAAATTGACATGACTGAGTCTTCATTTACTTAACAAAAACAAGGTTATTTTACCCTAAATGTTTCAAATTAATAGGACAGACACCATGTGATGGTATAAGTTATTTCAGTCACTCAGTCTTGTATGACTCTTTGCCACCCCATGGTCTGCAGCACGCCAGGCCTCTCTGTCCATCACCAACTCCCAGAGTTTACTCAAACTCATGTCCACTGAGTCAGTGATGCCATCCAACCATCTCATCCTCTGTTGTCCCCTTCTCCTCCTGCCCTCAATCTTTCCCAGCATCAGGGTTTTTTCCAATGAGTCAGTTCTTTGCATCAGGTGGCCAAAGGATTGGAGTTTCAGCTTCAGCATCAGTCTTTCCAATGAATATTTGGGACTGATTTCCTTTAGGATGGACTGGTTCAATCTCTTTGCAGTCCAAGGGACTCTCAAGAGTCTTCTTCAACACCACAGTTCAAAAGCATCTATATATATATATATATATACACACACACATATGTATATATATAAATAAATTGTCTTCTTTGTACATTGTAGAGTTTAGATATAATTTAATCCCACCAATCTACTTAGGTATTAAAATACAAAAACTGCATCCATATAAAAGAGCCAGAGGAAAATGTCCTTTAACAATGAGAAGCTACAGGGGTTCCTGTCCGTATAAAATATGTTATTCTCAATGTTCACATCTCAGGATGCCTGTTAAGGCACAATTAACATGGATACTGACATAACTTTTCTTTAGTAGCAAAGCAATTGGAAATATAATTAGGACATTGTAAGAAGGAAATTTCAGAGTAATGAAAGCAAAAACTAACCTCATGTGAATAGATGTCTACATCATGTATCATCAGGCATGCAAATTGAAACAGTAGTAAGACACCACTATAAACTTATTAGAAGATCCAAAATCCAGAACGCTGACAATACCAAATATCAGCAAGATTGTGGAGCAACAAGGACTCTCATTTATTACTGGTGAAAATGCAAACTGGTACCAGCAGTTTGGTTGTTTCTTACAAAACTCAGCCCACTCTTACCACATAATTCAACAATAACACTTCTTGTCATTTACCCAAAGAAGTTGAAATATATGACACACAAAAGCTGGCACACAAATGCTTATAGCAACTTTATTCATAATTGCCAAACCTGGATGCAATCAAGATGTCCTTCAGTAGGTGAATGGCTAAACAAACTGTGCTACATCAGATAATGAAATATTATTTAGTGTTAAAAAAGAGCCACAGAGCCATGAAAAGACATGGAAGAAACTTAATTGCATGTTACTAAGTGAAAGAAGGCAATATGAAAAGGACACGTTGTATAATTCCAACTGTATGATATTCTAGAAAATGAAAAACTAGGGGGATGGTAAAAAGAGTAGCAGTTGCCAGGGTTGGGTGGAAGGGAGGGATGAATAGATGGAATTAGACGATTTCAATGAAAATACTCCATATGATACTATAATGGTGGTTATATATAATTATATGCTTACCCAACCCATAGAGTTGAAGGTCAACACCAAGAGTGAGCCCTAATGTAAGCTATAGGTTTTGGCTGACAGGGATTCAATATAGGTGCATCGATCGTAACGAATGTACTAGACTTGCAGAGGATGCTGATAATGTGGAAAGCTGTGCCTGTGTGTCAGGTGGGGTATATGTGGGAAATCTCTGTACTTTCTGCTCATTTTGTGCAAACAAATACATACAAATACATATAGGAGTTATTTATTTTGTGATCCAAAAAGATGCATGGTGGAGGGTGGCAGAATGAGCTCTCCTCATGGTCATTTATTATTAAGCATTTACAGAGTAGCATTACTTGAGAGTCACAGACAGAAAGTTGGCATTGCTTTCAAAGCAACTTTCAATAAATTCCAAATTAGTGCTTCTCAACTTTTAATATGTGCATTAATCTCCAGGGTATTGGGAGTGGTTGCTTTTTAAAATGCAGATTTTGATTCAGAAGGTCTAAGGTGGGCTGGAAAGAGTGTTTCTAATAAGCTGGCAGCTGCTGCTGCTCCCGGTCCATGGACTACAACTGAACTATTCAAATTTTTTTCTTTAAGAAAAGGAAAAAAAAAATTACAGAATTGCAACTTTTTAATGGAAAAATTTAATCCCCCCTTTAAACAATTAATTCATTCATTTATGGTCTTACTTCAGTTAGTTAAACTGCATTGCTGTGCATGGTCTTTGGTTAAAATGTACTTGTTTTATTATATTTATAGCAAATATCATGTTGCAGTTAATATGCAGAGTGTGACATTTTGGAGTTTCTGTGGTATATTTTTACTCAGTACATTTTAATGAAGTGCGGCAAGTATCTGTTATCTTTAAAATTTCAATTCTAATTAAGTATAGGATCAGATAAGTAAAAAAACATAAGTAGATTGCTATGTTCAGAAGGAGATTCCAAGTTTATAACTTATAACAGATAATGACAGATTTGTAATCATAAATTGCAATATTGTGCAATATCATTTTCTCTCAGCTTGTGTTATATAACAAACAATTGAATGACTTAAGTTGGAAAGAGCGAAATGATTTTGGGAGTCTGCAAATGGTGTTCTCCCATCCCACCAGCCCCAGGACTCCACCAAGAGTCTTCTCCAAGTTCCAAAGGCAGCCTGACCAGAAGAGTCTGCTGGGATCCTCCTCATGGGCTCAGAAGTCTGTATGCTCACTCAGTTGGTCAAATTACCAATCACTCCAAAAGCTTTCAACATGTGTTTTGTGCAAAAACTGATGCTTTAATTTGGACTTTAGATTCTGAAGAGATTAGGATATCCCAGCTGCTTGAATTAAAGCTCAGAATTTCACTTCTAGATCTAAAAGCAGTAGTAACAAGTGGCTTTGATCTAGATTAAAATGATGTGGAACTTTGTAATTTGTATATTTTCTCAAACATTTTAAAACAATAATTTGGTATAGTACATAAGCTACCTAGATGGATTATAAATTCTTTCTAAAAGTGTAAGTTTAGAAAATGTTGGAAAATAGGAATATTTGGAGATAAAGCAACTGAAAACCTAGGCAAATGAATTCTAATAGATTGATTTTAAAAATCTCTGCAAAATTGATTTTTTTTTTGTTTTTTATTTTCTTCTGAAAATCACAGATCTATTTTGAGAAAATCTATTTTGTTCTCTAGCATTGTCAAAATTACCCTTGTACAACAGCTATATCTAAGTAGTGTTTATTTCATGCTAGCCTGGATCTAGCCTCAAGACATTTAACTATTTAGAAAATATGTATTTAACATTAGAACTAATAAAACTATTCTTGTTATGGTTTAAAACCCATATTTTCACTGAAGTTTTGAGATCTATTGAATGAGATGCTCCCTGTATTTTTAAAAGTCAGAATTAGAACAATTCTGCTTCACTGCGTGTGCATACTAAATCACTTCAGTCATGTCCAACCCTGCCGCCCCATGGACCATAGCCTGCCAAGCTTTTCTATCCATGGGACTCTCCAGGCAGGAATACTGGAGTGGATTGCCATGCCCTCCTCCAGGGGATCTTCCTGACCCAGGGATCAAACCCAAGTCTCTTATGTCTCCTGCATTGGCAGGCAGGTTCTTTACCACTAGCATGGCATTATTGGTAAAGAACCCACCTGTTTCACTATTTTATTCTAAAAAGAAAAAGAAATAAAAAGAAAAGTAAAAATTTACACTCTTTGGAAAGAAACCTTATGATACCTCATAAGCTTTGTTTATTTAGTCTTATTCATTTAATATATACCAAGCAGTGACCATGTGCTGAATCAGTCGGGCAGAGTCTCTGTACTTAGAAGGTGCATGTTGGCGTCACTGAGAGGCCCTGAGTAAGAGGGATGAATGAAATGAAACGCAATACAAGTTTGGGGGTTGGTTATACTGAAAGAACTTATGCTAGCCACAGATGGTGTCCTGGAAATCAAGGCAAGCGTCTCTGAGGGAAGGGATGTTTAAGTTCAAAGATGACTTAAGGGTTGGCTAAAAGAAAGGAAAGAATCTCTGAGGCAGAGAGGCCTGAGTGTGATGCTCTTCACACTGCTGATTATCCAAGGACTCGTGAAGCTCTCCCTACTGATACTCTGCTTGCCCTGTTTAGCAGCTGTGAACAGAAACCTAAAAATGGTATTTTTTGAAAATAGCCCATGTTCTCTGCCACAGATTCCAAGAGGAAATGGTGGCTGGGAGGGGTGCGGGAGGAGAAAGAAAGAAAAAAGGAGGAAAAGAAAAGGGGAAGGAAAAAGAGAGAGAGAGAACAAAGAAAGGAGGAAGGAAAGAGGAAGAAAGGGAAGGGAGAAATACAGGGGAGAAACAAAGGACCATCCTGCCAGCCTAGGAGCAGTACTGCGACCTTTCAGAGAGTTCTATGAAGGAAAGAGAGGGAACTTTATAGAAACCTAACTGGTTGCTTCAGCCATGGTCTGGGGTCATTCTTTGTGTCATCCTGATGTCATCCAGATTAAAGCCTTTAATATGACATAAATGAAATTCTGTATGGGTTGGGGCGTTATTGTAGCAAAGTGACGGTGATCTGTAGAAATCGTTTATGTGTGCAGGGTTTCCCTGTGTTAAAGTGGACTGATACAGGACAGTTTCAAGTCTGAATCTAAAAACAAACGTCATTTATGTTTACGACTCCCACTGAGGAGTGATCGATTTTGCTGGAAGGGAGGACCTTTGGTTATGCTTCTTTCTTGATGATTTTGGTTAGAAGTATTTGAGAATGGGTGCTAAGAACTGAATTGCCCGGCCTCATAAAGGTATTCTAATTTGGAGTTGTGGAGCAAGTCTGGAGTGGGGAAAGGCAGACAAAAATGGGGTGAAAAAGAAGCAAGAGTAGCCAGGAAATAACTGAGGGGAGATGAGCACCAAGTGAGGAAAACCCCTTGATCCTGGGCAGAGAGGTGAGGGCATTTAGGAAGAGAGATCGGTTAGTGGATTTCAAGTACCCTGGTTCATATGTGGTCAGGATCAGTTCAGTCACTCAGCTGTGTCCGACTCTTGGCAACCCCATGGACTGCAGCATGCCAGGCCTCCCTGTCCATCACCAACTCCCGGAGTTACTCAAACTCATGTCCATCAAGTTGGTGATGCCAACCAACCATCTCATCCTCTGTTGTCCCCTTCTCCTCTTGCCTTCAAAGCATCAGGGTCTTTTCCAGTGAGTCAGTTCTTTGCATCAGGTGGCCAAAGTCATGTGTGATACAAACATCTAAGATAACCCCAGCATCTGATGAACTCTGCTGTACTTACAAATGCTTTGAATACTTGGTTTAGTTTAGTTTAGTTCTGTTGAGGAAATACAGAAAAAGTTGGTTTCACCTCTGGATAAGCAAGGCATGGAATAAGGAGAGTATTTAAGGAAGAAGCGCAGTGGCAAAGGAGACATCAGGATGTAAGTATAATCTCCTGGGAAATTGCTGGAAATTTAGGAAGAGCTTTCTACTTGCATGAATTTCCATGGGAACTTATTTTAAAAAGATGGCATATGATATTCCTTAGATGCAAAATTTAAAAGAAATGATGCAAGTGAAATTATTTACAAAACAGAAACGTACTCACAGACTTAGACAACATACTTGTGGTTAGGGGAAAAGGGTGGAAGGAAGGGATAGTTAACTTCAGATTAACATACGCACATTGCTACATTTAAAATGAATAACCAACAAGGACCTATATATAGCACAGTAACTCTGCTCAATGGTATGTGACAAGCAGCCTGAATGGAAGGGGTGTTTTTGGGGAGAATGGATATATGTAAATGTAAGTCTGATCTCTCTGCTGGGCACCTGAGACGATTGCAACCTTGTTAATTGCTTATACTCCAACATAAAACAAAAAGTTTTTTTTTTAAAGAATTAAGTAGTGAACAATGTGAAATTATGAGTTCAGTTGAAGAAGTAATGTGAGTGGTGATGTCTCGTAAATCCCGTTCATCAAAGACCATATGTAACTAAGAAGAAAAGTCACCTTTGATTTAAAGGGAGTCAGTCCTATGGTTCAAAAAGATATGGTTGAAATTTTGGACTGTCTTCCCTATTGTATAATAGTGGTGGCAGGAAATTTTGCTCCCTGTCTCCAAATTGATCCTTCCATTTCCCTAAATTAGGGGTTCCACTCATTACTTAGATTAGCCCTATGGGTTTAAGATTTACTTGAGGAGATTAGTACAAAATAAAAAGGGAAATTCTGAAAATTCACAAGCCACATTTTCTCTGCATTTGATTCTTCAAAAATTTAAAATTAGGTTCAGTTTGTGTGACACTATAGCTGAATAACTGGAATAGTGTTTATCATTATTTCTTAAGAGTCAGTAATAATCATTAATTCCTATACAGATGTCAAGTAGAGAGCATTAAGTACTGAAATAAGACTGTCCATAGAATGTGGAAATGAGAATGGAAAAGAAACTAAATTGAAGCCATTGAGGGGAATATATAAGCGCTTGACAAATAGCTGATTTTAGAATGCTGAGCAAAAGCAAAGATCAGTTAAAATTAGATGATGTAGATTTGTAATCACCCAAGTGTGTGACCAATTCAGCAATGTTCTTTGGGCGGAAAAAGTAGGGTGATTAAATTGGAAATATGGAAATGATTCATACCTGGGAGCTGAGATAATGAACACAATGAACTCTACTTGGGCTAGATAGTCAAGAAATGTTTGCTAAATTGAATCGTGACTGGAGGGAATTTAGGTTGTAAGTAAAGAGAGCACACAATATTCGATTATCATTTTCTAAATATATAGTAATATATTGTTCTATTAAAAATTATCTTAGATATTCCAACTTTTTAATTTGATGATTATTAATATTTGCAATTAACCCTTAGGAGATAAATCTGTTATAATCTTCTCTAAATAACTTTCTTGTATGTTTGTATAGCTTGTCATATAATCTGGAAAATGTATTGCTGCCTTATTCTGTAGAATACATGTAAGTTCAATGTTCATTTTTAAATGTGGATTTTCTATTGCTCCTTGGAAATGAAAGAGAAGACATTGAGTCTGTCAAGGACATTAATTTAATAGAAACCAGGGAAATATTGCTTACCTCTGTCTAAACTTAAAATATTCTTTCTTATATTATAAGAGATGACAGGATTCCAATGTTGACTGTCAAGAGTTTATAATGACACTTGCCTTCAACTCTCCTCAATTTTAACTTTGGATGTATTGGCAACGTGTGGGACAAAGTCAGCACTCTCGCTCAGCACAAAACAAAGTCTGCAACTCACCACTTTCATGCTGGTGCTGGAGACTTACCCTCTGCTATCTCCGTCTTTCGGCATTAGTGATAATGAAGCTAACATCAACAGACAGGGTAGATTTAGTGTACCTGAAGTGACTGGACTTAACTTTTATTATGATAAGTCAGGATGATTTCAGTTTCCTTAAAAAATGACCGAAGAATCCTACAGCAAATATAGAAAGAGTCCATATATTTTTCTGGCTTTAACTACTACTTACTAAAATCTCGGAGAAGGCAATGGCAACCCACTCCAGTACTCTTGCCTGGAAAATCCCATGGATGGAGGACCTGGTGGGCTGCAGTCCATGGGGTCCTAAGAGTCAGACAGGACTCAGCGACTTCCCTTTCACTTTTCACTCTCATGCATTGGAGAAGGAAATGGCAACCCACTCCAGTGTTCTTGCCTGGAGAATCCCAGGGACAGGGGAGCCTGGTGGGCTGCCGTCTATGGGGTTGCACAGAGTCGGACACGACTGAAGCAACTTAGCAGCAGCAGTAGCAGTAAAATTTCTATGGATTGACAAAAAAGTGATGGAGAAGGTTAAAGAAGGATTTTGAAGAATGATAAAATGTTTGTAAGATGGCTAATGCAAGAATATATGGAAAATAAAGTTCTGTGATGGCCTTTAGACTAGTTAGATCTGGGTTTGAACTTCAGTTCTGCAATTTGGTGATTATGGTGCCTTAAGAACATTATCTCAAACTCTGAATCTTAGGCTCTTTATCTAAAATGGAGACAAGAATGCACATGCGAGGGTGATATTGGAGGACTGGTGAGATAATGTATCTAATTTGGCTTTATTTTGCTTAGTGGTGGTGCTAATCGCTACACCTGAGTTTACTGAGGAAAAGAGAAAAATATTTTTTCTATGCAACCAAAATGACCAATAAATAGAACAAAATTTTATTTAAAAAATCCTAAACACTTTAGATCAGAATTATTATTACCTATATACAAGGAACATAATAACATACATAATTTGTAACAACATATTACATATCTTGGAACAATCTTATCATGTAACAAGTAGGACTTATATGAAAGAAAAAAGAATATTTGGAGGCCTTAGACTAACACAGGGCTTCCCTGATAGTTCAGTTGGTAAAGAATCTGCCTGCAATGCAGGACATCCTGGTTCGATTCCTGGGTCAGGAAGATCTGCTGGAGAAGGGATAGGCTACCCATTCCAGTATTCTTGGGCTTCCCTGGCAGTTCAGCTGGTAAAGAATCTGTCTGAAAATCAGGAGACCTGGGTTCCATCCCTGGGTCAGGAAAATCCCCTGAAGAAGGGAAAAGCTACCCACTCCAATATTCTGGCCGAGAGAATCCCATGGACTGTATAGTCAATGGGGTCACAAAGACTTTGACAAGACTGAGTGGCTTTCACGAACACTTTCAGTCTACCACGAAGGGCTCAGTTATCAAATCAGACTCAAAAGGATCACAGATTTACCCAGTGTAAAACGTCACTAAAATTTAAAGATGCATGTATTTGTGAAACACAGAAACATAGAGAAGTGAGAGATTACCAGCACAGCTCCCCAGAAAAGATGTGATTCATGTCTACAACTCCTATATGTTACTTTGCCTTGGCAATTTGCACAAGTTAATCACTCATAAACAGATTTTGAATTTTGTATGACTGAACATTTTAGACTATATAATGCCAAAGAATGCTCAAACTACCACACAATTGCATTCATCTCACACGCTAGTAAAGTAATGCTCAAAATTCTTCAAGCCAGGCTTCAGCAATATGTGAACTGTGAACTTTCAGATGTTCAAGCTGGTTTTAGAAAAGGCAGAGGAACCAGAGATCAAATTGCCAACATCCGCTGGATCATCGAAGAAGAAAGAGAGTTCCAGAAAAACATCTATTTCTGCTTTATTGACTATGCCAAAGCCTTTGACTGTGTGGATCACAATAAACTGTGGAAAATTCTGAAAGAGATGGGAATACCAGACTACCTGACCTGCCTCTTGAGAAACCTATATGCAGGTCAGGAAGCAACAGTTAGAATTGGACATGGAACAACAGACTGGTTCCAAATTGGGAAAGGAGTATGTCAAGGCTGTATATTGTCACTCTGCTTATTTAACTTCTATACAGAGTACATTATGAGAAACGTTGGGCTGGAGGTAGCACAAGCTGGAATCAAGATTGTTGGGAGAAATATCAATAACCTCAGATATGCAGATGACACCACCCTTATGGCAGAAAGTGAAGAGGAACTCAAAAGCCTCTTGATGAAAGTGAAAGGGGGGAGTGAAAAAGTTGGCTTAAAGCTCAACATTCAGAAAATGAAGATCATGGCATCTGGTCCCATCACTTCATGGGAAATAGATGGGAAAACAGTGGAAACAGCATCAGACTTTATTTTTTGGTGATCCAAAATCACTGCAGATGGTGATTGCAGCCATGAAATTAAAAGACGCTTACTCCTTGGAAGAAAAGTTATGACCAACCTAGATAGCATATTCAAAAGCAGAGCCATTACTTTGCCAACAAAGGTCCGCCTAGTCAAGGCTATGGTTTTTCCAGTGGTCATGTATGGATGTGAGAGTTGAATTGTGAAGAAAGCTGAGCACCGAAGAATTGATGCTTTTGAACTGTGGTGTTGGAGAAGACTCTTGAGAGTCCCTTGGACTGCAAGGACATCCAACCAGTCCATTCTAAAGGAGATCAGTCCTGAGTGTTCTTTGGAAGGAATGATGCTAAAGCTGAAACTCCAGTACTTTGGCCACCTCATGCGAAGAGCTGATTCATTGGAAAAGACTCTGATGCTGGGAGGGATTGGGGGCAAGAGGAGAAGGGGATGACAGAGAATGAGATGGCTGGATGGCATCACTGACTCGATGGATGTGAGTCTGGGTGAACTCCGGGAGTTGGTGATGGACCGGGAGGCCTGGCGTGCTGTGGTTCATGGGATCGCAAAGAGTCAGACATGACTGAGTGACTGAACTGATAATATTGAATTGTTTCTAGTTTTGCTACATAAATATGATAATAAGGATTATTTTCTATTGTTGACTAAAAAGATGCACAGTATGAGAGTTGCAAGTTAAGTTTTACTTGGGGCAAAATGAGGACTTTAGTCCGGGAGACAGCACCTCTAATAGCTCTGAGAGACTACTCCAAAAAGGTTATAGGGGGAGGTTGATACATAAGATTTTCATGAAAGGGGAGTTCAGTGCAATCACGTGCATATGTTACAAAAGATTTTCTGCTCGTCACAAGGAGCTGATGTCACCATGAAGGGATTTAATGATTTTCTAGATAGGAAGAGACTCAAGGATAGGGGTCATTAAATCAGTTCCTGAAAATATCCAACTATCTGAAGACCTGTCCCACCAGTTTCCCTGGATTGCAGAGCTCCTCACTGTCCACACTTAATTCCCCTCAGAGGGTGTTAAAGGTTGGCATCTGTTCCAGCACAGGGTTTAATCACCACAGAGGCAGATGGCAAATGGCCTCGTTGTCGTTCAGCTGCTGGCAAATGTTCTTGGCAAGGGCTAATTTGTAGTTGACACTCCCATTTCCCAAAGAGCAGCAGACATAACTTCACCATTCAGTCAATCACCGTATATGACCCTCTGCTTGTTTCTGTCACTTTTGGTGCTTTGCTATCAGCTGGTGGGCTTCTGGGCTTCTGGGCTTCTGTCATGGCTCAGCTGGTAATGAACTTGTCTGCAAGTTCAGGAGACACAAGAGACTCTGGTACAATCCCTGGGTCAGGATGATCCCCTGGAGAAGGAAATGGCAACCCACTCCAGTATCCTTTCCTGGAAAATCCCATAGACAGAGGAGCCTGGGGAGCTCTAGTCCATGAGATTGCAGAGTCAGACATGGCTGAGTGCAAACATGCCCGCAAGCTGGCAGCAGGTATGACTTCCAGGTTGGCTTCACATGGCTTAAATATCATTGAGGACTACTCTGAATCCTTTGGCTGCCACTTCCCTGGTGGCGTAGGCATTAAGGAGTCTGCCTACAATGCAGGAGACCCAGGTTCAATCCCTGGGTTGGGAAGATCCCCTGGAGAAGGAAATGGCAACACCTTCCAGTATTCTCACCTGAAAAATCCCATGGATGGAAGAGCCTGGCAGGCTGTAGTCCATGGGGTCAGAAAGAAATGGACAGGACTGAGCGGCTTCACTTTCTTTGGCTGGCTTGAGATTTTCAATGTAAAGGCAGGAATTCCAGGAAATTCTTGCTTTTGGCAAGTATGATGAACTTGTGCCAGAAGAACATTGGATCAATGGGGACTCACTTTCTAAATTCCACCCCCCCACCCCAGAGTTCAGTCCACAGACCACTCTTCTTTAGAACATAAGAATTTTATTCCATTGGCATTATGAAAATCAGAGCTGGGGAAAGGAAAGCAGTCGATTGTTTTATACATGAATCTTAAACATTGCTGAGCTTTACTGTACTTACTGTTTATAGATGTAACTAGGGATAGAGTATTAAATAGAGTTCTAGGTTTCTGTGGATAGAATGACTGAGGTTCTCTGAAAATGGTAGAAGGGGAAATAAATTTTGACTCTCAGTTTTATCTTTGTAAATTATGGTGCAGTATCTTTCTGTATCTGTCAGACAAGTAAGTTTTGCTATTAAGCGTTAATGTTCTGTGAACTTTGGATTGCAAAAAGCTCTTTCCAGCTCTACTGGAAAGTGGATATGAGTGATTAGACAAATTATGCAAACTCTTTAAGCTGAAATTTCCTTGTCCCATAAATGGGGGATAATATTTATTTAACTTAGTTAATGTTAATGATAAATATGTATATCATGTTTAATAGAGTAGCCAGTACCTTTAAAAAGACTTAAATATAAGTTAGATGTTAATTTGATGATTGTTATTGTTATTCTACATAATGCTTATTTTATATTTAACTTTAAAAAAATTTCATGTTTATAAGTAAAGGTGACTAATCTGTGATCATTTGGATTTTTATCATCTCCAGCTCTATTTCTTTTCTTAAGGATGACAATATTTGTTAGATTGGTTTTCCTTAGGTTTTTTAGTTACCTCTTAATTGGGAAGCTTGGAGCTGGAAGTATAAATGGGAACAGGTCATTCATTCACACATCTCTTGGGGACTTAAATATATATCGTATGGTAGCACAAGAATACATTATGGTGGCTGCTTCCAAGATGTTCATAATTTACCAGTTGGAAACAGAAGTTTTTTTAAAAAGTACTTTTATCATTGGTGAAAAAAAAACCTTGCTGGAAAACAAGCATGAGAAAATAAAGGAAGTGTGGTAACCATTGTCTTAAAATATTTTCCTAAGTATATGTACCTAATTTATTATGGAAAATCTTTTAATCACTTGGGACAGTCATAACATCTATAATCAAATTCTGTACCTAGAAAATATTTTATATATGGTAATTTTGAGTGATAATTTTGAGACTTTGAGCGATGTGTTTAATTGTGTTACTAATAACCAGAGAAAAACAGACACCGAGAAGGAATATATTATTAAAATGCTAAATTATCTCAGAACAGTGCATTTCTACTCTTGACAATAAAGAGTTCACATCAGTAATTTTTTATACAACATAAAATATTATGCTTCCTTGTTTAGAATACCTGCTGAAGACACAGCAGAAAGTAAACCTCTGCAACCTGATGATTCTCACAATATAGCTATCCATGTTAGGAAAGCACGTGGTGGGCGCACCTTATACGGACCAAAAAAGTATGAAGAGAAGGTAGCGCACTTCATGGCTGTTTTAAAGAAACTGTAAGTATTTTAAATATGTTACTTCTTGTAGTTGGATAATTCTTTTGAATAGCTTTTTTTTAAATCACTGTTTATTCCTATTCAACATGGATAGTCTATTGGGTAGGAACAAATCACTACTCTTGCCTCTACCCCTCAAAACCCAGGGAGAAGTGATTGAGGGTCCCCTTGGGGTGTATTAGTCATATTTACTAACATCATAGATCTTATCATGACTCCATTAGTCACACTGCAATGGGTCTAAATGCTTTATGTAATTCAAACAAAGATAATGCAACTGAAACCTGTTTAATTGATGGATATTTTGTGGTATCTACAGCCCTCCATTTATCTCTAGCTGAACCACGAGCAGATCCATGGCCTATTTGAGTAATGCCATTTAATATATTTTAAAAAATAACTACCTTATACTCTAAAATTTTTCACTTTGTCATCATACTTGAAATTTTAACAAACTGATTTTGAGTAAGAATAGCCTCTTTTTAAAGAAATGTAAATATGCCTGACAAGATTAAGAATACTGGTTATTGATAACAGAGCATTTTGGCTTAATCATATTATTATGTCTTAACTTATACTTAAATTCAGCAGCTCTGAGTAAATAGTGTTAGATGGGAGGAAGGAAAAAAGAGGTTGAAACATTAAAATCATTGGAAAGGTCATATATGGGGATGTCACCAGAAAGGAAGGCTTTGAACAGGTTGAGGACACTGTAATTGTGAAATGTGTACAAAGAACAGACAACGGGAGGGAGAGGTGAGAGAAAGAGAATTACAAAACTTTCTGTTAAGTTTTGTATTATGAGGCATATCAGGTTAAATACAACCTTACACGTGTTAGCTAGATCTTGGGTTGTAAGCAACAGAAACTGGCTGGTTAATTAAAACAAACAAACATAAGGAGTGGGGAAAGGGGAAACTTGTGGAGAAATACTGGATAGCTCCCAAAATAGAGAAAGAAGTATTTGATTCTTCTGGGTGTATTACACTGGACTCAGTCAGCTACAACTATTTTTGATTGGAGGTTCTTAGGCTCACACTCTAGTTTCAGAGAGAGGGAGTCAGATTGTTGATTGTTGCGTTTGCTTCCATATTCATATCTTGGATAAAGGCTAATGGGGATCACACCCTTTAATTTACAATTGTACTGAATTTACATTCAATTGGTAAGAGCATTTCAAAAGAGAAAATATCAATGTCTCAGAAAGAGGGGCAAATGGATCATGAATAAACAATATTAAAAGCAATGAATTAAAACGTGATGAAATTTTTATAAATAATTTTGACTGATGTTATTTTTCACTTATTAATGAATTCAGTATATACTTTTGAATCCCTACAGTTTCTGAAAATATTCTTGATTTTGGGATGGCAGTGGTGAATACAATATTTTTGCCCTCATGGGGAGCTTATATTCTAATGTAAGAGGGATAACACACACACACACACACACACACACACACACACTATATATATGTATGTATATGTATATATTATGTTAGTGGTAGGTATTAGAAATAAAAACTAATGCTGAATATGTGTATAGGGGATGATGGGAATGATTAGAGAAATCATATAATTTAATGAAATGAGAGAGATAGTGAATCAGATATCTTGGAGAAGTCCATTTCAGGGAGAGGAAACATAAGTGCCAGAGCTAGGCATGACACATGTTTTGTAAACTGGGGAAAAAAAAAAAAATCAGCAAGCAGGCCAGTGTTGCTTAAGTGCATCGGTAAGGGGAAGAATGGGTAGCAGCGCGTCTTCAGAGTTAGCTGAACCAGATCATTGCTCTGGATCTTGCAGGCTATGGTAGGTTTTCAATCTTGGTATGACAGGCAAATGGGAGTGACATTGTTTTTATTTACATGGTAATGTGTCATGTATGGAGAGTCTACTGTGGGTACCAGGAGGAGATTTGGGATGACCTGTCAGAAGGCTATATGGAATTGGTCTAGGTGTGAGATAACTGTGGTCTGAATTCTGTTTTTAGGGAGTTCAGTTTGACATGTATCAATAGAACTTGACTTAGCTTTTAGAAAAGTTGTGAGCTGAATAGTTTTAAATTGATATTCCTGGAAGCACATTAGGTTATTAGCTCAACCTGACCCCCAACAAAGATAATGCTGGGCAATTCATCTCATGCTCTCACATGTTTGTATTTGATGACATTGCCTATAACACCACCGGCTTTAAAAATAGAATTATGGATTTCTTTGGTAAACATAATTGATTTCTTTATAAATGATTAATTTCTGGAAAACAAGTGATGTGTGTATATAACTGGGAGGGTTGTAGAAAGGGTAGGAGAAGAGACAAACTGATAAATGAGCTGTGAAAAGCAGTTTAAGATCCTCTGAGAAAACTTGGCCCAAATGATTTTTCTCCTACTTTCTCCAATTAAAGATGTTTCCTTTGAGGGAAGGAGGCATCTGAAGATCATTATGTTTCAGTGGCGCAGTGATGCGAAGCCCCTTCTCAGGAATGACTCAGAGGAACTGGTCCCTGAAAGGACATGAGGATTTGTGTCTTTTAGATTTAGGCTGTTTACAGTCCAAATGCAATATGGTTCTTACAGTACTGTTTGCTAGTGAAACAGGGTATAACAGGAGGAAATGTAATCTCAAACTATATTTTAGGGTTACATGCTGATGAGAGAAATATACTTTGTGGGTTATTAATTCTGTTAAAAATGAAAAGTTGGGATAAAAACTAAGTGGAATTGGAGAGACCCTCTTCTTTACATGAAAAAAAAAAAAAAAAGTCTTTATTGCGAAGAATTGACTCGTTGGAAAAGACCCTGATGCTGGAAGGGACTGGGGGCAGGAGGAGAAGGGCACAACAGAGGATGAGATGGCTGGATGGCATCATGGACTCGATGGACATAAGTTTGGGAAACTCCGGGAGTTGGTGATGGACAGGGAGGCCTGGCGTGCTGTGATTCATGGGGTGGCAAAGAGTCGGACACGACTGAGCGACTGAACTGAACTGGAGTGTCCAATTACTTTGTGCCCTTGTGGACTGTAGCCTGTCAGTATCCCGTCCATGGGATTGCCAAGGCAAGTAATGAGTTGTATGATCTCGGGCTACTTTCTATCTCTTGATACATAATTCACTAATCTATAAAATGGGTACAACTGTTAGTGTCATAGGATCATTGTTGTCGAAAAACCTAAATTAAGTTAATAAATGTAAAGCCCCATGAATATTATTAGTCCATCATAGGTCTTTATACAAGTCAATCTTCCCTTTCCAAAGGAATCTTCCATGTTATGATAAGAATTTTTTAAAGAAGACTTTGCTATGTACTTCCTATAGCTGAAGTACAAAGAGGTTCCTAGTATTGCAGAATAACAATGGTCATATATATTTTTTTAATTTAAGAAGGAATATGCAGATTTCTCTTAGTTTGTGAATAAATCTACTGTGCTGTGCTTAGTCTCTCACTTATGTCCAACTCTTTGTGACCCCATGGACTGTAGCCCACCAGGCTCCTCTGTCCATGGGGATTCTCTAGGCAAAAATACTGGAGTGGGTGGCTCTCTTCCAGGGGATCTCCCCAACCCAGGGATTGAACCCATGTCTCCTGCATTGCAGGAGGATTCTTTACTATCTGAGCCACCAAGGAAGCCCAAGAATATGGAGTGGATAGTCCTATCCCTTCTCCAGGGGATCTTCCTGACCCAGGTATTAAACTGGGGTCTCCTGCATTGCAGGGGAATTCTTTACCAGCTGAAGTACCAGGGAAGCCTTTGAGGATAAGTAATTGCTGCTGCTGCTGCTGCTAAATCGCTTCATTTGTGTCCGACTCTGTGTGACCCTATAGACAGCAGCCCACCAGGCCCCGCCATCCCTGGGATTCTCCAGACAAGAACACTGGAGTGGGTTGCCATTTCCTCCTCCAATACATGAAAATGAAAAGTGAAAGTGAAGTCTCAGTCATGTCCGACTCCTATTAATTATTTATTATATATTTATATTAATTTACAAAGGTGTGAGTGATTTTTATAAACTAGAGTTTCAGAAACTACTGCTGCTGCTGCTAAGTCACTTCAGTCGTGTCCGACTCTGTGCGACCCCATAGACAGTAGCCCACCAGGCTCCCCTGTCCCTGGGATTCTCCAGGCAAGAACACTGGAGTGGGTTGCCATTTCCTTCTCCAATGCAGGAAAGTGAAAAGTGAAAGTGAAGTCGATCAATCGTGTCCGACTCTTAGTGACCCCATGGACTACAGCCCACCAGACTTCATCCATGGGATTTTCCAGGCAAGAGTACTGGAGTGGGGTGCAATTGCCTTCTCCTTCAGAAGCTACTAGTTGGTCACAAATTAATTAATGTTTAAGAAAATGATATCTTTGTGTCATTCTCCTACTGTTTGGAAATAAATAAATGCTCTCATTACTTATTTCTTGTCATTTTTTTTTCACTGTGTAGCTATGTCTTAGTCTCTTTGTGTTGCTATAACAACAACAACAAAAAAATACAGACTGAATGGCTTAAATAACAGAAATGTATTTGTCACAGTCAGTTCTGGAGGCTGGGAGGTCTGAGATCAAGGCACCTGCAGATTCCTTGGATGGGGCGGGGCCCCTTCCTGAATCACTGGTGGCTCTCTCCTGGCCATGTGCTCACGTGGCCAAAGTGGACAAAGCTCTCAGAGTGTCTTCTGAGATACAGTGCTCAGTGTGTGGAGCAGGGGGAGAGGGGTTCCCTGAACCAATACGCAATTCAACTCAGTTGTGTTTCTACCTACTCAGAGACAGCACCAGGTTTCATAGGTTTGGGGTTCAGATCTGCAAAACTAGTCTTTTCTCCAACTCATTCTCCCCTTTCAGACCACAGTTGAAAGCTTGTGATTCTGACTGACCCACCACAGATTAGAGGTTGCCACAACCCTTCCGTGGACTTCAGATGCCGCTCACGAGTCTGGATTGTTGTCTGTACTTCTGACCGACTGACTGTAAATCACAGGCCCCCACGGCCCCTTCTTCAGGTTCAATTAATTTGCTAGAGCAGATCAAAGGACTCAGAGAAACATTTTGCTTACTCGATCACTAGTTTATTATAAAAAAGTATAACTCAGGAACAGTCAGAAGGAAGAGATGCACAGGACAAGGTGTGTGGGAAAGGATGTGGAGCTTACCTGCATTCTTGGAGCGGGAGTGAGTTAAAGTTGCTCAGTTGTGTCTGACTTTGTCATCCTGCTGAGTGTAGCCCGCCAGGCTCCTCTGTCCATGGAACTCTCCAGGACAGAATACTGGAGTGGGTAGCTATTTCCTTATCCAGGGGATCTTTCCAACCCAGGGATCAAACCCACGTTTCCTGCATTGTCATGAGGATTCTTTACCACTGCGCTACATGGGAAGCTCAAAGAAAGAAAGACATTATGCATATTATTTATATTATTGTTTAATAATACATATACTGCTGCTAAGTTGCTTCAGTTGTGTCCAACTCTGTGAGACCCCATAGATGGCAGCCCACTAGGCTCCTCTGTCCCTGGGATTCTCCAGGGAAGAACACTGGAGTGGGTTGCCATTTCCTTCTACAATGCATGAAAGTGAAAAGTGAAAGTGAAGTCTCTCAGTCATGCCCGACTCTTAGCGACCCCATGGACTGCAGCCTACCAGGCTCCTGCGTTGATGGGATTTTCCAGGCAAGAGTACTGGAGTGGGGTGTCATTGCCTTCTCCAATACACATACTATTATTATATAGTACAGCTAATTAATATATATTAAACATTTTTATTGAGGTATAAGTTAGTTACAATAAAACGCATATTTTAACACATTCAATTCGATGCATCTTGACACATGTATACATCTATGAAACCATCATCACTGTATAAATTTGATATGTCTTAACATGTATATATCTATGGAACCATCACCACAATTAAGATAAAGAACATATTCATCATTCATAAGAGTTCCCTCGTGCACCTTTGTAATCCTCCCTTTACTCAACCTCACACCCACCCCCTTCCCTAAGCAGCCGCTCGTTAGCTTTTGGCCACTACAGTTTCTTTTCAAAATTTGTAGACATGGAATCATACAGCATATTCCGTATTTTAGCCTGGATCTCTCACTGAACACAGGTATTCTGGAGAGTCATTCATGTTGTTTTGCATACCAGTAGCTCATTTCTTTTTTTTTTTTTTCCTAAGTGGTATTATTACTCAGTGGTATTACTGGTATTATTATTCCTGAGTGGTATTATATTATCCACTCAATAATATGCAACTGTTTTTATCTATTCATCTGTTTATAGACATTTGGTTTGTTTTTAGTTTTTGTCTATTAAACAAAGCTGCTATGAACATTCATGTTCAAGTCTGGACATTTGCCTTCATTTCTGTTAAGTAATGCTCAAACTACCGTACAATTGCACTCATCTCACACGCTAGTAAAGTAATGCTCAAAATTCTCCAAGCCAGGCTTCAGCAATATGTGAACCGTGAACTTCCTGATGTTCAAGCTGGTTTTAGAAAAGGCAGAGGAAGCAGAGATCAAATTGCCAACATCCGCTGGATCATCGAAGAAGAAAGAGAGTTCCAGAAAAACATCTATTTCTGCTTTATTGACTATGCCAAAGCCTTTGACTGTGTGGATCACAATAAACTGTGGAAAATTCTGAAAGAGATGGGAATACCAGACCACCTGATCTGCCTCTTGAGAAATTTGTATGCAGGTCAGGAAGCAACAGTGAGAATTGGACACGGAACAGACTGGTTCCAAATAGGAAAAGGAGTATGTCAAGGCTGTATATTGTCACCCTGTTTATTTAACTTATATGCAGAGTACATCATGAGAAACACTGGACTGGAAGAAACACAAGCTGGAATCAAGATTGTTGGGAGAAATATCAATCACCTCAGATATGCAGATGACACCACCCTTATGGCAGAAAGTGAAGAGGAACTCAAAAGCCTCTTGATGAAAGTGAAAGTGGAGAGTGAAACGAAGATCATGGCATCCGGTCCCACCACTTCATGGGAAATAGATGGGGAAACAGTGGAAACAGCATCAGAGTTTATTTTTCTACACTCCAAAATCACTGCAGATGGTGACTGCAGCCGTGAAATTTAAAGACGCTTACTCCTTGGAAGGAAAGTTATGACCAACCTAGATAGCATATTCAAAAGCAGAGACATTACTTTGCCAACAAAGGTTCATCTAGTCAAGGCTATGGTTTTTCCTGTGGTCATGTATGGATGTGAGAGTTGGACTGTGAAGAAGGCTGAGCGCCAAAGAATTGATGCTTTTGAACTGTGGTGTTGGAGAAGACTCTTGAGAGTCCCTTGGATTTCAAGGAGATCCAACCAGTCCATTCTGAAGGAGATCAGCCCTGGGATTTCTTTGGAAGGAATGATGCTAAAGCTGAAACTCCAGTACTTTGGCCACCTCATGCGAAGAGTTGACTCATTGGAAAAAACTCTGATGCTGGGAGGGATTGGGGGCAAGAGGAGAAGGGGACGACAGAGGATGAGATGGCTGGATGGCATCACTGACTCGATGGATGCGAGTCTCAGTGAACTCTAGGAGTTGGTGATGAACAGGGAGGCCTGGCGTGCTGCGATTCATGGGGTCGCAAAGAGTTGGACACGACTGAGCGACTCAACTGAACTGACATGAATTCTTTATTGATGTAGTCCATTGTTGTTTATTGTTATTTAGTCACTAATTCATGTCCAGTTCTTTGCAACCCCATTGACTGTAGCCTGCCAGGCTCCTCTGCCCATGGGGTTTTCCGGGCAAGAATACCGGAGTAGGTTGTCATTTCCTTCTCCCAAGAATCTTCCTGACCCAGGGATCGAATTCATGTCTCCTGCTTTGGCATGTGGATTCTTTACCACTGAGCCACTAGGGAAGCCCTAAAGTAATCTATACTGCTTATGAATTGCCTTTTAATGTCTGGTTTTACATCTTGAGATTATACTACTTCATTCTCCCTATTTTCTTGTCATTTGAGCTTATTTTTGTCATTTACAGTCCCTTTAGTGGTTTAGTAGAAAATTTAGAGAAGAAATAAACCATCTTTTGCTAAAATTTACCTCAAGCCATTAATCTTATTTACAGAAAGCCAATATCCTTATTGACCTTCATTTCTTTAAGTGTCAATGTGGGTAGATGAACTTCCTCTTGAGGAAACATCAGTAATATTAATAGCAATAAGAATCAGTTTTTATTGCTATCTTCTAAAAGCATAAATGAGACAGGAAATAATCTAAGCGTTGGGTTTGAAAAAATTGTGCCACTGATTCAAAGTTAAATTGACTAGTGTTTTTTACTTGAAATTAGATTTATAAAACATTTTGAATGTAGTGTTCTTAATAAGTAAGCATCCGTTTTTTATATACACATATCCTAGTATGTGTATATACTATATACACAAATCCTAGTAACGCATCCTAATTTCATATTTGTAAATGATATGCTTTTTGTTTTAGGAACATATATTCTAAGTATAGCTCTCTATGTAGCAAATACATATTCTTTTGTAGAAAAAAGTGCAATCTATACAACAACCTAGGAATATTTGGAATATGAGTATATACACTGAACATTCCAAATAACATCACATGAACAATGTAACTTTTCATTGTCTTCTTTTTTCAGTTATGGAAAGGTTAAGATTACATCTTTGAAATCAGTTCAAATTTTGAATCTGTCACTGAGTTATTAATTCAGAATAAAGTTAAAAATCAAGTCACATTTTTCCTTCTGTAGTCAACATTGTCCTTATCATTAATCACTAAATAACAACAGCATTTGTTTTCTTGGGTATTTGTTATATGGATGATATATTTTTCCTTAGTTTAAAAGAAGAGAATTGTCAGAATGAAAACTATTATAAAGAACACTAAATATCCAATTCCAAATGATTATTCTCCCAAAAATATTTCTTAATACACAAGGACTTTGGATAAATCAGATCTTCAGTATAGAAATAGATTTTTATTTAGAAGTAACCATCTCCTATAGGAGGTCCCATAGGGCTGTATTTCTAAGGCTACTGCCTGTGCCAGAGGCTGCTCAGCTGACTCACCATCACTTATCAGGTTAACTGCTATTTTTTACAGAGTTAAAAGGTGATGCAAAAGCAAAGTGAGACATGCTAGATTCTTCCAATGTTGTTGAAAAATGTAACAATTAAAGGTCCTTGACAGAAAAATCTTTTTGATTAAATTACTTTACTTATATTAAATAATAGTACTTCCACAAACACATATAACTCAATTTTTTCTATTTTCATTGATTTTGATACTCATAAGTTCTAAAAGTTAAATTTATCACCAACTTTCAAGTATTTGCCTTTATTTTTCTCTTCTGACTTCCTTTTTTGATTTCCATACTTGAGACTAGAATTTTTATAACAGTTGAAAATTTATTAAAGAATAAGGCAAGTTAAACAATGTTCTAAGAATGGCTTCAGTTATGGTATAGTGACCCCGATCCTTAACGTGACTATTCCCCTGGTTGTGGGCAATGTTGCCAGCTGCTGGCTCACAGATGCCAGCTCTGAGTGAGGGAGCGATCCAGCCCAAGTTTGTGCCCTTTTGCTGACATTCAGTAACTGAGGTGGATGTTGGAGACTGTTTTATGCCATATTCACATTATGCATTTCTTGACTTTAGCAAATGTCTCGCTCATTGCCCAACTTGTATCTCAATGTGGATTTATGTTCATATTTTAAACACATTTTGAGAAAGTATAAAAGTTTTGCCAGTTTAGATACAAAATCAAAGACATGATCCATGAAAGAAATAATTAATAAGGAAGAGTTTATTAAAATTAGAAATTTCTGTTTTGAGAAAGACAAAGTCAAGAAAATGAGAATGAATTAAGATACATCAAAAGACTGGGAGAAAATGCTTGCAAAAAATACATCTGATAAAGAACTGGTATCCAAAATATACAGAGAAATTATAAAACTAAACAATAAGAAAACAAGTTGATTTTAAAAAATAGACAAAAGACTTTAACAGACACTTCACCAAAGTAAATATATGGATAACAAATACGTGTCTGAAAAGATATGTTGCCTCACATGTTATCAGGGAAATGCAAGATAAAACAAGCAGGTGATACCACTACACACCCGTCAGAATGTCTGACGTGCAGGACACTGACAACATCAAATGTTGGCGAGGATGTGGAAAACAGGAACTCTCATTCATTTCTGGTGGGAATGCAAAATGGCAAAGCCGTTTTGGAAGAAAATTTGGTGGTTTTTTATAGAACTCAACATCCTCTTTGTCCATGTGTGTTAGTTGCTTAGTTGTGTCTGACTCTTTAGGAGCCCATGGACTGTAGCCCACCAGGGATCTGCTATCCATGGAATGCTCCAGGCAAGAATATCAGAGTGCGTAAGGATTCCCTTCTCCAGGGAATCTTCCCGGACCCAGGGATTGAATCCGGGTCTCCTGCATTGCCAGTGAATTCTTTACTGTCTGAGCCACCGGGGAAGTTGGCAAATGATTGTTCTCACTAACATTTACCCAAAGAAGTTAAAAACTTCTGTCCCCACAAAAATCTGCACATGGGTGTTTATAACAACTTTATTCATAACTGCCAAAGCTTGAAAGCAACCAAGGTGTCCTTCAATAGGTGAGTGGATAAGTAAACCGTAGTAATGCAGACACTGGAATACAACCCGAAGTTAAAAAGAAATTAGCCATCACACCATGAAAGATGTGGAGAGAACTTGATTGCATATTAGTAAGTAAAAGAAGCCAATATGAAAAGACAACATATGATGTGATTTCAACTCTATATGGCATTCTAGAAAATGCAAAACTATGGAGGCAGTAAAACATTCATTCATTGCCAGGACTTGGGCAGCGGGAAGGATGAATCGGTGGAGCACAGACAATTTTTAGGGCAGTAAAAGCACTCTGTACGATATCGTAATGATGAATACATGTCATTATTCCTTTGGTCAAGCACAGAATCTGTATACCAAGAGTGAACTCCAATGCAAATCATGGAGTTGGATAATTATGATGTGTCAATGTAGATTTATTAACTTTAATAAATGTCCTTCTCTGGTGGAGGATATTGATAATGGGGGAGGCTGTGCGTGTGTAGATGCGGGGAGTACATGAAAAATCACTATGACCTCTTGTTAGTTTTGCTCTGAATGTAAAACTTCTCTAAAAGACAAAGACTATATAAAAAAGTTCACTGACTCAGGCAAATCCACAGTTAATATGCTATATTGTATTAAAATTAATGTGGTAGAGTTTATTATAGAGATAAAATATATTTTAACACTTTTGAAAATGACCACAGTCATATGTATTATAGAGTGTATAGTACATATAGTACATAGTCGTATGTTCTAAGAGCCTAACTGCTGCTGCTAAGTCATTTCAGTCGTGTCCAACTCTGTGCGACCCCATAGACGGAAGCCCACCAGGCTCCCCCGTCCCTGGGATTCTCCAGGCAAGAACACTGGAGCGGGTTGCCATTTCCTTCTCCAATGCATGAAAGTGAAAAGTGAAAGTGAAGTCGCTCAGTCTTGTCCGACTCCTAGCGACCCCATGGACTGCAGCCCACCAGGGTCCTCTGTCCATGGGATTTTCCAGGCAAGAGTACTGGAGTGGGTTGCCACTGCCTTCTCTGAAGAGCCTAAAGGGACTACTTAAATTTTTTGGTTACACTTTACTGTGTTTTATGGGGCAAATTATTTGCTATTGTATTATTAAGGGATTTGCAAAGATCTCAAGATCTAGGATAAGAATAATAGTTGATACTTATTGAACTTTGTATTTGTTGTTGCCTTTAATGTTCACAGCAATCTAATTAGGTGGGAGATATTATTTCCCACTCCACCCCCTACAGTTTTAACAGATGAGGAAACTAGGGTTTGCTAGTACTTTCTGGGACTCGAATCTGGGGCTGAAACTCAGAATGATCTGAAAGTAAAATGTCTGTTCTCAGCCACTGCAATATACGAATTTGACTATTAATTATCTGCAGAACTTTTGTACGCATAAACTCACACCTTCTGATATACCCACACATGGTACTTTCAGAGTATGTTTTTGAGAGGGAGACTAGACACAGAAGTTTTTTGGAAAATAAGGTGAGACCTTGAAGCTTTACATAAAATTAAGAAACATGAAAGGTCTACGTAACTGAACACATTTGGGTTGATGCAGACTGTGGGAAGCCTGTGGCATTGCTCTGTGTATGCACATGTGTGTATCTGTGTACATGCTGTATGTTTATGCATACTCAAGCCTTCCCAAAGAACAGGGTAGAGATATCTGATTACAAGGGTTTTAGATGCCCTTGGTGGCATAAGTCTCTTAATTCTGTTAATTTAATCTAAGATTTGTTGACATATATATACACACACACACACACACACACACACACACAAACACATACACGCATGTGTGTGTGCTCAGGTGCTTCAGACTCCAAGGACCATAGCATGCCAGGCTCCTCTGACCATGGGATTTCCCAGGTAAGAATACTGGAATGGCTACCCATTTCCTCCTCCAGGAGACCTTCCTGACCTAAGGTTCGAACTCGTGCTTCCTGTGCCTCCTGAATTACAGGCAGATTCTTTACTGCTGAACCATCAGGGAAGCCTATATATTATATAATATAATATATATTATGTATATATATATAACTATATATATATAACTATATATTAATATCTAGTTAATTATCTCCAATGCATGAAAGTGAAAAGTGAAAGTGAAGTCACTCAGTCATGTCTGACTCTTTGTGACCCCATGGACTGCAGCCTACCAGGCTCCTCCGTCCATGGGATTTTCCAGGCAAGAGTACTGGAGTGGGTTGCCATTGCCTTCAACGTAGTTCTTCTTCACTTTCTGTCAAAAGGATATCTGCATATCTGAGGTTACTGATAGTTCTCCTGGCAATCTTGATCCCAGCTTGTGCTTCATCCAGCCCAATGTTTCTCATGATGTTCTCTGCATATAAGTTAAATAAGCAGGGTGACAATATACAGCCTTGATGTACTCCTTTCCCTATTTGAAATCAGTCTGTTGTTCCATGTCCAGTTCTAACTGTCGCTTCCTGACCTGCATACAGGTTTTTCAAGAGGCAGGTAGATTAGATCTTAATTGATTTCATTTTGCAATGCTTTATAATTTTCAATGTATAAGTTCACAACTTCTACAACTTTTGTTGAAGTAATTTCTAAGAATTTTATTTCTAATAGATGTTTTTATAATTGAAATTTTTAAATTTTGGTTTTGAATTTTTAATTTCTTTATTGATTGTTAAAATACTAATTATTGCTTTTCAAATTGACCTATACTATGACCTTGATAATTTAATTTTTAATTCTGCTTGTTATTTCATAGCTTCCTTAGAATTTTTACATATACCATCAAATTATATGCAATAATAGTTTTACTTATTCCTTTCCAATCTTGATGCCCTCAAATATAATTTTAAATAAAATTGAGAGATAGATATTTCTTGCCTTTTTTCTTGATTTTAGACAGAAAGTAATGAGTAATTTACCACTGAGTATGTTAGTTTAATGTTTTTTTGTAGATTGTTTAACCAGGTTGAGGAAGTTTTTTTCTATTCCTAGTTTACTAACATTTTTAAAAGTTTGTAAATAGAAGTTAAGTTTTATCAAATCATTTTTTCTACATCTACTGAAATTATCTTAAGTTTTCCTACTTTATTCTACCATATTGATTTTCAGATATTAAACTTGCAATCCCAGGTAAATTCCAACAGGTCATAATGTATTATATTTTTAACACATTGCAACAATTTGCTCATATTTTCTTAAGAATTTTTCCTGTTTCTCCATGAGAAGTATGAATCTCCAGTTTTATTTTGTGATCATACTCTTCTTTATTTTCTGAAAGGTTTATACAGGATTGGTTTTATTTATTTCTTAAGCGTTTGATAGAATTCACTGTTGAAGGCATCTGTGTATGCAATTTTCTTTAGGGATGATTTTAAATTATAATTTCAGTGACTTTAATAAAAACTTATTCAAAATTTCTGTATCTTTTTTCAGGTTTGCTAATTTATGATTTTCAAATCTTTGAAACCTATGTTATCAAAGATATAGGTATAACTCTATGTGTGCATTAGTTATTCATCTTGTCCAACTCACAAGATCATGGATGATAGCTCACTAGGCTACTCTGCTCATGGAATTCTCCAGGCAAGAACACTGGAGTAGGTTGTCATTCCTTTCTCCAGGGGATCTTCCCAACCCAGGAATTGAACCTGAGACTCCCGCATTGCAGATGGTATCTTTATCTAGTCTTATTCTTTTCACGTGTGTGGGATTTGAAGTGATATTTTCTCTTCATTTCTGAATTGCTATTTTGTGTCTTTTTTTCTTAATCAGTCTACTTAGAGGTCTATCAATTTCAGAACCAGAAACTGTTGTAGTGTTTGAGGTGGAATTATTAGGTCATTTGAGAATATAGTGATGAAAAAGCAGATGTGTTGCTCACTTTTCATGGAAATTACAGTGTCACAAAGTAGTTTGAGAAAAAGCAGGTAAAAATGTAGATAGTACCGCTTATGTTAAGTGTTATGAATTAAACAAATCAGGTATTTTGATAGAGAATAATAACAGGAGTGAAAGATGGGGGTTGGGGCTGCAAATTACAGTCAGGAAGGAGGTCTTTTAGTGGTTGTAATGATTAAGCTGAAATATGAAACATGACAAAGAGCTTGCTGTGTGAATGACAGTGAACCGTGTTCTGGACAGAGGGACAACCTATGTGCGGGTCTCCAGGTAAGAATGCTTTCAGAGTGTTGAAGTAGCTGAATAGAGAGGTCAGTAGGACTTGGAGGGGATGCAAGTAAGTCAACAAGTTTGAAGAACGAGGGCGGATTCAGCTTAAGCAGCAATCTCTGGATCACTGTAGAAACAGTTCTTGACTTTATATATGACAAGCATACATAAATAAATATTTATGAAACAGCATGGTAAGTTCTACAGCAGAAGCATAAACCATAAAGCAAGGTTGACACATTTTTACTTTAAATGTCCACATGTTAAATATTTTAGATTTTGGATCATATAGTCTCTGTTGCATGTACTCAACTCTGTATCATGGAACAGAGACAGGCTATAGTTTTACATGAATAAATGAGCAAGACTGTATTCTTTAAAACAAACCCTGTTTTAGAAAAACAAACAAGCAGACTAACTGAAAAACAGACAGTGAGCTAGATTAGTCCATAGGCTATAGGTTTCTGGCCTTTGACATAAACAACATCTTTTCTTTTAATGAAATGAAAATTCATTAGAATGAAAATCATACAATTGGGAATTTAAGTGGAGTGTTTGAGAATGAGCACTAGTTTTTGAAATAAAAACCGATGGGGGTTACTACATCAGAGCAAGAAAAATACAGGTTATTGCTGGAACTGCATGAAATACGTATTTGAAAGGCAGTCTGTATATGGGGAGGTGTGTGTGTGTGTGTGTGTGTGTGATGTGGAGACAGTGGAATGAACAGAAGGGGACTGGGGAGACAGGAAGTCTTAAAATGTTCTAAGGTGCTTGGAATTGACAGAGATACATTCTTAAAGTATTTTATGTCCATATTTACGTTTAGATAACATTCCTGTGAAAGATGAACTGGAGATGGACAAAGTAGAAATATTTTTGTCAAAAATCCTTGATAGCTTCCTCTTGCTCGTCAAATACGTTCAAACTCCTGTTGTTATTGAGAGCCTCCATGACCCCCATCCATCAGTTCAGTTCAGTTCAGTCTCTCAGTTGTGTTCAACTCTTTGCGACCCCATGGACTGCAGCACACCAGGCCTCCCAGTCCATCACCAACTCCCGAAGCTTGCTCAAACTCATGTCCATCGAGTCAGTGATGCCATCCAACCATCTCATCCTCTGTAGTTCCTTCTCCTCCTGCCTTCAATCTTTCCCAGCATCAGGGTCCTTTCCAATGTCTCGGTTCTTCTCATCAGGTGGCCAAAGTATTGGAGTTTCAGCTTCAGCATCAGTCCTTCCAATGAATATTCAGGACTGATTTCCAAACCAGCCAATCCTCATCCATAATTGCAATCTAATTTAATTTTCCTTAGTCCCTCAAAAAAGTAGCCTATCTTTCAGGCTTGTTCCTACCTGGTAATTTGGTTTCTATTATCTAAAGGCTCATGGGGGTTCCCAGGTGGTGCTGGTGGTAAAGAATCAGCCTGCCAAAGCAGGAGATGCAAGAGACATAGGTTCGATCCCTGGGTTGGGAAGATCCCCTGGTGAACAATTCACTCCAGTATTCTGGCCTATAAAATCCCAACGACAGAGGAGCCTGGTGGGTTATAGTCCATGGGGCGGTAAAGAGTTGGACATGACCGAGTCATGGAGCATACCTATCTAAAAGACCAACTGTCCTTGTTTTTATTATTATTATGACTCTCCCAACATTTTTTATTCAGGAAGAATTTCTAGAGGTTTCCAAAGCCTCTTTTCCTCCCACTCCACCTCTCCTTTGGGGACTGCTGCTCACAATTAGGCAAAATTTACACGCACGTTTGTTGCTTCTTTTTTTTTCTCTTATGGTCTCACCAGAACTATGAACTTTTTGAGCATAGAAATCATGACTTCCTACCAAGCACTGGTCTTAATGCTGAGAATGCTCAAAAGCACAATAAACACATCGATTAATTGATGCAAATATCAATAACACTGACAATTTTACCCGAGCACAAGCTAATGCAAAAAAACTGTAAGCCACAAAAATGTTTTCATTGGGGTTTCTAAAACTTTTTTAATACCCTTGTTTTATATATATATATATATGTATACATTAACTATTTGTACTTTAAAACACTGTAGTGGTAGATTGAATATTTATAAGTTTTACAGATTCTGTTTTCAGTTTTAGACACCAACATATTTTCTACTTTTGGGCAGAAAGACATGTTCTATCTTAAATAATTAGTTATGAAATTAGACTGGGAGTGGAGAGTAAGCAGAACAGTTGAGTGTCACAAAGCTGACACGGTGAAAGCATAGTGAGGTTAGAGCTTAGACAATTAGGCATCCTCTGTCTTAAAGACCCAATGTTTTACAGTAATACAGAGTCACAGCTGAAATCTTCATCCTAGGACCATAAGATACTTGCTACCTCTGCTATGGATACACAGTGTATTTAAGAGCCAAGACTCTCATCCCTTTTTGATGATCAACGTGACGTATTTAGAGGAGACTGATTGCTTTAAAAATATAATTATGAAAGCTCTTTACAGAAGACAGTTTATATACCCTAGAGAAATTCAGATAATGCAGATCAAGCCTCTTGTGCCTTGTGGCTGATTCCTTTCACTCTTCAGTTTCCTGGAGGAGGCCACTCTCCTCTGTCACTGCCTTGGAAATGTGATTAGATCACATTGAGTTTGTCAATGTTCCCAACCCTTTGGTTGGTTTTCCCAAATGTTTAGTCCCCTTTGAAAAGAATTAAGCTAGTTGTTGCCGATGGGGCTTCATTATTCTGTGAAAAAGTAGTTAGATATTAGCTCTGAGGCAGTTTTCCTACTAGACATGAAACAGGGTCTGTGAAAGCAGTGGGTAGTGTCTGGCTCCTGACTGGTTCTTCTTAGGTCCGGTGTGACAGGACTCATGCGTTCTAGTATGACCTTTATTGCATTCTAGCTCTGAGGTCTCTCAGGAGTCACAGTGAGGAGAGGTTATAGTCATTCTCCAAGCTTATTTAACCACCTGAGTCATAAGTCTTCCTCCAGACCCCGGGGTGTCTACTCCCTTAGTGAATCCTAATCTTTCTTGTTGGCAAGGTCGTGCTCACCTTATGATATGGCTTCCTCACCACTAGCAGCTCATGGAGGAAAACAGAGAATAGCCTTCAGTGTTCCTTGGTAAGCCCATTTCTTTTTCTTAAAGGCTGAGTAAGGCCAGAGTGCACTCAAGATTCCGTTTCTCCACATCCACATTACAACACAAAGGCAAATCTATACCATAAATACGAAGTAGATACAATTGATTTTCATTCCCTGTGGTTATCATGGTGTATCAAGTTGCTGACAATTCTGACCATTGTTTTCAGAGGAAATATGGGGTTAGGTCCCTTGTGAGTCTCTAGGTTCTCATATTTTGATTAATATATATCCTTGTTTTATGTGTTATTCTGTTTAGAGACATTTTTATTTAACATATGGTAGATTCACGTACATTGAACTCATGGCCAGCAGTTCTAACTCATGCCTAAATGAAGCTTATCTAACATTTTCTCCAGAAGGCACGTTGCAGCCCTCTTACAATTTAGGAATACTAGACAGCAAGTGCAATAGGGAAGAACCTTTTACAAGTTCATGACTAAAGTGATGCTGCCAATAAGCTTAATTATACATAATGGCCCATTTCTGGGAACCCTGCCTTCCAGGCAATGAGAATTAAGCTAAAATATTCTTGTTTAGCTCACAGGAAACATCCTGGCCAGGCCCACCTGTGAATGATTGTATTTATACACCTGTATCAATATAGGTAGGGGTACAGATACAGATAGAAATCCTCCCTACAGTCATTCACAGGTTTCACTTTAGTGACTATCAATGAAACTTTTAATTCCTTAAAAAGTCAGGTTCTCTTTTTGTTTTGTCCATCTTAATTATTATTCCCAGTAGTCACTCATCAGTGTTCTTTGTAAGAAGAGGGAAAATAAGAAGAGATCTCTTCAGTTTATTTATCTCAATATTGGGGGGATAATAGAATTCTGCAGATATTGTCATTTGCTAGTATGGCCTTTGAAGGGTGGACTCAGAGATAAGAGCCTCCAGTGTATGCCACTGTGCTTCGTTCTGCTATAGAAACTTTATTTAATTTGATGAAAATTCACATATAAATTGTTTAGTTCTCCTTTCATCTTTCATAGGTTACATCTAATTCAAAACCAAATCTTTCTGAGATAACCCTAAAAATAGAGGGTGTCCAGAATTCGATCCACATGTTTCCTCCAGTTCCACTGGAGCAACTCTGGTCAGAGCCACTGCCGTGTCTCTCCAGGTTCATTTCCATGGACTCCTCAACTAGTCTTGGCTTCTATTTGTCGTCTGCCACAGCTTGTTCTAAACATAATAGCAAGAGTGGTCCTTCAGAAGCTAGATCATGTCTCTCCTCTGCTCCAAATCCTGGATGGTTAAAAACAGGAGTTCTTTAAACATCCCACAAGGCAGTATGTGAGTTTAACTCCCTGCTTTTCTTCAAACCCATCATCTCTTAGTAATAGGTCCGACGTTCATTCTATTCCAGCTGCATGGTCTTCTTGCTGTTTCTCAAAAATACCAAATGTATTCTCCCCTTTGCAGTGATTTTTACCTATCCTGAAACCCCTTCTCTCACATATTCTCATGCTAACTCTTCACTGAAGTCTTTGCTGAAATGTTAACTTTTCAATAAAACCTGCCCTGGTCACCCAGTTTAAACTGACAACATATTCCTCTGCCCTGCTTTCCTCACCCTTCTTACTCTAATGTGTTATTCTATATCACTTATTGTCATCTAGCATATTATGTAATTTATTTAATTATGCTTAAGTTCCGTTCAGTCATTCAGTCATGTCCGACTCTTTGCAACTCCACGAATCGCAGCACGCCAGGCCTCCCTGTCCATCACCAACTCCCGGAGTTTACTCAGACTCTCGTCCATTGAGTCAGTGATGCCATCCAGCCATCTCATCTTCTGTCGTCCCCTTCTCCTCCTGCCCCCAATCCCTCCCAGCATCAGGGTCTTTTCCAATGAGTCAACTCTTCGTATGAGGTGGCCAAAGTACTGGAGTTTTAGCTTTAGCATCATTCCTTCCAAAGAAATCCCAGGGCTGATCTCCTTTAGAATGGACTGGTTGGATCTCCATGCAGTCCAAGGGACTCTCAAGAGTCTTCTCCAACACCACAGTTCAAAAGCATCAATTCTTCCGTGCTCAGCTTTCTTCACAGTCCAACTCTCACATCCATACATGACTACTGGAAAATAATTATGCTTAGTATTTGTCTATCTTGTTTCATCTCTAGATCATAAGTTCCACAGACATAAGCATCTATGTCTGTCACCAGACATAGATCTTAAGTATCTAGATATGTGCCTGGCATGTATTATATGTGTAGGAAAATATTTATTGTCTATTTTAAATAGTCAATCATCTCTTTCTCAGGACAGATGATAAGAAAGTGAAATCCAGTCACCTTTTTCCCTTGAAGAAATGACCAGTTCATGCCCATAAAGCTTGGCTGAGGGCATTCATTGCTTTATCTTTTTCTGACCTTCATTTTGGGAGGAGTCCAGATTTATTTCAATGTTTGTAAAGAAACGAGGGAGTTAAACATCAAAGATCAGAAAAACAATGTAAAAATATCTTGTTATTTAATATTATCTTGTACATAAATGAAAAGATATGTTGCAAAACATTTTTGATTGTTCCATGTTCTGTGGTTCTTGGTGTTTTAGAATATTTGTGTCAGAACTTTAAAAAAATAAACAACTGATTAAAAAGAAGGGAGCAATTCCTCATTTTATGGTATTCCAAAATACATAGACCATCAGAATATAAGACTACTTGTTACTGTAACCGGATAATGATAAAAGGAGGCAGGTCAGGATGAAAGGAGCAGTTCAGGAGTTGGGCAGATCTTACTTCATGCAAATCATAATTCTGCTGCTACTTAACCTCTATGTGAGTCTGACCTTTCATAAAGTACTTAAACAGTAAATTGGTGGGCGGAGGTTATTTATCAAGTAGGAGACATCAAAACCTTATCAAAGAGAAAAACACTTTTATTAGGGAAAAAGTAATCTCTTTATTTAAAAAAAAAGGACTTTAACCTATGGAATTGGTAACTTAGACACTAGATGAGATGAAAAGCCCAACAAGGAAACGTTAAGCAACCCAGAAATGACTACAACAGGAGGGACAAAGGGAGAAAGAGGAAACAGCAGAGCCCATGAATTAGCATCACCTCTTAGAAGTGGAAATGATGGGCTGGATCAGAGGAGCCTGACTTCAAGTAGGAGGCTAGCAGTTGCACAAGATGGTGCCCAAGAAAGAAAGAACATGGGATTTCTCTCTGTGTTTCTGGTTTCTCCCTCATGCCTGTACTTGAATTCTGCCCCAGTGCCTCTCAAAGGCCACACCTTTGCAGAAAGAGACAAAACAAGGGGGAGATCAAAGAATAAATCTAACACCAAATACAGTAAGAGTTGACACAAAATATTTGTAAATTAAGCATTATACTTAAAGTACTATTTTGTGTTTTACACATAGTAAATCATAATTTTGTATTATTTTTCATCACCGCAACTCCCAGACTTACGTTGTCTTAGTAAATTCAGTTTTTGAAAATTATGGTTTTTCTCAAAAGATGGATGTAATTTTATTTCTAACACGCAAAGCCGCCAAACCTAATCTATATACCACATTTCTTTCCTGTTGAAGAAGCTCTCGTGATTGCTGACTGTCTTCAGTGTAAAGTTCAAATTCTTTAGCTCGAAATCAGTATTCTTCTCACTGTAACTAGAGCTTACCTCGCCCGCCATTTTCAGCCTACACCAGTTCCCTCTTTCCTCTGGACACAATTTTTCTTTTGCACCTTTGTGCCTCTTCTTACATTACTCCCTATTCTTCTCCCTGTGGCCAGTTCAGCTCCACTGTCCATGCCCAGCTCAAACTTCAGCCCGTCTGGGAGAAGAAACTTTCTTCCGCTTCCAGGTCAGACAGGAAACAGGGCAAGAAGCATGGTATGTAAATTACGGTGAGCAGCTGTGGAGAACCAAGCTCAAGGGAGCTCCCAGCGTTCAGAAATCAGGGAGGACCCAAGAGGAGAAACTGAGAAGCCACAGACCATGCGGTAGCAGGATCTCCAGTGTGATGTGACGGAAAACCAAACAGAGCAGCGTTTCAGCAAGAGGGGAGAGATCCTCAGTGTTGAATGGGTGAAGTGCTCAAGGAATAAAGAAGTCGCGTCTGAGGGGGAATTCCACAATTGGTCAGAAACTAAAATAGATGCTCCGTTTCGAACGCTTAGCCTCTAAAAGTGTCCAAGGATACACAAAAGGATGCAGTTTCATGGCGCAAAGCTTGTCTCAAGTGGCAAAGAAATTCAGGGTAGGATTACTGAGGCAGGAGGGTAGTCTAGGAGAAATTCTACATGAGTTCTGTACTACACCATATGTATTTGAAGACTCAGCATCGAGGCCTCATTTATACAGTCCAACAACACACGCGTGGAATAGATATGCTACCTAATGGACATTTGTCAATACAAAAGGTATTGTTACAATGCAAAATGTAGCAGGGGCTCATAGTTAGGAAAATTTCTGTTCAGAGTTCAGTCTCACTGAAGGTAAAAGGAGGGTTCTCTTGGGCACGGGATCCTACAGGTCAATTTTGGAGCTGAGATGCTAGGTAAAGGCAAGACTGTGGAACCTGCTCTAGGCAGCTCTTCCCCTAAATTCTGCCTCAGTTCTGACTGACCATTACTCTGAATTGAGGATTAAGGGTGAGCAACCTTCTTCAGTAAGTCTCCCTGTTGTCCACGTCCTCATCCCTAACCTTAGTTCTAAGTGAGGTTTCTGGAAGGAAATAATATTTTCCAGACAAAAGACACCACTAGTCCTATTTTCTTTGTATTAATAATTATAGCAAGTGTGAAATGAATGAGCCAAGAAGACAATTAACCTCCTTATTTATTTGCTTTAAATGCTTTACTTCCTAATGTAAGCTGATGAAAGCTAAAAATATGTAACTATTATAATTTTCTTATTAACATTTAATTGAACATTGTGAAATAAAAATTCATATTATTACTAATTTTCCTAAATATATTCATCATTTATTTTCATATTTTTACACTATAGAGAATGCAGAAATATTAAACTTTTGGATACTCAATTCTCAGCAAACTAGAAAATATTTTCTTAAACAATCTTTAAACTCTTATTATATTTTTCAATTAACTTATGCTTTTAGATTATGTGACAATTTTCCCTTAGTTTATATTTCATATCTTTTGGATATAAAAGTATCTTTTGAGCTTCCAGTCCTAAGTTTCAACAACGGACAGTGACTTTACTCTATCTGAGATTGTAACTTTCCATTTTTGTCCACTGAGTTATCTTTGTCATTTCACCATGTTACTTAAGATATTTTGTTACATGAATAAATAGTTTCCATATTTATGCTAATTTTCTCTTAGCTTGTGAAATTTAGTTGCCCCTTGTACTTCAGGGGAAATGAAAAGGTTTTTTATTATTGAAAAATACATTTTAGATGACATTCTTAATATTTTCCTTAAAAATTTGGAAAAAATGTTTAAATATTCCTATTTTTATGTTTATAGTAAATTGCATTTTTCTACTTATTTTATCTTATTTTACTTAATTTTTATTTGATGTTGACTAAAAGAGTTTGACTCAGGGTTTGAGTTGCTTTTATTTATTTTATTAATTAAAAATTTTATATAGCTTCTAAAGTTTGCATTCCATTTGTAACTATTATAAAAGATTGGCCATATTTCCCATCTTTTACAATATACCTATGAGCATATCTTACAGCCAGAAGTTTGTGCATTTCATCCCCCAATTGATACATTGTCCCTCCCAATCTCTCCACTAGTAGTCAGTTCATTTGCTCAGTTGTGTCCGACTCCTTGCGACCCCATGGACTACAGCACACCAGGCCTCCCTGTTCATCACCAACTCCCGGAGTTTACTCAAACTCATGTGCATTGAGTCAGTGATGCCATCTAAACATCTCATCCTCTGTCGTCCCCTTCTTCTCCTGCCTTCAATCTTTCCCAGTATCAGGGTCTTTTCAAATGAGTCAGTTCTTTGCATCAGGTGGCCAAAGCATTGGAGCTTCAACTTCAACATCAGTCCTTCCAGTGAATATTCAGGACTGATTTCCTTTAGGATGGACTGGTTGGATCTCCTTGCAGTCCAAGGGACTCTCAAGAGTCTTCTCCAGTACCACAGTTCAAAAAACCTGACAAAGATCCCACAAAAAAAGAAAACTACAGGCCAATATCACTGATGAACATAGATGCAAAAATCCTTAACAAAATTCTAGCAATCAGAATCCAACAACACATTAAAAAGATCATACACCATGACCAAGTGGGCTTTATCCCAGGGATGCAAGGATTCTTCAATATCCACAAATCAATCAATGTAATACACCACATTAACAAATTGAAAAATAAAAACCATATGATTATCTCAATAGATGCAGAGAAAGCCTTTGACAAAATTCAATATCCATTTATGATAAGAACTCTCCAGAAAGCAGGAATAGAAGGAACATACCTCAACATAATAAAAGCTATATATGACAAACCCACAGCAAACATTATCCTCAATGGTGAAAAATTGAAAGCATTTCCTCTGAAGTCAGGAACAAGACAAGGGTGCCACTTTCACCATTACTATTCAACATAGTTTTGGAAGTTTTGGCCATAGCAATCAGAGCAGAAAAAGAAATAAAAGGAATCCAAATTGGAAAAGAAGAAGTAAAACTCTCACTGTTTGCAGATGACATGATCCTCTACAAAGAAAACCCTAAAGACTCCACCAGAAAATTACTAGAACTAATCAATGATTATAGTAAAGTTGCAGGATATAAAATCAACACACACAAATCCTTTGCATTCCTATACACTAATAATGAGAAAACAGAAAGAGAAATTAAGGAAACAATTCCATTCACCATTGCAACGGAAAGAATAAAATACTTAGGAATATATCTACCTAAAGAAACTAAAGACCTATATATAGAAAACTATAAAACACTGGTGAAAGAATTCAAAGAGGACACTAATAGATGGAGAAATATACCATGTTCATGGATTGGAAGAATCAATATAGTGAAAATGAGTATACTACCCAAAGCAATTTGTAGATTCAATGCAATCCCTATCAAGCTAGCAATGGTATTCTTCACAGAGCTAGAACAAATAATTTCACGATTTGTATGGAAATACAAAAAACCTCGAATAGCCAAAGCGATCTTGAGAAAGAAGAATGGAACTGGAGGAATCAACTTGCCTGACTTCAGGCTCTACTACAAAGCCACAGTCATCAAGACAGTATGGTACTGGCACAAAGACAGAAATATAGATCAATGGAACAAAATAGGAAGCCCAGAGATAAACCCACGCACATATGGACACCTTATCTCTGACAAAAGAGGCAAAAATATACAGTGGATTAAAGACAATCTCTTTAACAAGTGGTGCTGGGAAATCTGGTCAATCACTTGTGAAAGAATGAAACTAGACCACTTTCTAACACCATACACAAAAATAAACTCAAAATGGATTAAAGATCTAAATGTAAGACCAGAAACTATAAAACTCCTAGAGGAGAACATAGGCAAAACACTCTCTGACATACATCACAGCAGGATCCTCTATGACCCACCTCCCAGAATATTGGAAATAAAAGCAAAAATAAACAAATGGGACCTAATTAACCTTAAAAGCTTCTGCACAACAAAGGAAACTATAAGCAAGGTGAAAAGACAGCCTTCAGAATGGGAGAAAATAATAGCAAATGAAGCAACTGACAAACAACTAATCTCAAAAATATACAAGCAACTCCTACAGCTCAACTCCAGAAAAATAAATGACCCAATCAAAAAATGGGCCAAAGAACTAAATAGACATTTCTCCAAAGAAGACATACAGATGGCTAACAAACACATGAAAAGATGCTCAACGTCACTTATTATCAGAGAAATGCAAATCAAAACCTCTATGAGGTACCATTTCACGCCAGTTAGAATGGCTGCGATCCAAAAGTCTACAAATAATAAATGCTGGAGAGGGTTTGGAGAAAAGGGAACCCTCTTACACTGTTGGTGGGAATGCAAACTAGTACAGCCACTATGGAGAACAGTGTGGAGATTCCTTAAAAAACTGGAAATAGAACTGCCTTATGATCCAGCAATCCCACTGCTGGGCATACACACTGAGGAAACCAGAAGGGAAAGAGACACGTGTACCCCAATGTTCATTGCAGCACTGTTTATAATAGCCAGGACATGGAAGCAACCTAGATGTCCATCAGCAGATGAATGGATAAGAAAGCTGTGGTACATATACACAATGGAGTATTACTCAGCCATTAAAAAGAATACATTTGAATCAGTTCTAATGAGGTGGATGAAACTGGAGCCTATTATACAGAGTGAAGTAAGCCAGAAAGAAAAACACCAATACAGTATATTAACGCATATATATGGAATTTAGAAAGATGGTAACAATAACCCTGTATACGAGACAGCAAAAGAGACACTGATATATAGAACAGTCTTTTGGACTCTGTGGGAGAGGGAGAGGGTGGGATGATTTTGGAGAATGGCATTGAAATACGTATAATATCATATATGGAATGAGTCGCCAGTCTAGGTTCGATGCACGATACTGGATGCTTAGGGGCTGGTGCACTGCCCAGAGGGATGGTATGGGGAGGGAGGAGGGAGGAGGGTTCAGGATGGGGAACACATGTATACCTGTGGCAGATTCATTTCGATATTTGGCAAAACTAATACAATATTGTAAAGTTTAAAAAAAAAAAAAGAAATATTTGGATACCAACCCCCCCCCCCCCCCAAAAAAAGCATGAGTTCTTTGGTGCTCAGCTCTCTTTATAGTCCAACTCTCACATCCATACATGACCACTGGAAAAACCATAGCCTTGACTAGGTGGACCTTTGTTGGCAAAGTACTGTCTCTGCTTTTGAATATGCTGTCTAGGTTGGTCATAACTTTTCTTCCAAGGAGTAAGCATCTTTTAATTTCATGTGTTCAGTCACCATCTGTGGTGACTTTGGAGCCCCCAAAATAAAGTCTCACTGTTTCCACTGTTTTCCCATCTATTTGCCATGAAGTGATGGGACCAGATGCCATGATTGGTTACTCCACTGGTAACCAATAGTTCAGTCTCTACATCTGTGAGATTACTTCTTTTTTGGCTATATTCATGAGTTTGTTGTATTTTTTAGATTTCCACATCTAAGTGATACTGTCCAGTGCTTGTCTTTCTCTGACCTATTTCACTTAGCCACATGTTTACCCATTCATCTGCTGATGGACACTTAGGTTGCTTCCATCTCTTGGCAATTGTAAATAATGCCTATAAATTTTGGAGTTCACGTACCTTTTTGAGTTAGTTTTTTTTCTTTCTTTTTTTGGATATACACCCAAGAGTGAAATTGCTGGGTAATGTGGTGTTCTGGAGTATGGCAGTGCTGAAGAAGACTCTTGAAAGTCCCTTGGACTGCAAGGAAGTCAAAGCAGTCTGTCATAAAGAAAATCAACTCCAAATATTCATTGGAAAGACTGATGCTGACATGAAACTCCAATACTTTGACTACCTGATGCAAAGAGCCAACTCATTGGAAAAGACCCTGATATTGGGAAAAATGGAAGGCAAGAGAGGAAGGAGTGGCAGAGGATGAGATGGTTAGACAGCATCACCGACTCAATGCACATGGATAATAGCAAACTCCAGGAGATGGTGAAGAACAGGCAACCTGGCATGCTGTAGTCCACGGTGTCACAGGAAGTCAGACACGACAGTGACTGAATCAAAATGCTAGTTCTGTTTTTAGATTTTAAGGAACCTCCATACTGTTCTCCATAATGGGTTACCAGTTTACACCCCCACAAGCAGTATATGAAGTTCCCCTTTTCTGCATATCTTGGCCAACCTCTGTTATTTGTAGATCTTTTTGATGATAGTCATTCTGACAGGTATGAGGTGATAGCTCATTGTGGCTTTGGTTTACATTCCCCTGTGATTATTGATGTTGAGCATCTTTTCATGTGCTTGTCGGTCATCTGCATTTCCTCTTTGGAAAAATGTCTATTCAGTTCTTCTGCTTACTTTTTAATCAGGTCTCTCTCTCTCTCTTTTTTTAATGTTTAGCTGTATCAGCTGTTGGATATTAATCCTTTATCGGCCATATTTGCAAGTATTTTCTCTCATTTGTTTTTTATTTTATCAGTAATTTCCTTAGCTGTGCAAAAGCTTTTAAGTTTAATGAGGTCCCATTTGTTTACTTTTTATTTTATTTCCTTTTTTTGGAGATGGATCCAAAAAAAGTTTACTACAATTTTTACTAAAAAAATTTTTTACTAATTTTACATTTTTTCATTAAATTTTCAAATATCTAGATAAGATATTAAGCAAGTCAACATACTACCCTTTTCTCTTAATAAGATAGTACTCATACAATAACTAAATAACTTTAAAACACTACTGGTACATGAATATGTTTAAATGATATTTGAGGTGAAGGATAAGAGAAGAACTAATCTAATAAATTAATATTTTGGTCTACATATTTATTTCATATAGACTTTAAAAAACACCCAACCAACCCCCTGATGTATTACACTAAGCTTTTGAGATGTTATCTGCATAAATGACTTCTATGAGATGTAGATACTTCTCTTATTGCCTACTAGTCTGAAATGCACAATTATTTTCTTTGTGTTTTAAAATGTCAATTTAGGGCTAATGTAATGGGTTGGTTATCCAATCAGTTTCTCCCTGTTATTTTTTGTTCTAAATGTCATCTTTATTTTAATCTATTTACATTTGTTTCTAAGCATATCTTGCTGTTCTCATAGTTTAATGTGTTTTCTATTATATGCTTAATTTTAGAAACAATGAGTATAGAAATCTGGTGGTGAATATGACTGTACTGGTGTTTCTCAGATGTTTTACATAGTAATTACTTTTCTTGCCACCCCTTTGTACTTTTTCTTTAGTCTTAAAAGTGCTTCCTGAAGAATTTATCCCGTAAGAGTTAATTTTAGATGTGCTGGGGTTTATTTTTAATGTATATCTGAATCCCCAGTGTTGACAACTCAAATGTATCCCTGCATATAAGGCCCTGCTGAGTGAAATGTTTTGCCACAGCTAACTGTCTGGAAAGAAAAGCAGAAATCATCAGGGAGTTAGCTTGATGTATGAAAGACCCACAGGAAGCAAAATTGAATTGATGTTAGCCAATAGGAGCAATTAAGGAAGAATGGGCTTGTGCCAAAATGTTCCTTGTAAGCTTATTTGGGGAACTTTTATTTCTTAGCCTTCCAAACCACCTTTATTCATCCTTTTATAAACAAAATGTCCCATTCATAATTGCAAAAACATTTCCCTTCAATGCAAAAAAAAATTGTGTTCACATTTTCAGTGAATTATAAATTTTTGCTGTCTGACAATCTTGTCTTAATTATGACATCTGTTCTGTTTATGGGCTTCCCAGGTCACTCAGTGGTAAAGAATCTGCCTGGTAAATCAGGATACATAAAAGATTTGTGTTCAATCCCTGGGTCAGTAAAATGCCCTGGAGAAGGAAATAGCAACTCACGCCAGTATTCTTGCCTGGAGAACCCCATGGACAGAGGGGCTTGCAGACTACAATCCATAGCATCACAGAGTCTGACATGACTTAGCAACTGAGCAGACACGTTCTATTTATAATTAAAAGTAATTACATGTTTAAGTTGAAATGTGTCATGGGTTTTCTATTTTAACTATCCATTTTCTCTTCCTGTTTTGTTCTTTCTTTCTGTATATTATCTGGGTAGCCATGTATTCTTTCATTTACTTTCATTTACAGTAGTAACTGTTATATATAACCTTGATTTGCTAGTGAAAGTGAAAGTGTTAGTAGTGT
The DNA here is from genome assembly GCF_032452875.1 of Bos javanicus. Classification (NCBI taxonomy): domain Eukaryota; kingdom Metazoa; phylum Chordata; class Mammalia; order Artiodactyla; family Bovidae; genus Bos; species Bos javanicus. Next base: position 75,782,941 of record NC_083881.1, on the reverse strand, counting down.
TATTAGCTCTGGTGTTATTAGTCCAGTCTGATTCTTTGCAACCCCATGGACTGTAACCCACTAGGCTCCTCTGCCTGCGGAATTCTCCAGGCAAAAATACTGCAGTGGGTAGCCATTCCCTTCTCCAAGGGATCTTCCTGACCCAAGGGTTGAAATTGAGTTTCCTTCATTGCAGGCAGATTCTTTACCATCTGAGAAACCATGATTTACGAGTCTGTGGTAAATTAATGCTCTTCCACTTTCAGAAAATTGAAAATGATCTTAGAACAGTTTAACACCATTTAACTCTCTTTGCCTTTTTTTTTATCACTTAATTCTACATATCTGTTTCTGTCAAACATTATTGGCATCATTTATTATTTAGGCCAATATTCATTTCAATTCACCCACCTATTTATCCTGCTTTGACTTTTCTTCCTCTTTCCCATGCTTGATAGCTTATGGTGAGCCATGTCAGATTCTAGATCTCCGAAGAAGATTTAGCTTCGGGACCAGGGAGCAGGCTTGATCACTCAAGAGCTTTCATGTAACAGAGTTTTATTAAACTGAAAAAAGGACAGGGAAAGCTTCTGACATGGACATAAGAAGGGGGAGGAGAGTGCTCCCCGCCCTCCCACCCCCCAACCCCTGTTAGTCTAAGCAAGGGAGCTACATACTTTTTAAATTGGTTATTACAATAAATCAAAAGAATGTATCAAGGTTTTAAAGATCTTACTAGACCCACTCCCACAATTTACATTTTAAGATGACAGGATTAGAACTAGCAATAGAAAGATCTTACCAGACTCACTCCCATAATATAAATTCTAAATTAACAGGATTAGTCAGAAGGTTTCCAACAAGGAGAAACTGTCCTCAAGCAGGATAGGTTGTTGTTACATAATCCCTAGCACAGAGTTTAAACTGAGTTATTTGTTGTGTAATCATCCATTTTGGGCTTAAAGAAAACAGTAGTTTTATGTGACTAAGATTCAGGAATGTAGAGGAAAAAAGACATTTGTCCTTTCTTCATCCTTGGGAATTCCAGACCCCTGTCTCCTCTTTGCTGAGAAGGCGATGGCACCCCCCTCCAGTACTCTTGCCTGGAAAATCCCATGGACGGAGGAGCCTGATAGGCTGCAGTCCATGGGGTTGTGAAGAATCGGACACGACTGAGCAACTTCACTTTCACTTTTCACTTTCATGCATTGGAGAAGAAAATGGCAACCCACTCCAGTGTTCTTGCCTGGAGAATCCCAGGGACGGGGGAGCCTGGTGGGCTGCCGTCTATGGGGTCGCACAGAGTCGGACACGACTGAAGCAACTTAGCAGCAGCAGCAGCAGTCTCCTCTCTGAGAGCTCCAGACCCCTCTCTCCTCCTCGGGGACCCCGGACTTCTTATCAACCTGCCTACAAACTGACTCAGTCTGATCACTTTTCTCTGTCAGGAAAAATTCCTTTCAGTATTTCTTTCTAACTTAGGTCCGCTGGTGACAAATACTTTTATTTATTTGAAACACCTTTATTTTAGCTTTGCTTTTAGAAGATATTTTTACAAGTTGGAAAATTTTAATGTTCACTTTGGTGCATTAAAGTTGCCACAACAGGGTTTTGTCCTCTGCTGCTTCTGTGTCCCCTCTCCTTCCCTTTCCTCATCTCCCTCCTCCTCATCTTCCTTCCTCTCTTCCTTCTTTTTGTTCTTTTTCTTTGACATAAAGTCAACTGAGGGTCTTATTTCTCTGTTTGAAGGGGATATCCTCTCATGACTTGCTGCTTTTAAGTTTTCTTCCTTATCTTTGGATTTTGGAATATTTTTTCCTCTGACATATTAATTTGTTGTTAGTTGATACAGATATGTCAGTTGCTCAGTCGTGTCCTACTGTTTGTGACCCCATGAACCGCAGCACGCCAGGTCTCCCTGTCCATCACCAACTCCCGGAATCTATGCAAACTCATGTCCATTGAGTTGGTGATGCCATCCAACCATCTCATCCTCTGTCATCCCCATCTCCTCCTGCCTTCCATCTTTCCCAACATCAGGGGCTCTTCCAAAGAGTTGGCTCTTCACACCAGTCCTTTCAATGAATACTCAGGACTGATTTCCCTTAGGATGGACTGGTTGGATCTCCTTGCGACCCAAGGGCCTCTCAAGAATCTTCTCAAACACCACAGTTTGAAAGCATTAATTCTTTGACTCTCAGCCTTCTTTACGGTCAACCCTCACATCCATAGTAACCATAGCTTTGACTATACAAACTTTGCCTTTCTCTTCTTTCTTGGCTATTTGTAAGGCCTCCTTAGACAATCATTTTGCCTTTTTGCATTTGTTTTCCTTGGGGATGGTTTTGATCACCACGGCCTGTACGGTGTTGTGAACCTTTGTCCATAGTTCTTCAGGTACTCTGTCTATCAGATCTAATCCCTTGAATCTATTTGTCACTTCCACTGTACTATGGTCTTTATTTTTGGAAAAACTGCACACAGAGTTTCCTCAAATATTACTTCTTCCCTTACCTTCATTTTTCATTTGCTAGCACTTTAAATACGTTTTAGACCTGTAATCAGTGGCCTATATATTTCCGAAACTACTCTGATTTTTATCTTTTTATTTCTACAAGCTTCATTCTAGCTATTTTCTACTGATTTAACTTCCAATTTACTAATGCTCTATTTTTTTTGTCTAAGCTGTTGTTAAATGTACCTACTAGCTTTTATTTCTGTTATAGTATTTTCATTTTTTTTGAATTACATTTTTCTTCTTTATAAATTCCAGTTCTGTGGTAATCTTTATACTGTCATGTCTTCTTGAATATATTGAAAACATTTATTTGAAATCCATGTCTGAAAACTATAATATCTGGATTACTTATAGGTATGTTTCTGCCTTTTTCCCCCTCTTTTTCTCTGCTTTGATTTATAATCATTTGATTTACTCTCATGGCATGTCTAATAATGTTTGTTTGTAAGCCAGTCATTGAGTGGAAGACACTATAGAGACTGAATAATGATATCTTTGATGCAAGAAGATGAATTTTTTTCTGGCAGAGATGATAGGAACAGATCACCATGTTGCAGTTATAGCTGGAAAATTTAGGACTGGATTCAGTCTTTCCTAGGGCTGGTTTTGCTTGTTTTGTCTTCTTTTCCTAAATAATGGCTCTTTAGGTTTTTCAATCAAAAACAAGGTATGTTTACTAGGGTTTTCTCCTTCTTGGCAGTCTCTGAATTTCAATATTTATTCTCTTTAGCACCGTGAGATTGTAGAAAACTTTGTTTAGATATCCTGTTAAATTTTATATTTTGTTTGGCTTCTTAGCCTCTTGGTTTACGTAGCTTATGAATCACCAAATGCCTTGAGGAGAAAGCAGGAAAAACCATTTTTCTCATCTCTAAGAATTTCCATCTCTGCAGCATTTTGAGTTCATGTCTACTTTAGTTTTCTTTAATACACTAAAAATTGTATGTTTTTTTGTTTGCTTTTGCTAAATGCTGCTGCTGCTGCTAAGTCACTTCAGTCGTGTCCAACTCTGTGTGACCCCATAGATGGCAGCCCACCAGGCTCCCCCATCCCTGGGATTCTCCAGGCAAGAACACTGGAGTGGGTTGCCATTTCCTTCTCCAACGCATGAAAGTGAAAAGTGAAAGTGAAGTAGCTCAAGTCCTGTCCGACCTTCAGCGACCCCATGGACTGCAGCCTACCAGGATCCTCCATCCATGGGATTTTCCAGGCAGGAGTACTGGAGTGGGGTGCCATTGCCTTCTCCGTTTGCTAAATACTCATAAAAATTTACCCTACTTTTATCATTTTTCTTTTTTTCCTTGTTGGGCAGAAGTTATCTGAGAAGACCTACTTTATCATAGCCAGAGCAGAATAATTTAATTTTCATCTAATATCTTCAAGATAAATCTTAAAAAATGGTTTATTAAATGGGTTAAGTCTTTATTCTCTCTCCTTTGAATAGTCATTTTTATTTAAGAAAAATATTTCATTAAAAACTATATTTTCTTATTTTCTGCTTTTAGAGTTAATGTTAGGTATAGTCAGTTTGTTCCAGGACAAAAACTTAAAGAATAAACATAAAGATCATACTCTTTTCAGAGAAGATTAATTGAAACTCTGGAGAAAATAAAGAGTATTAGAAGAATAACTGAGATAATTGACACTAAGAATAACTGTACATGGAATAATTTATGTTTGAAGGAGAGCAGATTTATTGGAGTATTAAAGCTAAGGAACATCTGGGAACTTTGCTTTTGTACTTTTTTCTATGAATTTAAATAATCTAGTATAAATAAAACCATGTAGGTGAAATTCTCTAGAGGACATCTAAATCTCTTCTGGGACAAGTTCATCGAGGTTTTTAAATTTACAGGCTATAAAGAATTAGAAAGTCCCTAAGTGAGCAATGAAAACATGCCATCTCTAACAGCAGATGAATGAGCAGGAAATTTGTTATCCAACTTTATGGAGAAATTTCTGGTTGCAGAAATGTTAGTGATTTTGTTGGTTCTTCTTATTGTTGCTGATTTTTGTGAGGGCAAGGCTATACACAATAGTTATAGCTTAGCAGACATCCTTTATTCTTTCAAAGTAATTTTATGCAAGTTAGTTTGAGAAGTTTTCCTGCAGTCAGGAAATGCTCTTATAGTAAATGTATTCTTATTCCTATTATATTTCAATGATTTACTCATACTACATAGACACAAGAAGTATGTGAAGATAATTAAATGTGATTTTGGAGCTGTATTTCTTACATATTTGAGATATTTTCAATTACAGACTTCCTAACCTTTAGCAATCTAATGGGTACATTTTCTTATCAAAAGTTGAAATTTAGATTCATTGATGTAAACCAGTGGGTCTGAACTGGAGATGATTCTGCCTCCTGTGTGACGTTTGGTAGTAGTATCTGGAGATATTCCTGCTTGTCACTCATGTCATGGAGTTCCCATTGGCATCTGTAGGCTAGAGGCCAGGAAAGAGCCCTAATACACCTTTGTGCTGTGCTGTGCTTAGTCCCTCAGTTGTGTCTGACTCTTTGCAACCCCATGGACTGCAGCCCGCCAGGCTCTTCAGTCCATGGAATTCTCCAGGCAAGAGTACTGGAGTAGGTTCCCATGCCCTCCTCCAGGGGATCTTCCCGACCCAGGGAGTGAACCCAGGTCTCCTGCATTGCAGGCAGACTCTCTCCCTTGTTATGGCCAATATCTTAAAGGCATCTCTAGTCTTTCCCATTCCATTGTTTTTTCTCTATTGCTCTGCATTATTTATATAAGAAGGCCTTCTTATCTCTCCTTGCTATTCTCTGGAACTCTGCCTTCAGTTGGTTATATCTTTCCCTTTCTCCCTTGCCTTTTGCTTCTCTTCTTTATCCAGCTTTTTGTGAAGCCTCCTCGGACAACCACTTTGCCTTCTCGCATTTCTTTTTCTTTGGTATAGATTTGGTCTCTGCCTCCTGACCAATGTTATGAACCTCCATCCATAGTTCTGGCACTCTGTCTATCAGATCTAATCCCTTGAATCTGTCACCCCCACTGTATCATCATAAGGTATTTGATTTAGGTCATCCCTGAATGGCCCAGTGGTTTTCTGTGCTTTCTTCAATTTAAATCTGAATTTTATAATAAGGAGCTTGTGACCTGGGCCCAGTTCTTGTTTTTGGTGACTTATAATTGGAGCAGCACTATTTACAGTAGCCAACACTTGGAACCAACTCAAGTGCCCATCAAAAGACAATTGGTTTAAGAAAATGTAGTATACATATATATATGTATCCACACACACACAGAATGTAATGTTTCTCAGCTACAAACAGGAATGAAATTTTGCCATTTGCACCAAAATGGGTGGACCTAGATAATATCAAACTAAGTGAAGTAAGTCAGACTGAGAAAGACAAATATTATATGATATCATTTTTGTGTGGAATCTAAAAAATAATACAGATGAATTTGTATACAACACAGTAACAGACTCACAGACACAGGAAGCAGACTTAGGGTAAACAAAGGAGAAGGGAAGGTGGGAAAGATAGAGTGTGGGATTAACAGATACGAACCACCACACATAAAATAGAAAACAACAAGATTTACTGTATAGCACAGGGGCCTATACTCAGTATCTTGTAATAGCTTATAATGAAAAATTACCTGGAAAAATATGTGTATATAACTGAACCATTTTGCTGTATACCTGAAACTAACACAACCTTGTATAACTGAAACTAATTCAGTTCAGTTCAATTATACTTCAATAAAAATAAATTATTTTGGAGAGTTACATCTTTCTCTTGGTGAGAAGAGAAATAATAGATTGCATCAGATGAGTCCCAGTGATGCAAATAAAGTGAAAAATAGAAGTTTATCTCAGATGATTCCAAGTGGGGTAATCTACCATAAGGAAGAAAAAATATTGGATGCTCTGAACTTTAATGTTTCAGATGAATTTGATTACATTTTGTTTATTCTGGCCCGTCAGTGTATTAAATTCACAAATCTCCAATTGAATAAACATTTATACTACAGGCTTTTGTAGCTGCTGAGATCATACTTTTGAAATTATCCTGCCTGTTTTTATACTATACATTGTCAAATATACTGCCTAACCCTCAGAGAAATGAATATAATTCAAAATTGATTCTCAGTAAACATCTAATAATTGCTGGAAATGTTTTACTAGTCTGTTTAATGGAGATAATTTGAAATTTAAAGACAACTTACATTTGTTTGCTTGAAGAAACAAAATTTGTCTTCTGGATTTGAAAATAGGGAGAGAAGAAAGAAGGCAATTTAAAAAAGGAAACTGTGAGCCCAGCCACCTTCAAATACTACAGTATTTAAATCTTATAGTAAGGCTTCTAAGGGGATATTATTATCACTCTTACAAAAAAGGAATCTGATACTTACGCCATTAGTCTCACTCATAGTGTCCTGGGTAACTTGTCATGTCATCTCTCCGAGATAGAGAGATGAGACCTGAATTCAGATCCTTTGAAGCAAAGGTTAGGGGTTGTTATGGATGATGGTTTGTGATTCCCCCTTAAGCATATGTTAAAGCTAAATCCCTAAAATAGTGCTAATTGGAGATGGGGCCTTTGGGAGATGACTTGAATATAAGGGTGCCACCTTCATGAATGAAGTCAGTTCAGTCACTCAGTCATGTCCAACTCTTTGCGACCCCATGGACTGCAGCACGCCAGGCCTTCCAGGAGTCAACTCCTGGAGTTTACTCAGACTCAAATCCATTAAGTCAGTAATACCATCTAACCATCTCATCCTCTGTTGTCCCCTTCTCCTCCCACCTTCAATCTTTCCCAGCGTCAGGGTCTTTTCCAATGAGTCAGCTCTTCGCATGAGGTGGCCAAAGTATTGGAGTTTCAGATTCAACATCAGTCCTTCCAATGAATACCCAGGACTCATCTCCTTTAAGATAGACTGATTGGATCTCCTTGCAGTCCAAGGGGCTCTCAAGAGTCTTCTCCAACACCATAATTCAAAAGCATCACTTCTCCAGCGCTCAGCTTTCTTTATGGTCCAACTCTCACATCCACACATGATCACTGGAAAACCATAGCTCTGATTAGATGGACCTTTGTTGGCAAAGTAATGTCTCTGCTTTTTAATATGCTATCTAGGTTGGTCATAACTTTCGTTCCAAGGAGCAAGAGTCTTTTCATTTCATGGCTGCAATCACCATCTGCAGTGACTTTGGAGCCCCCAAAAATAAAGTCTGTCACTGTTTTCACTGTTTCCCCATCTATTTGCCATCAAGTTATGGGACTAGATGCCATAATCTTAGTTTTGTGAATGTTGAGCTTTAAGCCAACTTTTTCACTCTCTTTAACTTTCATCAAGAGGCTCCTTAGTTCTCCTTTTCTTTCTGCCATAAGGGTGGTGTTATTTGCGTATCTGAGGTTATTGATATTTCTCCCAGCAATCTTGATTCCAGCTGTGCTTCCTCCAGCCCAGCGTTTCTCATGATGTACTCTGCATATAAGTTAAATAAGCAAGGTGACAATATACAGCCTTGATGACTGTACTCCTTTCCCAATTTGGAATCAGTCTTTTGTTCCAAGTCCAGTTCTAAGTGTTGCTTCCTGACCTGCATACAGCTTTCTCAAGAGGCATGTCAGGTGGTCTGGTATTCCCATCTCTTGAAGAATTTTCCACAGTTTATTGTGATCCACACAGTCAAAGGCTTTGGCATAGTCAGTAAAGCAGAAATAGAGGTTTTTCTGGAACTCTCTTGCTTTTTCCATGATCCAGCAGATGTTGGCAATTTGATCTCTGGTTTCTCTGCCTTTTGTAAATCCAGCTTGAACATCTGGAAGTTCACAGTTCGGGTATTGTTGAAGCCTGGCTTGGAGAATTTTGAACATTACTTTACTAGTGTGTGAGATGAGTGCTATTGTGCAGTAGTTTGAGCATTCTTTGGCATTGCCTTTCTTTGGGATTGGAATGAAAACTGACCTTTTCCAGTCCTGTGGCCACTGCTGAGTTTTCCAAATTTGCTGGCACATTGACTGCGGCACTTTCACAGCATCTTTTAGGATTTTAAATAGTTCAACTGGAATTCCATCACCTCCACTAGCTTTGTTCGTAGTGATGCTTCCTAAGGCCCACTTGACTTCGCATTCCAGGGTGTCTGGCTTAAGATGAGTGGTCACACTATTGTGATTATCTGGGTCATGAAGATCTTTTTTGTGTAGTTCTTCTGTGTATTCTTCCCACCTCTTCTTAATATCTTCTTCTGTTAGGTCCATAGCATTTTTGTCCTTTATTGAGCCCATCTTTGTATGAAATGTTCCCTTGGTATCTCTAATTTTCTTGAAGAGATCTCTAGTGTTTCCCATTCTGTTGCTTTCCTCTATTTATTTGCACTGATCCCTGAGGAAGGTTTTCTTTTCTCTCCTTGCTATTCTTTGGAACTCTGTATTCAAATGGGTATATCTTTCCTTTTCTCCTTTGCCTTTTGCTTCTCTTCTTTTCACAGCTATTTGTAAGCTCTCCTCAGACAACAATTGCCTTTTTGTATTTCTTTTCTTGGGGATGGTCTTGATTCCTGCCTCCTGTACGTTAGGAACCTCCATCCATAGTTCTTCAGGCATTCTGTCTATGAGATCTAATCCCTTGAATCTATTTCTCACTTCTACTGTATAATGTCAGGGATCTCATTTAGGTCATACCTGAATGGTCTAGTAGTTTTCCCTACTTTCTTCAATTTAAGTCTGAATTTGGCAAAAAGGAGTTCATGATCTGAGCCCAGTCAGCTCCTGGTCTTGTTTTTGCTGACTGTATAGAGCTTCTTCATCTTTGCCTGCAAAGAATATAATCAACCTGATGTTGGAATTGACCATCTGGTGATGTCCATGTGCAGAGTCTTCTCTTTTGTTGGAAGAGGGTGTTTGCTATGACCAGTGCATTTTCTTGGCAAAACTCTATTAGCCTTTTCCCTGTGCTCTTATGGAAGACACCCCTGAGAGCGCTCTAGTCTCTTGCACCAAAGTGAGAGCATAGCAGGACAGGTGTGTGTGAAGAGGGAAGTGGGCTCTCTCTAGACCCTGTACATTCCAGTTCATTGTTCTTGGACTTTTCAGCCTCCAGAACTTTGAGAAATAAATGTCTATTGTTTATAAATTATCCAGTTTATGGCATTTTTTTTTCATAGCAGCCTACAAAAACTAAGATGGCGGTCTTTCATCAATTCATGCTTCCTTTATTTGACAGGATACTCTGTTTATGTTTATGTAAGGCTTCAATGAATCTCTCTTGCATGAGAGATTTTCTGTAGATAACAAGTGAAAAAATACACAAACATTGCTGATAAGGGGCTCACAATGCAGACTTTATGGACCTTGTAGATTGAATACAGTAACATGTTAAAAATATAAACAATATTACAGTAAAATATACCTTTAAGACTTTATGGACCTTGTAGATTGAATACAGTAACATGTTAAAAATATAAAAAATATTACAGTAAAATATACCTTTTTAGATGATATAAAATAATCATCTCTTAAATATAATATAGAATTTGCAACCTACTGTATTATATATCATATTTTTTTTCTTAGTGTGATTTTTTAATCTGAAAATGAATGTCATAGGCCTAAACACAATTTTTACACTTTGACCTTTTGTACTATTTCCTCACCCTTAGAAAACCGTAATAGTATTTATATATGCAAGGCAATAATCAGATCATATATTTCCTTAGAAAAATTTTAATTCAAGTGTTCAATTGCCATTAACCATCTCTTCCTTGTAGTCCTGAATATCAAACAGGCCATATCGTACTGAATTAGAATTTCAAACCACTCTCTTGAAAGGAGAAAATGCTTTGTTAGCATGGTTCAGTGTCTTTCTTTCCCAGAAAGTTTAGACTTTATCATTTTAAACATTTATTATGACATTTAAAAGCCTTCTTAGAGTTACTTATTTTTTTCATTAGCTAAAAGATATAATCAGATATTTTTGGTCCGAATTGCACATTTTCTTTATGTTGAAAGATAGATTAACCCTGAACAATATTTCACAAAGAAAACTGTCAATGAATTATTATAATACATAAAATATAGAAATATATTTTTAGAATCAAGTATTTCATAATGATTTCTTAGTGTTGATGTTGTTATTCAGTCACCAAGTCACGTCTGACTGTTTGAGACCCCATGGACTCCAGCACACCATGCTTTCCTGTCCCTCACCATCTCCTGGAGTTTGCCCAAGTTCATGTCCATTGAGTTGGTGATGCCATCCCACCGTCTCATCCTTTGTTGCCCTCTTCTCCTTCTGCCTTCAATCTTTCCTAGCATCAGGGTCTTTTCCAATGAGTTGGCTCTTCTCATGAATGTCAATGTATTGGAGCTTCAGTTTCAGCATCAGTCCTTCCAAGGAATATTCAAGGTTGATTGCCTTTAAGACTGTTTTGATTTTTTGGTGTTGAAGGGACTCTCTAGAGTCTTCTCCACCCCCACAGTTAGAAAGCACCAATTCTGAGGCTCTCTGCCTTCCTTGAGTACCCTCACATCATTACAGGACTACTGGAAAGACCATCCCATTGACTATACAGGCAATTGTTGGCAAAGTGATGTCTTTGCTTTTTAATATACTGTCTAGGTTTGTCATAGCTTTCCTGCCAAGAAGCAATTTTATTCTAATTTCATGGCGGCAGTAATCATTCACACTGATTTTAGATTCCAAGAAGAGGAAATCTGTCACTGCTTCCACATTTTCCCCTTCTATTTGCCATGAAGTGATGGGACCAGATGCCATGATCTTGGTTTTTAGAATGTTGAATTTTAAACCAGCTTTTTCACACTCCTCTTCCACCCTCATCAAGAGGCTCTTTAGTTCCTTTTCATTTTCTGCCATTAAAGTGGTATCATCTGCAAGTCTGAGGTTGTTGATATTTCTCCCTGCAATCTTGATTCCAGCTTGTAACTCATCCAGAGCAGCATTCCGCATGATGTGCTCTGTGTATAAGTTAAATAAACAGGGTGACCGTAAACAGCGTTGCCATATGTTTTTTCTCAATTTTGAACCAGTAAGTTGTTCCATATAGGGTTCTAACTGTTGCTTCTTGACCTGCATACAGGTTTCTCAGGAGACAGGTAAGATGATCTGGTACTCCCATTTCTTTAAGAATTTTCTACAGTTTATTATGATCCACACAGTCAAAGGCTTTAGTGTAGTCAGTGAAACAGGTATATGGTTTTCTGGAATTCCCTTGCTTTCTCTATGATCCAGCAAATGTTGGCAATTTGATCGCTGGCTCTTCTGCCTTTTCTAAATCCAGCTTGAACAACTGGATGCTCTCGGTTCACGTAATGCTGAAGCCCAGCTTGAAGGATTTCGAGCGTAACCTTGCTAGCATAGGAAATGAGTGCAATTGTCTGACGGTCTGAACATTCTTTAGTACTGCCATTCTTGGGAATGGGGATGAATATTGACCTTTTCCAGTCCTATGTCCACTGCTGGGCTTTCCAAATTTGCTGATACATTGAGTGCAGTACTTTAATAGCACCATCTTTTAGGATTTTAAATAGATTTGCTGGAATTTCATCACCTCCACTAGCTTTATGGGCAGCAATGCTTCCGAAGGCCCACTTGACTTCACACTTCAGAATGTCTGTCTCTGGATGAGTGACCACACCATTGTGGTTATCCAGGTCTTTGAGGTCTTTTTTGTACAGATTTTCTGTGTATTTTTGCCATCTCTTCTTGATCTCCTCTGCTTCTGCTAGCTCTTTTCAGTTTCTTTCCTTTATTGTGCCCATCTTTGCATGAAATTTTCCTTTGTTATTTCCGGTTTCTTGAAGCGATCTCTACTCTTTCCCCTTCTGTTGTTTCCCTCTGTTTCTTTGCATCGTTCATTGAAGAAGGCTTCTTGTCCCCTCTTGCTATTCTCTGGAACTCTGCATGTAGTCAGGTACATTTAGTACCTTTCCCTTTCTCCATTGCTTTTCATTTCTCTTCTTTCCTCAGCTATTTGTAAAGACTCCTCACACAACCATTTAGCTAGCCTTCTTGCAACTTGTTCTTTGGGATGCTTTTGTTTGCTGCCTCCTGTGCAATATTACAGAACTCTGTCTTTAGTTCTTCAAGTACTCTTTTACTATATCTTATCCCTTGAATCCCTTGAATCACCTCCACTGTATATTCATAGGGGATTTGGTTTAAGTCATACCTGACTGGCCTAGTAGTTTCTCCCATTTTCTTTAGTTTAAGCCTGAATTGCTATGAGGATCTGATGATCTGTGCCACAGTCATCTCCAGGTCTTGTTTTTGTTGGCTGTGTACAACCTCTTCATTTTCGGCTGCAAAGAATGTAATCAGCCTGATTTTGTTATTCACCATTTGGTGATGTTTATGTGTCAGATCATCTCTTGTGTTACTATGACCACTGCAGTCTCTTGGAGAATTCTGTTAACCTTTGCCTTGCTTCATTTTGTATTCCTAGGCCAAACTTGCCTTACTCCAGGTATCTCTTGACTTCTTACTTTTGCATTCCTGTCCCCTATGCTGAATAGGACATCTTTCTTTGGTGTTAGTTCTAGGAGGTCTTGTGGGTCTTCATAGAACCTTTCAACTTTAGCTTCTTTGGCATTGGTGGTTGAGGCATAGACTTGGATTGCTGTGATATTGAATGGTTTGCCTTGGAAATGAATCGAGATCATTCTGTCATTTTTGAGGTTGCACCCAAGTACTGCATTTCAGACTCTTCTATTGATTATGAGGACTACTCCATTTCTTTTATGGAATTCTTGCCCAGAGCAGTAGATAAAATGGTCATCTGAGTTAAATTCTCCCATTCCAGTTCACTGATTCTCCCATTCCAGTTCACTGATTCCTAAAACGTTGATGTTCACTCTTGCCATCTCCTGTTTGACCACTTCCAACTTACCTTCATTCATGGATCTAACATTCCAGGTTCCTATGCAGTACTGTTCTTTACAACACGTATTTTACTTTCATCACCAGACACATCCACAACTGAGCATCATTTCCGAGGTTGAAAGAAAGGTTTATAAAATCAAGTTAAATCATTTTAAATGATTAAATATTAAATTAAATCATTATGTTAAATTAACATCATATTAAATCATTAAATATGAAAACTTTTCTTGAATGCATAGAAAGTGACTAAGAAATTTAAAAAATATGAATTAACATCATTTTGTGTTTTGGGAGTAACTTTTGGGTAGAAGAGCAGGGTAGGGAGAATTGGCAGATGAAAAAAGTGGGAAAGGAGTTAAAATCTATGATCCCAAATTATATGATTGATTTCTTTTACAAGAGGACTTTTCTAAGCTTTCTGAGAGGAACATTATTATATTTTAAATAGATTTATGAAATGTTAATTTTTTTCTATAAATCATCTTTTATTTAATTTCAAATGCTTTGCTTTTGTTTTAAATTAAAATAAACTGATGTTATCAAAGCATTCCTTTTGAGATATGTCTTTTTAATGCCCACAAATCAGTAAGACCTACAAACACTGGGAGAATCAAATTTTGTCTTTACAGTGATGATATTCTTGCATTTAATAGAGCTAGAGAGCTATATTTGAGAGAGTTTTCTTTACTTTTCTCTTTTTCTTTTTCTCTTCTCTTCCCTTCTCCTCCTTCTCATCTTTTCCTTTCCTTTCCCTTTCTTCCTACCTTTCTTGCTAAGAGTATAGGGTACCTCTACCTGCAGGGAAAATGTGATCTTTTCCATTTTTAAAATATATGTACATAAAAATTCTATTCTAAAACATGGCTAATCTTCAGATAATAAATTTATGTTTAAAATATTTCCTGATTTAAAGAAAAAAAATCGGAGCAGAAGAGTAATACTGGAATATTAAAATAAATCTCATCAAAATGACTATTCTATATCTGAATGAGAAGACACAAAAGATTTCTTTTGTAATATCTCTTTACTCTAATTTGAAACATAAGCAAAATATTTTATTTTAAATGGAAGGTGGAAAAAAAAAGGATATGTTTGTCCTGCAAAATTTTTCATGAAGAAGAGAATTGTTCTTATCTCTCTTTCTCAATCTCTTCCTCGTTTCCCCTTTCATTTTGAAATCTACATATGTTTCATTTAAAAATACTCTTTCAGGGGCTTCCCTTGTGGCCCAGCGGTTAACAATCTGCCTGACAATACAGGAGACGTGGTTTTGAGATCCCACACGCCACAGGGCAACTAAGCCTGTGAGCCACAGCTATTCAGGCCACGTGCTGCAGCTGCTAACTCCTGTGTGTCCCGGAGCTCGTGCTCCGCAGTAAGAGACGCCATCGCGATGAGAAGCCTGCACGCCACACCTGGAGAGCAGCCCGGCTCACTGCAGCTAGAGAAAGCCCATGTGGAGCAACGAAGACAGCGCAGTCAAAAAACTAATTTCTTTCACAAGTACTTACGTGAAGAGTGAAAATGCAGGAGAGACCAAACAAACAAATAAACGACAAAGGACTCTGAGCATGTACTCTTCAAAGCCACATTAATTCAAACACTAAATATAGGCTCAACCAAAATTATTGCAATTTTTGTATAGTTATGTAATTATTAGAAAGTGTGGCAGGTAAATCAGTGTAATTAAGAAAGGTAAAAATAGTCAAAAGCGATTGACCTATGTGAGAGAGACAAAGGGAGGGATGAGAAACTGTCTCAAGTACTCTTTTTGAAATTTTTAAAAATATGATTTGGAAAAGAAAATTGTGTCATTGGGAATAAAGATTTATAGAAAATAATTTGCATATTATTATTTTGCATCTTAATTTTTTTGGCAATTAATATAACAATTATATTTAAATTGTAAGGATATGAGATATGTTTTTAAGATGTATTTTCACTTCAAGGAATTAATTTCTTGAAATATCAAGTCTGAATGTATGTAAAAAATAATTGTAATCTGCCATTAAATTGAAGACCTTTAAAATTTATGTAGATCTGATTTGTAATATACTGTGTCAGGCACTTCTATGTGTGTTCAGCATTCCATATACAAATTGAAGTCATGAATATAATAAATTGCAATAAAAGTGAAATAAATTTAGATATTCATTTTCTTATTGAATTCTGTACAGTGTTCATTGAATTTAACACATCTGCTGAGTTTTCAGAATTATTATCATCATACAACAGAGATGATTAGTAGTCAAGATAAACACTTCCAAAAGTTTTTTATTTTTTTAAATGCTTGATGACACTAATTTTTTTAAGAAGCCTGCTAAATGTTTTATGGCTGCTGGAATTAATAGAAGTAACCATGGAAACTGTCTTACAATGTTTTGTGGTTGAATGGGATTTAAAATATCCATTTAAAAACATAAACACTTTGACAGCTGTGAGAATATTTACATTTCCTCAAATTTTGATTTGATGGCACTGCTTGGAAAATGGGAGGAATAAAGATTAGCGCAGAAGCTATTCTAGATATTTTTGGAAATCTTGTGAAGTGCTCCAGTACTTTGGTTTATCTGTACAGATTGGCCCACATTTGGGGAGGAAGAAAGGAGGAGCAAATCATAAAATTCCAGACATCCTGTTCAGGGGCATGGGAGTCGTATTTTCCTTTTTGTTCTCTTGTCTCCATATAGTCTGTTCCTTTTGCTTATTCTTCCCATGTTGGCTCTTTCTAATCTAACTGACTAAACACATTTTAGGTATTTAAAAAGCTTTTAAAGTAAAATTGTCAGTTCATTTTGATGCTCTAGAATTTATCCATGAATGCAGTATATCATTAGAATTCTTAGTAAAAATGCACACCTTTCATGCTATTTAATGTGGGATGATCAGTGATTTAGCTAGGACTCGATATGATGGAAGGAAACCCAGCTCCAGCCATAATCCTAGTGTTCAAGGCAAGAAGAGGAAAAATGGTGATGAGCATGTCTTTCTCTTCTTAACTGTAACAAAATGTAACTTTCCCAAAAGCCTCCTTCACTAAGCATATTTTTGGTTATATTTCATAGTTGGGTCTTATGGATGCTCCCGACTTTTGGAAAAATATAAATATGCCTTTCTTTTTAAATTTATGTATTTTTAACTAGAGGATAATTGTTTTACATTATTGTGTTGATTTCTGCCATATGTCAACATGAATCAGCCATAAGTACACATATGTTCCCTCCCTCTTGAATATCCCTTCCACCTCCCACTCCATCCCACCTCTCTAGGTTGTCACAGAGGGCTAGATTTGAGCTCACTGTGTCATTCAACAAATTTCCTTGTCTGTCCAATTAGTTCCACTGTGTATATGTACCACAACTTCTTTATCCATTCATCCGCTGATGGACATCTAAATTGCTTACATGTCCTCTGTGCTAAGTCGCTTCAGTCATGTCTGACTCTGCTACTCTGTGGACTGTAGCCCACCAGGCTCCTCTGTCCATGGGCTTATCCAGGCAGTATCCTTGGAATGAATGTTATGACCAACCTAGACAGCATATTAAAAAGCAGAGACATTACTTGGCCAACAAAGGTCCATCTAGTCAAGGCTATGATGTTTCCAGTAGTCATGTATGGATATGAGAGTTGGACTATAAAGAAAGCTGAGCACCAAAGAATTGATGCTTTTGAACTGTGGTGTTGGAGAAGACTCCTGAGAGTCCCTTGGACTGCAAGGAGATCCAACCAGTCCATTCTAAAGGAGATCAGTCCTGAGTGTACATTGGAAGGACTGATGTTGAAGCTGAAACTCCAATACTTTGGCTACCTGGTGCAAAGAGCTGACTCATTTGAAAAGACCCTGATGCTGGGAAAGATTGAAGGCAGGAGGAGAAGGGGACAATAGAGGACGAGATGGTTGGATGGCATCACCAACTCAATGGACATGAGTTTGGGTAGACTCCAGGAGTTGGTGATGGACAGGGAGGCCTGGCATTCTGTGGTCCATGGTGTTGCAAAGAGTCGGACACGACTGAGCAACTGAACTGAACTGAACTATCCAGGCAACAATATCGGAGTGGGTTGCCATGCCCTCCTTCAGGGGATCTTCTTGACCCAAGGAACGAACCTGGGTCTTCTGCACTGTGGGCAAATTCTTTAGCATCTGAGCCACCAGGAAAGCCCCTTGGCTTCCATGTCCTAGCTATTGTAAATACTGCTGTGATGAACATTGGGGTACATGTATTTTTTTCAATTATGTTTTCCTCAGAGTATACGCCCAGTAGTGGGATTGTCTAATGTTTTAGTTTTTTAAGGAATCTCAATATTTGTTTCCATAGTGGCTGTATCAGGTTGCATTCCCACCAACATTGCAAGAGGGTTCCCTTTTCTCCACAACCTCTCCAGCATTTACTGTTTGTAGATTTTTTGATGATTGGCATTCTGACCTGTGTGAGGTGATACCTCATTGCAGTTTTGATTTGCATTTCTCTCATAATCCATGATACTGAGCATCTTTCACATGTTTATTAGCCATCTGTATGTCTCCTTTAGAAAAATGTCCGTTGAGGTCTTCTCCCCACTTTTGATTGGGTTGTTGGTTTTTCTGGTATTGAGCTGAATGAACTGCATTTGCATATTTTGGAGATTAATTCTTTCTTGGTTGTTTCATTTGCTAAATATGCCTTTCTATCATGAATCTGTAATGAAATATGGCAAGGGACCAGGGATTGGAAATGGTAATTTATTATCAGTTGACAGTGTCTCTCCCAGGGACTTAGTCATGGGAAAAAATGGAGAAAAAAGATGTTTTAAGTACATATTAACATTTTAGTAGAAAATTGCCAGTTTATTACCTTGGGATATACTGTGTCATGGAAATGTGTTCAAAGATCCCAGGCTAAGGAGACATTTGTGGGTTAAGTAGTCCAGTATCAGGTAACAAGGAATAAAGTTCTAAAATCCATGGTTGCTTCAACATGAAGTATAAGGAAATTTCTTTTATAACCAAAAGGGACAGAGCCAGTCTGTGTTTTCAAAGAAGATACTGGAAAACTAACACTTGATGTATCTGCTGGCCAGACCTCATTTCTGTGACTGTAGCTGGGTGCAAGAGAAGCAGGGAAGTAATCTCTTTTCTGTGCATCTATGTGCCTGAACAACCTTCTGTTATTGCTATGGAGAAGTGTGTGTGTGTGTGTTGGGAGAGACAAGTAGTGTCTGGAACATGTTTAACTTTTTGGTTTTTCAGCTTTAGATATTCTCTAGTCACTTCTTACTATAGAAATTAAGGATATCCCATGCATCACTCCCTATCCATACCATTCATGCTTCTGTCTCATAATTTTTGATTAAATCTCTTTGGTGTTTTCCATTATTTTTACTGCTGGTTCAGTGGTAAAGAATTCAGTGGTAAAAGCACTGCCAGTGCAAGTACGTGGTTTCAACCCCTGGGTCAGGACAATCTCCTGGAGAGGGAAATGGCAACTCACTTCAGTACTCTTGCCCCTCCCACCGACAGAGGAACCTGGTGGGCTACAGTCCGTGGAGTTGCAAAAGAGTTGGACAGGAATTAAGCATGTCTAATCAGCAACAATTCTTTTTGCAGACTAAATATTAGTCACAGCTGTTCCATATAGCATCCCATTTCCTTTCTCACACAACTTTTTGTTTTTCCTGGAGTTAATAAAGTCTTTAATTTTTTATTTACCTACTTGTTTTTATATCTATCATTAATTTACTTCCAAACTGCTCAAAAGAGTAAGGTTCTCTTACTAGGTCAAATATATCAAATCTGTCTATCTATCTATCTACAATGTTTTTGATGCAAGATGCCTGGAGACCCTTGTTTTCCTGCTTCATTTATGATATATGCCGTCCATGCTTGGTGCACATCTGGCATCCTGGGGCTTATTCCCCTTCATCCTGTGAGGTCCCTTTACCTTCCACTTGTAATAGATCAACCTGGAAATTACTACTTCTTCCCAGTTCATTTACTTCCTCCTTTGAGGGCAGCCTTTCCTCTGTGAATTTCTAAGACTGTTAACATTTTTTGAGACCTTGGATATAAAAATATGTTTTTTATTAGTATCTTCTCTCACACTTAATTACTAGCTTGGCTTGATGTAGAATTGTATAGTTCAAAATAAATTTACCTCAAAATTTTGTTGCCTTATCTTTCAACTTCCCAGTTGCTTTTGTGACACGTTTGATGCTACTGTGATCAACAATTCTTTGAAAATGCCTTTTTTTTTTTTAAACCAAAGATTTTTTTCTTCCTGGAAGCTTTTAGTATCTTTATTTCTGCAGTTCTGAAATTTCACAATAATTTAATTCTTATGGACATTTTTTTTCATTCATCTTATTGGCCATTTGATTGGCATTTTCAGACTCCAAGTTATAACTTTATAAATACAAAAATTGCTCATATTATTTCTATGATAGCTACCTCACCTTTTACATTTTATCATTTTTTTTTGAAAAATACAAATCTTTCAACATTATCCCCCATCCTTTATTGAACTTATAAATCTGATTTTTTTCTTCAAGTTTAGTGTTTTTCAAATATTTCTTTTAAAGGCATCTTTTTATTTTAAGAGTTTAGCATTCTCTGGTCTTTCCTGGGTTACTAGTTTTTTTAAAAAATATGTTTTCAAATTCTTCAGAGAATACTTCTTGTTGAAAAAGTTTTTGTTTTTTTTTGTGCTTATGTATTTGTGACGACATTTCATGTTGGAAACTTTTCTCCTTTGTCTAGTTGCCCATATTTAAGAGCAAGGCACTGAAGTGATGACTTAAAATTTTGTTTGTAGGCCTCACATAGGATGAAATATCTTGTTGCTGGGAATTTCAGTCTTCCTATGTGATTTTCTAGACTGTGTTGTTTTGAAGACTAACCCCACACAGAACGACAAGGAGAGACTGAAGAAAGATTCAGACGACTGCAGATTAATGGGTATCAGGCTTAACAAGCCAGGATTTACATACAAGG
This sequence comes from Bos javanicus, assembly GCF_032452875.1. Lineage (NCBI taxonomy): Eukaryota > Metazoa > Chordata > Mammalia > Artiodactyla > Bovidae > Bos > Bos javanicus. The sequence continues at coordinate 75,762,591 of NC_083881.1, read as the reverse complement.
CTTATTTGGGGCAGCCTCAAGATAAGTAGATCTCTGCATGTGCCTGCTAGAGTCTTTTGTGTTTTTAAGAGGCCTTAACTCGGTTCAGCCACATACACTGTCCAGATGGTCTCAACAACACATTGTTTTCTCAAGGCTGTGTCCTTTGAAACTGGCTCCCACTGTGGGGCATTCCAAGGACAAGGGAAAGGAGTAAGGAGCCTCCAGTTTCCCTGGTCCAACTTGAGGCTCAGCTGACGGTCATGCCCTCTAGATGAACTCCTCCTGTAGTTTGGTTAGTTTCACTCTAGTATTATCTTTTAATCTCTGATCTGTTTGTACCGTGGGTCAGAGTCTTGATTCCAGTATTCCTGGGACCTGACAATGGGGAAGCTGATGAGCTGAGGGGGTCTCATCGTCTGGTGTTTGGACTTAACACTTACATGGCCCTCTTCTCAATAACATGGCTCTCTGTCTTCTGTTTCCCAGAGTTTGCACAAATTGTTAACCTTCTGGTGTCACCTGTACGGTGTGAGGGAGGGAATCTAGAGATGTAATACCTAGTATAAGCACATATTCACTCAGGACTCCTTTTTGTAGCCGTCCTGCCTCTACTTCCCATGAATGCCTTTAGTGAAACCGGTTGCCTCTGATTCCTGAGATTTTCCAGGAGTTTGTACTGTAAATCTTTTACCTTTGTGTGTTTCTTCCCAAGTATAAGCATTTATCAGAGTGGAGAAAGTTGAAAATTAACTCAGTTACTGTGATCTTTTATTTTTCTAAAATTTTATGACATCTCTTGTCTGCTGTTAACTTTTTTCATTGTTTGTGTATGCTTGAATTTATATATCTTCTTTGGTTCTTTCACTTACATTTTAGTGATAGTTCAGGAAGAGTGAAGATATCTTCAACCTGCCATGTTCAACTGGAAGCTAATTATCTATTGCACATGTGTACATTAATACTCTCTGGTGATTTTTCTGGGTGTATGTATTTGGAATTCAAAAATGATTTTCCTATTCACATTTCTACCTATTCCCAAATTTGCTCACTAATTTAGTTAGTGGATCACAAATTCCTTAAGTTTGTTTGTACTTACTAATTTAAATCTTTTCCTTAGCTTTTTTCTCTTTATTATTTCTGAATACTCATATGGTTGCTATTGTTCAGTCACTAAGTCATGTCCAACTCTTTGTGATTCCATGGACTGCAGCACACCAGGCTTCCCTGTCCATCTCTATCTCCCAGCATTTTCTCAAACTCATGTCCATTGAGTCAGTGATGCTCTCCTATCATCTCATTCTCTGTTGCCCACTTTCCTCCTGGCCTCAATCTTTCCCAGCATCAGGGTCTTCCAATGAGTTGGCTATTCACATCAGGTGCCCAAAGTATTGGAGCTTCAGTATCAGTCCTTCCAGTGAATATTCAGGGCTTATTTCCATTAGGATTGACTGGTTTGATCTTCTTGCTGTCCTACGGAGTCTCAACAGTCTTCACCCGCACCTCAGTTTGAAAGCATCAGTTCTTTGGCCCTCAGCCTTGTTTATAGTCCAACTCTCACATCCATATATGACTACTGGAAAAATCATACCTTTGACTAAGTGGATCTTTATTGGCAAAGTTATGTCTCTGCTTTTTAATATGCTATTTAAATTGCTCCTAGTTTTTCTTCCAAGGAGCAAGCAACTTTTAATTTCATGGCTGCATTCAACATCTGCAGTGATTTTGAAGCCAAAGAAAATAAAATCTGCCATTGTTTCCACCTTTTCCCCATCTATTTGCCATGAAGTGATGGGACTGGATGCCATGATCTTTGGTTTTTGAACGTTGAGTTTTAAACCAACTTTTTCACTTTCCTCTTTCACCTTCATCAAGAGACCCTTTACTTCGTCTTTGCTTTCTGCCATTAGAGTGGTATTATTTGCATATCTGAGGTGGTTGATATTTCTCCTAGCAATCTTGATTCCAGTTTGTGAGTCATCCAGCCAGGCATTTCACATGATGTACACTGCATAGAAGTTCAGTAAGCAGGGTGACAATATACAGCCTTGACATACTCCTTGCCCAATTTGGAAGAAGTCTATTGTTCCATGTCTGGTTTTAACTGTTGCTTCTTTACCTGCATACAGGAGGCAGGTAAGGTGGTCTCATGTTTCCATCTCTTTAAGAATTTTCCACAGTTTGTTATGATCCACACAGCCAATACTTTAGCATAGTCAATGAAGCAGAAGTAGATGTTTTTCTGGAATGCCCTTCCTTTTTCTGTGATTGAAAAGATGTTGGCAATTCGATCCCTGGTTCTTCTGTCTTTTTTAAATCCAGCTTGTACATCTAAAGTTCTCAGTTTATGTATTGTTGAAGCCTAGTTTGATGGCTTTTGAGTATTACCTTGTTAGTATGTGAAATGAGCACAATTATTCGGTAGTTTGCACATTCTTTGTCATTGCCCTTCTTTTGGATTGGCATGGAAACTGACTTTTTTCCAGTCCTGTGGCCACTGCTGACTTATTTGCTGGTATATTGAGTGCAGCACTTTAATGGCATCATTTTTAGGATTTGAAATAGTTCAACTGGAATTCCATCACCTCCACTAGTTTTACTCATAGGAATTCTTCCTAAGGCTCACTTCACTTCACACTCTAAGATGTCTGGCTCTAGGTGAGCAATGACAACTTTGCGGTTATCCGGATCATTAAAACCTTGTTTTGTACAGTTCTTTTGTGCATTTTTGCCACTTCTCTTAATCCTTCTGTTAGGTCCTTGTCACTTCTGTCCTTTATTGTTTCCATCTTTGCATGAAATGTTCCCTTGGTATCTCCAATTTTCTTGCAGGGATCTCTAGTCTTTACCATTCTACTGTTTTCCTCTATTTCTTTGCATTGTTAACTTAAGAAGGCTTCCTTATCTCTCCTTGCTATCCTCTGGAACTCTGCATTCAGATGGGTATATCTTTTCTTTCCTTCTTTGCCTTTTATTTCTTTTCTCAGCAATTTGTAAAGCTTCCTCAGACAACCATTTTTCCTTTTTGCATTTCTTTTTCTTTGGGATGATTTTGGTCACCACCTCCTGTACAGTGTTACAAACCTGCATTCACAGTTTTTCAGGTATTGTCTTCCAGGTCTAAACCCTTGAATCTATTTGCCACTTCCACTGTATAAGCATGAAAGATTTAGGTCATACCTGGATGGCCTAGTGGTGTTCCCTGCTTTCTTCAATTTAAGCATGTATTTTGTAATAAGGAAATCATGATGATCTCATCCACAGTCAGTTCCAGGTCTTATTTTTGGTGACTGCAAAAGAGTCGGACACGACTGAGCGACTGATCTGATCTGATCTGAGAGCTTCCCTATCTTCAGTTGCACAGAATGTAATCAGTCTGATTTCAGCATTGACCATCTGGTGATGCCCATGTGTAGAGTGGTTTCATGTTGTTGGACAAGGATGTTTGTTATGACCAGTATATTCTTATGACAAAACTCTGTTAGCCTTTTCCCTGCTTCAAATTGCACTCTAAGGCAAACCTGGAGAAGTAATGGAAAACCACTTCAATATCCATGCCTCAAGAAATCCATGAACAGTATGAAAAGGCAAAAAACATATGACACCAGAAGATGAATTACCCAGATTGGTAGGTATCCAGTATGTCACTGGGGAAGAGTGGAGATATAGCTCTGGAAAGAATGAAGAGGCTGGACTGAAATGGAAATGACACTTAGTTTTGGACGTGTCTGGTGGTGAAAGTAAAGTACGATGTTGTAAAGAACAATATTGCATAGCAATCTGGAATGTTAGGTCAGTGAATCAAGGTAAATTGGAAATGGTCAAGCAAGAGTTGCCAAGAGTGAACATTGATGTTTTAGGAATGAATGAACTAAAATGGATGGGGATGGGTGCATTTAATTCAGATGACCATTATATCTACTACTGTGGCAAGAATCCCTTAGTGAAATGAAGTAGCCCTCATATTCAACAACAGTCTGAAATATAGTCGTTGAGTATGGTCTCAAAAATGAGAAAATTATCTCTGTTCATTTCCAAGGCAAACTATTGCATGTCACAGTAATCCAAGTTTATATCCCAATCACTAATGCTGATGAAGTTGAAGTTGAGTGGTTCTGTGAAGACTTATAAGACCTTTTAGGACTATCACCAAAAAAAGATGTCCTTTTTGTTGTAGTGGATTGGAATGCAAAGGTAAGACTATTCATGAGTCCTCCCATTTTGGGCATCAGATTTATCAGAGATTTATCTATTTTATTTTCTTTTTCTAAAACAATACTCTTGGTTGTAATTTTCATTTTTACTATTTTTTTAAAGGATTATAATGGATTAACTTTTTCTTAATCCATTATATCCATTAATTCTTAACATGTAATTTTCTTTCTTCTATTTTGTGGCTCCTATTCTCAATTCTTGAGTTGAATGTTTAAATAACTTATTTTTAATATTTTTCATTTAACAATGAAAAACAAAGCTTTTAAATCTTCTAGTGAGATTGATGAAATATATGTTTTATTTTGAAGTAGTCTCCCTATTATTAATTTCCATGTGATACATTATTATGGCTTCTAATTACAGTAATTTATTGTTTCAAATTAAAAGAGCAATGTACATATTTTAGAATACTCAGACACAGGAAAGAGATTATATTGTTTAGGGAGGTTGCAGGCGATAAAATGTACAAATGAAAAAGTTGCATTTATTACAATTTCAGTGTAGTCTGAAGTTGTAAAAAATGCAGTGAAGAAAAATAGAAAAGGAAAATGTGCCAGCGGAAAGAGTGGGAAAAACTAGTTTAAATATGGTGTAAAGGAAAGTCTTCTCTAGGAAGACTTTGAAAAGATAACTAAATGATGTATAAGAGTGAGCAATGTTTTTCTCTTTTTTTTTTTTGCGGGGAGGGCAGAGTAAGGAGTTGCAGGAGCATATCTGAGAGAGGAAACAGCACATATAAAAGTTTGAGTCAGGAATTAAGTTATTTGCAGAAGAGCAAAAATACCAGTATAAGCGAAATGGAATGAGGGAAGAGGAAACTGCCATTAAATGAGAGATAAAGAGTATATTAGGGTTTTCAAGATAAGCTATCTGTCTATCTATCAAGGAGATTTATAGTGAGGAATTGGCTCACACAATTAGGAAGCTGAGAAATTCTATGACCACCAGACACAAGCTGGAGATCCAGGAATACCTGTGATGCAATTGAGTCAGAGTTCAAAGGCTCAGTCAGAGAAGTCAGTGATGTGTGTATATCCCGGTGTGAGGGAAGAAGAAACTAAGATGAGATGTCTCACTTTAAGTAGGAATAAAGAGCAAACCAGTCCTTCCATAGCCTCTGATTTATTTTGGCCTTCAGCAGATGGTGTGATGGCCACCTGCACTGAGACGGCATTCTACTGAGTCCATGGGTTCAAATGCTAATCTCATCTGGAAACCTCACAGACACCCCTAGAAATAATGTTTCGTATGGTCACTTGGTGGCCAGAAAAGTTAACACCTAAGATTGGCCATCACAAAGGATGAGAAAGCTCTAGATTATATGATAGTGCATGGAAAAGTGGATTTGAAAGATGTTGAAGGGTGTTAAAGAAGCATGGGAAATGTTCTGATGTAAGCATTACAAGTATTATCACTGTTTCTCCAGGGATCACCCTGGAGGAATAAAAAAAGAAAGGATGCCAGGTATTCCTGGAATCTAAGAGTGCAATGATGACAGTTACTTTATCAAGGTTGAACTAGCAGAAGAGATGATGAGAAAGTGGTCAGATTTATCATATAATCATAAGCTAATTTTTTTTAGCTCAAACATTTTATTTATTTATTTCATTGAAGTATAGTTGATACGCAATTTTGTATTAGTAATAGTTGGTGCAGTAGTAAAAGAATCTGCCTGCCAATATAGGAGATGCAGGAGACACGGGTTTGATCCCTGGGTCAGGAAGATCCTGTGGAGTAGGAAACAGCAACTCACTCCAGTATTCTTGCCTGGAAATTTACATGAACAGAGGAGCCTGGTGGTCTACAGTCCATGGGATTGCAAAGAGCTGGACATGACTGAGCATGCACACGTGGACACATTAGTGTTAGTCATACAAAATAATGATTCAGTATTTTTAAAAGCTAGACTACATTAAAAAGTGTTTCAAATTAATGGCCGTAATTCCTTGTGCTGTACAATATGTCCCTGTTGCTTATTGGTTTTTTTTTACACAGTAGTTTACATCTATTAATATCCCTTTCCTATTCTGCCTTTCCCTGTCTTTCCTCTCCCCAGTGGTAATCATTAGTTTGTTTCCTCAAACTATCTGTGAGTCTGTTTCTGCTTTGCTGTGTATATATCTGTTTATTTTTTAGATTCCACTTTTAAGTGATATTATATAGTATTTATATTTATCTATGCAGTCTGACTTATGGCGCCTGAGGGAAAAAAATGAATTAAAGTTATTTCTTAGCCTTTGGCCTGAACTGTATTTTTTTTTTTTATTATTAACTGAGGAGAAAGCTCTGGGAAGAGCAAAGCTTTGGGGGACAGACGAATCAAAGGATCAGTCTTCAATACGTTTATTTAGATTACCTATTATTATTATTTATTAAATATATCTCAGTTGAGAAATTGATTTGACAATGGGATATAAGTACCTGGAGCTCAATAAGGCCTTAGGGCAAGAGATAAAAATGACTCATGAGTAGGATTTAAAACCATGGACCTGAATAGAATCAGCTAGAGTGATTCTTTTAAAGTAGAGAAAAATATTCCAGGCAAGAATTTTACATGTCTCCTGAGAAACCTGTATGCGGGTCAAGAATGAACAGTCAGAATTCTGTATGGAACAACTGACTGGTTCACAACCGAGAAAGGAGTATGACAAGGCTGTTTGTTGTCACCGTGTTTATTTAACTTATACACTGAGCACATCATGAGAAATGCTGGGCTGGATGAGTTACAACCTGGAATCAAGATTGGTGGGAGAAACATCAACAACCTCAGATATTTGGATGATACCACTCTAACTGCATAAATGAAGAGGAACTGAAGAACCTCTTGGTGAGGGTGAAGGAAGAGAGTGGAAAAGCCAGCTTAAAACTAAATGTTAAAAAAAACTAAGATCATGGCATCTGGCCCCATCACTTCATGACAAATGGAAGGGGAAAAAGTGGAAGCAGTAACAAATTTCCTCTTCTTGGGCTCCAAAATCCCTGTGGATGGTGACTGCAGCTGTGAAATCAGAAGACAACTGCCTCTTGGCAGGAAAGCTATGACAAACGTAGACAGTGTGCTGAAAAGCAAAGACTTCACCTTGCCAACTAAGGCGCATATAGCCAAGGTTATGATCTTCTCTCGTCACATACGGTTGTGAGAGTTGGACCATAAAGAAGGCAGAGCACCAAGAATTGATGCCTTCAGACTGTGGTGCTGGGGAAGACTCTTGAGAGTCCTTTTGATAGTAAGGAGATAAAACCAGTCAATCTTAAAGGAAATCAACCCTGAAAAATCATTGAAGGACTGATGCTGAAACTCAAGCTCCAGTATTTTGGTCGCCTGATGTAAACAGCCAAGTCACTGGAAAAGACCCTGATGCTAGGAAAAATTGAGGGCAGAGGAAGAGGGCATCAGAGGATGAGATGGCTGGATGGCATCACTGATGCAATGAGCTTGAACTTGGGCAGACTCAGGGAGATGGTGGGGGACAGGGCACACTGCAGTCAACGGGGCTGTGAAGAGTCGGACACGACTGGATAACTGAACAACAGCAGAGAGAAAAAAAAGCTAAGTAATAAGCTATATCCAGTAATGCTGTGGAGAATATGAGGTAGTTGGCTGTCAGGGGATGTTTAAGAAATCCAATACGTTACATTTTTCTTCCTTTGTGTGCCATTTCTCAAGGATTCTCTGTTTCTTATCAGTTCCTATTTCAGGAACGAGTAGCACTGCAAGCAGTTCTCAGGACTGAGATCATGAGAAAGAGTATCTGCTTGGATTCCTTTCAGTGACTCCCTTCAGTGACTCTTTTCAGCGTCAGCGACCTTGTATGTATTAGACTATCCATATTGTGGCTATTGATAAAATTTCATCCTGTGTAATAGCTGAGTAATCATCTTACTAAAGATATAAGCCTGCATTTCTGCTAATAAAATACCCTTGCTCCATCAGAGCTTGGGTCCCCGTGTCTTTCTTTCTTTCTTTCATTCTTTCTCTCTCTCTCTTTCACTTTCTTATTGTCGACTCTGGGCCACCAGGTTCTGGCCCATTAAAGGACCGCAACAGTTGATGATTTCAACAAAACTAAATGATGGAAAAGAAATCTTGATTAAAGTGAATTAAACAGAGATTGGGCAACTAGCAACCAGCAAAACTTCTTTTAGAGAGTTTTATGTGATAATAATGCTTATAAATATTTTATGGCCAACAGAAGGTTTTAAGTTAATCTGTTTTTCAGAGAAAAATTTGAAAATACATAGATATGTAGACATATACTATGACTAACAATTAAGTCTTATAAATACTAATTATACAGTGACTATTATATAAATTAAACATATATACCCTACAAGATACGAGGAGGGTTCAGGATGGTGAACACATGTATACCTGTGGCGGATTCATTTTGATATTTGGCAAAACTAATACAATTATGTAAAGTTTAAAAATAAAATAAAATTGGAAGAATAAAAAAAAAAAACAAAAAAACAAATCCCCCCCCCAAAAAAAAAAAAAAAATAAAAAAAATTAAAAAAAAAGATAAAAAAAAAAAAGATGAAGGAAAAAAAAATAAAACAGAACTCTAAATATACTCGTTATACTTTTATATCTTCATATCCTTAGAAATTACATATAATCTGACATTTATTAAAATCATTCATTGTAAACTTAGGTTTACCAAGTTCTTCTTATATTTTTCTATATATAGAATTCAATGCAATGTATTTTACCTATAAACTTTATAAATGTGATTCAAATGTTTCCTATTTTTGACATTTTAATTTTATCTAAGTCAGCTCATGTTGTATACACAGTGGCCTTTGGCTCTGATATCAGGATCCAGGTCAGGGCCCTGGAACTCAGCCCTTTGGGTTTTTTGGTAGGTTGGGAATGAACCTTTGGATCTCATGATCATCACCTGTGGCCATAGGTAAGCAGAACTGTTGCTCAGAAAGCTTACCACCACCTGTGCCCCAAGTCTGCTGGAACCAATGCATATCCTAGAGGCTTGCAGCCCCTGCAACACTGCCTGCTGGGGAATAAGTTGCTATTTCTTTTTTTTTTTAACCATTTATCGTTTCTTTATTATTATTGTTGTTATTATTATTTTTTACTTTACAATATTGTATTGGTTTTGCCATACATCAACATGAATCCACCACAGGTGTACACGTGTTCCCCATCCTGAACCCCTCTCCCTCCTCCCTCCCCGTACCATCCCTCTGGGTCATCCCAGTGCACCAGCCCCAAGCATCCTGTATCCTGCATCGAACCTGGACTGGCGATTCATTTCATATATGATATTATACATGTTTCAATGCCATTCTCCCAAATCATCCCACCCTCTCCCTCTCCAGATGTATAGAACAGTCTTTTGGAAGTTGCTATTTCTAATGTGCTCAGTTTCTCTTCTGTCTCTCCTGATAGTTCTCAAAGCCCCTTCTCTCTTCTCAGCGGGTAACAGTGAGAAACCTGGGGTTTCTCTTCATTGATATGACCTCTCCCATTCCTCTGCCAGAAAGGATTTCTCCTCCCTCTTGAAGAGCAAAGTCCCTGTGTTGACGTCTTCTAGAAAGAGTTGAATGAGGCACTCTTCTTCTTAATGTTAACACAAGGTAGATGGTTTTAAAAGGATTTTTGTTTTACTTTCAAGATGGCTATTTTTCTTCAATTTTGGTTGCCAATGGAAGCATATTTCCCTCGGACCATGAAGGCTGAGTCTCAGTGTCATTCCCTTGCACAGTCCTTCTAAGGCCCTGGGACGGATCCTAACCATGTGCTTGCATGGTTGTATAGATTTTTTGGCATTTTTCAAATTAAATTTTTCATATTATGTTTATTAAAGAGGGACTCAGTATAAGTTTTAGGCTCCAAAAAATCTGGATGTGCCCTTTGACATTTTTTTTCTTCTAGTTTTATTGATATGGAATTGATGTACAGCATTGAATAAGGTGTATGACATAGTGATGTGACTGACATATGTCATGAATGATCAGCACAGTAAGTTGAATGAACATCTATGGTCTCATTGATAGAAAAAGAAAAAAAAAATTTTTTTTGATGATATACCTCAGGATTTGCTCTCTTAACAGCTTTCATATATAATGTACAGTAGTGGTAATATTTATCATATTATATTCCTAGTACTTATAACTAGAAGTTTCTACCTTTTGACTGCCTTCATCCAATTCTCCCTACTTTCTCTTCTCCCACCTTAAATATTTTAAGTCAAATAGTTTTTCTTTCTTTCCCTCTCTTACACTTTCCCTTTCTCCCTTCCTCTTTTTCTGATTGCTTTGCTCCTTCTTTTCTTTTTTCTTAAACTCTTGTTCTGACAATTCTAAAACTCCTGAGAAAAATGGAAAATTCAAGGAGAATAAAACACTAATAATAATATTGAACAACTATAACTAAAATGCTTACTGAGCATTTACTAAGAACCAGGAACTGTTAGTTTACACAAATTAATAATCTACATAGTGCCCGAGGAGAAGGCAATGGCACCCCACTCCAGTACTCTTGCCTGGAAAATCCCATGGGTGGAGGAGCCTGGTAGACTGCAGTCCATGGGGTCGCTAAGAGTCGGATACGACTGAGCGACTTCACTTTCACTTTTCACTTTCATGCACTGGAGAAGGAAATGGCAACCCACTCCAGTGTTCTTGCCTGGAGAATCCCAGGGACGGGGGAGCCTGGTGGGCTGCCAGACGTCTATGGGGTCGCACAGAGTCGGACACGACTGAAGTGACTTAGCAGCAGCAGCAGCAGTGCCTGTGTTCGTGCTGCTGTTTCAATCATGTCTGACTCTTTGCGACCCCATGGGCTGCAGCACACCAGATCTCCCTGTCTATCACCAACTCCCAGAACTTCTTCAAACTCATGTCCATTGAGTCGGTGATGCCATCCAGCCATCTCATCCTCTGTCGTCCCCTTCTCCTCTCGCCTTCAATCTTTCCCAGCATCAGGGTCTTTTCCAGTGACTCAGTTCTTTGCATCAAGTGGCCAAAGTATTGGAGTTTCAGCTTCAGCATCAGTCCTTTCTATGAATATTCAGGACTGATTTCCTTTAGGATTGACTGGTTTGATCTCCTTGCTGTCCAAGGGACTCTCAAGAGTCTTTTCCAACACCACAGTTCAAAAACATCAATTCTTTGGTGCTCACCTTTCTTTATAACATAGAAATATGTTCTTTATATTCATAATGATAATAAACTAAAAATTTTTGAATTAAAAAATGTCTCCAACAAATATTAAAAAGGGTAATATATTTATTGTACGATGAGCTAACAGAATCTGAAACAGAAAATGGGTAAGAAATATAATTCATAAGAGATAAATACAGTTTGTATACTTTAGATCAAAAAAATTTTACACATGAAGGAAGAAGTTTGTCAGCAATAAGTATTTCTCCTTTTGGTTAAAGACTGAAGAGAGCCAGCAGTGGGTATAAAACAAGGCTGTCTGAGAAAGTTTTACATTCTGCATCTTTTGCCCCTGGATTGCAAGAATTCTTGGCAGAAACAAGATTTCATAAGAGTGAAACTCAAATTCACCTTTCAATGTAAATTTGATTTGGAAGAGCCAATTTCAGGATTTTTAAACTTGTGCTTGAGATTCTGTGGATGTTTGCAATGAGTAAATAGCATATTCACATCTCTTGCACTAGTGGAAGAATTGTTCTGCTCAACACCCACCACTCAGTGATGGCTTGCCTGAACTTTGTACCAAACAAGAGACAACAAGACACCGGGAATTAAGAAGTCACTAAATAGGATTAGTGTCCTTAAACAAGGTTAATCAATGCCTTCAAGTGGAAAATTCATTTGGATTTGGCTGACTCAGGCTGTATTGACAGCAGGTCACAGAATAATACTGCAAACGGTTTTATTTTTAAGATGCTCTATGAGCCCCACAAATGGCTAGTTTACTTTATTCCTTCTTTTCTAATCACAAAGACTTAATCCTCAATCTCCATTCTCATTGGCCTCCAAGAATAGCCCTCATAATTATTTACACTCATGTTGAATTTACTAACTGTTTAAAAACTAGGGTTTCTTTTGCAATTTGAAATAACTACCTAGTGTGAATTCACCAGGTCTGAATACATTTTATGTGTCCTATTCTGAGATGGGTTTAGGAGTGTGGGAGTGAGCTGATGACATTTCTAGTAGCTTAACATTTGTCTTTGTTTTGTGTGTTCCAAGCAAGTGTATTTCAGAGACTATGAAACTTGTGCAAGAAAATATGCTTTTAAAGTGAAATGGACGAGAACATTTCCCCCAGTAGTTACATAAAAGAAGAACCAGTAGCTCTAGCTCTGACAGAGGCCGCGTGACTCTCCTAATGGCTTCCCTGCAGGCACCGCCATAATTATCCTACCCTGTGGTCTGTCCTGTCAGCAGGGCTAAGCCTGACAGGGAAAATGAAATGATCAATGTTATTCAGGATCTATTTTCAGCTGAGCAGTGATTGCTGAGCAGAGATGGTCAATTATCTATTGGTGAGGGTAGGCCATTAGTGACATTAAGGTATGACACCAGCCAAATGAAAAGTGAACTGAGATTGTTGCTAGCCAGCGGCTCAACTTCCACACAAGCGGTTAACAATCATTCAGAAACACTAGCCAGCTTCAGAGGTCTGCAGTGACAACCTGGGTTATTTCCAATTTCCAAGTAGATTTGTACTATTTTGTTATTCAAGGCAAAGTTAATTTCAATGAATAATTTTTATAATGGCAGCTTCTTTCGACACTAATTTTAGGCTTGAGAGAAATGGACACATTAATGCCTGTGTGTATATTTGTGTTGTGTGTTTACAAGTATTAATAAATGAGCTGATATTGTCATCTTCCTAGAAGGTGCCTAAATTATTAAGGAAGCGCTCACTTTGGCAGCACATACTCTAAGCTATTAAGGAAAATCTGACATTTTCAACAGCTAATATTTTGATTGCTTACTATAAATCAGGTACCTCATTAAAGTGCTCTACATATTATACCTCATTTTCCCCTTAAATGTAAGAAGATTTAAGGTAAATCTTGGGCCTTAGGTTAAAAGTCTTATGCAACTCCACAATTCAAAAAAGAGAAGATAGGTCTTAATACATGTTTAAAAAAGAAGGATTTTGGCTGATTATAATTTTAGTACATGGCTTTTACTGATGGGGTTGCCAAGAAAGTGAACCGATAGCTGTGTTAATCGTGTAGCAACTGAAACACAAGAAATCATGGTACAGATCAGATCCACTCAAAGAATGTGTTCACTTTGTGTGTTCTGAAGGAGACTGGCAAATCGTGACCTTTGGAGATGAAGGTAAGGGTTACAGAGAGTGGCTTCGAAGTCATATCACACATATCAAGCTCCTTTGGAGTTCAGCTAGAGCCGAAAGCACGAGAGTAGGACAATAGTGATAATTGTCTTCAAATTCTCTCAAACCTCCTTAACACAGGGACCACGTTTCTGTAAAAAGAAGTGTTGATTGGACTTCTTGTGTTGTAAGAGTTGTAATGGCAAGTCTATATGGGCCTCATATGGCTATCCAGTTGTCCAAGGACCACTCATTGAAAAGACCTTGAATTTTCCAATGCTCTGCAGAACCATCTTTGCTTTAGATGAAGTGTCCACATAGTCAAGTGGCTGGTTCTGGCCTCTGTTCTCTTACAGTGTATAGGTATATCTTAATGCTGAGACTGTATCACCTTATAGCATAGCATAGTTAGATTTAACATCTGAAAAGTTCTCAAATCTTGTTCTTTAAGAATCACAGCTATTTTTATTCCTGGAATCTCCGTAAAAAGTTTAGAATCAAGCCTTTAATTTCCAGAAAAGAGGATTTGGAATACTAACTGAGATTCCATTATCAGTATATTGATTTAAGAAAATTCTCTTCCTAGGTAAGGAAAGCCCCTTAGAACACTGCAAATCCACTGTCCTCCACCCTGAAAAACATGATATTTTTCATGTCTTTTAATTTCTCTATATTTTAAACTCCAAAATACACTAGTATATTTTTTGTTGTGGTTTATATCTGCTTTTATTTCTACTTTTTTATCTTGAAAAAAACCCCAGCCTTTTAGTATATATATATATATATATATTTTTTTTTTTTAGCTCAGGTCTTCCAATGACAGATTTAGTCAATATTCTTTGCGTGTCTGAAGACATTATTCCTTACATTCTCTTCCCCCCAGCCTCACCACACCCCCAACCCTTGGTCAGTCACCCTGGAGCCACCCCGCCAGCCTGCAAGATCTCCCCTTGGCCCAATGCCCCGCACAAGAGTGACCGCAGGAGGATCCGGAGGGTGCCTCTTCAGCCCGAGGCCCCTTCCTTAGCTTCACTTTTAAAAGACATTTTCTCTAGGAATCTAATCTGATAGCTAGGTTTTTATGACTGGTTTTGTTTTGTCTTCCATAAGGCTTTTAAAATGTGCGGCTTGTTGCCTTTTATTGCTCAGTAAGACAGGTGCTATTAAAACTTTGATTCCGTTCCGCTTACTCCTCTGCAAACACAACTGCACGCGCGCTGCGCCTTCTCAGGGCGTCCTCGATAACTCGCTCTCGGGGTATTTTTCATTCTGTGTTCTTCAGTCTGGCTGTTTTCTTCGATTAGTGTTGGTTCATAAATTCTGTATGTCGTTTCTTCTGTTCCCAACATCTACTCAGTTCTTAATTTGACTGTTGTGCTTTTTCATATTTGTACTTCTATTTGCTTTTTATAGATTTACCAGTTCTCTGCAGAAGTTCTAATATCTCTTTGAACCATAGTAAGCAAAGTTCATTTTACAACCGATGCCTAACTCTAGTATCTAGAGTTTTGTGTTTATTTCTGTCAGTTTTTGTGCTGTTTTTTTTTTTTTTTTTTTTGCTTTGTTTTGTTAACGGTGTTTTCTACTCCTGGGCCCAGTTATTTTTACTATTATTTTATGAGCCACACACTTTTTTGAAAAATAGTAGAAACACTGTGAGCATTAGTGATGCTACCACTCCCAGACAGGATTTACAATGCTTCTGGTACGATTCTAGGAACAGTATCAATATGGACTTCTTCTTCCAATTTAAGGAATTGAGATGATTCAAGATTAGGCCATATGTAGTCCCTCTGTGATCCTAATTCATTCTTACTCCGAACCTTAACCTTTTGGGCTACCAAAAAATTTGTAGGCTGTTTACTTGGCACACTTTTAGCTGGCCTGGATTCCAATTTTTGTTCTCTATTTTCTACCTCAAAATGTTAAGAATTAAGAGGTTGAGAGCTGAAGAATTGATGCTTTTGAACCGTGGTGTTGGAGAAGACTCTTGAGAGTCCCTTGGACTGCAAGGAGATCCAACCAGTCCATTCTGAAGGAGATCAGCCCTGGGATTTCTTTGGAAGGAATGATGCTAAAGCTGAAACTCCAGTACTTTGGCCACCTCATGTGAAGAGTTGACTCATTGGAAAAGACTCTGATGCTGGGAGGGATTGGGGGCAGGAGGAGAAGGGGACGACAGAGGATGAGATGGCTGGATGGCATCACCGACTCGATGGATATGAGTTTGAGTGAACTCCGGGAGATGGTGATGGACAGGAGGCCTGGCGTGCTGCAATTCGTGGGGTTTCAAAGAGTTGGACATGACTGAGCGACTGAACTGAACTGAACTGAAGGGAAAGGAAACTGAAAATAGTGAATGTACTTTTCCTCATGGCAATATCAACCCTCTGAAGTCTTTGTGTAAATATTTTTATATTTTGTCCAGGCATTAAAGTTGTCCTCCAAAATTTCCACCAAACTTAGGCGTAAATTGGGCCTTGTCAAAAGGCACATGAATGTGTATGCTGAACTCAAACCTGGCTCTCTCGAATTCTAAAGCACATATTCCTAACCAATACGTGACTTTTTCCTATTAACTCTATATTTAAGTTACAAAGAAGAAAACCACAGTGATTCCTAGAGGTCATGAAGGAAGCACAGATTACTGGAGGTTAGGAACTTCAGTACGATCCTACAACAACTTTTGGGAATTCGCCATATCTAGGGTTAGACTTCATCCTTTTATTTTTAGTGACCCAGGGTTGTCAGAATGATGGAGGCAAATCCCTGGACTTAGAGTCACAATACCAAGCTCATAGATGGTCATGTGTAAATCCAAATGCCAGCCTACTCAAAATGATCATGAAAAATAGGTTTATGCCAGTCAATTAGTGATCTCTATTACTCTTGATAAGTAACTGGGAAAATGATGAACTATAATTAGAAGCTTGTATGTAATTAGAGCAAGAGTTATTTGGGTGTTACATAGATTACCCTATTCCCAGAACCAGGAGTGCTTAAATCCATGGTTCAGAACATTCTCTTCCCTGAAAGAGCTTTCTTGCCTTATAAATTTGGGGGGCTTCCAATTTTTATCCACTTACAGGGTGTCTCTTCTTTCTTCTTATTCCAGTTCTTTCTCCCTAAAGAAATATCTCAGGTACTTTGATCAGAGCTTTAGCTATTCCCAAACTTTTTGACTGAATAATTAGACATTCTTGTTTTATTTCTAGAGTAGTCAATTACTTTGATTGAGTAGGTAGGTTTATTGTTTTAATTTAATGTACAGCTTTATGTATCTTAATTTCAGATAGAAATTATACACATTCTATTGCTTGATTTATTGATAAGCCCCTTTTTAAAATAATTTAACAAATTCTAGAAACTGCTCATATTAAGTTATAATTTAATATTCTGAAAAATAACAATTATTTCAAAAAGTATGATTAAATCATGCATCTATATGTTTGTATATGTCCATATAATTGGTAAAATATACATTATTTTTGCTTCCTATAATCTACTAATTTTGTTACACTTTATAATACAATTACTTCATTTCTTCAAGCTAGGCAGTTTGTCTTTCTGGGTTTTGCTTGTGAAATAAAAGTTTGGGATTAGATAGTACTGATGGTTCCTTCCAGATCTAAAATGTCATGACTCTGTGATTCATGCGGGCTTGGAAAAGATCATTCCCCTGGTGGCATTTTGCTCTTGGGCATAATCCTCTTGTGTGCCACTGTCATTAGGGGCATCGTCTCTTCTACATGATCAAGCACGTAAGAGGTGAGCTCATTTCTCTAGAGATGGAATATTGAGCGTGTCTACATCTGGCGCTCATATGTGAACAAAATGCTTAAAAATTGATCCTTTGACTGTATTATGCCAGTGAATAAGCTTGGGGAAAAGGGGATAAAGCGTCCAAGAGGAAACACAAACATTTCTCAGGGTGTGGGTATAGCACGCCTTAAAAATAAAAGTCCACTCTAATAACTGCACACTTTTCATGAAACTACTAATTCTCCTGGTGATATTTTGACTTTGATCTGAAACCCCATGATGTTACCAGAAAACATATGTTGTGTACAATACAACATATCTACTTTGATTTTAGAAAATGCTACTTATGGCAGTTTTAAATGAGGTACAGCTTTCCTTTACACAGTTTAATATTTGTAAAATTTTTAAAAAGGCCAATAAGGGAAAGCTTAAAGTGAAAACAAGTTGCATTTAGTCACAAATATTTAAATCATTTTTCCACCTTCCTCCAGGGTAACTGTAGGCTCTCTTTCAGAGATTTCAGAACATTCCTTTCATTTTTCAGTCATCACAAATTAGAATTATTAAACAGAGGCCATTTGTTTTCACACAGTATTTAATTACTCATAACCTTGTGTTGTTTAAAATTTGCCTTTTTAAAATGTGACTGATCTCTACCCGTGTATTACTTCTTTTTGTAATTTCTCATGCCTCCTAATACATGTTGGTTTTCATCTGAGGAAAGCTAACATTTTCATATATCTCTCCAATAAAGAGTTAAAATAATCACTCACAAATAGGAGAGACTAGTTTGACCTGAGAATAGTTATCAGGTGAGTTTGTCTTGGAAATAGTTACCTTCAAAATACTAAATAACTGTTATACTCTAAAAAGATGTAATAAATAACCTCCTTTATAGCTTTGGCCAAGTAGACTTTGATGAGGCATTAAGCATATTGGAGGTATGGACAAGGAATCATCTGTTCTTTCAGTATTTAATTGCTTTTCAAATTGCATCCGTGATTTTGACCTCCAGCACAGAGGGAACATGACATACTGGTTACTCATAGAGCAGCAGAAGAGCTCGTAGACGTGCACATCTTACTCGTCGGCTCATTGCTTGAGTTGCTCTGTCGTGTCCGACTCTTTCTGACCCCATCTTACTCATCACATCCTGACAAAATTTTAAGTGAATTTAAAAGTGACTTCCACTTTAAATGTGTTTTCAGTAAATTAAGGTGATAATGTTTTAAGTAATATGTTCTTAAAGTGGGAAGAAAAAAATCTTAGTTTTTTTTTTTCATTTTGAGTGGATTAAGTGGTCTGGGAAAAAAAATAATTGCTTTTCCACTTTCATGTAATTTAGTCTTCACAACAAACCTTTGTGCTTATAATTTTGAAAAAAAATAAGAAAACCAAGGTTACAGGTGATCAGATAACTTACTCATGTGCCAATGTTTATAAATGTTCAGTTTATGTGTGTTTAGGCCACATCGTGAGACTTTTGTGTGGTCACTCATGTTTGTGTTTGGATGAGCTAATTTAGAATATTTTATAGAGCAAAGGGGTGTATCAATCAATAAGTCCATCTATAAGTTTAATACCTCAGAGGAGAAAGATAATTTGTCAGAATCTCTTCTAGGTTTGATGTTCAATATCCAGTTGCCAAGCTGTGTCTGCCTCTTTGTGACCCCCATGGAGTGCAGCACACCAAGCTTCCCTGTCTCTCACCATCTCCCAGAATTTGCCCAAGTTCATGTTCATTTAACCGGTGATCCAGCCAACCATCTCATCTGTCACTCTCTTCTTGTGCCTTCAATCTATCCCATCATCAGGTCTATTCCAAAGAGTTGGATCTTCCACATCAGTTGGCCAAAGTATTGGAGATTCAGCTTCAGCATCGTCCTTCCAATGAATATTCAGGACTGATTTCCTTTAGGATGGACTGGTTGGCTCTCCTTGCAGTCCAAGGGACTCTCAAGAGTCTTCTCCAACACCGCAGTTCAAAAGCATCAATTCTCCCATAGAGTCTGTAAGACTGTTCTATACATCAGTGTCTCTTTTGCTGTCTCGTACACAGGGTTTGGCAAAACTAATACAATTATGTAAAGTTTAAAAATAAAATAAAATAAAATAAAGCATCAATTCTTCGGCGCTCTGCTTTGCTTATGGCCCAGTTCTCATATCCATACATGACTCCGGGAAAGACAATAGCCTGGACTATGCAGACCTTTGTCAGCAAAGTGATATCTTTGCTTTTTATACAATGTTTAGGATTGTAATAGCTTTCCTGCTCAGATGCAATCATCTTCTAATTTCATGGCTGCAGTCACCCTCCGCAATGACTTCAGAGATCACAGATTTAGGGGAAATCTGTCACTGCTTCCACATTTTCCCCTTCTATTTGCCATGAAGATGGGACTGGGTGCCATCATCTTAGTTTTTTAATATTGAGTTTTAAGCTGGCTTTTTCACTCTCTTCTTTCACCCTCAACAAGAGGCTCTTAGTTCCTCTTTGCTTTCTGCCATTAGAGTAGTAGTATCTGCGTATCTGAGGTTGTTGATATTTCTCCTGGCAATCTTGATTCCAGTTTGTAACAAATCCAACCCAGCATTTCTCATGGTGTGCTCTGCGTATAAGTTAAATAAGGGTGACAGTAAACAGCCTTGTCATACCCCTTTCTCCACTTTGAATCAGTCAGTTGTTCCATATAAGGTTCTAATTGTTGCTTCTTGTCCCATATACAGGTTTCTCAGGAGACAGGTAACACAGTCTGATATCCCCAGCTCTTTAAGTGTTTCCACAGTTTGTTATTATCCACATAGTCAAAGGCTTTAGCACAGTCAATGAAACAGTAGATGCCTTTATGGAACTCCCTTGTTTTCCCTTCTGATCCAGCAAATCTTGGCAATTTGATTTCTGGTTCCTCTGCCTTTTCTAAACCCAGCTTGGACATCTGGATGTTTAATAATACTGACACCTAGCTTGAAGGATTTTGAGCATAACCTTATAAGCATTGGGGTGAGCAATTGTCTGGTGGTTTGTACATTCTTTAGTACTGCCCTTCTTGGGAATTTGAATGAAGATTAACCTTTTCCAGTTCTGTGGCCACTGCTGGGTTTTCCAAATTTGCTGACATATTGAGTGTAGCACTTTAATAGCATCATCTTTTAGGATTTTAAATATCTCTGCTGGAATTAAAAATGTACTTAAAGAACCTATGAATAAAGTTATTTTCTCTTCCCTTCTCAGCCAGGCTACTTCATCTCACTTAATTTTTCCCTCTTCCCAAAGTATTTCTCCACAAGGAAGGCAGAGCTCTAAAAGGGCCTAGATATTACACCCATGAAGCAGGTAAATCTCCAGATCTCCTAGACTAATGTAAGGCTCTCACATAGATGGAAACATAGGAAGCTCCTTTTGGGATTGCCCAGGAATATTGCAAGTGTAGAAACTGTCTTCAACAAAACTGTGTGTTACCTGAGACATGTGAACCAAAAAAAAAAAAAAAGACCTAGTTGGAAGTGAGAAAAGCAGGCGTGTCTTCTTATAAGCTACACGTGCTAATTTGGCGCAAAGATGAAGACTTTTTAAAATGAACAACAAACTTCTGTTTTGTAAACTTATCTGTTTATGTCTTTTGTATGATCTAAATGATTTTGGTGTTATTTCATCATCTATTTGTTGTTATCATGGCTGCCCCTGCTATTGTTATTGTTTTGAAAAATAGTTTTGAATAATTACGACTACAAGGAAGAAATTTTGTGTATGCTCATGTCAGACAGTAAGAAATAAAGTGAACAATGGGAATTGTAGTAAACTAGGGCTCTCTTGCCTGGAAAATCCCATGGATGGAGGAGCCTGGTAGGCTGCAGTCCGTGGGGTCCCAAAGAGTCGGACACGACTGAGCGACTTCACTTTCACTTTTCACTTTCATGCATTGGAGAAGGAAATGGCAACCCACTCCAGTGTTCTTACCTGGAGAATCCCAGGGACGGAGGAGCCTGGTGGGCTGCTGTCTGTGGGGTCGCACAGAGTTGGACACGACTGAAGCGACTTAGCAGCAGCAGCAGCAGCAGCATGCAGTATATATATAAAGACAGGTAGAGAGAGAGATCAGCCTTTAGTTTTAACCATATTGCTGGCTGTAGTTGCATTTCATTGTTTAGTTAGCATGACTTTATCTGATAACTGGTGAGTTTGAGTGACTTTTCATTTGTTTATTGACAAATGAAATGAAGTTTTTAAGGAGATCTGTTCAAATATTTTGCCCTTTTTAAAAATTAGATTGTCACCATCTTATTGAGGATATAAACCCATTGTAGGCTGTATGTGTTACAAATATCTTCTCCCACTGTGAGGGTTTACTTATCAGTCTCTTAATGCCATCATTTAAGAAACACTATTTTAAATTTTAACATAGTATAATATATCAATCTTTTCCTTTTTTGTTAATAATTTTTGTATCTTGTTTGGGAAATTGAAGCTCTACCGGAGCGTTAGAAGATATTCTTTGTTACCCTCCAGAGTTTATGGTTTGTCTTTCACATTTAGATTTATAATTCACTTGAAAATATTTGGCATTTCATTCAATCTGGAGATAAAGCAGCAGTGAACTTGCAGCTTTACAGGAGTCTTCTCATGTATGAAAATAGTTGGTTTCTCCATTTATCAGACCTTTTCTATTTTTTCTCAATAATGTTTTATTTTTCTATTTGAATTTGTTAGATTTATTTTATTTAGATTTATTTATTATTTCAGATACTACTGTGCATAGTAGCTTTTAAAATTTTGTTTGAAATATTAAATATATACAACTGACTCTTACATTGATCTTGTGTCCACCAATGTTAGTACCTTATTATATTAAATTTTCTTTAGAGTATTCTGTAATTTCTACATATGTAAGCATGCCATTTGCCAGTGAAAACATTTTTTCTATTTCCTCTTCATATAACTTTTATTTTCTTATCTTACTACATTGGACCTAAAATCCACTTATTGTTAAAAGTGATGACAACTGTCAAAAGTCATTGTGTCTGTTAGAGGAAAGCTTTCAGCTTTATGTATGATGATTGTTGTAAAATTGTTTTTCTTATCATACTAAAGATGCTCTCTTATACTCCTGGTTTCCTAATTTTTTTTTTTTTTGGTTAATATTATTGAATTTAAATGAATTGTTTTTTATACATCTATTAAGATGATCACATAGATGTTTTTCTTTATTCAATGATGAATAATTATGTTGGAAAGTTTTTGAAAATTAAAGCATCTTTGATTCTTATTATAGACCCAACTTAGTTTTATGTATTATCTTTCAGATTATTGCTTGGTTAAGCTTGTTAATATTTCACTTAAGATTGTTTTGACTCATTTTTGTGAGTGAGCTTTGTATTTAATTTTCCTTTTATGTAGTGTTCTTGTAAGGTTTTATTTTTAAGTTTATGCTTATAAAGTAGACTATGAAAGGTTTCCCCATTTTATTCTTTCTGGAAGCATCTGCTGAAATTTTCTTTTTTCTTTTTAGCTCTATCCCAGGGATGGGGGAGCCTGGTGAGCTGCTGTCTATGGGGTTGCACAGGGTCAGACATGACTGAAGCGACTTAGCAGCAGTAGCAGGGATGGAGTGGCAGTATAAGTTTAGAGTTAGGAGCATAAGTCTTGGCTCTTCCATTTACTTTATCCCTTTGGAAAAAGTACATAACTTCTGTATGTCTCAGTTGCTCATCTGTACATGGGAATAGTAGTTGTAACTATCTTTTAGAGATTTTATGAGGATTAAACATATTAGTTTTTTGTAAAACTCTTAGAATACTTTCTGATACATAAAAGTACATAATATAAAATTGCTTTCAGCTGTACTTCTCAATTATTCATGAGGTAAAACATACAGTATGCCCATATGCCATTTGCATATCTTCCTTTTGAACTCTGTACACGGGGGTTTTGGAATATTTTCCTGTGTACCTTGTTATTTTTGGCTTTAATGGCTCTCTGAGAGAGACACCTTTAGCCCTTGAGTCTAGCCTCTGTCTTCCAAATTTCCACTAACATAGTGAAGAAACATAGAGATATGTTTGTAAGTGTTGTAAATCAGTATACATTAAACATGCAGATACTTCAAGACATTTCTGAAAGAGTGCATATGTTTTGAGAGAGAGGAATGCAAAGATTTATGTCTTGTGTAGAAAAAGCTGTAACATTCCTAGCATGAAGTGAATGGGAACTACTGAGGAGGCTAAGTGACAGGGCAGGGAGTAGTTTTTAATAAACCTCTGAGAAATGCTCTGATTTCTAGAGTCCAGGCAGAGTGGTGATTCCATAACAACAATTATACCCTATACCTGGATGGTATGTTAATAGGGCCTGATACAGTTTGTCCCAAAGATATAATTACCCTCCAAATAGGACTTTTGACTGATGTTATTGGGGGTTTGTATTCTCAGCTTAAATTATTAGGCATCCTAATTGTAATAAAATATTAGATAGTGTAAGGAAATATTAATTAGAATTGTAATTGTAATTATTACTATTCATCCAGTTGAGAGCAGTAAAGCTCTGACAGCCTTATGTCAGGAAAATGTAACTGAGAGATTTATTTGAGAAATTTATGAACAAATATTCACAGTGAAAACTACAGAGGTTTATGAATTAATTTTCTTTGAGACTGTCTTGAATCAGTGTTCATTATTTGAATGAAGAACTGAGCATTCTGAAGTTTCTTAGCTTTGCTGATTTCAAAAGTTGTTGTTTGTTTCTTGAAAATATCACCAAAATAGCATGTTGAAACGAATGGCTTACCACATAAAGGGAGGTATCGATCTTAATGGTGTTTAGTGGTGTCTCAGAATGGAGAGAGCAAAGGCAAGGTATCTATGAGGCTTAAGTGACCTGGATTAACAAGGGTTTTTTCAATGTTTGGGCTTGGTTAAGATTGGTCAAGTTTGGGGATATAATATTTTATAAGTGATAGACCCAGAGAGAAAAGAATATTAAGGCAAGAATCTCTGAGTAAGTCTGAAGATGGAGAAGCTCTGTATAGTTAGCAAAAATAAGACCTGAAACTGATTGTGGCTCATACTGTGAGCTCCTTAATGCAAAATTCAGGCTTAAATTGAAGAGGCTATGGAAAACCAGTAGACTATTCAGATATGACCTAAATCAAATCACTCATGTTCATACAGTAGAGATAACAAATAAATTCAAGGCATTATATCTGGTAGACAGAATGCCTGAAGGACTATGGATGGAGGTTCACACCTAAACAAGAAGCAATTACTAAAACCATCCTCAATAAAAAGAAAGGCAATGAGGGAAAGTGGTTGTCTGAGGAGCTTTTACAAATAGCTGAGTAAAGAAGAAAAGTGAAAGGCAAGGGAGAAAGTGAAAGATGTGTCCAACCAAATGAAGACTTCCAGAATATAGCAAGGAGAGATAAGAAGGCCTTCTTAAATGAATAATAATCAAAAGAAATAGAGGAAAATAATAAAATGGGAAAGACTAGAGATAGTTCAAGAAAATTGGAGATACCAAGGTAACATTTTATGCACAAATGGGCATGATTAAGGACAGAAATGTTAAGGACCTAACAAAAACAGAATGGACTAAAAAGAGATGACAAGAATACACAGAAGAACTATACAAAAAAAGGTCTTAATGACCCAGATAACCATGATGTAGTGATCACTCATCTAGAGCCAGACATCGTGGAGTCTGAAGTCAAATGGGCCTTAGGAAGAATTACTTTGAACAAAGCTAGCGGAGTTGATGAAAGTGCAGCTGACCAATTTACAATCCTCAAAGACAACGCTGTTAAAGTGCTGCAATCAATGTGTCAGCGAATTTGTAAAACCTGACGGTAGCCACAGGTCAGTTTTAGTTCCAATCCCAAACAAGGGCAATACCAAAGAATGTTCCAAATACTATACAGTTTCACTCATTTTACATGCTAGATTTAGGTAATGCTCAAAATCTTTCAAGCTGGGCTTCATCAGTACATGAACTGGGAAATTCCAGATACACAGGCTGGGTTTCAGAGAGGCAGAGGAACCAGAAATCAAATTGCCAATATTTGATGGATCATGGAGAAAGCAAAGGAGTTCCAGAAATATATATACTTCTGCTTCACTGACTACGCTAAAACCTTTGACTCTGTGGATCACAACTGTGAAAATTCTCAAAGAGATGGGAGAAACAGACCACCCGATTTGTTTCCTGAGAAACCTGTATGCTGGTCAAGAAACAACAGTAGAACCGGACACGGAACAACAGACACAGAACAATGGACTGGTTCCAAACTGGGAAAGGAGTATATCAAGGCTGTATATTGTCATCTTGCTTATTTAGCTTATGAGCAGAGTACATCATGAGAAGTGTTGGGCTGGATGCATCATAAGCTGGATTCAAGATTGCTGGGAGAAATATCAGCAACCCTAGACATGCAGATGATAGCATTCTAATTGTAGAGAGCATAGAAAAACTAAAGAGCCTCTTGAAGGTGAAAGAGGAGAGTGAGAAAGCTGACTTAATACTCTACTTTCAAAAAACTGAGATCATGGCATCCAGTCCCATCAGTTCAGTTCAGTTCAGGTGCTCAGTCATGTCTGACTCTTTGAGACCCCATGAATTGCAGCACGCCAGTCCTCTCTGTCCATCACCAACTCCCGGAGTTCACTCAAACTCACGTCCATTAAGTTGGTGATGCCATCCAGCCATCTCATCCTCTGTCATCCCCTTCTCCTCCTGCCCTCAATTCCTCCCAGCATCAGAATCTTTTCCAATGAGTCAACTCTTCGCATGAGGTGGCCAAAGTACTGGAGTTTCAGCTTTAGCATCAGTCCTTCCAATGAACATCCAGGACTGATCTTTAGAATGGACTGGTTGGATCTCCTTGCAGGCCAAGGGACTCTCAAGAGTCTTCTCCAACGACACAGTTCAAAAGCATCAATTCTTCAGCACTCAGCTTTCTTCACAGTCCAATTCTCACATCCATACATGACCACTGGAAAAACCATAGCCTTGACTAGACAGACCTTTGTTGGCAAAGTAATGTCTCTGCTTTTCAATATGCTATCTAGGTTGGTCATAACTTTCCTTCCAAGGAGTAAGAGTCTTTTAATTTCATGGCTGCAATCACCATCTGCAGTGATTTTGGAGCCCCCAAAAATAAAGTCTGACACTGTTTCCATCACTTCATGGCAAATACACAGGGAAAAATTGGAAGCAGTGACAGATTCGATTTTCTTGGGTTCCAAATCACTGAAGATGGTGACTGTAGCCATGAAGTTAAAAGACACTTGCTCCTAGGAAGAAAAGCTATGACAAACCTAGTGTATTAAAAAGCAGAGACATCGCTTTTTCAGCAAAGGTCCATGTAGTCAAAGTTATGGTTTTTTCTAACAGTCATGTATGGATGGGAGAGTTGGACTATGAAGAAAGCTGAGCACTAAGGAACTGATGCTTTTGAACTGTGGTGTTGGAGGAGACTCTTGAGAGTCCCTTGGACTGCAAGGAGATTGAACCAGTCAATCTAAAGGAAATCAACCCTGAATATTCATTGGAAAGACGAATGCTGAAGCTGAAGCTCCAATACTTTGGCCACCGGATGCATAGAGCTGACTCATTTGAAAAGACTCTGATGCTGGGAAAGATTGAAAACAAATGCAGAAGGGAGCAGCAGAGAATGAGATGGTTAGATAGCATCCCCGACTCGATGGACATGAATCTGAGCAAACTCTGCGAGGTACTGGAGGACAGAGGAGTATGGGGTTGCAGAGAGTTGGACGTGACTTAGTGACTGGACAACAACAAGTGTTCTTATATGTTACCATTTGTATTTGCTATTTCTCATTTTTCTTATGGATTCTTCTTGACCTATTGGCTATAGAGTGTGTTGCTTAATTTCCAAATATTTGGGATTTTCCAAATATCTTTCTGATATTTACTTCTAATCTAATTTCCTTGCATGTTTTCCGTTTGATTTTTAAATTGGTTTGTTTTATCACCTAAAATATAGTTTATCCTAATTAACATGCCTTATGGTTTCTGTTGTTATTGCATGGATTATCCTATAAATGTAAACTGGCTCAAGCAGGTTGATAGTGTTATTCAGACACACAATCTCTCCTCTAATTCTTTCCATATATTACTCTGAGTACTGATAGAGTATTTTTGAGGTTCCTAACAATAATTGTAGGTTTGTTTATCACTCCTTTCAGTTGTATAAGTTTTTGCTTCACACATTTTAAAATTTTGTCATTAGAGGAATGTCCATTTAGCATACAAATATGCTCTTGATCCCTTTATAATCCTGCAATGTCCCTCCTGACCCTGGTAATATTTCCTATTTTGTTATCTACTTTGTCTGATTTATTGTAGCCTCTGTAGCTTGCTTTTGTTTAACGTTTGAATGGTATATTTTACCCATTTATTTTCTATTAAATTCTTTGCATCTTTATATTTAAAGTGGGATTCTTATATTCTGCATATACCTGAATCATATGTTTGTGTGTGTGTGTATGTGTGTGTGTATTTAATTCAATCTTTATATTTTAATTAAAATGCAACACTCAAAAAACAAAGATCATGGCATGCGATCCTATCACTTCATGGCAGATAGATGGGGGAAACAATGGAAACAGTGATAGACTTTATTTTCTTGGGCTCCAAAATCACTGCTGATGGTGACTGCAGCCATGAAATTGAAAGATGCTTGCTCCTTGAAAAAAAGGCTATGACAAACCTAGACAATGTATTAAAAAGCAGAAATATTACCTTATTGACCAAGGTCTGTATAGTCAAAGCTATGGTTTTTCCAGTAGTCATGTATGAATGTGAGATTTGGACTATAAAGAAAGCTGAATGCTGAAGAATTGATGCTTTTGAACTGTGGTGTTGAAGAAGACTCTTGAGAGTCCCTTGGACTGCAAGGAGATCCAACCAGTCAATCCTAAAGGAAATCAGTCCTGAATATTCACTGGAAGGACTGATGCTGAAGTTGAAGTTCCAATACTTTGGCCACCTGATACGAAGAACAGACTCATTGGAAAAGACCCTGATACTGGGAAAGACTGAAGGCTGGAGGAGAAGGGGACGACAGAGAATGAGATGGTTGGATGGCATCACCGACTCAATGGACATGAGCTTGAGTAAACTCCAGGAGATGGTGGAGGATAGGGAAGCTTGGTGTGTTGCAGTCCATGGGGTTGCAGAGAGTCGGACACGACCGAACTACTGAACAACAACAGGCCATTACATTTGAGTATGATTGTAATTAGAGTAAACCTACCACTTTTCTGGTTTTTATCTATATGTTCCATTTGTTCTTTTTTTTTCTCATTTAGAATTTTCTTTAGAATTGAGTATTATAAATAATTCCATTTTATTTCCCCTATTGGTTTATCAATTGTAGATCTTTTTAAAATTTTTAGTGGTTTCTTGAGGTTGTTAACAATGCACAATTTTAATTTTTCACAATCTACCTTTAAATATTATTTATACCATATCACATATAGTATCTAAGTATTATAACAACATATTTCCACTTTCTTATAATTTTTTATTCTTCTATTTCATATACTCTGTCTTATATGTTTCAAAATTCACAATATATTGACATTTAAGCCTTAGATAATAAAAGTATCTCTTAAAGCAATTAATAAAAATGTTTATATTTAGCTTTATTTTTGTTATTTCTAGAGCTCCTCATTTGTTTCTATAGATGCCAATTTCCATTTGGTAGTATTATCCTACTGGAAGAAATTGAGTTAATATTTCTGGTAGCGCAGAACTACTGACTATAAATTATTTCAGCCTTTGTTTGCCCTCAAATATGTTTATTTTACTTTTGCTTTTCATTTGTTTTGAGAGATGTTCTCACTGATATAAAATTCTGAATTAATAATTTAAAAAAATTTTCATTTTAATTATGTTATCCTATTGTCTTCTGGTGTGTATAATTTCAGATGAAAATATTACAATTCTTATATGGGATGTACTATTTTTCTCTGGCCAATTTTTAGATTTTTACTTTTCAAAATTTTTTCCTCTGTTTAGTGAAAATGTGTTAGTTATCATTAAAAAATTATATTGCCTCATATTTTCTGAGTCTTCTTAAATCTGTATTTTGATGCCTTTCATTATTTTTGAAGACTTGCCAATAATTACCTCTTCAGTCAATACTTACTTCATCTGCCTCATTTTCTTATCTTCATCTTTTGGAATCTTTCCATGGCTCCTGGATGCTCTATTCTGAATTATTTTAAGTCTCTTTTTTTTCTCTTTGGGTTTTAGTTTGAGCAATTTCATTGACCTGCCATCAAGTTCATTAATTCTTTCCTCCGCTATTGTTAAGTCTCCAGTGACTCAATTCAAGGTATTCTTATATGTACCATGCTTTTTATGTCAATCATCATCTTAGTAACCCGAAGGATCATATATGGGTGTGGTTAATTTGGTCTCTTTGTCTTCT
Organism: Bos javanicus; assembly: GCF_032452875.1. Taxonomy (NCBI): domain Eukaryota; kingdom Metazoa; phylum Chordata; class Mammalia; order Artiodactyla; family Bovidae; genus Bos; species Bos javanicus. Next base: position 75,732,897 of record NC_083881.1, on the reverse strand, counting down.
TACCAGTGTTTTCCTTTTCCTTGAAGCTTCATTTTTCTCAAAACTTGTACTTCGTAAGCTGACACGTATGTAAGATAGGAGAGTAACAGTGACTCATGCTGGAAGTCGGGCTCACTTTTTCCTTTGTTCAGCTTTTGGAAAGGAAGATTGAGCGGCATTTGGAGCTTTCATTGCTATGGTTACCCTCCGTATGTGTGGTGACCCTCACTTTCCTTATTTGTGTTGCCACTAGAACCTCTCCCAAGGTCCTGGTGAGATCACTGAAAAGTCTGTAAATGAATGTGAACTGTCTTTGAGTCTGAAGCTCCTAATGGTTTTACGATCTCACTATAGTCCTCACTCACATCCTTTTAGAAATTTTAAAGTGATTTTTTTTCTTAACAGTATAGCACCCAGTCCCTCTTCTCATTCTCTGCCTCACTTATACCCCTCTCTCCTTGGATATAGCGGGTTTTCCTTAGATTTTAGGTGCATTTTTTGTCCTGCAAACTCAGCTCTCTAATTTATCTGAAAAATATATACTTTTATAGATTATTTGGCTTTTTCTGATTGTTAGAGCATGGGGAAGACATTCAGGCTTTATACTTGCTAAGCAGAATGCAAATTTGCAAATTTTGAAAAGTAGAAAAATAAGGTATATGAGCAGGGAAGAGAATATTTTTTGACAAGTATATAGAGATATTTCTGAAGCAGTAACTACTATATTCAGATTTTCAGATGTTACTATACTGAAATATTGTCTCTTGAGCAATACAAATATTATGAGTCTGCTTTTAAGGCCAAAGCATCATTTATTGTTTTAAATGATGGTTTTACAAAAAATGATCTTACAATTCATTTTATGGGAGTAGATTTGTTGAAAATACAAATTACAGGATTGATGTTAAACCATAAAACAAAACAAAATAATTTAATAATATATGTCATATAGTCAGTATTTAGCTTTGGGAGTTCTGTGAGGTGTTACTAACCAGATCCTTTAAAAGTTTATTAACTGCTTGTATTTCAATACTTCTGTTGTAAGTAAAAGAAAGTCTGACTTAAACCACCTCAAGCTAAAAAGCAAATGATCTTTCTTGTAAAACCCCAAATTCAAAGGCAGTAAGAATTCTATGCACCGGTTGAACAAGAGGTTCATAATTATTATCAGTGCCCAGTGGCATTGTCTGCAACTATTCCCCTTGGCCTTCCTTTGAGGGTCAGTTTTATCCTTTGTCCAGCCTAGCTATTCAGACCTTACACTTAGGAATGATTCTGTGAAAGGAAGGAAGAGGGCGCAGCAATCAAATGGAAACTCAAGAGTCATTCTGTTCAAATCAGGTGCGGTCCCATACCTACTCCTGAAGCAATCACTGTCCCCAGGGAAATGTAATATGCTTCCTGAAGTGAAGTCGCTCAGTCGTGTCCGACTCTATGCGATCCCATGGACTGTAGTCTACCAGGCTTCTCTGTCCATGGGATTTTCCAGGCAAGAGTACTGGAGTGGGTTGCCATTTCCTTCTCCAGGGGGATCTTCCTGACCCAGGGATCGAACCCAGGTCTCCTGAATTGCAGGCAGACGCTTTACCCTCTGCTTCCTGGATTGGGCTAAATCACAGGATTCTTTCCTAGAAATGTCAGTGAATTAAACATCTTTAATAAAATTAAATACAAAGGAACATCAGGAATACCTGGGAGGCAGAAAACTGGTTGTTAATTAAGGACTTCTTAGTATCCATTCTCTCTCTCTCTCTCTCTCTATATATATGTTAGTTCTTAGTAGGCACAAAGAAGTAAAGTAGACACTGTGGAGATTTAGAATGCATGGAGAAAATTCACTATCTACATTCAAAAATGGAGCAAAATATGACAATATGAGGCAAAATATCAGTAAACATATTGTTGGGAGATATAACAAGAGAGAACTTTTGGAAATTCTTCTATCAAAATATATTCCTGAGAGTTAGAGGTTTTTAGAGCTTAGAGGTACCTGAGAGATCATTGAGTTCACCTTTCTCATTTTACAGATGAGGTAACAGAGACCAGAAATGCTAAATGATTTGACAAAGGTCATACAGGCAGCAAGCAGTGAAGCCTGAGAGAAGACACAATTGCTTTGGCTTTGAGTCTGTAGCTCTTTCCATTACCTTGTGTTTATTCTGGAAGAGGAAAAAAAAATTGTGATCACATTATGTGCACATAAAGTCATTTGTCACTATATAATGGTCTTTCTCAAGTGATACATTGATTGCAAAAGTCCTATCCTCCCTTCCAAAGGCTGAGTTGTATATATGCCTGCTTATGAATGTCACTTTCACATTGAAAGGCATATTAGCTTTCCCCCTCTGTTTCAAAGACATTTTTTAAATGTTTCACCTTTGACATTGCTACCTACCAACATTTATGAATATTAAGTAATGTTAGAGGTTAATGCACTGCTAATGATAGGTTGTTGTAACTCAGTTGACCCCTTGGGCATGAGATGTCCAGTAAAACCTTTTTGCGGCAAAACGAAGTAGTCTTAGTCATACTGTGCCCTACTAAGGACAATGGGATGTTTTGTATATCCATATGGCCTAGCTGTCTTTCAGGGTAATCTGAAAAGAGCATTTATGACTTTTATAAATCATTTTTTTAAAATTATTGATGAGTTTACCTCATTTTCTGTACTATGCCATTCATAGTTATGATTCTTTTTAGGACTGCTTGTTTTTTAAATATCATAGTAAATTAACCTTTAATAATATTTAAGTGAAAAAAATTAAAATCATATCTGAAGGAAACGAACTTATTTTATTAAAAGTAGTAGTAGTATTCAGTGTGATTAAATTTACTAAGGAGGAGTAAACCTGACACTGGTTTCACTCTCATTCTGTTGACACGCTTGCTGAGTCGCCTCAGTCATGTTCAACTGCTTGTGCCACTATGGACTGTCGCCCGCCAGGCTCCTCTGTCCACGGGATTCCCAGGCAACAGCGCTGGAGTGGGTGGCCATCTCCTTCTCCAGGGATCTTCCTGGCCCAGGGATGAGCTCTTGTCTCGCATGTCTCCTGCGTCAGCAGGCAGGCTCCTGCCACCAGTGCCGCCTGCTTCAACTCCATGTCTCTCCATATCAAACACAAAGAGTATAAAAATAATGAATTGAGAGAGTAGTACCACCATATGTATACTACCATATGGAAAACAGCAGGAGGCTGCTACATAGCACAAGCAGCTCAGCTCAAAGCTCTGTGCTGACCTAGCGGGGTGGGATAGTGGGGTGGGAGTGACATTTAAAAGGGAGGAGATATATTTATACATATATGTCAAGGTATCTAAGTATAAAAAAAGATATTATATTTCAGCTGTATTTAATAGTCTCAAATGTGTGTGTATACACACGTTTGTGTATGTGTGCATGCATGTGTGTATGTAGAGATGGGGTGGGAGAACATGGAAAATAATTAAATGATATTATTGCATATTCCTAGCCGGAGATATTGGAGAAGGAAATGTCAACCCACTCCAGTATTCTTGCCTGAAGAATCCCAGGGACGGAGGAGCCTGGTGGGCTGCAGTCCATGGGGTCGCTAAGAGTCAGACACGACTGAGCGACTTCACTTCACTTTCACTTTTCACTTTCATGCATTGGAGAAGGAAATGGCAACCCACTCCGGTGTTCTTGCCTGGAGAATCCCAGGGACGGGGGACACCAGTGGGCTGCCATCTATGGGTCGCACAGAGTCGTACATGACTGAAACGACTTAGCAGCAGCAGCAAGAATAAATTTGAGAAAAAAATAAAAGTGTCAGATAATTTATGAAAAGTTGGAAGAATTAAGACTGAAAGCAGTTACTGAATTTGATAATTGCAGACCCTTCTTTCTATAAAGACCTGTTTATGAAACAGTCATGAGATAATATTGCAAAATTTGAAAATAAGTGAAGGGTTAGAAAATGGATTTGGAGTTGTAATTCACTCTTGCTTTTTCCCAAAGAATTTTGTATTTCCTTCTATATAAAAATATTTTTATAATATTAGACTTTGACAGTATTGAAAATGTCACTTTTTCATACAAATGTCTTTTATTAATAATGTATAGATATTTGATAACATAGCTAATAAATTCCTCAGATTGGTTATTCAGATATAGTCTGAATACACCTTTTTCATTTTTAGTCACATGGTTCTTCTGGTATACCTTTTCAAAGAATGTAAATGGATTGAGAATGTACAAGACAGGGCATGTTTTAAAAGATAGCTTCAAAAAGATTATTTCCTTTCCCTCATTCTCTAATACATCCTCTGGAGAATGTTAATTTGTTCTGAATGACTGCCTTGTATTGGAGTTAATAACCTTTTAAGATAGTTGACTGATGGTAATGCAGTGTTTACCAACATCTGCTGAAGATGAGGGAGTGATTAAAACTGTATTAATTCAACAGAATATATCAGTTTTCTCTATTCTACTGAATTAACAACTGAGGTGCCATCAAAGTAACAATTATAGTTATATGCTATTGATGTAAAATGTCTATAACAGGATTCTTAAAACATTTTTCAATTTTGTTGAGGAATCATTGAAAAAAAAATATATATATATATTTAAAATATCCAATGTAATGGTTTTATATACATATACACTATGGAATGTTACCACTTCTCAATATGCTGTGTTGATATTATATACAGTATTGATTTAATTCTTCCATCTAACAATTGTAGGTAGATATAGTGATTTAACTTTCCTAAAGAAAAAACTAAGACACAGAGAAATTTTATGCAGGAGCAAAGACATAACAAAATGAATAGTCAGGGTAGGGGTTTAGTCTATTGATGCCGCCTCTAACTCCACTCAGTCTCCTATCCTAGAGAAAAAATTTGGTTTTTATATATTCCCAATAATCGGGAAGTTCTTGCATGTACATTTTAAATCCAGAGAAATGTCATGAGTTTTAGGATTAGTGTGTGACCAATTTATAACTGCAAATTGGATTCTAATATATATATATAAGATTCCCAGGTGGCAGTAGTGGTAAAGAAGCTGCCTGCCAGTGCAGGAGACATAAAAGACTTGGATTTGATCCCTGGGTAGGGAAGACCCCCCTGGAGGAGGACATGGCAACTCACTCCAGTATTCTTGCCTGGAGAATCCCCATGGACAGAGGAGCCTGGCAGGCTACAGTCCATGGGGCTGCACAGAGTTGTATATGACTGAAGCAACCTAATGCACACACACATATGCATATTATATATATATATATATATATATATATATATATATATATATATATAATAAAATTCCCCTCCCTCCCACCCACTTTGTGGGCACCTACTTTGCTATGAGAGGCTTTTTATTCACCAACATATTTATCTAAGACAGAAACCTTGGACTCACCTCTGTTCCTCTTCTCACCCTCATTCATGCCTGGTATTTTGAGTTGATCATGGAGCTTTTAACTTTTACCTCCTAAATATCTGTGACAGGGCCTAAGGATTGTTAATATATGAATAAACACAGTATTTTCACCTCTGACTTCTAGGATAAATATATATTATTTCCTTTGTGAACTCTTGGCAACTCCTTTTCTGTAAATAATTTGGTAAAAGGGCCGGTTTTTATAAGAAATACATTAAAGGGAGCTTCCCATTTGTGGGGAACTTGACTTGTTGTTGAGATGAATTCAGTCCAGTTCAGTTCAGTCGCTCAGTCATGTCCGACTCTTTGCGACCCCATGGATTGCACCACGCCAGGCCTCTTTGTCCATCATCAACTCCTGGAGTTTACCCAAACTCATGTCCATTGAGTTGGTGATGCCATCTAACCATCTCATCCTCTGCCGTCCCCTTCTCCTCCCGCCTTCAATCTTTCCCAGCATCAGGGTCTTTTCCAGTGAGTCAGTTCTTCGCATCAGGTGGCCAAAGTACTGGAGCTTTAGCTTCAGCCTCAGTCCTTCCAATGAATATTCAGGACTGACCTCCTTTAGGATGGACTGGTTGGACCTTCTTGCAGTCCAACGGACTCTCAAGAGTCTTCTCCGACACCACAGTTCAAAAGCATCAATTCTTCGGTGCTCAGTTTTCTTTATAGTCCAACTTTTCATTTTCTGGCCACCTGTGAGCAGTAAAAGGCAGATGAGAACAGAAAGCCTGATGACTTCTTCTGGCTGGGAGAAAGGGAGTGAACAGCCTGGCATTGTGCAGCGCTTAGGAAGTTGGCAGAAAGAAGTGGATGGAACTGCTCTAGGGCTGGGAGAGAGCGGCATGCTGACGGGAAAACTGATTGCAGTGAGCAGAAAAGAGAGTGCCTTTGTTTCTCCAGAGAAACCGAAGCAATAGGATGTATGTATATGGGGATAAAGATTTATTTTAAGAGACTCACTCATGTGATCGTGGTGCTGCCAAGGCAATCACCTGCTGGGAAGACTAGAAACCTGGGGAGACTTGATATTGCAGTTTGAGTCCTAAGGCAGCTGGAGGTAGAATTCCTTCTGAAAGCAGGTATCTCAGTCTTTTTCCTTCATGCTGTCAACTGACTGGATGAGGCCTAATTACATTCTGAAGGGTAATCTGTTTTATTCAAAGTCTACTGATATGTAGGGCTTCCCAGGTAGCTCAGTTGGTAAAGAACCTGCCTGCAAGGCAGGAGACCCTGGTTGGATTCCTGGGTCGGGAAGATCTGCTGGAGAAGGGATAGGCTACTCACTCTGGTATTCTTGGGCTTCCCCTGGTGGCTCAGCTGGTAAAGAATTCACCTGCAATGTGGAGACCTGGGTTGGGAAGATCCCCTGGAGAAGGGAACAGCTACCCACTCCAGTATTCTGGCCTGGAGAATTCCATGGACTGTATACTCCATGGGGACACAAAGAGTCAGACACAACTGAGTGACTTTGGACTCCCCTAGTAGCTCAGATGGTAAAGCAACTGCCTGCAATGCAGGAGACCCAGGTTCAATCCCTGGGTTGGGAAGATGCCCTGGAGAAGGAAATGGCAACCCACTCCAGTATTCTTGCCTGGAGAATTGCATGGACAGAAGAGCCTGGCAGGCTACAGTCCACGGGGTTGCAAAGAATCAAACATGATTGAGCGATTAACGCACTGATTTAAAAGTTAATCTTCTGAAGATAAATAAAGCATATCTTCACAGCAACATCTAAATTGCTGTTTGCTCAAACAACTGGGTACCATAGCTTAGCCAATGGATACATAAAATGAATTATCACAGAGGATTTCCGAGGATATCTCTGTGAGAAGTAGTATGCAAAGTCCTCAAAGTGAAGTTGCTCAGTTGTGTCTGACTCTTTGTGACCCCATGGACACCAGGCTCCTCCGTCCATGGGATTTTCTAGCCAAGCGTACTGGAGTGGGTTGCCATTTCCTTCTCCAGGGAACTTCCAAACCCAGGGATAGAACCCAGGTCTCCCACATTGTAGACAGATGCTTTACCGTCTGAGCCACCAGGGAAGTCTGTTAAAAAGTCTGAAAAGTCCTCAAACCAGTCCTCAAATCCCGAAATGCAGTGAAGAGCACCTTGATTTTCAAAGTTTTGATTGCTGTTTAATGCAATCCTGGCCGGGGGGCATCAGCTTCAATTAAACAACATGTTGAATGCATCCACCTCTTTTCACCACGTTGCTGTCATGCTTCTGTGTGGAGGGTTTCTTTTCGTCTGAAGGATTGTAACGTGGTTACCATTTAGTCTCCCTGCAGTAACTCTGGTCCTCTGCCCCAATCTTTTTTTCTGCTTTCGTCCTTGAAGTTGATGTGACTTCTACCAAAAACGAGATTCAAGCATTTCCCCCTTCGCCTGAAGAGCTTAGTACTTAGCACTGACTGTAAACTTCTTGACTACATTTCCATCTTCAGCTTACATCGTTTTCTCCTCCATTCTGTGCTTTAAGTGTTCTAGGTCTGTTCCGTTCTGGCCTTCTTCACTTTAACACTTTCACAGTAATTTGCTTTTTAAAAAATTATGCCCAGTGAACTCTGTCTCTCCTCCCAGCCACACATATTCTTCTACTGCATTTATGATAAGAAACCATTTCCATTTCTTCAGTTCTCAATTTGAATGTCATTTTATCAGAGGAATCTATCCTAACTCCAAGAACAAGGCTGATTCCTCTTTAAATGCTTCCATAAAGCCCTATAATAATTTGTTTAAAAATCTCTATCCCTTTCTAGTCATATTAGCACATACCAGGGATGGAATAACTAGTGAACTCATGGCTGGACCCACTTCAGAACACGCTTCTACACAGCATCTTTCATAGCGTTCTGTTTTTCTGAAAGTGGCATCTATGACAAGCTCTCTTTTTTCACCCCCCCCACCCCCCGCTTTAAAAACAGTGGATCATGCAGGTCCACTGATGAGTGTGCAAGGGATTTGGATGAGCAGGATGTTAAAGGCTCTGGCTTCCCAGAATAAGATGCTATGGATTCACTTTTTAGTGTTTCTTCTCTCTCCTTTACAAGGCACAGCTTTAATTAGAAGAGCTGGGGGTTATTGCAGGTAGGAAGGGCCCAAGCTTTGGGAATATTAAGCATAAGCTCTTAGGCGAATCTCTTTTCAGATCTGAGAGCAAATGCTTCCTTTCCCTGTTACTTTCCTTGATGTTTCTTTCTTCTCCAGTTCTTTTTTAAAATTTAAATTAGTTTTTTTATTAAATTTTGCTAGTTAGGCTTACTTTCTTAGAGTGGTTAGAAAAACCATCAAAGAGAAAGAAATGTCATATTTATGCATTCATTTCATAATGAGATGCTAATTTCTTAAATGTTCAAGTTATGTCTAGCCCCTGAGATGTGAGATGACCTAGCCTCATTGTTATGACTGTTCATTGTTTGAGCCTGTAAACCTTGTAAACACAGAGCCTGCAGAACCCTAAGACTTTAATCCAGAAGTCAGCTTAGCAGGAAATTTTGCCCAGGGCTGTTCTATTAAACCCACAAAAATAATTTGTGCATTGTGGATAAATACCTAGAACCTACTCAAACATCATATTCACAGAAGCAGAGCCTCTTCACCTAACCTGTGAAAGCTTCAGATTAAATGAAGGTTAATTACATTTCCTACTGTTTTGTTTTTACAAAATGAAAAATGCAAAACAAAAAAACTTAGAAGCTACAAATTAGAATTAACATTTCACTTTCTTTTGGAGGCTAAGAGTTTGTTTATGTTGGCTTTGGATTTCTGGAAAACCTAGAGCTTGCTTAAGATCATACACCTGATGACCTATATTGAACATACTAAACTCATTTAGAAGATAAGCCTGTACTATTTTGGATAACTTCCTATTTGAATATCATCTTTCTTTCTTATTTTCCTTTATTAGATGACTTTCCTCTCTGCTATATATAACAGTCAATAAATAGGTTTTATTTTTAATCTGTGATTTTGCATCATAGATACTAGATATGTTTATATCCTCTAACTAAATTGCCTGTTGATAAGTGCTAATCTTATTGTCTTTTTAACTTGGCCTATGGCAACCACCCAAATTATTATGTTCTGAGAAATGAGTGAATGGGTGGCTATGTATTTTCTTTGTCTTTAAAACACCCCTCCTTTTTTTGTGTTATTGAATGCACCTTTAGAGGATGTTAGGTCAGTCAGTTCACAATTCTTTTTCCGCTCTTAGACTCACCCTTCAGAGAAGGCAATAGCAAGCCACTCCAGTACTCTTGCCTAGAAAATCCCATGGACAGAGAAGCCTGGTAGGCTGCAGTCCATGGGGTCGCTACAACTGAGTGACTTCACTTTGACTTTTCACTTTCATGCATTGGAGAAGGACATGGCAACCCACTCCAGTGTTATTGCCTGGAGAATCCCAGGGATGAGGGAGCCTGGTGGGCTGCCGTCTATGGGGTCGCACAGAGTCAGACATGACTGAAGTGACTTAGCAGTAGCAGCAGCAGACTCACCCTTATGCTCTGAGACAGTAAGTCCTTTCAGGTGTTTTTAAATACGACAAAAAGGAACTGATTCTTGGGGAATCAAACAGGGGCTATATTAGTCACCCAGGCTGTCACAGCAAAGACTGTATAGACTAGATGGCTTAAACAGCAGAAACAATTTCTGACAGTTGCGGAGGCTGGGAAGTCCAAAATCAAAGTGCTGGCTAATTGGATTGGTAATGAGAGGCCTCTTCCTTAATTGCAGATGGCCATCTTCTTCCTGTGTTCTCAGGGGGGTGGGGGGACCCTGATGTCTCTTCTTATAAGGACACTCATCCATCAAATCAGAGCCCCACTCTATGACCTCATTTAACCCTAATCACTAGCTCCAAATACAAGTCACGTGGGAGTTAGGGTTCAACGTATGGATTTTTGGATCACACAGTTCTGTCCATTGCAGGGGCATTGGGAATTTTTAACGTAAAAGTCTACTTTCAATGTGAAAATTATGATTAAATCAGAAGAATCTGAGAAAGAACTCAGCAGAGCTACGAATGTGCAACAGATCCCTTTCCTTCTACGAGTTTCCTGCTCTCTAGAATGGAAAGAGAACGGGAAAACCATGCATCTTACTTCCAGCACAATCAATTAGACTCTGAGTTACAGATCACAGGCCAGAAAGTGGAGTCAAGGCGGGGGCTTTGCTTCTTCTGATTCTATTTTTTTCCCCTTACTCTTCCCTTTATAAACGTTTAGTTTACAAAGCTGTGCATAGTGGTAAAAATATATTACAAGGAAATTTGAGTGAAAGCAAATGTAAGTGTCAAAGAACAGTGCAAGAAGCAGTGGATGAAGTAGAAATTAAGGTAAGAAGAAGGGGAAGATCAAGGTATACCAGGACGTAGGCATAGCTCCCTTAATCACATGCCTTTCATTTGACATTATTCTTTCCAGAGCACTTCCTGAGCATCAGCAGTTCACTTTTAGTGAGGGGAAAAGTTTACAGGTTATGTTGAACTTTTCAGGGATGAAGGAAAGTGTTGTGTTTTCTTTTATTTTCTTATGCAATGAACCTTGTGCATATGAGCTTCATTTTGCTTTTCCATTTCAATTCTGATTTTGATATCATGTAATTTTTTCCTCTTAATTCTATACTTCTATTGTTTAAACTAACTCATGACTTTTTAGTTGGATCTAAAAATGAGTGAGGAGAAAATATTTTTCATAATTTGCAAAAGAAGAAACTGAGGTTCACAGTTTATGCAACACATGAGATCACAGACCTCCCACATGATGAAGTTGATTCAAACCCAAGAGTGTCTGATTCCAAAGACTGCTGTCTTTTCATGTAAAACACTTCAATGTGTACCAAGAAAAGCATTTATATTTCTTCACTTGACAAGCACAGGCTCTGTCTCTAGAGACCATTAAAAATAATTACAGTCTTCATAGTGGGGCAGGAAGCAGTGTTCTGCTTTGATGTATGAGAAGAATAACATTTTAACTATGATTTTTGACTTTATTCTTCATTAGCTTACATCATGTTGAGCTTTTTGGGGAGCATTTTAGTGCAATACATGTGACTACAAATTTGATTAGATTAACTGGCGGTTGATTATGCTTTGCCACAAACTTTCCTCCCTGTTGCCTCAGGTGCTTTTTAGTTTACTGCGATGATCAGCAACTAGAGAGATTTGCACTCTTGACACCTTAGCAGGTAAATTAACTTCACGGTCTGTCAAATTCCACTAGAGTCATCATAATTTTGACCGTGTTGTGACACACAAAGCTTGTAAAGTATTTTAAGTGGCTTGAATATTGATGATACATAAATATGTATGTCTAAAGATGAATATAACATAGTTATGCCACCCTTTGCCTATTACTATAGGGATAAAACTCATTTCATCAATGAAAAATTCCCAGGGATGATCAATAACTTATACTGGAAACAAAGGTGTAACACATTATGATAAATTGTTATTTTAACACTCATAAGAAAATTATAAAACTCATGAATAGATTATGTAGAAAGAGTATGGAGTTAGAGAGACTTGGGTTCAGATACTAGTTCATTCACATCATGGTTTTATAGCCATAAGCAAGCCTTAGTTTTCTGTACTGTGCTAAGTTTCTTCAGTTCTGTTCAACTCTTTGTGACCCTATGAACCATAGGCCACTATACTCCTCTGCCCATGGGATTCTCCAGGCAAGAATACTGGAGTGGGCTGCCTGAGCCCGCCCTCCTCCAGGGGATTCCCCTTCTACCCAGGGATTGAAGCCAAGTCTCTTATGTCTAACCTGCATTGACAGAGAGCTTCTTTACCACTAACTCCACCTGGGAAGTTCCAAGCCTTAGTTTACTCACTTCTAGAAACTTCAGGTTAACAATTATGATAGCTTTCAAGCTTTATTTTTGACAAATATTATATTTGACCATGGGCTTCCCTGGTGGCTCAGATGGTAAAGAATCTGCTTGCAATGCTGGAGACATGGGTTCAGTCCCTGGGTTGGGATGGTCCCCTGGAGGAGGGCATGGCAACCCACTCTATTCTTGCCTGGAGAATCCCCATGGACAGAGGATCCTGGCGGACTACAGTCCACAGGGTTGCAAAGAGTCTGACACGACTGAGCAACTAAGCCCAGCCTGTATTTCACCAACTATTTGGAATAAAATAGTTCACAGAAGAGAGGTGATGGTGATCTTGCTATGAACAACTTAAAAGTTTTAAGCTTCAGTTGAATAGACAAATACTACAGTGAATAATAGGTATTCTGAAAACTAACCCAGTCTGGAGTAAGATGGTTCTAAAAAAGTAAGAGAAAACTTTTTGAAAAATGAAACTTAAAACATGACTGTACATTATCTAGTGGGGAGAAAGACCACTTCAGAGACATGGAGCTTTTGGAAGGTATATAGCAATAATATTATGCCCAAGAGTATAAAGCATATTAGGATTTTGGACTGTTTTCAAAGGTCAGAGAGAAATCAGATAGGATTTGCTTCATTCCCTTAGTTATTCATTGAACAACTATTCATTACCAAACTTGTGTTAGGCACAATTCTGGGTTCTAAGAACATAAAAATAAACAAACAGTAAAAATTATTAACCTCATGCTTACATTACAGTGGGAGAAGACAACCTGAAACAAGACTATCTGTTGGGGAAAAGCACATTTAAAATATAAGGCAAAGTTAAGGGACTCCATTTTTAGAAAAAATAATCCAGAATGGCAGCCACATACTAAGTAGATAGGAAGGAACTTGAAGCACTCAGAGAGGGCCCAGATGGTAAAGGACTATTGCGTATTGTGACGACTTTGGCTTTTACTATAAATGAGGTACAAATTCTTGAACAGAGAAATGCTATTTCCATTTTATACTTTAAAAAATAATCTTTGGCAGAGACATACTAGTATCTGTTTCATATTTTAAAGGAATAACTTAGCTACTGACTTGAGAAAAATAGTGGGATAGCAAGGGCAGAAGTTGAAGATGAATCAGGAGGCAGTTGCAATGTCAGACTAAGCCACAATAACCAAGGTAGGTTTAACCAATTTCAGAGGCAATCAGTAGACACACTCTTGAATATGTTTTGATGGTTGAGCGTTTAATGTTCTCTGATATTTGAATGTGAAAGTGAGAAAATAGAATATCTAAGGAAGATCTTTCACGTGGAGATAGTAAGCGAGTAGTTAAATATGGATGTCTGGATTCAGGGAGAATAGCTATACATTTGGTCATTTTGTAAAGCCACTAGACTGGATGACATCACCAAGGAAATGTTTGTGGACATAAAATGGAAGTTGCAAAATTGACACATACTTTTAAAGTTAAGAGGTCTGGAAGAAGATGAAGAACCAGGAAAACAATTTAAGAAGAAAAAGCCAATTAGTTAGGAGGAAAACAGGAAAAAATATGTATTCCTGGAAGGCAAGTAACAAAAGTGGTTCCAGGAGGAGGACATGTAAAATTCTGCTGAAAGTTTGGGTTAAGTTGAAGACTGAGAGTTGACCATTAGATCTAATAGTGTGGGGCTATTGGCGATGTTAACAAAAGCAGTTTCTTTAGATTTGAAGCTATGGCTTTTGGTACTGGAGAAGCTTTGTCATTATTACCAATATGCAGATAACAGTATCTTGATAAATTATTTTAAGATTTTTAAAAGAAAACATCTGTTTGAAAAAGCTGGAAAAAAACAGGCAGAAACTGGAGGGAATTTGACCTTTGAAAATGAAAACAATATCAGATGATATTTGTGTATTTGCAACTTTTTTTTGTCCTGATGGAATTCTTGATCTGAGGTCAGGATAGCAGAAATCCAAGTCTTAAAGGCTTACATTGTCAGAGACTAGAGTGCAGAGCTGGCAAAGTAGCTGGAAAATGTAAGTGGAAAACTAGAGTTGGTGAGTCTTAAAGTCTATGTCGTAACTCTACCAAAGGCTTTGTTTTCCCACTGAACTACGCATGTAAGGAAGGTTCCAGTTCTTCTAAAATCAGTAGCTATAAGAAAGAAATGAACAGAAATTTCAGCTTCTGCCTATTGCTGGAGATAGATTTTTGCAATTTGAATCTGACTACCTGTTAGAGCAAAACCTCAATACCGTTCAGAGAAAAGTAAATCCCAGAGTATGTACAATGTACACAGCACAATGCCAAGCACACAATAAAATATTGCTAGGCATAAAGTAGCAGGAAAAAGGTACTCAATAAAAGTATCAATGAATAGAAACTCTAAGACGATACAGATGTTGGAAACAATAGACAACAACTTTCAAGCAATTATTATGTTCAAAAACAAAAAGCAAAACAGAATCATAATGAATTAACAGATGGAGAATCCAAACAGAGAAAGTGTAAAAATGAACTAAATTAAAAGTCTAGAATTAAAAACAAGTAGTATTGTGACATCAGCCTGGTGGCAGGGTAAGAAGCTCCCTTACCGTCTCCCCTGTAATCTACAACAAGTGAAAATACTCATAACTCAATACAGGTTCCTCTGCACCAAGCACCAGGATGCTGGGTAGATCTGCACATCTGTATGTCTGAAGGTGGTGGAACTGAACCCAGAGAGGAGGAGGAACAGGGGAATGCCAGTGGTGGTACCCATGAGCTCAGACCCATGGTGAGACAGCCCCAGAGGACACAGTAGCAGCAGAAAATGTGGAATAAATGACTCCAGCCTACTGGTTGCAGTGGTGCCTGCAGGCACAGGGAATTGGGGAACAATGGCAGGGGGAACTGTGATCCAGTTTTGGCAGGCCCTTGACACTCGGGGGCCCTAGCCCCTGCCCTCAACAGTAACATCTATAAGCCTGACAACTCCAGAACGGCAGAGATGCCCAACAATCCTAACGGCCTCCCCCGAGCTCCTCCTCTCTAAAACGCAATGGCAGTGCCTGGGACACAGACAGCTCTGGGTGCTGCAGAGGTGCCCACCATCCTGGTGCCCACATCAGCAACACCATTGACAGCAGCGACACCGACCGCAGGGACGTCAGTGATCCCAGAGGCACAACCACCAAGAAGGTGCCTGGCAGAGGTGGTGGAGGAGAGACTGCAGGCTCGCAAATATAGACAGAGGCAATATTTGTGCTATAGCGCCACCTACTGAAGAAGAAAAGAAAGGCCTCTAACAGCACCTGTTGAAGCGTGAGAATCAAACTTAAAAAAAAAAAAAAAAGTTTTACCCAAATAAGAAAGTTGTTCACTATTACAAATGTGCCAGCAGTGGAAACTCATCAAGCACTGTGATGAAAATGTGGCAACATGGTATCTTTCTCTTTCTCTCACACACACATCAAACACTATTCCCCAAGAACCAAACTTTGAGTTATGGAAGTTTGCAATCTGATAAAGAAATCAGCATAGCTAACATGAAGAAACTCAATGAGCTACAAGAACACTCAAGATGGTACATCAACTATACTTCAATTAAAAAACAAACTATTAAAAAAGAGAAAATTTAAAAAGGCAATTCAATGAACTAAGAAACAGAAGGCATACTTTACCAAAGAGATTGAAACTCTAAACAAATAGAAATTCTTGAACTGAAAAACTCAATAAATAAGATGAAAAATGCAATAGAAAGCATCAAATTACAGCAGACTATATGAAAGAGAGAATTAGCAAGCTTGAAGATATAAATCTAGAAATTATTCAGGTAGAGAAGGAAAGAGAACTAAGATTTTAAGAAATGAAGAAATTATATAAGAAATATTCTATCCCATCAGGTAAGGAAATATAAGTATAATGAGTATCCCGGAAGAAGAGAAGAGAGAAGGGAGCAGAGAGTTTATTTAAAGAAATAAAAGTCAGAACTTCCCAAACTTGGGAAAGTAACTGGATGTTGAAGTTTATGAAGCTAAAAGAACTCCTAATTATCTCAAAGCAAAAAGACCTTCTCTAAGAAACACTATATTAAAACTGTCAAAAGTCAATGATATAAAATTTAAAAGTAGCAGGGAAAAAAGACAGTGACCTACAAAGGAATCTCTGTGAGGCAGTCAGATT
The DNA here is from genome assembly GCF_032452875.1 of Bos javanicus. Taxonomy (NCBI): domain Eukaryota; kingdom Metazoa; phylum Chordata; class Mammalia; order Artiodactyla; family Bovidae; genus Bos; species Bos javanicus. Next base: position 75,716,534 of record NC_083881.1, on the reverse strand, counting down.
TCTCTGCAGAAATTCTAAGGACCAGGAAAAAGCTGAATGCCATCCAAAAAGTACTGAAAGATAAAAGCTGTCGTCCAAGAAAACTCTACCCAGCAGTGTTATCATTCAAATATGAAGGAGAAACATTTTACCAGACAAACCAAAGGCAGGGCACTCATCACCACTAGACCTGCCGTATGAAAATGTTTACAGGAGTTTTCCTGCCAAAACAAAAAGACAAATGTACACAAAAGTTTGAATAACACTACGAATAGATGAGCATAATCAGAAATGGTAACTTTTTATACCATAAGAGGTTGTTAAGCATTTAATTAGAATATACATGTTAAAGAGAAAAGTGAGAGCAAAAATGACACCTTTAATCCGGCGATGAACTCACAACATAAAAAAAAAAACAAAAAAACACAGTAATTTGAGAACTCAAAACACAAAAAGGGAAGAGGAAAATATGGAACCCATAGAGGCAAGTGAAGAAAACATATTATCAGTCAGAACCCTGATGTGCTTTCTTCAGTATCTTGGAAGTCAGACTGAGTGGGACCGTCACATCACGTTCAGTCCTTTAAGGGACAAGCCCTCCTTCAATCCGCAGCGTCTTCCCCACAGGACAAAAGCGTGGCTGCCCCCCCGGTGATGAGTGTGGATGCGAGGTCTTCATCCTTAAAGACTCTGCATTTAAACTGACCTTTTTAAGGTTAGGTCTTGGACATGGACAATAAAATTTCTGGTCACACGTTCTGGGTGCCAGCGCTAAACCTCACGAAGCTAAGTCCCCTCGAATGAGGTCCTAGTATCTTCCCAGCAGGAGTCATTGTCAGGGTGCATCTTATTCTGCCAGCTCGGCAGTTTCTTCGTTTTGTTACGCAGCTACACTCGACGGCTCATCACCCTGTAACGCCAGCCACAGCGGGAGCAGCTCTCCCTCTGGCGTTCCCTTGTCACGCTCTACGTGAGAGTCAAATGTAAACGCTTCATTCTGCTGTTCAAATCTGAGACAAACGGTAGATGTTCCTACAGAAAAACATATCTAGGTTATAACCAAATAGCAGCTGTTAGTTTTTTTCTGATGTGTAAAGGCCATCTTGAACTTCGCAATATTTTCATTCTGATTCCACGTGTGGTTCTCCCCCCTCTTTCCCTTCCTTCCTTCCTTCCAGCTTCTGGGACAAGAACGAAAAACCACACTGAACTGTTTCTTTCTCCAGCTTCACTGGATGTGTTACTGGTTTTTATTATCTTACACCATACTCTGAAGATAAATGTTCTGTATCCTGAGAGGTTCCTATTCTTATGCATTTATTGTATATTTTGCTGATATCGCAAAAACGGTATGTACAAAAGGATACTCTTGGTTTCATCCCCCAAATCTGAGTTCTGGTGTACTTAGAGGACATCTCCTAACCGTGGCTTACCAGAAGGTCTGTTACCTCTCTGCTGCCTCCTTCCCTTCATTTCCTGCCAACCTTCCTTGTGCTCTAGTTTCTAGCAATATTCATTTCTCTTCCTTATGTATAGAAGGCTCATTCACACTGGAGGATGCTGTCCATCCCTGATCTCTTTGCCTGTCATGCTCCCGGCTAAAGTATTTCATCTTCAGAGAGCCCGTTTGCAACTACTCTTCTAAAGTTATCATCACCCATGTCCATTATTCTCTATCTCAGCATCTGGGTTGCTTGCTTTTTTTTTTTTTTTTAAATAGCACTAATACCCTAGTTTGAAATTGTTTTATTTGTAAAAATACAAGCTTCAGGATGGTAGAAATCATATCAATATGTATTATATATCCTAGTAGCCCTATTACCTAATTTAGTATCTGGTGAATCAGTTCAGTTCAGTCGCTCAGTCGTGTCAGACTCTTTGCGACCCCATGGACTGCAGCACGCCAGGCCTCCCTGTCCATCACCAACTCCCACAGTTCACTCAAACTCATATTCATCAAGTTGGTGATGCCATCCTACCATCTCATCCTCTGTCATCCCCGTCTCCTCCCACCTTCAGTCTTTCCCAGCATCAGGCTCTTTTGCAGTCAGGTGGCCAGAGTATTGGAGTTTCAGCTTCGGCATCAGTCCTTCCAATGAATATTCAGCACTGATTTCCTTTAGGATGGACTGGTGAATATACAATTAATATTTGATGAATGACTATATCTCAAGAATTATCTTGCTGGGGCATTCCTTTTAGCCACCCTTCAGCACTGCAGCACTGGCATCACTTGACTTGGAGCTGACCTCCTGGGAAGACCCAGACTTCTCCTAAGAACACCTTGCTCCAGCCTGTGCTCTGCAACACACCCACAAGCCCTGAGCAACTGAAACGCCCTTCATATCCCTGCTATCTGTTCATTTCTTTGCTACCTATGTATGTCTTTAAATAGAATACCTACTTATTCCTCTAGTTACTTGTTTCCTTTAGAGGTGAAATCATGTCATCATGTTCATATAACCAAATAGGAATAATACATACTCTTAAATACTTTTAAATTGATAAAGGAACCCTCTTCTTTCTATTAGTGACATAATAATCTTGTGTACAGGCTGTTCACAGCTGTATTCTAAGAGGCTTGGGATAAATTGACATCTCAATCATATTTTCTCACAAATGTTATGTCATATATGTGGTTTTTAAACTCCCTGCTTAGTCTTCAAACTACTTTTAAAAGTGTATTGAATATACCTAAAGTAAACTTTTAAGCTATGCTTTCAAACAAGATGTTTCTTAAAATGTCTTGTATTCTATAAAAAAATAGGGCTTTGAGGTCAAGGTTGGGTGGACAACTTTAAAGTTGTTCAAATGGTAATTCCCAGGTAGGAGTATATAGCAGAATCACTTGGGGTGTTCCCCCCCCCAACTTTATCAAGGTACAATTAACAAAAATTGTAGTGTATTTAAAATATACAATGTGATAATTTGGGATTTCCCTGGTGGCGCAGATGGCAAAGAGTCTGCCTGCAATGCAGGAGACCCAGGTTTAATCCCTGGGTTAAGAAGATCTCCTGGAGAAGAGAATGGCAACCCATTCCAGTATTCTTGTCTGCAGAATTCCATGGACAGAGGAGCCTGGTGGGCTACAGTCCATGGGGTCCCAAAGAGGTGGACACGACTGAGTGACTAACACTTTGACTTTTTATATATTGTGAATGGATTCTTGTAAGGCTTTTAAAAATTACTCAAATGACTAGGTCCAATATGAGATATTATGAATTAGTGAGTCTGGCTATTGGTGTTTGTGTACTTTTTAAAAGCTTGCAGATGATTCTGACACATACTTCTTAAGAATCAATACTCTTGGTAACTTACTATCCAAATTTTTCATGAATTAAAGGAACATTGGAGAGTGTAGGAGAGGAAAAGTTAGGAGCTTTTGCTGTGTGAACACTAAGACAGTCCTCAATTGAGGTTCAGGATCATTTTTATTTTGTTAATCTGCTTGATATATTTGCAATGTTGGTAACCTCTTCATATACATGAGACTACTTGCCTTTTGCTTACCTGTAATCTATTACTGTATTTATGATAATAGTGACTTTCTTCGTTTGTGTTAGGATGTTTTATAACTTGCTTTGGTTTCAATGAAATAACTACTTTTCTTGTGATTCATTGCCTTTAATCTCTTGATCTGAATGCCAGCCACAGTTTTATGGCTTCTACAGCGACAAATGCATGTCTTTATCCATAACAACAACAAAAAGAAGCATTTGATACAAGTTTTCTGTACAGCTGGAAAAGGTTGCTTTACTTTATCCTCCACTTTTTTCCACTTGTATATTATTGTTTTTAACAGATTGAAAGAGTTCAGGTATTCAGCTTGTCTAAGTATATAATCAGCTAGACTTAATTGCTACAAAATCTGGAATTTATGAAGATGGTATTTGATCTTGTTTTCCGTTGAAGGGAAAATAAACAAAAGCTGAGATAAGATTCGAAGTATATTGAGCAGTAGGGAGTGATACTTCCAACCCCTAGGGTTACTTCTAATAGACCTCGAAGGACAGTTCACATAGGCCCATAGTGACAGAGAATCACTTCGGCTGATCTTTAACTTCAGTATATTTATGCACAGGGTCTGAGAGGTAACACTCGTGTGTGAAGTATATCTGGCACACTGTGGTTAGGAAATGCGGTTAGGAAATGTGCAGGAGGACTTGGAGAGTTGCCTGCAGATTCTTAATATCTTAATTCGTTAATATCTACACAGTAAAATATTTGCATAATTCAACTCACATAAATCTTATTATAATATAGAGCTGTGCTAGTGTCCCTGAACTGGGTAGAAAACATGTCAGAGTTTATTCTGTACAGAAGCCTGAGCTAGATAGGCTTGAAGACAAATGTTAATAGAAAAGAACAAAGCCGCCCTGGAGATGGTTTACAATATGCCTCATCCCAGACCTCCCTTGTCCATGATATTCCAGTTTTGCTTCTTCCAGCCTTGTGACCAAACAGCTAAATCATTTGTCACTGCTCATGAATCTGTTTATATTTTTATCCGCTTTTCTCTTCACACAAAAAGAGTGGATGACCTAACGCTGTCTGAAGCTCTGCCCTTTGGGAGAATTTCTCCGCACCGCCGTCTTTAGGGTCACCCCTGAGTGGGGCTACGGTACAGTAACCAGTGCTCTGAAAACGTGCCCAGTTCTTTGTGGCAGGCACGCACTTGCTTTACAATGTTAGGTACCGCCCTTTGAGTCCTGCGTGCTTACCAGAGATTCTACATGGATTTTTTTTCCTAGAAGAATACAAATATTGTTTATTGGTTGAAATACTACCCTTTCATGCTATCTGACATTCTTCTCTCCACCTATCATTTTTTATAATTTAGTTTTTATTTTATGCAGGAATATAGTTGATTTAAAATGTGTGTTAGTTTCATGTGTACTGCAAAGTGATTTGTTATACATATACATACATCCTTTCTTTTACAGAGTCTTTTCCTATATAGGTTATTGCAGAATACTGAGTAGAGTTCCTTATCTATTTTACATGTAAGTGTTAAGTGTTAGTTGCTCAGTTGTGCCCGACTCTTTGCGACCCCATGGACTGCAGCTCACCAGGCTCCTCTGTCCATGAGATTTTCCAGGCAATGATACTGGAGTGGGTTGCCATTTCCTTCTCCAGGACATGTAGTATATATGTGTTAATCTCACATGTTTAATTTACCCCTTCTTCCCTCCCCTATTTCCTTTTGGTACCATAGTTTGCTTTGAAGTCTGCAATCTGTTTTTGTTTTGTAAATAAGCTAATTTGTATCATTTAAAAATATTTTAAAATTATTTCCCTTATTTTTGACCCTGTCATGAGGTTTGTAGGATCTTAGTTCCTTGACCAAAGATTGAACCTGGACCCTAGCGGTGAAAGCAGAGTCCTAACTACAGGACCACCAGGGGATTACTGTTTGTTTCATTTTTTTAATTGCACATGTAAGTGATATCATATAACATTTGTATTTCTCTGACTTTACTGCAATTAAAATGATACTATCTAGGTACGTCCTTGTTGCTGCAAAAGTCATTATTTCATTCTTTTATATGGCAGTTCTATTTTTATTTTTTAAAAGAACTTCTATGTGCAGGCATGTGTGCTAAGTCTCTGTGTCTGACTCTTTGTGACCCTCTGGACTGTGGTCTGCCCCATTCCAGAATACTGAAGTAGGCTGCCATGCCCTTCTCCAGGGGATTTTCCTGACCTCGGGATCAAACCTGCATCTCTTACATCTTCTGCATTGGCAGGCAGGTTCTTTACCACTAAGACCACCTGGGAAGCCCAAGGAATTTCTATACTGTTCTCCATAGTGGCTGCACCAATTTAAATTCCCACCTACAGTGTAGGAGGGTTCACTTTTCTCCACACCTTCTCTAGCATTTATTGTGTGTAGATTTTTTGATGATGGTCATTCTGACCAGTGTGAGGTGATACCTCTTATAGTTTTGATTTGAAGTTCTCTAATAATTTGTGATATTGACTGTCTTTTTATGTACTTTGGTCATCTGTATGTCTTCTTTGGAGAAAAGTCTATTTAGATCTTCTGCCCATTTTTCGATTATGTTGTTTGCTTTTTTTGATATTGAGCTGCATAAATTATTTAGATTTTGGAGATTGAACCCCTGTTGGTTGCCTCATTTGCAAATATTTTTCTCATTCTATAGGTTGTCTTTCCATTTTTCTATGGTTTTCTTTGCTGTGAAAAGTTTTAAGATTAATTAGGTCCTTTTTTTTTAAATTCTGTTTTTGTTTTCATTACTCTAGATCTTGCTTTGATTTATATTCAGTGTTGTGTCTATATTTTCCTTTGGAAGTTTTACAGTACCCAGTCTTACATTTTGGTCTTTAATCTATTTTGAATTTATTTTTTTGTGTTTGGTGTTAGAAAATGTTCTAATTTTATTCTTCTACAATAAGCTGTCCAATTTTCCCAGTAGCACTTATTAAAGAGACTATCTTTCCTCCATTGTATATCCTTGCCTCCTTTGTCATATAATAACTGAACAGGTGTGTGGGTTTATCTCTGGACTTTCTACTCTGTTTCATTGATCAATATTTCTATTTTTGTGCCAGTATATCATACTGCTTTGATGACCATAGCTCTGTAATACAGTCTGAAGACAAGGTGCTTGATTCCTCCAGCTCCATTTTTCTTTCTCAGGATTTCTTTGGCTATTTGGGGTCTTTTGTGTTTCATACATATTGGAAAATTTTGTGCTAGGTCTATGAAAATGCCACTGGTAATTTGATAGGGATTGCATTGAATGTGTACATTGCCTTGGGTAGTATATTTATTTTTACAATATCGATTCTTCAGTCTGAGAACATGCTGTATCTTTCCAGCCGTTTGTGTCATTTGGTTCCTTTCATCAGCATCTTACAGTTTTCAGAGTATAGGTCTTTTGTCTCCTTGCTGCTAAGTCGCTTCAGTTGTGTCCTTCTCTGTGCAACCCCATAGACGGCAGCCACCAGGCTCCCCCATCCCTGGGATTCTCCAGGCAAGAACACTGGAGTGGGTTGCCATTTCCTTCTCCAATGCATGAAAGTGAAAAGGGAAAGTGAAGTCGCTCAGTCATGTCCAACTCTTAGCGACCCCATGGACTGCAGCCCACCAGGCTCCTCCATCCATGGGATTTTCCAGGCAAGAGTACTGGAGTGGGGTGCCATTGCCTGTATTTAATTCCTTTGGTGTGAATGATAAGTAAGATTGTTTGATTTCTCTTTCTGATATTTTGTTGTTAGTGTACAAGAGATTTCTGTGCATTCATTTGTATTCTGCAACTCTGCCAAATTAATTGATGAGCTCAGGGAGTTTTCTGGTAGCATCTTTAGGATATTTTATGTATATTATCATGTCATCTGCAGACAGTACCAGTTACTTCTTTCCCAATTTGGATTTCTTTTATTTCTATTTCTTCTCTGATTGCTGTAGCTGGCACTTCCAAAACTACATTAAATAAAAGTGGTGAGAGTGGGTATGCTTCTCTTATTCCTAATCTTAGAGGGAATGCTCTCAGTTTTTCACTATTTAGAATGATCTTTGCAGTGGGTTTGTCATATATGGACTTTATTATGATGAATTTACTTGTGGTTCAGAAGGTAAAGAATTCACCTGCAATGTGGGAGACCTGGGTTTTATCCTTAGGTGGGGAAGATTCCCCTGGAGGAGGGCATGGCAACCCACTCCAGTATTCTTGCCTGGAAAATCCCCATGGACAGAGGAGCCAGTCAGGCTATACAGTTCATGGACTCACAGAGTTGGACATGACTGAGCAACTAAGCTCAACAAGCACCTATTTGCTCTATGTCCACTTTCTGGAGAGTTTCTATCAGAAGCGAAGGTTGAATTTTTCTCAAAAGCTTTTTCTTCACATATTGAGATAATGATATGATTTTTATTATTCAATTTGTTAATAGGGGGTATCACACTGATTGATTTGTGGCTATTGAAAAATTCTTGCAGTCCTGGAGCAAATCCCACTTGACCATAAGACCCTTTTAATGTATTGTATTCAGGTTGCTAGTATACTGTTGAATATGTTTGTGTCTATGTCCATTAGTGATATGGGTCTGTAATTTTCTTTTTTGTGTGGTATCTTTGTCTGGTTTTGGTACCAGAGTGACGATGGCTTCATAGAATGAGCTTGGGAGTGTTGCTTCCTTTGCAATTTTTTGGAAGAGTTTCAGAAAAATCAGTATTAACTCTTCTCTAAATGGTTGATAGTCTGTGAAGCCCTCTGGTTCTGGACTTTTGTTTGTTGAAAGTTTTTAAATCACAGTTTCAATTTCAGTACTTGTGATTCATCTGTTAATATTTTCTATTTCTTTCTTGTTCAGTCTTGGAAGATTCAGTCTTTCTAAGAATATGTCCATTTCTTCTAGATTGCTTCCTACTTAGAAATGCTTTTGCTGTATCGCAAAGGTTTTGGATCATCTTATATTCATTTTTGTATTTTTTATTTCCTCTTTCATTTCTTCAGTGATTCATTGGTTGTTTAGTAACAAATTTAGCGTCCTTGTGTTTGTGTTTTTTACAATGTCTTCACATGTTCCTCTTTATATTTATTCGGTATTGGACCCTGCACTTTCTGGACTTGAATGAGTGTTTCCTTTCCCACATTAGGGGATTTTTGGTTATTATCGCCTCAATATTTTCTTGGGCTCTCTCTCTCTTCATCTAGCTGTTTTTCTAAGATGAGATTTTGTCTCTTCATATAGAACATATTTCTCTGCTGTTTTGTTTGGTCTAAGTTGCTGTGTTTGTAGCCTCTGTTCTGCAAGGTTAAAGTTCTTCTTTTTTCTGGTGTCTGGCCCTTGATCCTGGAGATCTTGGGTTATGCAGTCTTACTGATGGGAGGGACTGGTCCCTGCTCATTGGTGCACGGAGCAGGATCTTGTCCCTCTTGTGAGCAAGGTCATGCCAAGGGGCATATCTAGAGGCGACCATGGGCTCAGGATGACCTTAGGCTGCTTGTCTGTTGATGGGTGCGGCTGTGTTCCCATCCTCTTGGTTGTTTGACTTGAGGGGTCCCAGTGCTAGAGCCTGCAGGCTAGAGGGTGGGGCCAGGTCTTGGTGCCAAAATGGCAACCTCCAGAAGAGCTCACGCTGGGGGCTCCTGTTTCTTTTAGAAGAGTTATCTCGGCATGCCCCAGACCAGGAAACTCCTGAAATCTTTACTGATTTAGCAGCTATCTCCTGTCTTCTGGAGAATTTATCTGATCAGGCATCCAGAGAGCATGCCTATTCTTGCTCATCAAGTATGATTCACATGATGCCATTGATATGATGGGCCAATCTGATGGTCCGTGCAGCATCCAGATAATTCGTGTCCTTTGGCACTATTGTGTGACAGAATTTAAATTAGCCCTTGCATACAGCAGCCATAGAATGTATATGTTATACATCACATGTGAAAGTAACATTTTCTTCTCTTCCTAATGGATATGGAAAAGAATGCATTTGCTGGATGAATAGCTCCACACCTTATAGCAGGGCAATATGAATGCATTCTAGTAAAGATATCACATCTACCATGTCAGCTGCTTTAAGGCTGCCATGAAGCTGAGTTTTTAGCCATCTATTTTTATTCAACATTATCTATCTCTTCAATTTTTTATTTTTATATCTGTGTGGGGCAGACTGATGAAATGAGATATGATGAGAACCACTACCCCTTCATCTCAGAGGGTAAAATTAAACTCTTTAACTAATTTCAGGATTTACTATGTATTTCTTTTTTATTTACTGACTTGGTCTGTTTCAGGAGCTTCCACTTGTCTTTTCCTAAAACAATAATCCTTATTCCACTAGGTAAGGAGTCAGTGTGAAAGTTTTGAGAGCTGCTAAGTGTGTTCACTTAAAAAACACATTCAGGGTTTGAGAATGACCACTAAGTGGACCCATGGACACAGTAAAAAACTGTGAGATAAACCTTGGCTAGGACTCCATTTATTTTCTGAACTTATCACTTGCAGCTCAAATCCTATATCCACCTGCCCTTGAAAAATATAAGTATTCTCCTTAATCCAAGGCATATTTCCTTGGTTATGGGACCTCTTTGGTCCCATTCTTCAAAGACATCTGGCCTCCCTTTCAGTCAATGCAGTTGTGGTCTGAGAACTAGTTCAGGCTTGAGAACTGGACAGTGGACTGCTTTTCTATAGGATAAGCTGATCAACCTTCTGTTGATTCATTCTTGATCTCTGTTGATTATATATTAAGCAATATTTTTGGTGACCGCTCATCCATCCTTCCTCTAGGATCATGCTGTATGAGTCATCTCCATGGAGGCTCAGATTGTAAAGAACCCGTCTACAATGCAGGAGACCCAAGTTCGATCCCTGGATAGGGAAGATCCCCTGGAGAAGGAAATGGCAACCCACTCCTGTATTCTTGCCTGAGAAATCCCATGGACAGAGGAGCCTGGCAGGGTATAGTCCATGGGGTCACAAAGAGTCAGACACGACTGAGTGACTAACACTTTGAGCCACCTCCATAGATCTGTGAGTCAGGTCCAGCCCTGGTTCTCATTAAGATCAGATTGTCTATAATGGTAGTTACTCTGACATTGTCTCTGACAGTTAAGTGACGTCATATGCTCTCTGATATTCTGGAAAGTTATTGCCTCCATTAATAGCAGGGAGACCAGTTCTGAAACTTTATCTCTACAATACAGAATTCCCCAAAGCACGGGTGTCTCCCTTATGAAGGCATTCCTTGCTGTCCTGATAAACAGAATGTCTTCTGGATGCTCCTGAGAACAGTGTCAGATGTGGGGTCTTTCATTCTTACGTAATGGATTCACTCTTGCACCCCCACTTTTCTGAGACTTTTCATTCTTTGTTCCACAATTCTGAAATCATTTCTGCATGTAATATAGGCCATCGGCGTCTCTGATCTTTGAGTAGAGATTCTAGTTATTAAAATGCCTCCAAGGGCCATGTCAGGCAATTAAATCCAGAGTCACGGGAGAGTGACCTATTTCTGACAGAAGTTCTTCTAACTAGTTTAACATTCTATTCAGCACTCTAGGATACATTTCTAGGCCAAGCTCCTGGAGAACTAGTTATATCCTATAATCCTTTATCAGAAAATCACTCCCTCCCATAGTGGGCTCAGCAGTTTATCAACAATCCATCTATTTGACCCTCAGGAGGTTTGACCCCCACCGCTGGTCTGGCGGACAGAATAAGAGGCGCAACATTGAAGATAGCAAGTGCCGTCCTGTGAGACAGCTGCTCTGAGGCCCTCTCACGGTTCGGAGGCCTGGGAGATGCTCTAGATACTTCTGTCAAGTGGAGGTGGGGTATGCTAGCTCATAAAACTCAGGGTAGCCTAAAGTTGTGTGCTTCTTCATTGCAACTGTACAGATATCCATATCTCAAATCTTAAGGTGCCAGTCTTTTCCTAGTAAGTCCTAACTTTGGTATGTGAGCATTGCCAAGGTGAAAATTCAGCTTTCTCTGATGTTCTCTTACTTTTGCAGTTAATTCCTATAATTAATTAGGCCTCAAACAGCACTAGGTGACAGTCTCTTTAAACCCTGCCAAGGGGGCACTCTGACTCCCAGATTTTGCTTTAAACTGTTGATTGACTGATTGGAACCTGTCATTTCCCCCTAATAAATTAGTAGCTCTCAGCCATACCCACTCAATTGTACACTAATTTTAAAGTTACTTTTTCCCTGTATCTATCAAATGCCAAAGACACTAAAGAAGCTAGTACATCTGCAACTAGTCCTGTCCTAGAACACCACGGTGTAATTCTCAGCACCTGCTTCATCACACTGCATACACCACTGGTGACCAGGGCTGGGGCCCTCACTGGGACGACTAAGAAACTCAACTTTAAAATTCTATCTTCACAGTCTACTCTAGAGACATCCCTGTCACCAGCTGTCTCAGGTCAGGTTTCCTACCGGCGAAACTTCAAAAGGGGGTTCCTATATGAGGTAAGGTTCTCAGGAAAAGCTTGTAAGTGAATGAGGGGAGGAAGCCAGGATAGAGGAAAAAGCTAGTTATCAGTTCAGTTCAGTTCAGTTCAGTCACTCAGTAGTGTCTGACTCTTTGCGACCCCATGAACTGCAGCACGCCAGGCCTCCTTGTCCATCACCAACTCCCAGAGTTCACCCAAACCCATGTCCATTGAGTTGGTGATGCCATCCAGCCATCTCATTCTTTGTCATCCCCTTCTCTTCCTGCCCCCAATCCCTCCCCGCATCAGGGTCTTTTCCAACGAGTCAACTCTTTGCATGAGGTGGCCAAAGTATTGGAGTTTCAGCTTCAGCATCAGTCCTTCCAATGAACACCCAGGACTGATCTCTTTTAGGATGGACTGGTTGGATCTCCTTGCAGTCCAAGGGACTCTCAAGAGTCTTCTCCAACACCACAGTTCAAAAGCATCAATTCTTCGGCACTCAGCTTTCTTCATAGTCCAAGTCTCACATCTATACGTGACCACTGGAGAAACCATAGCCTTGACCAGAAGGCCCTTTGTTGGCAAAGTAATGTCTCTGCTTTTCAATATACTATCTAGGTTGGTCATAACCTTCCTTCCAAGGAGTAAGTGTCTTTTAATTTCATGGCTGCAGTCACCATCTGTAGTGATTTTGGAGCCCAGAAAAATAAAGTCTGATGCTGTTTCCACTGTTTCCCCCTCTATTTCCCATGAAGTGTTGGGACCAGATGCCATGATCTTAGTTTTCTGAATGTTGAGCTTTAAGCCAACTTTTTCACTCTCCACTTTCACTTTCATCAAGAGGCTTTTTAGTTCCTCTTCACTTTCTGCCATAAGGGTGGTGTCATCTGCATATCTGAGGTTATTGATATTTCTCCTGGCAATCTTGATTCCAACTTGTGCTTCTTCCAGCCCAGCGTTTCTCATGATGTACTCTGCATAGAAGTTAAATAAGTCAACATGGCTTCAAATTCAATCTGATTTCACGGGGGATTTTTGAAGCAGGGTGGCTCAGATGGAAAAGAATTCACATGCAATGCGGGACACCCAAATTCAATCCTTGGGTCATGAAAATCCCCTAGAGAAGGGAATGGCTGTTCACCTCAGTATTTTTGCCTGGAGAATTTCATGGACAGAGGAGCCTGGTGGGCTACAGTCCATGAGGTTACAAAGAGATGGATATGACTGAGCAACTAATATTTCAGAAGCATGATTTGTACTAATGAGATTGCTCTCTCCACGAGCAAAGGGGATAGGAAGTAGCTGAAGGTTACCCCAGGCAAAGGGTAGACGCAGGACCACCAGGACATGTTCGGGCAAGTTGACTCATGCCTGTCAAGGACAGTTCTTCTGAGAAGAGTTTCAGTGTCAGCTGCTGGCAGTTATCAGGAATGGGTGGAGGAGCCAGATAAGAGGAATCCAGTGGGAACATCCATGGCATCTGTAACACTCATGATAGAATATTTGAGAGGCAATGTAATGTTAATAGGCTGACCTTTGAAGTATTATAGATCTGCATTCCTTTGGGCAAGAAAATTAACCTTTCAGATTTTGTTTCCTCTACTGTAAAATAAGATAACTCATCTTAAATTTGAAAGGATTAAGTGAAGATGAATCTGTAAAGGATCCAATAGGTGCTAAATTTTTGTTATGCTGACTAAGCAAGCAAAACTTGTCTATTTTACAAGGAAAAATATGTATGTTTATTGAATTCTACTTAACATAGAAAGCTAGTCTATAGCTCTTAATTACCTCGAAAAGAAAATGTGGTACTGTACGTGTTATATCAGTGCAAAGTAAATGAATAAATCAGAAAACTGAAACATTGACATCACTGGTAAGAATAAAAAAAATATGTATTATTTAGCCAAGATATAGAAGCAGGTCTTACATATGAATTAAGCAGTGTGATTAATGTTCAAAGAAAGTGAGCTACTATTAGCATTTCTTTTCAGCATACTTCTCAGTACAATTTTTGAAAAGGTTATTGGTGAAAAGGTATGCATGGCGTAAGATTCCTAACGTGCATATAAATTTCTCTTCAAAGTTCGGGATGTCACTTTGTTTCATTAGTGGTTCTTTGGACGTCTTAGTCTGAGTGCCTTAGTTTAGGATCAGGTTTTCAGCCAAGTGATGTGATCTTTTTTCATGGAACACCCAAGCATTATCACATGAGCCCTAGCATTCACTGTAGGCAAGTGATTCATTAACTTGCAAGACAATCGACATGTACAAGGACTGTGTCCTGGTTCTTTTCGCCTCACCTCTTTTCCTTAATTCAATTTCATCTTTGATTTTTATCTGCAAATTCTCATTTTCTAGTTCCCTTTGGTAGCAGGACTCTTGCAAGTGCCCTCTGCACTTGAATTTCTTCATCTGATTATAAAAGTGTTTGCATATCGTGAATGAAACAATTTACCCAAGAGCTTTTGGATATCCTTGGTAACTGACACCTGTGCTCTTCCAACACAGCAGCAAACATGTTCACAGCAAACATGTTCACGTCCATGTAATAACTCTTATTATTAACCGCTTCATTTCAGGAGGCTGTCCTCTAGGCAAGCATATTTCTTTCATATCTAAAATAAATATGAAATAAATGTGCAACCAAAATCGTATATAAAATGAATATGAAATAAATGTGCGACCAAACTCTAATATAAGTTGTAGCATAATATGATGCCACAAAGCAATCATAAAGATAAGCTGCAACATGCAATTGTTTGTTAAAAGGGATTGGTCCTTAATTATTATTTAATCTATATAACCTACCAGAGGTGACATGTAATGACTAATTTATTGAATCCATCAGCAAATGTGGTTAGGAACTATATATATAGACACTAGCTTTTTAAAAATACATCCCTCTCAGGCATACAACTTCTTTTTCACTTAAAAGTGCTTTAGACAATATTCTTTAGAAAAAATTCTCAACATAAAAAAATATGAGACATATACAATACACAATATCATGAATTTACCATTATTAATATCAGTTTCTAGAACATTTAAAACTGTAATGTGTTGTATATGTATATATATTATATATATGTGTGTGTATATATCACGTATGTGTTGTGTGTGTCTAACCTTGTCTCTGTTAACTGCATACATTAGGATACCCACTGAATTTAATGTAAATATCAACCACTTTGAAATTACTTGCAATCTATTTGATGGTAATGAATGAACATGAAAATATGGAAGGAAATGGGAATATTTTAAATTGCTCCTAGTTCCTGAGGCTTTCTTTCAAAAAGAATCTGAATTTTCCCATACTAGAAAATGTTTTCCACTAGATGTGGAAAATAGCTGCACATGTTTCTAGAGTGATATTAAGTGGAAAGGCACAAATACCTGGTATTTGGACGTGTGAAATAGCTCTTAAGATGGGAGTTCCCACTAGACAGCTTATAGATAGGTACCCAGAACTTGAGGTCCAATAAATTTAAGATGATCAGAGTTGTCTTACTTGATAATTCTCTCTCAAAGGCCAAAAATATTGTTGAGTCTTTTGGAGACTGTTTCTCTGCAAGTGTCCATAATTCATATTTATTGTTGTTCAGTCGCTCAGTCATGTCCTACTCTTTGCAACCCCATGGACCACAGAACACCAGGCTTCCTGTCTTTCACTGCCTCCAAGAGTTTGCTCAAACTCATGTCCATTGATTCGATGATGCTATTCAACCACCTCATCCTCTGTTGCCCCTTTCTCCTCCTGCCTTCAATCTTTCCCAGCATCAGGGTCTTTTCCAAAGAGTCAGCTCTTTGCATCAGGTGGCCAAAGCATTGGAGTTTCAGCTTCAGCATCAGTCCTTCCAATGAATATTCAGGACTGATTTCCTTTAGGATGGACTGTTTGGATCTCCTTGAATTCCAAGGGACTCTAAAGAGTCTTCGCCAACACCACAGTTAAAAAACATCAATTCTTTAGTGCTCAGCTTTCTTTATAGTCTAACTCTCACATCCATATATGACTATTGGAAAAGCAATAGCTTTGACTAGACAGACCTTCTTTGGCAAAGCAATGTCTCTGCTTTTTAATATACTGTCTAGCTTGGTCATAGCTTTTCTTTTAAGGAGCAAGTATCTTTTATTTTCATGGCTGCAGTCACCATCTGCAGTGATTTTGGAGCCCAAAAGATAAAGTCTCTCACTGTTTCCATTGTTTCTCCATCTCTTTGCCATGAAGTGATGGGACCAGATGCCATGATCTTTGTTTTCTGAATGTTGAGTTTTAAGTCAACTTTTTCACTCTCCTCTTTCACTTTCATCAAAAGACTCTTTAACTCTTCTTTGCTTTCTGCCATAAGGGTGATGTCATCTGCATATCTGAGGTTATTGATATTTCTTCTGGCAATCTTGATTCCAGCTTGTGCTTCATTCAACCCGACATTTTGCATGATGTACTCTGCATATAAGTTAAATAAGCATACAGCCTTGACGTACTCTTTTCCTATTTGGAACCAGTCTGTTGTTCCATGTCCAGTTCTAACTGTTGCTTCCTGATCTGCATACAGATTTCTCAAGAGGCAGGTCAGGTGGTCTGGTATTCCTATCTCTTGAAGAATTTTTCACAGCTTTTTGTGATCAACACAGTAAGAGGCTTTCACATCATCAATAAAGCAGAAGTAGATGTATTTTTCCGGAACTCTTGCTTTTTCTATGATCCAGCAGATGTTGGCAATTTGATCTCTGGTTCCTCTGCCTTTTCTAAATCCAGCTTGAACATCTGGAATTTCATAGTTCATGTACTCGTTAAGCCTGGCTTGGAGAATTTTGAGTATTACTTTGAGGACGTGTAATGTATATTTTACAGGATATACTTCACTGAGAAAATACTTGAGAACTGAGCTTCAAGTATTTCTCACTGAGCTTCACTGAGAAAATACTTGAGAACAGCTTTGAAGGAGGCGAAGGAGGGAGTTCTGCCAGTGTATCCGAGAGGTTAGTCCTCCAGGTAGAGGGCACAGTCTGGGTGCAGAAGGCACAGAAGCCCTAAGGCAGGAGAGGGCTTAGCATTTCTAGCAGGAGCGAGGAGGCCAGTTGTTGCTGGAATGGTTTGAGATATTAAAGGTGTGATGACTTTTGCGTTCACACAATGGGAGGGATTCACAATTCTATATTTAGTGCCCATCTATTGCATGTTCTCGTTTCTGTACTTCTGCTGTCCAGCATCGGGCTTCTTAACTTTAGAAATAGCCATTGCCACTTTTGCCTTCACTTTAATTTTTTTTTTCTTTTTAAGCACACCTGGTAAGAGCATAGTTGCATGCCTAACTACTTTTCCTGACTACAACTTCAGTTTGGCAAAGGCCCTGAATTTTTCTTTGTACTTGCCTTTTTCACAGAAATATTTTTGAACCTTACTCATAGAAGCGAGGAAAGCCTGATGCACATGTTGCCAGTCTCATTTTTATCCCTTACACTTAGACAGCTGTTCATAGCTCTACTGCTTATGCACTTTTCATTCATTAGACAGTCAGCAACTCCTGTGTACCTAGTACTGTTCTGTGTCTATGTAAGGACATAGAGCACCTTCGAAGCATATATCTTCAGTGTTCTCAGTTGCGTGAGTCCAAAGGCTAGCAATGGTGTTTACACAAGAAGAGAAATAGTAAAATATAGATCCAGGAGTTGCAGTTTTAATAGAAAAAAATGACTTTTTAAATAGACTTTATTTAATTTCTGTCATAACAATTTAAGTTAATGGAGAGTCAGAAGCTATTTTAAAGAGTGAAAAATAGTTGTAAAGCTTTTTCAAAAGGACATATTAGTAGTTGGTGTATATGTATGTATATATATGCATACATACATATACAAAAATCTGTTTATATTGAAAATCTATATATACACATAGCAATCTTACAGAATTTCTTAGAGAAAACAAAACTCTCTTTGCTTTGGAAGTCTGTTTAACCCACACATGGCTCTGATTTGTTCTGCTGTTCACAACTTATGAGGTTTTTCTAGTGCTGTCAAAATATTTCTCACATCACACAGACATAATAATGGAGAAACTCCAGTGACTTTTGACAGCTGTGTAATGGTCTTTAATGTTAGTATGGATTATGTTGGGGGTTTAAACTATTATTCAGATCAATAGTACTAATGTTGAGCTGGTATTACTATGTTGAGCACATACAATTTGTATCTTCATAACAACGAAAATTAAAAACAGACAAAGGAGAGGAAAGAGAACACTGATATTTAACATAAAAATATAGATTTAATTTTTTACACTAAAGATGATAACAGCTATTTATTATGTAACTGTATTTAGGCAGAGTGATTTTCCTATACTGCTTTAACAAAGTTCCATAATTTGTTATGCTTTTTATCATTCAATTTAAAATATTTTAAACTTTATTTCTTGAGTTTTCCTTTGACTTGTGGATTTTTTTAGCAATGTGATTTTTTTCACTGATACATAATTGATCTTTATTCTAGATACATTATGTTTTATTGATTTTTAAATTATTTCATATTGTTAAAGAACAGTGTTGCAGGATTTCAGTATTTTGAAATTTATTGAGACTTGTTTTATGGCTCAGTATATGGTCTATCTTGGTGAATTTTCCATGTATTCTTAAAAAGAATATATTCTGCAGCCTTTGGGCATATGTATTATAATTGTCAACTAGGTCAAAGAAGATGATAGTGCTGTTCAGATCTTCCATGTCTTTTCTCCTTTTTAAAATCTTGAGAAAGGAATGTTAAACTATGCAACTATAATTGTGAATTTGTTTTTTATTTTAATTTTGTCAAAATTTTCTCAGATGTTTTGAGGCTCTGTTAAATGCATGAATATTTATGATTTTTATTCCTTTTTAGAATTTACTATTTTCTTATTTTAAAATATTTCATTTTCTTGTCGCCTTAAAGTATAACTTAAGTAGTACTAATATTAATCTGAGATTCTAGCTTTCTTACATGATACACGTGGTTTACCTATCCATTCTTTTACTTTCACCTACCTTTATGTTTTATATTTAAAGTATGCCTCTTGTAGAAAGGATGCTATGTCTTGTTTCTGCATACCTTCTGAAAATGTGTATATTTAAAATTTTGAATCCTCAGTTCTGTGCATTTAATGTGCTTATTCATTATGTAGATTTTTGCCTACCATTTCATTACATCTTTTCCATTTTCCCCACGTTTCTGTTTCTCTTGTCATCTTTGTTTCTTATTTTTTGTAAAAGTTAACTCATTTTTGAAAATAAATTTAACTTATATAATAGTTTTGTGATTCTATTTCTTTGGATATCTTAAATGGTTTCTCCAAGGGATACAATATATGTTTTTATCCTTTTTTATTGGACTACAATAGCCTTGCAATACTGTGTTAGTTTCTGCTGTACAGCATCATGAATCAGCTATATGTATACGCATATCCTCTCCCTCTTGAGTCTCCCTCCCATCCTCCATTCCACCCTGCTAGGTCTTCACAGAGCAGGCAGCGAGGCTCTGTTTGCGGACAGTAGCTTCCCACTGGCTGTCTATTTGACACAGGTAGTGTCTGTAAGAGGAGAAGGCAACGGCACCCCACTCCAGTACTCTTGCCTGGAAAATCCCATGGATGGACGAGCCTGGAGGGCTGCAGTCCATGGGGTCGCTGAGGGTCGGGCATGACTGAGCGACTTCCCTTTCACTTTTCACTTTCATGCATTGGAGAAGGAAATGGCAACCCACTCCAGTGTTCTTGCCTGGAGAATCTCAGGGACAGGAGCCTGGTGGGCTGCCATCTATGGGGTCGCACAGAGTCTGACATGACTGAAGTGACTTATTAGCAGCAGCAGCAGCAGTGTCTGTAAGTCAGTTCTGCTCTCTCAGTTAGTCTGTCCCTCACCTTCCCCCTGCCACGTGTCCACAACTCTGTTCTCTACAGTTATGCCTTTCTTTTTTCCCAGTCTGTTTAAAGTATTATATGATTCCATGCAAAATAAATAAATAAATAAAAGCTTTGCAATCAATATTAGACTCCCTTTCACTTGACTTTGGCTATCGTTGTCATATATACTATATCCATAAGAGATATATCTATATACATTGCACTTACATTCTTTTACTTTTGTAATTAAACATTTAAAACTGTTACCTGTAAGTGTTGCTCTTGTGACATCTCATAATTTATTTTTTATAATTCAATTCAGAATATTTTAAAATTTCTCTTGAGCTTTTCTTTGATCCATAGATGAATTATTTTTGTTCTTATGTTAAATATTAGAACATGCACACACAGGTCTGTGTGTATTCAAATCCCATAGTATAATGCTATGTTTTGCTTTAGCTGGTCATAAGTTTTATTATTAGTACAGAGAAAAACATTTGTGCTTATTGACTTAAACTCCATTTCTGATAGTCTTGATTTCCTCTCTAGGATTTGTGTTTTAATTTGATACCATCTTCTTTTATCTAGAACTTCTTTTATTATTTCTTATAATGTTTTTAGCTAAGGATGAATCCTCAATTTTTATTTATTTATTTTGTTTTTATGTATTTGATTAGGATATTTTCACTGGATGTATAAATCTAGGTTCTCAGTTTTTCTTTTAACACCTTAAATATTTGTTCCAGTTTCTTATTTTGATTTTTTATAATGAGAAATAGATGTTTGTGTTGTTTTTATCTGTAGATAGTGTCTTTGGGGAGAATTGCTTTTAAGATTTTCTTGGCACATTGGAGTTGCAACTGTTTGACTTTAGTATGCATCATAATCTTTCTTTTTTTTTTGTATATACAGTTTAAGTCTTCTTGGGATTACTGAAACTATAACTTTTATATCTTCACTATTTCTTCAAGTACTTTTTTCTGCTTATTTTTTCTCTTCTCTCTCTAAAGGACTCAAATGTATGAATGTTATGACTTGATATTCTGCAAATCACTGAAGTTCTGTTCAATGGTTCTTAATCTATTTTTTCTGCTTTCTTCAAATTGAAAAACTTTTATTAATTTATCTTCAAGTTTGATTATTCTACTTTTTTTTTTACAAATTTTCCAACTGACCACTCCTTAATGAGGATATATATTTTTTTAATTTAGATGCTTTTTATTTTCATAATTTTGATTTCATTTGTTTTAATATTTTCTATTTCTCCACTGAAATTTCTTTTTTATTTATTCACTACAATCATGCTTTCACATACTTTTTGATAATGATTATACTTGCAAATTGAAAACACTTCTCTGCTAATTTCAACTTCTGTGATATTTTAAGTGTCAAACTATATATTTTTTAATCTGTGTACTAGTCATCTTTTTCTGTTTCTCATATGTCTAATAATTTTGACTTTTACCTTCAACATTGTGAAGACCCTGGGTTAAGTTGTGTTCCTCTCAAAACTGTTGATTATTTGCTTTAGCAAGCTGGATCAAAACTCCAAATTCAGCCTTTTCTGCAGTGAGCAGAAGCTGAGAGCTCTGTTTATAATTTTAGCCTTATCTAGGCTGTTTGTATGTTCCTTTAGCCTGGGTAGTTAAGAGTTTAGCTAGACAGGGTGTCAGGTTTATAGAAGAATGAATCAGACAATAATTTGAAGTTATTGAACTCTAAATCTGATACTAAGAACGGGAAGAGAAGGGGAAAGCCATTTGTCATGTGTGATTCAATCCTGGTGCAGGTTTTCCCAAACTATTCTGATGACAGAGCGTTCAGAAGCATTTGTTTAGCTCCTGTCTGAAAATTGTTACTTAATAAAGCACTTCACTTTTTGCTTTATACCTTCATTATTTGATGTTAAAAATAGACTAGAAGTTATCAAATATTAAAGTATTTGCCAGACATTAAAAGTATTGATGATTCCTTTATTTTAAATATAAGTTTGTATTATTGGATAAATGTGTATGCTTTTAAATTTGTTCATCAAGTACATTGAAAAACAGCTACTAATAGTGTAAGTCTGTGCTATCTGTATGATTAATTTATTTAAAATGTAAGTGTGAGTTATTTTGCCTGTGACTCGGGTTCTCAGGGAGCCAGCACATTCCCTGACTTTCCAGTTTCCCTGTACAGTGTGAACAGCGTTTGGTAGCAGGTGAGCATACTGATCATTTTGCACATGATGGCGTCTGGAGACAAAGAACAATGCTGAGATTCCTGCAGCCAAGGTTGGTATGGGAGGGTAGCTATAGTTTCCAATGATCTGAGACGAAGTCAGATCAGTTGACAAGCTCTCATGACGAGAATAGAAGCAGCAGCCACAGATTCCAACGCAACCAAGCCTGAGGACCAAGAGATGGCTGATGCCAAGACAGGCTAGAAGTTCCTGATCAGCTCCACCTCTTGATGTTGCATTAATATAAAAATATCAGCCTTCCCTCTTGAGTCATTGTCATTGTTCAGTCGCTCAGTCATGTCTGACTCTGTGATCCCCGTGTGCTGTAGCACACCAGACTTCCCTACCCTTTACCATCTCCCGGAGCTTGCTCAAACTCATGTCCATTGAGTTGGTGATGCCATCTAATCATCTCATCCTTTGTCATTCCCTTCTCTTCCTGCCTTCAATCTTTTCCAGCATCACGGTCTTTTCAAATGAGTCAGTTCTTCACATCAGGTGGCCAAAAAGTATTGGAGCTTCAGCTTCAGCATCCACCCTCCCAGTGAATAATCAGGATTGATTTCCTTTAGGACTGATTTATTTGATCTCCTTGCAGTCCAAGGGACTCTCAAGAGTCTTCACCAACACTGCAGTTCAAAAGCATCAATTATTGAGTGTTCAGCTTTCTTTATAGTCCAACTCTTATATCTATACATGACTACTGGAAAAACCATAGCCTTGACTAGACGAAACTTTGTTAACAAAGTAACGTCTCTGCTTTTTTAATATGCTGTCTAGGTTGGTCATAACTTTTCTTCCAAGGAGAAAATGTCTTTAATTTCATGGCTGCACTCATCATCTGCAGTGATTTTGGTGAAGTGAAGTGAAGTCATTCAGCTGTGTCCAACTCTTTGCGACCCCACGGAGTCTAGCTTACCAGGCTCCTCTGTCCACGGGATTTTCCAGGCAATAGTACTGGAGTGGATTTCCATTTCCTTCTCCAGGGGATATTCCCAACCCAGGGATCAAACCTGGGTCTCCCGCATTGCAGACAAACTCTTTACCATCTGAGCCACCAGGGATTTTGGAGCACCCCCCCCCCAAGAAAAAAGAAAAGTCTCTCACTGTTTCCACTGTTTCCCCGTCTGTTTGCCATGAAGTGATGGGACCGGATGACATGATCTTAGTTTTCTGAATGTTGAGATTTAAGCCAACTTTTTCACTATCCTCTTTCTCTGTCATCAAGAAGCTCTTTAGTTCTTCGCTTTTTGCCATAAGTGTGGTGTCATATGCATATCTGAGGTTATTGATATTTCTCCTGGCAATCTTGATTCCAGCTAGTGCTTCATCCTGCCCACCATTTCTCATGATGTACTATGAATATAAGTTAAATGAGCAAGGTGACAATATACAGCCTTGACATAGTTGTTTTCCTATTTGGAACCAGTCTCTTGTTCCATGTCCAGTTCTAATTGTTGCTCACGAGGCAGGTCAGGTGGTCTGGTATTCCCATCTCTTTCAGAATTTTCCACAGTTTAAGGTGATTCTATGAAGACCCACAAAACCTTTTAGAACTAATACCCCCCAAAAATGTCCTTTTAATTATAGGGGACTGGAATGCAAAAGTGGGAAGTCAAGAAACTCCTGGAGTAACTAGCAAATATGGCCTTGGCGTACACAATGAAACAGGGCAAAAGCTAATAGATTTTTGCCAAGAGAATGCACTGGTCATAGCAGACACCCTCTTCCAACAACACAAGAGAAGACTATACATATGGACATCACCAGTTGGCAAACACTGAAATCAGATTGATTATATTGTTTGCAGCCAAAGATGAAGAAGCTCTAAACAGTCAGCAAAAACAAGACTGGGAGCTGACTGTGGCTCAGATCATGAACTCCTTATTGCCAAATTGAGACTTAAATTGAAGAAAGTAGGGAAAACCACTAGACCATTCAGGTGTGACCTTAATCAAATCCCTTACGATTATACAGTGGAAGTGAGAAATAGATTTTAGGGACTAGATCTGATAGACAGAGTGCCTGATGAACTATGGACGGAGGTTCGTGACATTGTACAGGAGACAAGGATCAGGACCATCCCCCAAAAAAAGAAATTCAAAAAAGCAAAATGGCTGTCTGAGGAGGCCTTACAAATAGTTGTGAAAAGAAGAGAAGTGAAAAGCAAAGGAGAAAAGGAAAGATATATCCATTTGAGTGCAGAGTTCCAAAGAATAGCAAGGAGAGATAAGAAGGACTTCCTCAGTGATCAGTGCAAAGAAATAGAGGAAAACAATAGAATGGGAAAGACTCAAGATCTCTTCAAGAATATCAAAGATACCAAGGGAACATTTCATGCAAAGATGGGCTCAATAAAGGACAGAAATGTTATGGACCTAACAGAAGCCAAAGATATTAAGAAGAGGTGGCAAGAATACACAGAAGAACTGTACAAGAAAGATATTCATGACCCATATAATCACAATGGTGTGATTATTCACCTAGAGCCAGACATCCTGGAATGTGAAGTCCAGTGGGCCTTAGGAAGCATCACTACCAATGAAGCTAGTAGAGTTGATGGAATTCCAGCTGAGCTATTTCAAATCCTGAAAGATGATGCTGTGAAAGTGCTGCACTCAATATGCCAGCACATGTGGAAAACTTAGCAGTAGCCACAGGACAAGAAAAGGTCAGTTTTCATTCCAATACCAAAGAAAGGCAATGCCAAAGAATGCTCAAACTACCGCACAATTGCACTCATCTCACACGCTAGTGAAGTAATGCTCAAAATTCTCCAAGCCAGGCTTCAGGAATACGTGAACCGTGAACTTCCTGATGTTCAAGCTGGTTTTAGAAAAGGCAGAGGAACAAGAGATCAAATTGCCAACATCTGCTGGATCATGGAAAAAGCAAGAGAGTTCCAGAAAAACATCTATTTCTGCTGTATTTATTATCCAAAGCTTTTAACTGTGTGGATCACAATAAACTGTGGAAAATTCTTCAAGAGATGGGAATATATGGTAGCTACTCCTTATGTCAACACTTCACATACTTTGTTTTAAATTTCTCTCCCTCTTTATCTCTCTCAAACATCAACACACATCTTTTACATTTCTATTTAAATAAGAAACAATGATTAAAAAAATGAAAATTTTATGTGAATTGATCAAAAGCACATTATAAATGGTAGATATAAGATGCAAATTGTAAATTAAAGTCTCTCTCCCTTCAAAGGAATTTGCTTTTCCCATTTATTCTTGTGGTCTGAAAATACTGATACTTCCTTATTGTATTTTTCCTCACTTAACTGATGGCATATGATTATAAAACTTTGAGCTTGAAGAAGACTATCCTATAAAATATTAAATGTAAAAAAGTCTTGATGATTTAGACAACCTGTTAATATTAAACATAATGATTGACTAAAATATTGATATTTATTGAAGTCACAGTATGGAATGACAGATTACGAGAGAATTTTTGTCTAGAAGAATAAAGCATTTCCTTGTAAATTTTTTATATTCAATTTTTAAAATTATAGCAATATATCAAAATTCATGCTAGATGCATTAAAAATTCAAAGATTCAGCATTTCAGTTGTCAAGATACCACATTATGCAGAATCAGAAACTTTAATAAGAAAAAAATTACCATGAGATAAAATGCGAAGAAGCCCCAGAGTAGGTGTAACTTGTGGCAATATGTTGGTGGCTATTATAATATTTCATCTGTAGGATCTAAATAATTTCTGGACCTTGTCTTTCTATCATAAATAATACAAAGTTACTGTTTAGGTCTGCTAAACCTTTAGCCATTTTTAGGATATATTAAGTTTTTGAAGAAAACTATGGAAGGAACATATCTCCTAAAGTGTTCACTCTAAACATTAATATATATATATATATATATTCTGTTAACATTGTTGATTACCTTTAAACATCTATGGGTTGTATAGTTCATAATGGTGTTCTCTCTTGGTCTTTTCAAAATCAGTGTACTGGAAATGGCTTTAGTTTTGAAACAAGCTGCCTAAGTTTCATTTAACAATATGACTACCAAATAAAAATAGATTTTCTGATTACAGATCTTAATGAGACTTATTTCAGCATCAAACTATATTTCCAGTGATAGAAATCTATATTGTATTCACTAACATAATGGAAGTGTATGCGCTGTATTTTGTGTTGATTTCTTTGTTTCTTGAAAAAGAAGGAACTGCATAAATGTGTATGTTCCTATACTCTTCTTTCTACTAATCATATTATAAAAAATTGGTTCAGTATCTTTCTGTACCTATGTTCTAAATTTTCAGAAAATCAAAGCACATCACCAATTCTCCTACTTATAGTCAAGCTAATGTATATTTCATTTAGGACAGATGATTTTCCACCCATTTTTAGTATTCTTCGGGTTTAAACATTTTCAAAGTCCTCATAAGTATAACTTATTTCAGTAACTGATCTTGTATTGGTCTTCATGTATAATATTTTCAAATAGTGGTGGTTCTAAAACATGAAAATATACATAATCAGTTCAGTTCATTTCAGTCGCTCAGTCGTGTCCAACTCTTTGCGACCCCATGAATCGCAGCACGCCAGCCCTCCCTGTCCATCACCAACTCCCAGAGTTCACCCAAACCCACCTCCATCGAGTCGGTGGTGCCATCCAGCCATCTCATCCTCTGTCGTCCCCTTTTCTTCCTGCCCCCAATCCCTCCCAGCATCAGAGTCCTTTCCAATGAGTCAACTCTTAGCATGAGGTGGCCAAAGTACTGGAGTTTCAGCTTAGTTTTAGATAAATGAAGAGCAGCAGTTGAACTATTAGCCTAATGTAAAAAGGAAGGGCAAGATCAGTTAGTATAAGTCCTATAGGAACACTCACGAAAGTTTTGATTTGACCTTATGTCTAATTACAGTTTATATTCTAAAAAATTAGAAACAATTTCTTTTTAAATTTTACAGTACTCATGGCAGCTCATACTAAATATTTCATATGTTTTTAATACTGATCATGTTCATAAATTGCATTTATAATGTAATTATTTCTTTGAAGTTGGGTAGATTTATCTGGTGGCAAAGATTTAAAAAAAAAAATTCTTTAACCATGAAGCATATTTAAGTACATAAAGCAAACTAGAACATCTGCATTTTGCCATTGCATCAGTTATCTTTATTTTCCCTTCAATGTGCCTATTTTTTAATACATTTGTCAACATTTACTGAAATCCAACTATTTGGCAAGAGAGAGCAAAAAGAAGAAACAGGGTTAGAAATCAGTGAAGTAAGGTCATTGTACCACTTTTAGAAATAAGTGGTATTTTTTTTTCTGAGTTTATTTGTTTTTGAAATATACTTCTTGACCTACAAAGCTATGTTAGTTCCTGTTAGACAACACAGTGATTTGCTATTTCTATATATTTCAAGATAATCACCACACGTCTAGTTACCGTCTGTCACTATTAAAAATACTATATAGTTATTGACTACTTTCCTCACACTGTACATGAAATGAGTGGTATTGTTGTTTTGAGGAGTAGCTGTTACTGGACCTACCCACTCTAGTATTCTGGACTAGAGAATTCCATGGACAGTCCATGGGGTCTCAAAGAGTCAGACACAGCTGAGCAGCTTTCACTTTCAACATTTCCACCTGGTTTTGTAACCATGATATAGCCAACTATTAATTTCTAACTTTGTCTTCATACACTTTTGTCCATCATATGCCCCATGATGTTGGTGTCTCAACTATTCCAAGTATTGGTTCCAGGTTTGTGCTAATTAACCCAGCATAGTATTAAGCCAACAGGACATCTATTAATGGCACCCATATCAACACATTTAACTTAATCAAAGACTCTGAAAATTAAATTCATAGATATGTTCTACTGTTTACTATTAAACATGCATATATTTATATTATTATCAGAGTATTCAAAATAATCTACTTTCATTTGTGGTTTTTTTAAAATACTATTTTAAGGCAACATCGTAGGGCCACAGAATAGATCCTCCCAATAAAATAACTGCTAAGTGAAGTGAAGTCATTCAGTCGTGTCTGACTCTTAGCGACCCCATGGACTGCAGCCTACCAGGCTCCTCTGTCCATGAGATTTTCCAGGCAAGAGTACTGGAGTGGGTTGCCATTGCCTTCTCTGAAATAACTGCTAAAGGGCTCTTCTAATAAAAGTAAAATATGTCATGGGTAAATTACACCAAATATAAATGCTAATGCATTTTAAGAATTGTTAAAATAAGTTAATTCTCATAAGATAAAATCATAGAAAAGTAAGATGAGGCAATATCAGAAGAGAGAGATCTAAATATTAAGCTAAGATCTAAATAATAAAGTTGTGAGAAATAAGAAGAGAAAGTGACTATTCAATGGTGTGACAGAAAGTAAGCCCAAAAGACTTCAGAAATATGGAGAAATTGAACTGAGTTTTCTCCACCAAGCTTAGGACACTTGAAAAGATCAAAGTGTTCCTAGGTTGCTGGTATTCCTTGGAACTCAGGAAAAGAAAATTCACCTTTAAAAGAAAGTGTCCTCAATTTATGCCCAAAGCGATCTATCTCATGGATGACATTTAAAAATTTGACTTTCATTAAAGCACAAAATCACTCAGCATTTACAGAAACAAGTTACCACTATTAAAATGTACTGAAATAACAAGTAGCAGACTTATTCCTCCAATGAGTGAATATTCATTGGAAGGACTGATGCCAAAGCTGAAACTCCAATACTTTGGCCACCTGATGCGAAGAGCTGACTCATTGAAAAGACCCTGATGCTGGGAAAGGTTGAGGGCAGGAGGAGAAGGGGACGACAGAGGATGAGACAGTTGGATAGCACCACTGACTCAATGGGCATGAGTCTGAGCAAACTCTGGGAGATAGTGCAGGACAGCAATTCCCAGTGTGCTGCAGTCCATGGGTTGCAAAGAGTCAGACAGGAGTTAGCAACTGAACATCAACAGCAAATTCCTCCAATGACTTCAGAGACTCTAACGTCAGATTCAAGATGTAAATTAAAAGAAGGAATAGAAATTAGTTATATATAGGAAACAATAGAAAATGTCTTGCTGAATTTGGAAAATAAATCCCAAGAGATATTTTAGAAATTAAAACATTATTATGGAAATAAAAACTCACTTCGTTGTTGTTCAGTCACTAAGTCATGTCCGGCTGTTTGCAACACGAAGGACTGCAGTACACCAGGCATCCTTATCCTTCACTATCTCCCACAGTTTGCTCAAACTCATATCCAATAAGTTGATGATGCCATCCAACCATCTCATCCTCTGTCATCCCCTTCTCCTCCTGCCTTCAATCTTTCCCAACATCAGGGTCTTTTCCTATGAGTCAGCTCTTCACATCAGGTGGCCAAAGTTTTGGAGCTTCAGCTTCAGCATTAATCCTCCCAATATTCAGGATTGATTTCCTTTAGGATTAAGTGATTTGAACTCCTTGCTGTCCAATGGACTCTCAAGAGTCTTCTCTAAATCTCACTAGGTGTAAGAAAAAGAAGACAAATAAATTTTTATAGAACATAAATTTTATGGTAGAGTTTTAGGAGGTAGTAATTTTAGCATGTGTATAAAAACATAAAAGACCCAGTTAGCCAAAACAATTTTGAGAAAGGATAGAGCTAGAAGAACTGTGCTCCTTGGCTTCAGACCATACTATTAATGCAAAGCTATAGTAATCAAAGCAGTATGATCAGAACAGATCAGATCAGATCAGTCTCTCAGTCGTGTCTGACTCTTTGCGACCCCATGAATCGCAGCACGCCAGGCCTCCCTGTCCATCACCAACTCCCGGAGTTCACTCAGACTCACGTCCATCGAGTCAGCGATGCCATCCAGCCATCTCATCCTCCGTCGTCCCCTTCTCCTCCTGTCCCCAATCCCTCCCAGCATCAGAGTCTTTTACAATGAGTCAACTCTTCGCATGAGGTGGCCAAAGTACTGGAGTTTCAGCTTTAGCATCATTCCTTCCAAAGAAATCCCAGGGCTGATCTCCTTCACAATGGACTGGTTGGATCTCCTTGCAGTCCAAGGGACTCTCAAGAGTCTTCTCCAACACCACAGTTCAAAAGCATCAATTCTTCGGCACTCAGCCTTCTTCACAGTCCAACTCTCACATCCATACATGACCACAGGAAAAACCATAACCTTGACTAGATGAACCTTTGTTGGCAAAGTAATGTCTCAGCTCTTGAATATGCTATCTAGGTTGGTCATAACTTTCCTTCCAAAGAGTAAGCGTCTTTTAATTTCATGGCTGCAGTCACCATCTGTAGTGATTCTGGAGCCCAGAAAAATAAAGTCTGACACTGTTTCCACTGTTTCCCCATCTATTTCCCATGAAGTGGTGGGACCGGATGCCATGATCTTCGTTTTCTGAATGTTGAGCTTTAAGCCAACTTTTTCACTCTCCACTTTCACTTTCATCAAGAAGCTTTTGAGTTCCTCTTCAATTTCTGCCATAAGGGTGGTGTCATCTGCATATCTGAGGTGATTGATATTTCTCCCGGCAATCTTGATTCCAGTTTGTGTTTCTTCCAGTCCAGCATTTCTCATGATGTACTCTGCATAGAAATAAACAGGGTGACAATATACAGCCTTGACGAACTCCTTTTCCTATTTGGAACCAGTCTGTTGTTCCATGTCCAGTTCTAACTGTTGCTTCCTGACCTGCATACAAATTTCTCAAGAGGCAGATCAGGTGGTCTGGTATTCCCATCTCTTCCAGAATTTTCCACAGTTTATTGTGATCCACACAGTCAAAGGCTTTGGCATAGTCAATAAAGCAGAAATAGATGCTTTCCTGGAACTCTCTTGCTTTTTCTATGATCCAGCTGATGTTGGCAATTTGATCTCTGGTTCCTCTGCCTTTTCTAAAACCAGCTTGAACATCTGGAAGTTCACGGTTCACATACTGCTGAAGCCTGGCTTGGAGAATTTTGAGCATTACTTTACTAGCGTGTGAGATGAGTGCAATTGTGCGGTAGTTTCAGCATTCTTTGGCATTGCCTTTCTTTGGGATTGGAATGAAAACTGACCTTTTCCGGTCCTGTGGCCACTGCTGAGTTTTCCAAATTTGCTGGCATATTGAGTGCAACACTTTCACAGCATCATCTTTCAGGATTTGGAATAGCTCAACTGGAATTCCATCACCTCCACTAGCTTTGTTCGTAGTGATGCTTTCTAAGGCCCATTTGACTTCACATTCCAGGATGTCTGGCTCTAGGCCAGTGATCAAATGACTGTGATTATCTGGGTCATGAAGATCTTTTTTGTACAGTTATTCTGTGTATTCTTGCCATCTCTTCTTAATATCTTCTGCTTCTGTTAGGTCCATATCATTTCTGTCCTTTATCAAGCTCATCTTTGCATGAAATGTTCCTTTGGTGTCTCTGATTTTCTTGAATGATACTGATGCAGAAACAGACACACAGATCAATGGAACAGAATAAGCAATCCAGAAATAAACAAGTGGTGCTGGAACAATTGGACAGTTACATGTAGCACCATATATGAAAATAAACTTGAAATGACTTAAAGATCTAAATGTAGGACCAAAAACTATAAAACTCCTAAAGGAAAGCATAGACAGAACATTTTGTAACATAAATCATAGCTATATATTTTTTGGATCTGTATTTTTGAACAAAAGAAATAAAAGTAAAAATAAACAAATGGAAACTAATTAAACTTATAAGCTTTTGCACAGCAAAGGAAACCATTGATAAAACCAAAAAGACAACCTACTTAATCAGAGAACACATTTGTAAATAATAGGACCAATAAGGGGTTAATATCCAAAATATATAAACAGCGTTACAATTCAATGATGGTGAAAAAGCAACCTGATTAAAAACAAGCAGAAGACTTGACTAAACATTTTTTTCAAAGAAGACATACAGGTGGCTAATAGGCACACGAAATAATGCTCAACATTGCTGATCATCAGGGAAATGCAAATCAAAACCACAATGAGACATCACTTCATATCTGTCAGCATGGCTATTACGAGAAAGAACACATGTAACAAATGCTGAGAAGGGTGTGGAGGAAAGGAAGTGTGCACTTTTGGTGACAATGTAACTTAGGGCAAACTTTGAGGAAAATGGTATAAAGACTTCTCAAAAAAAACTAAAAATAGAGCTACCATATGACCCAACAGTTCCAGTCTTGGGTATATATCTGAAAAACAAAACAAAACAATACTAATTTGAAAAGATACCTGCACCTCAATGTTCATAGAAGCATTATTAGCAATTGCCAAGATATGGAAGCAAGCTAAGTGTCCATCAACAGATGAGGGGACAAAGATGTGGTATATAATATAAATACAATGCAAGACTGCCGTGTCATAGAAAAGAACGAAAAAAAAAAAAAAAAAAAAGCCACTTGCAGCAACATGGATGGATTTGGAGGGCATTATGCTTACTGAAATGTCAGACAGAGAAAGGCAAATAAGGCATGATATGACCATACGTAGAATCTAAAAGTTGTAGCAAAGTAATGAATATAACAGAAAAGAAGCAGATTCGCAGGTATAGAGAGCAAACTAGTGTCATCAGTGGGGAGAAGGAAGTTGGGCGGGGCAACATAAGGGGAGGGATTAAGAAGTACAAACCATTATCTATAAAATAAGCTATAGGGGCATAGTATACAACATAGGGAGAATAGCCAATATATTGTGATAACTATAAATGGATAATAACCTTCAACAATTATGAATCACCTGTATTGTATGCCTATAATTGACATAGTATTGTACATCAACTATAATTAAAAAGAAAGAGCTGACGGCAGATATCTCAAAATCATAATGGCTACTAAAGGAGAGTAGACTACAAAAACCTCTACATTCCCAAGAAAAATTAATGTCAATTTTAGAAATTGTACTTATCAAAAGTATCTTTTATGGATCAGGGCCAAATAAAGACATTTTCAGATGCACAAAATTCAACACGTGGTCACCAATGAAAATTTTAAGGATGCATTTTAGGAAGAAGTGAAATAATTCCATAACCCAGGCTTATAATGAAAAAAAAAAAACTCATAGGCAAATTAACTACATGCAATTCATGTAAACAAAACATCTGTATAAAGTTATAATAATCACAGTTGGAATAATAATATGTAATGAAACGTTTAATTTTGGTCATTTCCTACTGCAACCCTATAAAATAGATTTATCAATATTGTTTATTTTACAGAATAGAGATTCAGATAGGTTTATGACCTATCTAAGATTAATTTAGAAGGGACAGAATTAGATTTGAACTCAGAATGTTATGTGGCAGCCAAGGAAGAATACTAATCAAGAAGCATAAATAGACAGACTAACATGCTGCAATCTTTAATTTATAGACTGCAGAATCTCTGTGAAGAATGTTGACATATAGCCCAGCATGCTTTTGTGAGTCATATACTGCCAAAATTCTCCAGTCCTAATCAAAAGGGATCTGAATCTGACTCAGAATAATAACTGGCATGTGTCCTTGGTCATACAGTTTCCAGACCTGAGTATAAAGGATAAAAAGAAACAAATTTGAGCCCATGTTTTCAGGAGTGTCTGTAAGTTAGTTATATCACCCTATAGTGGAGTGCTGTGATAGTACAGTTGTTAATCATAGGGATCAGTTTCCCTGGGAAACTTAAGACAATCTAACTGACTAAACAGTTCATTTCACTGCAAAAGGAATGAGGCCCCAGTCTGTTCCTTTCAGTCAGTTCAGTCATTTAGTCGTTTCCAACTCTTTGCGACCCCATGGACTGCAGCACGCCAGGCCTCCCTGTCCATCACCAACTCCCGGGGTCCACCCAAAATTCATGTCCATTGAGTCGGTGATGCCATGCAACCATCTCATCCTCTGTCATCCCCTTCTCCTCCTGCCTTCAATCTTTCCCAGCATCAGGGTCTTTTTCAAGACGTCAGTTTTTTGCATCAGGTGGCCAGAGTATTGGAGCTTCAGCTTTAGCACCAATCCTTCTAATGAATATTCAGGACTGATTTCCTTTAGGATGGACTGGTTGGATCTCCTTGCAGTCCAAGGGACTCTCAAGAGTCTTCTCCAAAGTCACAGTTCAAAGGCATCAATCCTTCGGCACTCAGCTTTCTTTCTAATCCAACTCTCACATCCATACATGACTACTGGAAAAACCATAGCTCTGACTAGATGGACTTTTATCGGCAAAGTAATATCTCTGCTTTTTAATATGCTAGCTAGGTAGATCATAGCTTTGTTTCCAAGAAGCAAGCATCTTTTAATTTCATAGCTGCAGTCACCATCTGCAGTGATTTTAGAGACCAAAAAATAAAATCTGTCACTGTTTTCATTGTTTCCTCATCTATTTGCCATGAAGTGATGGGACCAGATGCCATGATCTTAGTTTTCTGAATGTTGAGTTTTAAGCCAACTTTTTCACTCTCCTATTTCAGCTTCATCAAGAGGCTCTTCAGTTCCTTTTTGTTTTCTTCCATAAGGGTGGTATCATCTGCATATCTGAAATTATTGGTATTTCTCCTGGCAATCTTGATTCCAGCTTGTGCTTCATCCAGCCTAGCGTTTCACATGATATACTCTGCCTATAAGTTAAATAAGCAGGGTGACAATAAACAGTCTTGATATACTCTTTTCCTGATTTGGAACCAGTCTATTGTTCCATGTCCAGTTCTAGCTGTTGCTTCTTGACCTGCATACAAATTTCTCAGGAGGCAGGTAAAGTGATCTTTTATTCCCATTTCTTGAAGAATTTTCCACAGTCTGTTGTGATCTACACAGTCAAAGGCTTTGACATAATCAATAAAGCAGATCAGATCAGATCAGTCGCTCAGTCGTGTCCGACTCCTTGCGACCCCATGAATCGCAGCACGTCAGGCCTCCCTGTCCATCACCAACTCCCGGAGTTCACTCAGACTCACATCCATCAAGTCAGTGATGCCATCCAGCCATCTCATCCTCTGTCGTCCCCTTCTCCTCCTGCCCCCAATCCCTCCCAGCATCAGAGTCTTTTCCAATGAGTCAACTCTTGGCATGAGGTGGCCAAAGTACTGGAGTTTCAGCTTTAGCATCATTCCTTCCAAAGAAATCCCAGGGCTGATCTCCTTCAGAATGGACTGGTTGAGATGTTTTTCTGGAATTCTCTTGATTTTTCGATGATTCAGTGGTTTTTGGCAATTTGATTTCTGGTTCCTCTGGCTTTTCTAAGTATAGCTTGAACATCTGGAAGTTCACAGTTCACATATTGTTGAAGCCTGGCTTGGAGAATTTAATTCAAATAACCATTATATCTAGTAGTGTGGGCAAGAATCCCTTAGATGAAATGGAGTAACCCTCCTAGTCAACAAAAGAGTCGGAAATGCAGTACTTGGATGCATAAAAAATGACAGAATGATCTGTTCCCTTGACTATTCCCAGTCTCCAGAGTCATGAGACTCCATATCTCACGTATGTGATACTGTTCTACCAATGTCTTACATGCTTTGAACTAACAGTCTTCCTGTTGTACACACTGTCCACAGCCTGAACACCTATACTTAGAAATCTAGGGGTAGTTTCTTTTTCTCTCTATACCTAGGTAGAACAGATTATTCATTTGTTGTTGCTACCGAATGTATGGTATGTTTGTTGGTGATTACATGTAACATTGAGCTCACTGATTTCATAAAAAATAACATACCATTGTCATTAGGACTGTACTAGAGGAGAAATGGGAGTCCTTTGGATTAGGATCATAAGATTACTTACTGGCATGAACCTTTTTTAAGTAGCTTTATGACATTTTCTCTATCTCAAGAAAGCTTGTATGATTTTGCATTATTGCTTGACTGAGAGTGGTAGGGATGTATTTATAGTTGAACTGTGATAAGAGATCATGTTAGGTAGAGAGTATCTTTGACACTGTATTTGTATAAAGGAAATGTATGTACAACTGGAAATTAGAGGGGGAGATAAAGTGCATGTGTCCATCACTGTCTCTGCAGTTATCATATGCGATGCACTATCCTGACTGAGTAGCCACAGCAAAACAGTTCTTATTTTCATGTGCCTTGACTCCCCTGAGCATAGACACCTGGATTTCTGGGGTAGAACTCAGTCCAAGGGCAGACAATCCATAGATGAACAGGACATGAGGTGGATTTTTGTGAAGGAATAAAATGGGTCTTTCTCTTGACAATTCAAATGAGAAAAACAGTGGTGTGAATCAGGTAGTAATGGGAATAGAAACGGAAATGACGCAGCAAATTAAGAGTAAATGCACAAAGGGTCACTGATAAGCGAAAATCATGAGGGAACATAAGAGACTTAATAAGGAAAAACAGCAAAATAGAGATCAGCTATACAGAATAGAACAATACAAGTATTTTGTTTACAAAGCCCATAGCAATAAGAGTAGAGATACACTGAGTCAAAAGATGAATGTTCTATAGAGTGAAGATCTACATGACTTTCCACTTTTGCTGTAGTTCCTAGAGTTCCTTGAATTCTAAATGGGATTTCAGTTCTAGTTCCTTTGAGGCCCAACCATATTTGATTAAGATTCTTCTCTTTTTGTGTGTGAGTTGATGTTTCTTTTCTCTCAAGCAAGAGAACTAAGTCTGAATGGCTTAAGCAAAATCTACAGTTCGTTTCAAGATTATGTCAAAGCAAAATCTCACTGGACAGAATCAAATAACAAAGGAATACTTTATTCAGCTGAGACAGGGGTCAAGACCACTGAGATAGAGGAGAGATTAAACTTAACATCTCTGAAAAAAGAAGTGGGAGAGTTTTTAAGTGCTGGAGTGAGCTAGTGAAAGTGTTGGAGGCCACCAGTGAGAGGTCGTCTATTTCATTAGACCATTTGTCTTTGCTAAATGGCACTTACTGAAGTTCAGTTCAGTTCAGTGCAGTGGCTCAGTCGTGTCCAACTCTGGAACAACACGGACTGCAGCATGCCGGGCCTCCCTGTCCATCACCAACTCCTGGAGTTTACCCAATTCACGTTCACTGAGTCGATGATGCCATCCAACCAGCTTGTCCTCAGTCATCCCCTTCTTCTCCCGCCTTCAATCTTTCCCATCATGGGGGTCTTTCAAATGAGTCAGCTTTTTGCATCAGGTGGCCAAAGGACTGGAGTTTCATCTTCAACATCAGTCCTTCCAATGAACACTCAGGACTGATCTCATTTAGGGTGGACTGGTTGGATTTCCTTGCAGTCCAGGGGACTCTCAAGAGTCTTCTCCAACACCACAGTTCCAAAACATCAATTCTTCAGTGCTCAGCTTTCTTCACAGTCAAACTCTCACATCCATACATGACTACTGGAAAAACCATAGCCTTGACTAGATGGACCTTTGTTGGCAAAGTTGTCTCTGCTTTTTAATATGCTGTCTAGGTTAGCCAGAAATTTCCTGCCAAGGAGTAAGCATCTTTTAATTTCATGGCTAGAGTCACCATCTGCAGTGATTTTGGAGCCCCCCAAAATAAAGTCTGCCACAGTTTCCACTGCTTCCCCATCTATTTCCCACGAAGTGATGGGACCAGATGTCATGATCTTAGTTTTCTGAATGTTGAACTTTCAGCCAACTTTTTCATTTTCCTCTTTCACTTTCATCAAGAGGCTCTTTAGTTCTCTTCACTTTCTGCAATAAGGATGGTGTAATCTGCATATCTGAGGTTATTGATATATCTCCCTACAATCTTGATTCCAGCTTGTGCTTCATCCTGCCCAGTGTTTCTCATGATGTACTCTGCATGGAAGTTAAATAAGTAGGGTGACAATATACAGCCCTGATGTAGTCCTTTTCTCATTTGGAACACGACTAAGTGACTGAATTGAACTGAACTGTTGTTCCATGTCCAGTGCTAACTGTTGCTTCCTGACCTGCATACAGATTTCTCAAGAGGCCGGTCAGGTGGTCTGGTATTCCCATCTCTTTAAGAATTTTCTGCAGTTTATTGTGATCCACACAATCAAAGGCATTGGCATAGTCAATAAAACAGAAATAGATGTTTTTCTGGAACTCTCTTGCTTTTTTGATGATCCAGCAGATGTTGGCAATTTGACCTCTGGTTCCTCTGCCTTTTCTAATACCAGTTTGAACATCTGGAAGTTCACGGTTCATGTATTGCTGAGGCCTGGTTTGGAGAATTTTGAGCATTACTTTACTAGCGTGTGAGATGAGTGCAATTGTCTGGTAGTAGAGCATTCTTTGGCATTTCCTTTCTTTGGGATTGGAATGAAAACTGACCTTTTCCAGTCCTGTGGCCACTGCTGAGTTTTCCAAATTTGCTGGCATATTGAGTGCAGCACTTTCACAGCATCACCTTTCAGGATTTGAAATAGCTCCCCTGGAATTCCACCACCTCCACTAGCTTTGTTCGTAGTGATGCTTCCTAAAGCCCGCTTGACTTCACATTCCAGGATGTCTGGCTCTAGGTGAGTGATCACACCATCGTGATTATCAGGATTGTGAAGATCTTTTTTGTATAATTCTTCTATGTATTCTTGCCACCTCTTCTTAATATCTTCTGCTTCTGTTAGGTCCATACCATTTCTGTCCTTTATTGTGCCATCTTTGCATGAAATGTTCCCTTGGTATCTCTGACTTTCTTGAAGAGATCTCGAGTCTTTCCCATTCTATTATTTTCCTCTATTTCTTTGCACTGATCGCTGAGGAAGGCTTTCTTATCTCTCCTTGCTATACTTTGGAACTCTACATTCAATTGGCTATATCTTTCCTTTTCTCCTTTGCTTTTCACTTCTCTTCTTTTCATAGCTATTTGCAAGGCCTCCTCAGACAGCCATTTTGCTTTTTTGCATTTCTTTTTCTTGGGGATGGTCTTGATCCCTTTCTCCTTTACAATGTTACAAACCTTCTTCCATAGTTCATCAAGCACTCTGTCTATCAGATCTAGTCCCTTCAATCTATTTGTCACTTCCACTGTATAATCATAAGGGATTTGATTTAGGTCATACCTGAATGGTCTAATGGTTTTCCCTACTTTCTTCAATTTAAGTCTCAATTTGGCAATAAGAATTTCATGATTTGAGCCACAGTCAGCTCCTGGTCTTGTTTTTGCTAACTGTATAGAGCTTCTTCATCATTGCCTGCAAAGAATATAATCAATCTGATTTTGGTGTTGACCATCTGGTGATGTCCATGTGTAGAGTCTTCTCTTGTGTTGTTGGAAGAAGGTGTTTGCTATGACCAGCGCATTGTCTTGGCAAATTCTATTAGTCTTTGCCCTGCTTCACTGTGTACTCCAAGGCCAAATTTGCCTGTTACTCCAGGTGTTCTAGACTTCCTACTTTTGCTTTCCAGTCCCTTTAATGAAAGGACATGGTTTTTGGGTATTAGTTCTAGAAGGTCTTGTACGTCTTCATAGAACTGTACAACTTCAGCTTCTTCTGCATTAGTGGTCGGGGAATAGGCTTGGATTACCATGATGTTGAATGGTTTGCCTTGGAAATGAACAGAACAGAGATC
Organism: Bos javanicus; assembly: GCF_032452875.1. Lineage (NCBI taxonomy): Eukaryota > Metazoa > Chordata > Mammalia > Artiodactyla > Bovidae > Bos > Bos javanicus. The sequence continues at coordinate 75,677,076 of NC_083881.1, read as the reverse complement.
ATTCTGTCATTTTTGAGATTGCATCCAAGTACTGTATTTCCCACTCTTGTTGACTATGATGAAGTTTCTGAAGTTAGACTTCCAATTTCCAGAGACTGGGTTCTCTGTCTTGATTACACTTCAAAGGGATGGCTTTAAGGTCCTTGAGAAAGACATTCCTGGGTTGTAAAACAGGCAAGAGGTTACATTTACATCTCAAAAGAGCAGTGAATTTACAGTTAAAATTTTCTAAAGTGAATGCTCTAAAAAACGGTCAGGGGTTTATCATCAGGAATAAACCTACCTAAAGTTTAGTCAGATTGAGGGAAATGTTAAGACCTTCTTGGTCAATCACCAGAGAGGAGATTTACATCTCAAAGGAGCAGTGAATTTACAGTTACAATTTTCTAAAGTGAATGCTCTAAGAAACAGTCAGGGGCTTATCATCAGGAATAAACCTGTCTAAAGTTTAGTCAGATTGAGGGAAATGTTAAGACCTTCTTGGTCAATCACCTGAGAAATCAAAGAGCTGAAACCTTGACAATCAAGCTTTAGGGAGGCAAAGAGCAGAAAAGTTGTAGTGACATTGGCAGCAAGAGGTCTGTGTTCTCCCAAAACACCATCGCAAAGGCAGCATAGTTGGGCTTCTCTGGTAGCTCAGAGGGTAAAGTGTCTGCCTACAAAGCAGGAGACCTGGGTTTGATCCCTGGGTTGGGAAGATCTCCTGGAGAAGGAAATGGCAGCCCACTCCAGTACTTTTGTCTGGAAAATCCCACGGATGGGGGAGCCTAGTAGGCTACAGTCCATGGGGTCGCAAAGAGTCAGACACCACCCAGCGACTTCACTTTCACTTGCTTTCTAACTACGTCTTGGCTGTATCTTTGCAGTTACTTAAAAACTATCAAAAATATCATTTTGACCCAGTTTAGATGGAGTGCATATATATTCATTTTTTCATTCATTCAGCAAGTGTTTATTGAGTGTTTACAATGTACCAGACACTTTCTAAACATAGAGATTTATTCATTAGTGAAGAAAATATTCAAAACTCTCTGTATTTAAATACATAGCAAGTCAACAGATGGGACCGAAATAAGTAAACAAAATATTTAGCAGTGGCATCAACCAGATGATGGAGTAGGAATCTTCTTTTACCTTTCTTTAGGATGTTTCTACCATCATTTCCCCACAGAAACTTTATTTTGTCAACAGTCTCCAGGTGAGAGTACCTTTTTGGGAGTTCAAATTTCTAGTAGTGAAGTTCTAGCGTACCATTAGAGCAATATCTATATCTGTATATAATATATCTGAGAATGGGTGTGTTAAAGAGGGAAGAAGAATGGTTTCCCATCATCTGCATCATCCCTTTCCCAAGGCAGCAGAGCTCAGGGCCATGCAGTTTCTCCCGTGGAGGAATGCAAGAACTCAGTGAATGAATACCCTCCTTCCAGCTCTTCGGACACTGCTAAAGAGGCTCACTTCTTTCTTGCTGTACCTCGAATACTGAAATTATAAAAATGAGAGGGAGGGGGAAGGCAGTGTTTCTCAAAATTCATCACAGGGCAGCAGAAGCTTTATGAACTCCATCAAAAAGTCTACCCATGAGCCACTTGGGATGCCTCAGCTGTGATTCTTCCAACTGGCACATGAGCACCCTTAATATTAATCCTCTGTGTTCCTCACCCCTCCCCACGTTTTAGATTCCCCATGCAGCCTCATGCACAATGGTAAGAAGCTTTGGCAGAGGGCTAACACACATGCACAGAAGGCTTGCCACCTCTGTGGGATCAGAAGAAGCCCATACTTCAGAATTCGGGTCCTGCCCTAAGGGAAACAAGCAGGAGGCTCTCAATCCCCAGTCTAGCGTTGCAGAATTGAGAGATGGCATGCCACTTTAAATATCCCCTCTCCAGAAGGAGCAGGTAGCGTGGAGCAGGTACATTCAAAGAAAAGTTTTGAGAAAGGCTCAGAATCTCTAGTTAGGCTCACTTGTGAAGGCATTTCTCTATGAACACTAAAGGTCGGTAAAGACTGGAGGAGATGAGCGCTTCTTCAAATGTAGAGACAGTAGTGCAAGACTTTGAGGAGCATGAATGGCCAAGGACACCCGACCCCCAGAGGTACACAGGGCACACAGTGATTTTTCCATAACCAGCCCCCTAAAAAGGAAATCTCAGGTACCTGGCAAATAATTCAAAATAACTATTTTAGGAAGCTCAGCGAGTTACAAAAAACACAAACAGACCACTCAATGAGATCAGGAATAAATGTGTATGTAAAATGAAAAGTTCAACACAGAGAAATCATTAAAAAATACAAAAGTTCAAGACCTGAAGAATAAATTGAATGAAATGAAAGTGTCAACATCATATTTAAACAAGCAGAATAAAAAAATATCTGAGCTAGTCCATGACATTTATGATATACCATCAAATGAACTAATGTCTTCATTATGGGAGTTTCAGATATAGAAGAGAGGGAGAAAGAGGCAGAACATTTATTTAAAGAGATAGTGACTGAAAATTTTCCAAATCTGAAGACAAATATGGACAACCAAGTGCATACAGATGAAAGGTCCAAAATGATATTTAGCCCAAAGAGGATTTCACTGACAAATCAAACCTTAAAAAAAAAAATAGAGAGAGAGACAGTTTTGAAAGTAGCAAGAGAAAAGAGAGGGAGATCATAGAAAAGGAAGCATCAATAAGATTACTAGCTGATTTCTTAGCAGACAACTTGCAGGGCAGGAGGCGTGGCATGGGCCTTCCCAGACTAAAAAGAGCTGATGGAATTCATCCTGACTGGACCTGTTTTAAAAGAAATTTGAAAGGGAGTTCTTCATACTGAAATGAAGCTAATTTAGTAACAATAAAACAAATAAAGTACAAAGTAAAGGCAAGTATATAGTCAAATTCAACATACTCTTTTGATGCAATAGCAGTTTGTGAATTACTTTTAATACAAGTATAAACTTTAAAAGACAAAAGTACTAAAAAAAAGCTATAGTTACAATAACTTGGTAATGGGTATACAATTTAAAAAGACATAAATTGTCAATCTTGAATAAAATAGAGCAGAAGTAAAACAGTTCCTTATGCAATTGAAGTTGTCATTATCAGCTTAAAATAGGCTGTTACAACTATCAGAAATTTATGGAAGCCTCATGTTAAAGTGAAAGATGCTCAGTCGTGTCCTACTCTTTGCAACCCTATGGACTATACAGTTCATGGAATTTTCCAGGCCAGAATACTGGAGTGGGTAGCCTTTCCCTTCTCCAGGGGACTTTCTCAACTCAGGGATTGAGTCCAGGTCTCCTGTATCGCAGGGAGATTCCTTACCAGCTGAACCATAAGGGAAGCCCAAGAATACTGGAGTGGGTAGCCTCCCCCTTCTCCAGCGGATCTTCCCGATCCAGGAATTGAACGGAGGTCTCCTGCATTGTAGGTGGATTCTTTACCAACTGAGCTATCAGGGAAGTCCAAGCTACATGTTAACCATAAATCAAAAACCTATAGCAGACACACAAACACACAAAAGATTGTTGTCATTGTCTGCCGCTCAGTTGTGTCAGACTCTGTGATCCCATGGACTGCAGCACACCAGGCTTCCCTGTCTTTCACCATCTCCCAGAATTTGCTCAAACTCACATCCATTGAGTCGGTGATGCCATCCAATCATCTCATCTTCTATTGTCCCCTTCTCCTCTTGCCTTCAATCTTTCCCAGCATCAGGGTCTTTTCTAATGAATAGGCTTTTTTGCATCAGGTGGCCAAAGTATTGGAGCTTCAGCTTCAGTATCAGTCCTTACAATGAATATTCAGGACTGATTTCCTTCAGGATGGACTGGTTTCAACTCCTTGCTGTCCAAGGGATACTCAAGAGTCTTCTCCAACACCGCAGGTTAAAAGCATCAATTCTTTGGTGCTCAGCTTTCTTTATAGTCCAATTCTCATATCCATACATGACTACTAGAAAAACCATAGCTTTGACTAGATGGGTCTTTGTTGGCAAAGTGATGTCTCTGCTTTTTAATATGCTGTCTAGGTTGGTCATAGCTTTTCTTCCAAGGAGCAATAAAGAAATTAAGATATGTCATTACAGAAAATCATCAAATCACAAGCAAAACAGCAAGCAAGAAAGAAACAAGTGAATTTTAAAAAAAATCAGAAAGCAATTAACAAAATGACAACAGAAAGCCCTTACCTAGCAATAATTCTTTATTTTAAATAGATTAACTTCTCCACTTATAAAATATAGAGTGAATAGATTAAAAAAAGAAAACACACACACTGTACACTCTCTATAAGAGATTCATTTCAGTTTCAAGAACACATTGGCTTAAAGTGAATGTATGGAAGAACTACTCCAAATATTCCAAGCAAATGGAAACCAAAAAAATAAAGAAGATGTGATATACATATGTATGTGAATATGCATATACATAGATATAGAATATAATAATTCCATTCTATTAATTAATATAATTCTATTATTCTGTATAATATATGTAATAGAATAATACTCAGGCATTTGCAGCAACATGGATGGATTTAGAGGGTATTGAAACTGTTAGTCACTCAGTCATGTCTGACTCTTTGTGACCCCAGGGACTGTAGTCTGCCAGGCTCCTCTGTCCATGGAATTCTCCAGGCAAGAATATTGGAATGGGCTACCATTTCCTTCTTTAGGGGATCCTCCCCACCCAGGAATTGAACCCTAGTCTCCTGCATTGCAGGCAGATTCTTTACCATCTGAGCCACCAGTGAAGCTTAGAGGGTACTAGGTTAATTGAAATAAATCAGACCAAGAAAAATGAATCCCATATGATTTCACTTATTTGTGGAATCTAAAAACCCAAATCAAACAACAAACAAAACAAAACAGAAACAGGCCCATAGTTATACAGAATAAACTGGTGGTTGCCAAGGAGAAGGGTTGTTGTTATTCAGATGCTCTTTGTGACCCCATTGACACCAGCAGATCAGACCTCCCTGACCTTCACTATCTCCTGAAGTTTGCGCAAACTCTTGTCCATTGAGTAGATGATGCCATTCAACCATCTCATTCTCTGTCACCACCTTCTGCTCTCAATCTTTCCCCACATCAGGGTCTTTTCCAATGAGTCAGCTCTTTGCATCAGATGGCTAAAGAACTGGAGCTTCAGCTTTAGCATCAGTCCTTCCAATAAGTATTCAGGGTAGATTTCCTTTAGGATGGACTGCGATGTGTCCTAGTTGGCCCGTATTAGGGCAGGTGGGTTCTTAGCATGTGGAGCTGTAGTTCCCTGACCAGGGATTGAATCTGGGCTCCCTCCATTGAAAGGGTGGAGTCTTAACCACTGGACTGCCAGGGAAGTCCCAAGAAGGGTAGTAGGGGGACAGAGAAAATATGTGAATGGATTAAAAGGTATAAACCTTCAAATCTAAAATAAATGAATCATTTATTACATTATGCGACATAATGTATATGTCAGGAATGGAATTGATGATATTGTAATACTTTATATGTTGCAGGATAATAACTGGTCATACTGTACTGATCATTTCATAATATATAAGTGTATTCAATTACTAAGTTGTCCACTTGAAATTAATGTAATATTGTGTGTTAATTATAACTAATGGAAAGAATTAATTCTAATTCTAATTAAATAAAGCACATCACTAAAGACAAATAGATCATAGAAGAAATAAAAAGGGAAAATAAAAAATATCTTGAGACAAACAGAAATGAAAGCACAGCATACCAAATCTCATGGGATGCCCCAAAGCAGTTCTGAGATGTGTTTATAAGAAATAATTTCAGTAAGAAAAAGGAAAGATCTCAAATAACCTATTTTTGCTTCTCAAGGAACTAGAAAAATAACAAACTCGGCCCAAAGTAAGTAGAAGGGAGGAAATATTAACAAAAGCCAGAGCAGAAATAAGTGAAATAGAAACCAGACAAAAATACAATATTTGAAACTAAGAGTTTAGTTTTTTTGTTTTTTGTTTTTGAAAAGATGAACAAATAAGAAACATTTTTGGTAGACCAAGACAAAAAGATGTCTCAAATTCAGAAATGTAACAATGGATATTGCAACAGATACCACAAATACTATGGGTCATAAGTGACTATTATGAATAATTATACACCAAAAAATTGGATAACCTAATAGAAATGGATACAATTCTATAAGCATGCAACCTAACAAGCCTGAATCAGGATGAAACCAAAAATCTGTATAGAGCAATAGTGAGTAAGGAGATTGAGTCAATAATGAGAAACCTCCCAGCAAGAAAAGTCGAGGGCAGATGATTTCTCTGGTGAATTCTGATAAATTAACACCAATACTTCTCAAACTCTTTTAAAAAAAGGAAGAGGAGGGTACATTCCCCAAATTCATTTTATACATCCAGCATTACTTTATAGCAAGACTATATGGACATCAAATGAAAAGAAAATTACAAGCCAATGTCTCTGACAAAAAACAGACCACAAAAATCCTCAGCAAAGTACTACTAACTGAATTTGACAGCCCACTAAAAGGATCATGCAATGCAATCAAGTGAGATTTATCCCTGGGATGCAGGGATGGCTAATACATGTGAATCAATCAATACACGTACCACAGTAACAAAATTGTGAAAGTGTTAATTACTCAAGTCATGTCTGATTCTTTGCAACCCCATGGACTGTAGCCCATCAGGCTCTTCTATCCATGAAATTCTCCAGGCAAGAATGCTGGAGTGAGTAGCTATTTCCTTCTCCAGGGGATTTTCCTGATCCAGGGATCAAATCCGGGTCTCCTGTACTGCAGGAAGATTCTTTTTTTTTTATCCAGGTGACTGGGGAAGGTTTGCAAGAGGGGATTTAATTGCCAAGAACCCAGTTAGAAGGCGGAGGTGCCGGTGGTGCCAGAAGGGGGCTGGTCCTGGTGGAGGAGCGTCCTGGGGTGTGCTAGCCCGGGTGAGCTCGCTTACTCTGTGGCATGTCAGAGATCAAGGCAGACGCCAAAGTTGGTGTTGGTGATGGAGCCCACGATGGTCTTGTCGACGTCGCAGGTCAGGCCCCGCTCACAGGGACACTTGTAGTCAACCCCATAGAGCGTAAAGGCGGAGCTCTTGCTGTTCCTGCTGGCCTTGGGTGCGCAGCCGGCCAGGCTCAGGCCGTCTTCCTGGTAGCAGCACTTGCTGTGAGCTCACCCTCATCCAGGTTGATTATGATTCCCCGGGGGTCGGGAACTGCATAGGCTACTGCACGGGCGACGAGCAGAAGGCCGAGGACCTTCTCCATGATGAGTGGGCACAGCTGGTGTAGGTTGCAACCGGCAGATCAGGTCAGGTGACAGGTTCTTTACTCTCTATGCCACCAGGGGCACCCACCATATTAACAAAATGAAGGATACAAATCATATGATTATCTCAATAGATTATGGAAAAAACATTTGACAAAATTCAACATAAAAACTTGCTACGAGGTGGGTATAGAAGGGATATACCTTCTATAATAGAGCAAATTTTTTTATTGCTGTGATAAATGTCATGGGAATTTAAATAGGAATTGCATTAAATCTATAGATTGCCTTGACAGTATGGATATTTTAACAATGTTAATTCTTCCAATCTGTGAACATGTGATATCTTTCCTTTTGTTTGAATCTTCTTTAGTTTCTTTCTTCAGAATATTTTTCAGTGTATGGATTTTTCACCTCCTTGATTAAATTCATCCCCAAGTATTTTATTATTTTTGATATAATTTTAAATGATAGAATTGTATTTCTTTTTCAGGTTGTTCTTTGTTAGTGTATGCTGCTAAGTCGCTTCAGTCATGTCCGACTCTGTGCGACCCCATAGATGGCAGCCCACCAGGCTCCCCCGTCCCTGGGATTCTCCAGGCAAGAACACTGGAGTGGGTTGCCATTTCCTTCTCCAGTGCATGAAAGTGAAAAGTGAAAGTGAAGTTGCTCAGTCGTGTCCAACTCTTCGCAACCCCATGGACTGCAGCCTACCAGGCTCCTCCATCCATGGGATTTTCTAGGCAAAAGTACTGGAGTGGGGTGTCATTGCCTTCTCCGGTTAGTGTATAGAAACACAATCAATTTTGGGGGGTTAATTTTGTATTTTATAACTTTGCTGAATTTGCTTATTAGTTCTATCATTTGTGTGTGTGTGTGTGTGAAATCTTAAGACTTTTTTTTTTTTTTGCATAAGATTTATATTCAGCAGAGACTGCTTTACTTCTTTTCCAACTTGGATCCATTTTATTTCTCTTTTGCCCAATTGCTCTTGTTAAAACATCCAGTATTGTTAATAGGAGTGATGAGAGTGGACATCTTTGTCCTGTTTCTGATCTTACATAAAAAGCTTCTATTTATTTACTATTACTATTTTATTTTATTTTTTTTTACTATTGCATATGATAGCAGCAATGGGCTTTTCTTATATAATCTCTATTATAGAAGGTACATTCCTTCTATACCCACCTTGTAGAAAGTTTTTATGTTGAAAAAGAAAAAGTTATATGCAGGGTGGACCAATGTGGGGAGAATCTGGAGTTGGCTGCAGCATGAGTGGGTGATGATATGAGTGTAATTATGGAAGGAAAGAATTATTAAACCTCAGCCAAAGAAGACAACTAAGGAGACATTTTGAAAACTGGGGTAACCACAATTTTACTTAATTCACAACTTTGTATAGCACTAATCCTATATTCCTTGTCAAGAAGGCTGTAGATTGATAACTCTCAGCAGCCCCTCCATGCAAAGCTGTTTCGTTGTTGGTTGTTTAGTTGCTAAGTCATGTCCTACTCTTTTAAGACCCTATGTAGTGTAGCCCACCAGGCTCCTGTGTCCATGGGATTTCCCAGGCAAGAATACTGGAGTGGATTGCTATGTCTTCCTCTGGGGGATCATCCCGACCCACAGACTGAACCTGGGTCTCCTGCATTACAGGCAGATTGTTTATGCTGAATCACCAGGGAAGCTCATAAAGCTGACTATTCTCTACAGATTCCAAATATCTACACATAATTCTACTCTTACATGGTTCTAGTATTTCTATAGTGAGTTTTCAGATTATTTCTGGTTTTCCAAATTTTCATTAATGAACATATGCTAGATTTTAGTCCCTTCAGTCATGTCTCACTCTTTGCGACCCTATGGACTACAGCCAACCAAGCTCCTCTGTCCATGGGGATTCTCCAGGCAAGAGTACTACAGTGGGTGGCCATGCCCTCCTCCTGGGGACCTTCCTGACCCAGGGATCGAATCCAGGTAAACTGCATTGCAGGCAGATTCTTTACCACTGAGCCACCAGGGAAGCCCTTCTAAAACAGAAGAAAAAACAATAAAAATGTAAGTTCTCAAGGTTAAATAAAGAAATATATTTATTTATATACTGAAAGCCATTGTGGTTTCAGGAAATTGTGTCCTATTAGTTCTACCTCTTTTAAGTTTTCTAGCCTAAAATAATATCAAAACAATTTCCAATAAACACTCGATGCAAGGAGAATAGATGTAGAAATAGGATTTCCTTCACCTTTGTTAAGAAGGATATTCTATAGCTTTCCTATATGTGGTCAGCTTGTTTAAAAAGTGGTTTAGGGTGACATGCTCACACATGTTTCTAACTTGACTGGTTAGCTATTTACTCTTCAGCTTGTTGAAGGTCTCTCTAATTGGATAGAAAATGTTAGTTACTCACCACAACATAAAATAGTGGAAGGTGACCTGAGGAAAGCACTTTACTAGTCTCTTAGGAAAGAAAATTGCTTATCTGTAATTGTTTTGCTAGCTGAAGAAATATATCAGACTGCCATTTCCACATGAATTTTCTGGATATAATGTGACCTATGACTTTAATGTCAATGGAAAGAAGCTCTTGTAGAGTTTCTCAGCCTTTTGTATGCTCTAGTTAACCTGAGGGACCTTTAAGCTATAATTCGTAGAGAAAGACTGCAGAATGACGTGGAGGAGGGAAGCACTGAATTGTAAGTCATGTGCCAGCAGGCAGGTAACAAATTATGGACAGAAGCATTGGGAATAAGAAAAAAGAAAAGTAAAATATTCCCCTATCACCTTACCTAAAAGCAGACAGTGTCACGGGACATTGATGAAGTAAATGTCATAAAATTCCAGAGTGTTGTCTGGAGCTTGGGTGAGACACGTAATTAATTGCTCATTCATTCAATGACTGCTTGTGGCTCACCTACATTGTATCAAGGACCGTGTCAGGCAATGGAGATGCATCAGTAAGCCAGGTAGACATGGTCCCTGTATTTAGATAGAATATGCAATTAAACAAGCAATAACATGTTGGAGAGAGGTAAACTGTATTTCGAGACTTGTACAAAAATCGACATCTTATCTCATTTTGGGAGAATTTAGAATGACGAAAAGGCATGAATAATAAATAAGGAGTTCAGTGGACTTCCCTGGTGACTCAAGATGGTAAAGCGTCTGTCTACAATGTGGGAGACCCGGGTTCCATCCCTGGGTCGGGAAGATCCCCTGGAGAAGGAAATGGCAACCCACTCCAGTACTATTGCCTGGAAAATCCCACGGACAGAGGAGCCTGGTAGGCTACAGTCCACGGGGTAACAGACACGACTGAACGACTTCACTTATAGTGCTCCAGAAAGAAGAAACAGTATGTAAAAAGACCAGAGAGACAAGAAACTGGGCTGAAGAGCATGAAATTCAGGATGACTGGTGCAGAGCACCATGTTAAATTGGAATTGACACCCAAATAAGTCCAAGTGCATTCTTCTTTCTACAATGATTTATCAAATGCCTAACAGTTTTTGATCTAAGGTACAAAAATAAAATATTTTCTAAACTTTAGTATCTTCAGTTATGGAAAATAAAATAAAACCAACAGTAACACAGAGTGAAAAGTGATATAATTGTGAGAGCCTAAAGCTCTAAAGAAACACCTAAGTAGGAAAATAAGGAGGAAAGTCTAAGAACTGAAAAAGTTTTAAGAGGTGATTCTTGGATTGAATCTTAAAGGGCCATGGGGAGTTGATTAAGGAGGGGAAGGAAGTGCATTTAAGCAGTGGGACAGCGTGTCCAGTGGTTTAGAGACAAGAGAGAACAAGATACATTTCGAACTGTGAGTGGGATGTTTTTACTACAGTAGCATTTTCCAAAGTACGCCTCAGGAAACATCCTGTAAGAAAGAAGGTCTGAAACAGGTATATTGTCTGTCCCATTCTTGGAAAGTCACAATGCCCATTAGCTCAGTAAAAGATCTGAAAATACCTACAATGAATAACATAACACTGTTTGGTTCAGCATTTTTTCAAAATTGCTTTATCTTAGAACTTCCTCTATTATCCTCCTTTTTTTGAGCGGGGAGGGATCAGGGGTTGAAACCAATTAAGAATCTATGAAACACAGTTTGGAATTGATAGCAGGACCTCCCTAAACTGGGTGGCAGGGAGTGTCAGAGGATGAGGCCACAGAAGCAACTGCTACAGGTTAAATCACAAAGGCCTTGGTCTGCCCGTCTTGTTGTTAGGGAAGAGCATAACTGGTCTTTCTTCCAGTTGAAAGGAGCCCCACTCGATGATATACCAGGCCTTAGCACTCGCTCCACTCTAAGGGGGTTGGGAACCACCTCTCTGAGAGGTAAATTAGGAAATATTTAAATGGAAGTTTGGGCATATCGTCATCATATTTCCTCTTTTCAACTTAGCTTTTATTGACTATAGTAAGAACACTTGACGTGGGATCTATTTTCTTTAGTTTTTGAGCGCACAATACAACATTGTCGATCACAGTATCAGTGCTATACAGCAGATATATAGTCTACTCATCTTCCAGAAGTGAAACTTTGTACCTGCTGAAAAGCAACTCCCCATCTCTTCCTCCCCCAGCCCAAGAAATCACCTTTCTACTCTCTTTTTTTAGATGTCTGACTATTTTAGACTTCTCGCATGAGTAGTATCATGCAGTATGTCCTTCATTGAGTGGTTTGTCTCCTTTAGCATAATATCCTCAAAACTAATCCATTCTGCCACATATGACTGGATTTTCTTCCTTGTCTTCAGAGCTAGTACACATACTATATATTTTTATTTAATATATGTACTACATTTTCTTTATAGATTGTTTCCACATCCTGGCTACTGTGATTAGTGTTGTAATGAACACAGGAATGCAGATACATCTTTGAGTTAGTGGTTTCATTAGTTTTGGATAAATGCTTATAGTTGACTTTGCTGGATAATATGGTGTCACTATTTTTAATCTTTTGGGGACTCTCTGTACTGTTTTCTAAAGTGACTGCACCATTTTACATTTCCACCAACAGTGTACAATTTCTCTACATCCTCATCAATGATTGTCATTTATTTTTTGTTGTTTTGTTTTCCTAGCAGTCATCTTAACAAGTGTGAGGTGATATCTCATTATGATTTTGATTTGCATTTCTCTGATGATTAATGATGTTGAATATCTTTACATGCATTGCCTATTTGTATGAGAAATGTCTATTTGAGTCCTCTATCCATTTTGTTTTTTTAATTGGCTCCATTGTTTTTTTTGCTGTTAAGTTGGAGGAGTTGTTCATGTGTTTTGGATATTAGTCTTTTATTAGATATATTGTTTGCAAATATTTGATCTCATTCCATAGTTTGCCTTTTCATGTGTTCACCATTCTTTGCTATGCAAAGGTTTTTTGGTGTGTGGTGTTATATTCAAGGAATCATTGTCATAAAGACAGACATATAGACCAATGTAACAGAATAGAGCCCCAACATCAACTCAGGCATACATCACAAGTCTTCTAGGACACAAAGGGTAATCTCTTCAACTTATGCTGCTAGCAAAACTGGATAGCCACATCCAAAAGAATGAAATTGTATACTTATCTTAAAACACACACATAAATCAACTCAAAATGGATTAAAGACTTAAATGTAAGACCTGAATCTGTAAAACGCCTAGGAGAAACCATTCTTCCACTTGAAATATGTTTTTAGAAGGGAGCACTCTCTCCAGGTGGGGAAATATACTCTTGTTCAGCAATACCTAGGGCTGGGATAGTTTTTCTGATTATAGAAAAAGCTTCATTAGTAATAAAGTAATAAAAATAATAAAAAGTAATAAATAAAATAAAAACATTTAAAAAGTAATAAAAATAATCTAGCTTCATTAGTAATAAAGAGAGTGCTTTAGTTATCTATTTCTTATTATCTTCACAATTGGGCAGGTAAGAATGCTATTTATTGTCTTCCAAGAGATCCAGGTATTAAATAATTTGATCTCTATTGTGTAGGTCATTGGGAGTCATTGAAGTATTTTACCAGTGAGCAACATGATCAGACTTGCATTTGAAGGTTTTGATGGCAGTGTAGAAGCTATGCTGAAGGGGCACATGTGGAAGTTGAGAAGCTAATTAAAAAGGCAGAGTCCAGGCAAGAAAAGATCAGAGCTTGAATTACTCCAATGGCAGTGGTAATATGAATAAGGAGATATGGGTATGGTGTTTAGTTAGAAAGTTGAATCAACAGAACTAGGAGCCAAGACGTGTGCGATGTAAAATGGAGAAAATCTAGGATAACTCACAGATTTTTGAATGGAGGTGAATTATATTTGGTTTGATGAAAGCGTACAACCTTATTTCCAGCACACTGAGCTGAACATGCTTTAGAAATGTCCAGGTGGAGGTGTACAGTTGTTATATTATATACATATATATTTTTTTTCTAAAGTTGAGAGACATTTATAGTGCAGAAATGCACACATAGGGGTTGCTCACATCTAGTGATGTTTGAAGTCCTGGTCTCAGTCACTCTTCAGGAGAGTGTGTGGGTAGCGGTCCCACTCAATATTAACCCCATTATGTGCCTAATGTGTACCAGCACTATAGTCAGGACTTTGCACACAGGTCTCGTTTACTTCTCTTGGTAGTTCTTTAAGGTGAACACAATCACCATCATTTTACAAATGAAACTGGAGTTTCCACTTGTTTTGGCAACTAATAATTCATTTGGTTCATAATTATTTCCAGGATAGCTTAAATGTATCTGATAAAATACACTTGTAATCAGACACACACATAGACATGTCTTTGTGGTTTGTTATTGCAAATAGTTTTTGTAGGGGGTGTGTATTCAAAGAATGTTGCTAAGTAATGCCTTTTGACAAATTTAATTTTAATCTTGATTGGGATTTCAGTTTGTTATGGGAACAAAGAACAGAAAATCATGGTGCTGTCATTCCCTTTTTGTTTCTCTATCAAAGATCAAATTCAGAGGCATACTTTCTATAGCATTTATGTCAGAAACATAATTCCCTACTAGAATTCCTTAAAAAACTGGAAATAGAACTGCCTTATGACCCAGCAATCCCACTGCTGGGCATACACACTGAGGAAACCAGAAGGGAAAGAGACACGTGTACTCCAATGTTCATCGCAGCACTGTTTATAATAGCCAAGACGTGGAAGCAACCTAGATGTCCATCAGCAGATGAATGGATAAGAAAGCTGTGGTACATATACACAATGGAGTATTACTCAGCCATTAAAAAGAATACATTTGAATCAGTTCTAATGAGGTGGATGAAACTGGAGCCTATTATACAGAGTGAAGTAAGCCAGAAGGAAAAACATAAATACAGTATACTAACGCATATATATGGAATTTAGAAAGATGGTAACAATAACCCGGTGTACGAGACAGCAAAAGAGACACTGATGTATAGAACAGTCTTATGGACTCTGTGGGAGAGGGAGAGGGTGGGAAGATTTGGGAGAATGGCAATGAAACATGTAAAATATCATGTAGGAAACGAGTTGCCAGTCCAGGTTCGATGCATGATGCTGGATGCTTGGGGCTGGTGCACTGGGACGGCCCAGAGGGATGGTATGGGGAGGGAGGAGGGAGGAGGGTTTGGGATGGGGAACACATGTATACCTGTGGCGGATTCATTTTGATATTTGGCAAAACTAATACAATTATGTAAAGTTTAAAAATAAAATAAAATTGGAAGAATAAAAAAAAAAAAAAAAGAAGTACAGGAAAGTTAGGGTTTCATTTTATTAATTGTGGTGGTGTTTTTTTCACTGTATATACACACCAGGATTCCTCAAACTGTATGCTTTAAATGTATGCAATTTATTATGTGTCAAATACACCTCAATAAAGCTGTAATAAAATAATACTTAACAATAAAAAAAAAATAGAATTATAGTAAAAAGAAAAAAAAAAGGAAGAATATACTTATTTTGCACATGCATTTGGAGGTAGGGAAGTGGTCCAGGATCTAGAATTTGGTGAAAATCACTTACTTTGAAGTCTAAGGCACAGAGCTAAATGAGTTTGTGACCCCCTTGTATGGGGGAGGTATTTGGATAGTCGGGTTTAGAGGAAGCCTCTGCACCCATGAGCTTTAACGGCAGATTGACCAGCAGATGAACATTATCTTAAAAAACAGCCTACTCCAAAAAGCAAGTTAATGTAGATTTATCAGCAATTGTTTACGCACCATCTGATTTCTGAGAGTTAAACTTATCAATACTATTTCTTTTCTAATCATATGTGATTTTTTTAATCATTAGTCTGTCTGGCTAACTTTGAATATTCAATAAGATTTTTTTTGTGTGTGTACATACATCAGTTCAGTTCAGTTCAGTCTCTCAGTCGTGTCTGACTCTTTGCGACCCCATGAATTGCAGCACGCCAGGCCTCCCTGTCCATCACAAATTCCTGGAGTTCACTCAGACTCACGTCCATCGAGTCAGTGATGCCATCCAGCCATCTCATCCTCTGGCATCCCCTTCTCCTCCTGCCCTCAATCCCTCCCAGCATCAGAGTCTTTTCCAGTGAATCAGCTCTTCGCATGAGGTGGCCAAAGTACTGGAGTTTCAGCTTCAGCATCATTCCCTCCAAAGAAATCCCAGGGCTGATCTCCTTCAGAATGGGCTGGTTGGATTTCCTTGCAGTCCAAGGGACTCGCAAGAGTCTCCTCCAGCACCACAGTTCAAAGGCATCAATTCTTCGGCGCTCAGCCTTCTTCACAGTCCAACTCTCACATCCATACATGACCACAGGAAAAACCATAGCCTTGACTAGCCGGACCTTTGTTGGCAAAGTAATGTCTCTGCTTTTGAATATGCTATCTAGGTTGGTCATAACTTTCCTTCCAAGGAGTAAGTGTCTTTTAATCTCATGGCTGCAATCACTATCTGCAGTGATTTTGGAGCCCAGAAAAATAAAGTCTGACACTATTTCCACTGTTTCCCCATCTATTTCCCATGAAGTGATGGGACCAGATGCCATGATCTTCATTTTCTGAATGTTGAGCTTTAAGCCAACTTTTTCACTCTCCTCTTTCACTCTCATCAAGAGGCTTTTGAGTTCCTCTTCACTTTCTGCCATAAGGGTGATGTCATCTGCATATCTGAGGTTATTGATATTTCTCCCAGCAATCTTGATTCCAGCTTGTGCTTCTTCCAGTCCAGAGTTTCTCATGATGTACTCTGCATATAAGTTAAATAAGCAGGGTGACAATATACAGCCTTGACGTACTCCTTTTCCTATTTGGAACCAGTCTGTTGTTCCATGTGCAGTTCTAACTGTTGCTTCCTGACCTGTGTACAGATTTCTCAAGAGGCAGATCAGGTGGTCTGGTATTCCCATCTCTTCCAGAATTTTCCACAGTTTATTGTGATCCACACAGTCAAAGGCTTTGGCATAATCAATAAAACAGAAATAAATGTTTTTCTGGAACTCTCTTGCTTTTTCCATGATCCAGCGGATGTTGGAAATTTGATCTCTGGTTCCTCTGCCTTTTCTAAAACCAGCTTGAACATCAGGAAGTTCACGTATTGCTGAAGCTTGGCTTGGAGAATTTTGAGCATTACTTTACTAGCATGTGAGATGAGTGCAATTGTGCGGTAGTTTCAGCATTCTTTGGCATTGCCCTTCTTTTGGATTGGAATGAAAACTGACCTTTTCCAGTCCTGTGGCCACTGCTGAGTTTTCCAAATTTGATGGCATATGAGTGCAGGACTTTCACAGCATCATCTTTCAGGATTTGAAATAGCTCAACTGGAATTCCATCACCTCCACTAGCTTTGTTCATAGTGATGCTTTCTAAGGCCCACTGGACTTCACATTCCAGGATGTCTGGCTCTAGGTCAGTGATCACACCACTGTGATTATCTGGGTCATGAAGATCTTTTTTGTGCAGTTCTTCTGTGTATTCTTGCCATCTCTTCTTAATATCTTCTGCTTCTGTTAGGTCCATACCATTTCTGTCCTTTATGAAGCCCATCTTTGCATGAAATGTTCCCTTGGTATCTCTAATTTTCTTGAAGAGATCTCTAGTCTTTCCCATTCTGCTGTTTTCCTCTATTTCTTTGCATTGATCACTGAGGAAGGCTTTCCTATCTCTTCTTGCCATTCTTTGGAACTCTGCATTCAGATGCTTATATTTTTCCTTTTCTCCTTTGCTTTTCGCTTCTCTTCTTTTCACAGCTATTTGTAAGGCCTCCCCAGATAGCCATTTTGCTTTTTTGCATTTCTTTTCCATGGGGATGGTCTTGATCCCTGTCTCCTGTACAATGTCACGAACCTCATTCCATAGTTCATCAGGCACTCTATCTATCAGATCTAGGCCCTTAAATCTATTTCTCACTTCCACTGTATAATCATAAGGGATTTGATTTAGGTCATACCTGAATGGTCTAGTGATTTTCCCTACTTTCTTCAATTTAAGTCTGAATTTGTTAATAAGGAGTCATGATCTGAGCCACAGTCAGCTCCTGGTCTTGTTTTTGCTGACTGTATAGAGCTTCTCCATCTTTGGCTGCAAAGAACATAATCAGTCTGATTTCGGTGTTCACCATCTGGTGATGTCCATGTGTAGAGTCTTCTCCTGTGTTGTTGAAAGAATGTGTTTGCTATGACCAGTGCATTTTCTTGGCAAAACTCTATTAGTCTTTGCCCTGCTTCATTCTGTATTCCAAGGCCACATTTGCCTGTTACTCCAGGTGTTTCTTGACTTCCTACTATTAGATGGTAAAGAATCCACCTGCAATGTGGGAGACCTGGGTTCGATCCCTAGGTTGGGAAGATCCACCAGGAGGGCATGGCAACCTACTCCAGTATTCTTGCCTGGAAAATTCCATGGACAGAGGAGCATGGTAGGCTATAGTCCATGGGGTTGCAAAGAGTTAGACACGACTGAGTGACTAAGCATAACACATATATATTCATTTTGATAAATCTGAAAATAGAAAGTAAGTATCAAGAGTGCCTAGTGGGAAACAACAGGAAAGAAAACCCTTCACACCAGTGGGTGAGTTGATGTCAACTGGAATTCCAGAATGCAGGCTGCAGGTAGCCATGATAGGTGGCCATCTTGGCCAAAGTCAACAGATACATTGGTATCCCACATTATGACCACCCTGCTACCTGGAATAATTAACAACTGCCTACATATAGAGATACATTTGACTTCTTTGTACATTCTGCAGAGTGCAGCAGATGGTGCTTTGGCTGACATAAAAGACACTTATTGACGTTCTTCCCTTGCTCTTCCAAATCTCCTTTCTCAAGTGCCTACACGCCGGGGCCTTTGCCTGGTGACTTGACTGGATTCCCAGGGCCACTCTTCCTGTTAAGCAAGCTCAGGCTGGTCAGAGGGATCTCAAGATCCTTAGAGTTTGGAATTCTGAAGTCTTTATAATGGACATATTTTCATTCCTAGCACATTTGTCTATTTTTCCTTTCACTGTGCAAAGCAGTTTGATTTTTCTAAGTTAAAAAAACTGTTTGGCATAGATAAAGAGCTGTGATTTCTCTCTTTAATACATCTCATGAAGTTGGAGTAAACGGAAGTTGGCCATTCATTCTCCTTGTCAATCACATAAGCTTTGAATCACATAGATGAACTTCAGATTCACTAATTACTGCATTATATTATGATGAGCATGTAACTAAACATATACTTTTTTTTTTAATTCTACAATTTGGTCGGCAAGGTGTAATAGGTTTTTATACAAAATGTAATGAGTTATTGTGTATCAAGTGCTTAAGATAGTGTCTGATCCTCAGAAGGTAAATAGAGTATACCAAGAGTGTTATTCATTTGGCCCTAGGCTTGATCCCTCTTGGGTCAAACTGCTTGGCGTAAAATATGGAGTCCACACTTTAGCAGTCTGGACTTTGGATAAGTTATGTAACATCTCTCTGGCTCAATTTCCTCTTTTGCTACAAGGGGTTCATAATAAGATCTAGGCTTTAGGTTCATGAGAAGATTAAATAAGTAAAGCTCTTAGAGTGGCTCTAGATAATCCTGAACCCTCAGTAAGGATTTCTGATGAGATGGATTATATAGTATATCAAAATTACTGGCACTGTGGTGTTGTCAAAGGTATCATGGGAAACTGGATGAAGCTTATGCTCAATAGCAGGTATAGCGATTGTTAAGATAAACTGGAGAGCTGGAGAATCGGTCCAAAGACAGATGCCTGTCGTTACACGGTAAAGCAATAAATACTCTGGTATTATATGTAAAGACTTTTTACTCTGAGACGAGTGCCTAGTCTAATCAGTTCATAGCACTACATAACGATCGTCAGCATAATATCAATTTAAGAGTTTACATTAAATAAACTTTCTGGAGTTAAAGAGAGTGAGCAAAAACTAAAACAGAAGCATTCCTTAGCAAACACCTTCATTGTGAAGCAAGTTACATTATGCAGAAAATAACATACCTCATTTCCCACACAATTTAATAGCCTGCCAGCTATCATTTAGCAGGATCAAGCTATACATCTTTTATACAATTTGAGGAAGGCTTACGGCAACTCATTACTTCTTTCACTTTTTAAAAAGTTTCTAGTAATCTTTTTTCCTTTGTAGTTAACAAGGTGCTGAACTCTAAGTTTTATAGTACAAACTGAGTGTAGGATCTTGCCTGGTTTCCTTGGGTGTTTATTTGCATAGATTATGCAAGGTCAGTATTGAATTCCAAGGAAGCATAGAATCAGTTCTAACAGTACTTGCCGTAATCCTTTCCAGTGTGTGACCCTTCAAATGATATCTTAGAATTCCAAGTGGCCTTTGTTAATTTGAATGAAGTAAAAGACTATTTTTTTTTTTTTTAGATTAGTCTAAAAGCTATACTTAAAACACACACACACACATATATGTTTTTGGAATTTTCCTAAGATATAAAAAAATAGACTGATTCAGAAATTATTCTTCTAGCCCCTACATAAAGCAGAATTAAAGCATTGAGTGTTGACTGACGAAACGCAGCTTGGTGCAGTGGGAGACAGGGCTCTTGGCTGTGGGTGTTCTGTCCTTGTGGCTCTGTGAGGCAGGAGTGGGATGGTAGCTGAAGGAACGCAAACTTCCATGTTTGCCTTCTTCTTGGAGATGGGACCAATCTCTGTCACGCCTTTTAAGGTTGTGTTGCTGGATGAATATCCATTCCATCTGCCATAGGATGAAAATTGCTCTTCTAGACAGTTTCTGATGACCTCTGAAGAGCACCTTCTGCAGTTAACCCCTGGCAGTTGGTCCATTTCTTCCAAGAATCATGGCTGTGCCAGAGCCACCACTAATCTGTTTCCTAAATTACTTATGCATTTCTGGCTGTTGGAGCCTTCTGTGATCAAGCAAGTGAGCTGGGCTACCTTATTACCACCAGTGATATAATAGGACTTACAAATCAAAGTGAGTGCTCATACTTTTAATATGTCAAAAAAACCCTATATACATCCCAACACAAGCAACAATAAGAGAATTCTTCTCCATGCCTTGGGTTCAATGGAGTAGTGTGCTAAGCGAAATATGTCAGATAGAGAAAGACAAAAACCACCCAATCCATCTTATATGTGGAATACAAAGATAACACAACAAATCAAAAGTCAAAAAACAAGCTCATAGATAACAGACAACACATTAGTGGCTACTGGAGGCAAGAGGTGGGGGTGGAAGAAATGAGTGAAGGGGAATCACAAAGTTAAAAAAAGGAAAAATCAAGACTGATTCACAAGTACATTCACAATTAAAATACATTATCAAAAAAGGTCAACCTAACCAATAATTTAAAAAGGTGAATTTAAAAGTGAGATAGTAGGGGATCTGGATCAAAATGGCAGAGTAGGAAGATCCTGAGCTCATATCGTCCCAAGGACACACTGAAACTGCAACCGCATATAAAACAACCATCTCTGAGACCAACCTGAAGACTAGCAGAACAGATTTCCTACAACTGAGGATATAAAGACAAGGCCACATCTGGAGGGGAAGGAGGGCCAGAGATGTGGTCGAGTCAGAATCCACACCCCAGGTGCAGTGACCCCAAAGCAGGAGGGTTATGAAAGCTGCAGAGGTCCCCCAAGGAACGAGACCTCTAACTGACCCCATGCTGGGATCCTTACCTGGGGAAACTTGCACTGGAAGATGAGTCCCCATAATCCTGCCTTTGAAAACCACGGGGTGTATATTTGGGAGAGCCTGAGAGCTGTAGGAAGCCCAGACTCTGCTCTTGATTCATACATAATCGCTTCAAGGCCCAGCACAGGGGCCATAGCTTGAAAAGCATTAGAATGAAGGGGAGATCCATTTGCTAATTTCAGGAAGTGAGCCAGAAAGGCAGAGATCTGGTGGGACTTTCTCCAGGGACAAAAATGCTAGCAGGCTCCTTTTTTTTTGTTGTTTCATATTGATCAGTCCTTCCACTTAGCTGGCCTGGTGCTGGTGGGCACCTTTTTCTCACTCTCCATCAAGGTAACTACCACCACGTGTTTAGCCCCAGCCCAGAATTCCTCTGAGGACCATCTCACCATACCGCTCACACTAGCCTCGAAAGTGACTCCCACCCCCACTCCACCGGACAGGCCACGCTGACCAGGACCAGTGCGCTTTCAAAGTGGCTCCTGCTCCAGGTAGCCAACCTTTCTCCACTTAGTGGGAGCCTCTGCCAGCGTGAATCTCCCTCCAGAGTAGCTCCCGGCTTCTGGGACGCCAGCCCCCGCACCAGAGTTCCAGTACAGGTGTTATCGGATCTTGCAGCCAGTCCAGGGGCCAGTTCTGTGTTGTCAGCACACGTGCAGCAGTAGAAGCCAGGCCTGACAGACAACCATGTTGGAGGGGCCAGTCTCCCCCAGCTGTACAGTAGCAGTAGTTGCGGTTAAGCCTTGGAGCCAACCCCACCCATCAGCCTGCCTGAGGCAACCATAGCTAAACCACAACACTCTGAGATTCAGGAAAGCCGCCATCAGTATACAGTAAATACATTGAAATCAGCCAGCTGCCACGTCAAAGACACAGCAGGCACCAGAGGTGGCCTGGCTGAAGGTCTCAGGATCAGCACAGACATTTTCCATGTGGAAGCTGACATCAATGACATCAATACTTAGCTCTTTTGCGCATTCCTAAAGAAGCCTGCTAGTTTTGACTCTGGGGCCAAATTTCATACTGAGGTGGCAGACTGCTTTGGAATCATCGGTGGCAACCCACAAAACCGACTTTGCCTTTGGATATGCCCTGGCAACTTTTATCAGCTCAACTTCATTATCAAAAGTCGTCATCTGGATTCCATTATTGGCAGCATACTTAATCTGAGACACTTGCTTATAAGAATTCACATAGATAATCCTTTCTGGAGGCACCACGAGACTCTGCACCAGTTGTATCCCAGTCATGCTGGCACAGTCAAATCTTATTCCAGTGGAAGCTCAGGTCTTCACTGTGGTTCTGCTCTCATTGCCCTTGACTGCATTAAAGGGGATGACCAGCAGAAGAGCTTTCAACCATCTCAATTATTTCTTTAGAATGTCTTCCTGGTCTGCCACGTAGAAAGCATCCTTATCATCAAAACAAGAAATTTCTTTTTTTTTTTTTTTTGGTCCAGAATGTCTTTGCAGTAAAGCCTTTGGTCAGGAAATGGCAGTCAAACTGTTCACTACCAAAGTTGTTCATAGTTGCTTGATGTCTTTCTGAAACACAGCAAAAAGGAAAACTAAGAAATTTTAAAGACATTATTGCCAGCTTTTCACAAAAGCAGTTCTCCAGGAATTTCGAGTCCCACTGAAGATGCATGTGCCCTCAGTGCAAGGGAGGGAGTATTCTGACAAACACAGAATTCGTGGTTCATCTTAGAAGGCATGGGTACACCAGGCCGGCCCCACAGAGATGCAGGACCACAGGCTGCCCACTGCTCCGTCTCTGCTCCCATCAGCTCCTCATCCAGCCACTGCCCGCAGAGGGCTGCAAGCCCAAGCTGGCGCTGCAGGGCTGGCAGAGAGGTGTTGCTGGTGGACGCTGAGGAGACTGAACCTAAAGGGACTTTGGATGGACAAGAAAAGGCCATAACTGGAAATAAGAAAACAAGGAAAGAAGACTATCTCACTGATAAAAGCATATATACAGTAAAGGTAGTGGCTCAACCATCTATAAATCGAGCATGACATTTAAAAGACAAACAAGTAAAATCATTAGACCTAAAATAGTTATGAGATACACACAAAAAAATGCAAAATAAGACACCAAAAGCATTAAATGATGGGCGAGGGCAGTAGAAAGTTGCTGCTTTGACAATGCACACAGATTAAATGACTATCAACTTGAAAATATATTGCTATACACATAGGTTGTTATATATGACCTTCATGGCAACCAGAAACCAAAAACCTATAACAGATGTGCAAAAAATAAAGGAAAAGAAATGTAAACATAGCATTAAAGAAAGTCCTCAAATCACAATGGAAGATAAAAGGAAACAGAAAGGGAGAGAGTAGAGCTGCAAAACCAATCAGACTACAAAGGACAAGCTGTAAATAATTACATTTGCTGAGCTTGATCATGTCTGACTCTGGGACCCCATGGACTGCAGCCCGCCAGGCTTCTCTGTCCATGGGATTCTCCAGGCAAGAACACAGGAGAGGGTTGCCATGCCCTCCTCTAAGTGATCTTCCCACCAGGGATCGAACCAAGGTCTTTGTATTGCAGGTGGATTCTTTACCATCTTAGCTACCAGGGAAGCCCAAGTATACTGGAGTGGGTAGCCTCTCTATTCTCCAGGGAAACTTCCAAACCCAGGAATTGAACTGGGGTCTCCTGCATTGCAGGAGACCAGCTGAGCTACCCAGGAAGCCCAAATAATTACATAACTATCAACAATTGCTTTAGATGTAAATAGAATAAGTACTCCAATCAAAAGACGTAGGGTAGATGAATGGATAAAAAAAATAAGTAGCTTTTGTTATTTTGAAGTGTTTTTATACTCCTTTATTTTTACACAAATAGTAGTATAAAACTCATTTCCAAAATTGATTTTATATTTTTCTAAAATATGACACCTAAATACATAAATACATTGTTTATCATAGGTATAAACAACAGAAGCATGGAAAAAGCACAAAGAACTTTGTATAGTACATTTTCTTCAGCTCTAGCTTTATCAAGAAACAGTGCTCATCAACACCATCTGAAAATGAAAGACATTATAAAAGGTATATGGATATGCTCCATGACTTCATTTGTAGCAAAGTGACTTTTATCATGAGGGTCAAAATTGACTATGTTCTTGAATTATCAATATATTCTTCTAGAACAATGTTGTTAACAACTTAAAGCAGTAGTCATGATGTTTTAAAATTATTAACAAATGTATACATTATCCAATAGTCAATCTTTACTTAAATCACTTTAAGTCAGAATATAAACCTGTAAAGGAATCTCTGCATAGTAGAATTAGTAAGACGTTGAGTCAAACAACTAAATTATGGGAATACTCCTAAACTAGATGAGGCTTCATTTAAAGTTTTCTCTAAGCAGAGATTTTTAACCAGAGGCAAGGTCTTATGACAATTACAAAATCCAGAATGTGTTATAATGGAGATCAATATTTAATGATTGAACTACCTGTGTAGTTCCTTAATTCAAGCATCTTGTTTCTAGGAACTGGTTTAGCTGCTCTAACATAGAGATCCTAAAATACAGTGAATTACATAACTTAAGCTTTATTTTATTTGCTTGTGTAACAGGCTAGAGAAGTTTAGGCTGGCAGGAGCCTCAGCTTCAGCAAGATATTCAGGAGCTAAATTTGCTTCATCATGTTACTTGCCATCTCACATATATATAACCCTCCATATATATCTGCAAGGGGAAATGTAAGAGTGGAAGGGGAGGGAGAACAATTTCCTCTTTATGCATGTAATCAGGAATTATCCACATCATCTTCTTTCACTATACTTTGGCAAGAGTTTACACTTGACACAGTCAGCTGCAAGGGAGGCAGCTACTGCGCAGCTAAAACTTGCAGGGAATTCTATTACAAAAGGTAGAAGGGGAGGCTGAGAGTGACAGACAATCTGCAGTCACCCCTATGCTTTTTCATGACAATATAAGGTAGAAGGTATCAGAAAAGACTAGTTACATGACAAAATACACATGACCTGCTTAGTTAGAAGAAAACTCAGAGAATATTGAGCAAACTAGTAATTGAATGCACAGAAAAGCAGCCTAGACTTCCAAAAATAATAAAAATAGAGAATTTTAAAAATTGTTAGAGACACTTTATTGAAGAACTGGAAATTCTAAATCAGTTTCTACAGCACAGTGTAACTTTATTCAGACAATGTATTATTTTCAGGTATGCCTTACCAAGTAACTTGGCAAATCTAACTACATATCCACTTTCAAGTACAGAAAAAAATAAAATAAAACCTATTATGGACACAATAATATTTTCATTGGTTTATACAGAACATTGTAAAGCTCTGGAGTACAAAATTTAAAGGCCAAAATGTGACGAAAGCATTTTGTGTAGTGTGTGTTCCCAGTCATTCAGTCATGTCTGACTCTGCAACTCATGGACTGTAGCCTGCCAGGCTCCACTGTCCATGGAAATTTCCAGTCAAAAATACTGCAGTTGGTTGCCATATTTTTCTCCAGGGGATCCTTCTGACCCAGGGATCGAACATGCATCTTTTGTGTCTCCTACATTGGCAGGAGGGTTCTTTAGAACTAGCACCGCCTGGGGAGCCACAGAGCAGCATGTTATCAGATTACAAAACAGGTTCATACTTGGGTCTTGGTCGAAGTGTTGCTCTGTAAAGGGTCTCTTTATGGAGTTAATTCAGATATGCTGGGTGTTCAAACACATTGCAGGGTGTTTCTACAACAAAATATTAGACATCCCCCCTCTTTTATTTTATTATTATTTTTTTTTGACCTACAACATTATGTTAGTTTGTGTACAAAACACAGTGGTTTTATATCCATATGCATCTAAAAATGGGAATTCCTAGGTGGCACTCGTGGTAAAGAAGACACCTGCCTGTGCAGGAGACATAAGAGCCACAGGTTCAATCGCTGGGTCGGGAAGATCCCCTGGAGAAGGAAATGACAACCTTTCCAGTATTCTTGCCTAGAGAATCCCATGGACAGAGGAGCCTGGAGGGCTAAGGCCCACGGGGTCACAAAGAGTCAGACACAACTGAAGTGACTTTAGCACACAAAATGATCATCGTGATGAGCCTAGTCATCTGTCACTACACACAGATGTTACAGAATTATTGACTATATTCTCTGCACTGTACATTTTGTATCCATGGCTCATTTATGTTGTAACAAAATTTGTACCTCTTAATCTCCCTCACAGATTGATTTCTCTCCTTCCCATACTGATCTTTCTTGACAACCACCTGTTTCTTCTGTGTATCTATGACTTTGTTTCTGTTTGATTAGGTTTATTCATTTGTTTTGTCTTTTAGGTTCCACATAAAAGTGAAATCACATAAGATTTGCTTTTCTTTGACATTTCACTTAGATCAATATCTTCTAGGTGCATTCATATTGTCACAAATGGCAGGATTTCATTCTTTTTATGGTTAAGTAATGTTCCACTGCTTATTTACATGGACTGTATAGTCCATGGGATCACAGAGTCGGACATGACTGAGTGATCTTCATTCCACTTCATATAAATATTTATACACACACACACACACATGTATAGAAATGGGATTTCAAAAAATTTTACTTCTGCTTCACTGACTACACTAAAATCTTTGACTGTGTGTATCACAACAAACTGTGGAAAATTCTTAAAGAGATGGGAATACCAGACCACCTTACATGTCTCCTGAGAAACCTGTATACAGGTCTAGAAGCAACAGTTAGAACTGGACGTGGAATAATGGACTAGTTCAAAATTGGGAAAGGAGTACATCAAGGCTGTATGTTTTCATCCTGATTATTTAAATGCAAAGTACATCATGCAAAATGTCGGACTGGGTGAATCACAAGCCAAAATCAGGATTGCCAGGAGAAGTATCAACAACCTCAGATATGCAGATGACACCACTTTAATGGCAGAAGTGAAAAGGAGCTGAAGAGCCTCTTGATGAAAGTGAAAGAGGAGAGTTTTTACTGGCTTAAAACTCAGTACTCAGAAAACTAAGATCATGGCATCTGGTCTACCAAGGTCCACATAGTCAAAGCTATGGTTCTACCAGCAGTCATGTATGGATGTGAGATTTAGACCATAAAGAAGGCTGAAAGCCAAAGAACTGATGCTTTCAAACTGTGGTGCTGGAGAAGACTCTTGAGATTCCCTTGGGCAGCAAGGAGATCCAACCAGTCCATCCTAAAGGAAATCAAAGCTAAATATTCATTGGAAGAACTGATGCTGAAGCTGAAGATCCAAACTTTGGCCACCTGGTGTGAAGAGCTGACTCATTGGAAAAGACTGTGATGCTGGGAAAGAATGAAGGAGGGAGGAGAAGGGGATGACGAAGGGTGATATGGTTGGATGGCATCACCGACTGGATGGACATGGGTTTGAGCAAACTCCAAAGATAGTGAGGGACAGGGAAGCCTGGTGCGATGTAGTCCATGGGGTGGCAGAGAGTCAGGCACGACTTTGCAACTGAAGGACAACTACAACAATATAAATATCCCACCTCTTCTTTATCTGTTCATTTATTGATGGACTCTTAGGGTGTTTATATGTCTTGCAAAAAGTGCTGCAGTGAACACAGAGATGGGTATATCTTTTAAAATTAGTGTTTTCATTTTCTTCAGATAAATACCCAGAAGTGGAATTGTTGAATTAGATTGTAACTTATTTTGAAAACTTTGAGGATACTTGAATACTGCTTTCCATAGTGGCTGTGCCAATTTACATCCCCATTAAGGGGGATATGAACATATTCACTCAGGAATAGGATTTTTTTTCTGAGTCTAAGCTAAAGTAGGTATTGCATAAAAGGAAATAAGCCAAGAAAAAACATATACTTACCACAAGAATATTAAAAAAAAAAAATCCTTAAACACTGACCCACATTGTAGAAACTCAATGAATATTTTAAGTTAAATTTTAATGCTTAATATTGTTCAGTATGCTAAAGTTGCAAGGAAATTTATAAATTATTTAGAAGAATTTGAGTAATCAAATTGATATAGTTAAGTTGCAGGTCTGGAAATTAAAATTTCTGATTTTTCATAATTTTAACTTCTTTCTCAAATTTTAATCTTGACTCATAGAAGTCCCACAGTTTTAAGACTCTGTGGACAATTTTTACTGGGACTTCAATATTAATGTTTAATAAAAACAATCCACATTTCTATTCAAATTTCTTGTTATTTTTGGGTAAGTAAGTTATTATCATTCTGAAATCCTGTTTCCTAGCATGCAAAACTAACAAGTCACCAAATTATGTCTGACTTTTCTTTGTAGTACTGTTTCTTATTTATGCACATTCACCTAGTTTCTTTGCTATTATGTATTTGGATTGTGAAAAAGGCTGGGCACCGAAGAATGGATGCTTTTGAACTGTGGTGTTGGAGAAGACTCTTGAGAGTCCCTTGGAC
Source organism: Bos javanicus (assembly GCF_032452875.1). NCBI lineage: Eukaryota > Metazoa > Chordata > Mammalia > Artiodactyla > Bovidae > Bos > Bos javanicus. The sequence continues at coordinate 75,648,267 of NC_083881.1, read as the reverse complement.
TGCAAGGAGATCCAACCAGTCCATTCTGAAGGAGATCAGCCCTGGGGTTTCTTTGGAAGGAATGATGCTAAAGCTGAAACTCCAGTACTTTGGCCACCTCATGCAAAGAGTTGACTCATTGGAAAAGACCTGATGCTGGGAGGGATTGGGGGCAGGAGGAGAAGGGGATGACAGAGGATGAGATGGCTGGATGGCATCACTGACTCGATGGACATGAGTCTGGGTGAACGCCAGAAGTTGGTGATGGACAGGGAGGCCTGGTGTGCTGCGATTCATGGGGTCACAAAGAGTCGGACATGACTGAGTGACTGATCTGATCTGATCTGATCTGATGATATAATTATTGTAAACAAATTCATAGCCACACTTTTATTTCCTAGCTATAACTTTCTGCAAGTGAAATTTCTAAGTCAAAGGTTATAAACTTGTAAAATGAAATAAATTTTTAGCCATTGGGAGATTACATAAAGAAATTAACTGTGACCTTTCTTCATGCTCTGCATCCAGGTACTGAACTGTCTTTTTTGACATCTCCTACTTAGCATACTCAAAATAGAACTCTCGGTTTTTACTGCCCACCTGCCTCACTGTCAATGACTCTAGAGTTATTTTCCATTTCCTTCTCTCACCATACGTCAGATCAAGATTCACTGAAGTGACAAATGTAAGCATTATATTTAATAATTTCTGTCCCTTTTACACCACATGTTGGTAAGTCTTTTTAGGTTTGTCTCCAAAATACATCTTGATTTTGTCTGCTTCTTTTCATTCACACTGACATCAGTCTCTGATCAACTTGCCACCTGGATACTGTGATAGCCTCCTTTGTAGATTCTTGGACTCTGCTACTTCTGCCTTCCAGTCTGTTATATACACAGCTGCCAGAATGCTCTTTTCAAAGCACAAACTGAATTGCATTGGCTCTCCAGTTAAATCTGTTTACTGATGTACCATTTCTCTTCTAATAAAATCTAAAACAAAACAATTAAAAGAAAACTAAACTTAACAAGTCCACGAGTGACTTGGGGGACCTGGTCCTGCCTACTCTTTTGAAAGTCAGCTCTTCTCATTCTTCTTTGGTGCTCCAGTCTCTGGTCAGCTTCTCTTCTCTTCCTCAGGGTTTCTGATCTTTGCGAGTGTGCTTCTTTCTTTTATTTTTCTTTTTTTTTTAGTGTGTGGTTGCTTTACAATGCTGTGTTAGTTTCTGCTGGACAAGAGAAGCAGCTATACGTATACATGTATCCCCTTCCTCTTGGGTCTCCCTCCCCAAAATCCTTCTTAGTAATAAAAAATAAAGATTTAATGCATTATTGTATACTCTGTTGAAAAAGGAAAAATGCATTTTGTTGGGGGTGGGTATGCAGGGCTCCCGACACTGGTCGTTCACCGGAAACTTCTCTTAAGAGACGAATATTTAAGGGTAGACAGAAATATAAGGAAGAGCCATCCATAAGTTTTTGTGACAAGAATTGTTGGAAAATAAGCTTATTTCCATTTGGGCAGCCCTTTTCCAACTATTCTTGCTGCAAAAATTTATGGGTGGCTCCTCCTCATACTTCTGTTTATCCTTAAATATTCTTCTCTGAGAGAAGTTTCCCATTGACAACCAATGTCAGGATCTCTGTATCTGCACCACACACACACACAATATTTTTCCCTTTTCAACAGAGTATATAATTATGTATTTAATGTTTATTTTTTATTACTAAGAGAATCACAGCCCATGCTCAGTCTATCATTTTTAACAAAATCTGTAAAGTCATTTTCTTAAGCTTAAATTCAGTAGCTGTTATGTGATCTTATAAAATATTTTAAGTTTTTGGTAGCATAAATAATGCATGCTCTTTGTGAAAAAAATCAGTATTATTTGGAAACATTAGGCATAAAACATATTTACCTTAAATCCCACAACTTTGATATTATCACCATTAACATTTCTGTGACCACTCATTCAAATATGTCTTTAATATCATATTCAAACATATTTATGCTTTTATAAAGAAAAATCAAAACATACATGCTTTGTATGGACATTTATTGTAAACTGTCATTTAAAAATTTGGCTTCTTTCCACCTTTTCTCCTTAAATATGATTAAAAAAAATACTAACACGTTGCTATATAGATATTTATATGATCAGAAAGATTTATTATTATTTTACAATATTGTGATAATATTGAGGCACTTTGGATTGCTTTTCTCAATTACCTTCTATATCATGAAAACGTTGCCAGCTTTATGGTTATAGAGTTAATTCTGTGTAATGTGTCTCTAGTATTTCTAACAGCAATCTCCCAGTTGAGAGGCATATTCTATGAACTAGGCTACAGTAATCATCCTTGTGATGTTGCTTAAGGGTGAATTTAAAATTTAGATTTGGAAATCTGACTTAAGAACTCATTAACCTAATATGTCTGGTGTACTATAACCTGCATTTTTTGTTTTTGAGGTAGAATATTTCAATTTATAGTTACAGCTTTTCAGTCTTGTTTTGTCGGTGATACTTATCAATGTACCTGGGATTGACAGGGCTGGGATTCAGAGGAGGTGCCAGAGCATGTGCCAAAAATCTCAGTAGTCAAGATAAAATATTTTTAATGCAAAAATTTTGAAAAATAAAAATAAATGCAAAATTCTATGATGAACAAAATATCAGAATTTTAAATAGATGTGTTTTCTTGATTTATTTTATGATTCTTCATTTTTATTCAATGACAAGTACTGTTATTTTCCATCTGCTCACAGTTTCTGAACCACTGGGTGATCGGGTCCCTACTAGGTGGATTTATGAAGGCTGACAATGGTGTGTGACAATGGTGTGTGAACAGATTAAGCAATGCAGGGTTTTATATTCACTCATGGGTTTTATTATAGACTTTTTTATTAACATTTTCCACTTGACTCAAAATATGGGAGGTATTTTGGTAAGTCTACATACATGGGGCATTTTTTTTTTTTTTGCTTCTGTTTCCAATTTAGCTCCACATGACAGTTCTAGATGAAAATATTGTGATTTACTCATCTAGAAAATGTCATTATATTTCTTCATTATGTTCCCTTAGTCTTCAATTATTTGAATATCTAGTTCAGTAATAAGCTTAATTAAATCATGCTTGCACTGAATTCAGTCTGTCAAGGATTAAGTCAGTTTGTTAACTTAGGTTAAAATTTACTTTTTTATCATTCTTACATTAATATTTACTGACTTTTCAGCTTTAAATGAATATTTGCAGTACAAAATACAGCAGATATTACTGGTTTCTTCTTATTATTGCTGCATTCATAAATTATGAAAAATAAAGATAACCATAAACAATAGTCAATTTTTAAAAGTGTTATCTCTCTATTCTCATGTAGAATGGCAGGACAGAGGAAAATGATCTCTGGCTTAAGCTGTATCTGACACTGACGCTATCAGTATTATCTTGAAATCTGAGGTTACTCATGTTCATTAAATAATAAGAAAACCAACTATTGGAATTTACAGTGCTGCTGTTATATTACATGAAACAGTATAAGTGAAACTGTTTTGAAAATGTCAAAATGCTATTCAAATTATTCTTGAACGCTATTAATTATGCTATTCTTGAATGCTAATAATTATTCAAATGCTATTATAATTATTCTTATCATGTATATTCATTTTTTTCCATAGAGAGAGAAGGAAACATTATAGGGATATAAAATGGAAGTAAAAATGTAAAAGGGAGTACTTAAGAAGTAATTGTCATGACCCAAATTGTAACAGCATGGCTAGTTCTGCTACTTCCTCAGAATATACTCTTGCTATGAAAACGGTTTTTTCCTAAGAACCTCACAATGTTGAAAATCATTTTATGAAATCATTGTTCCAATGGAGAGAAAGATTGAGATTTAGAGAATTTTACCCTCAAAATAATGGAGTTTTTTTTTTTTTTCTATAGTAACTTCAATATGGAATTATTTTAAATAGCAAAACTTCTTAATTCTAAATCTTACCATGTTACTGAGCAAAGCCAATGCTGATAATGAAGAATATGGTTTTTCTTTTCCCAAAACCATGGTCAAAATATTAACACAGTGCGGCTTATCATTCTTATTACACACTTTATAAAAACACATGGCACAAAGTTTTACTACCCATACGTCTTAACATCCTTTTTTAATCACATAGCAACCAGTATTAATGAGATAATGCAATTCATATTCCTTAATTAATTGATGCTATAGTAAATAAAGTTATAAAGTCTTATACTGTAGTAGAATTGAATGTATTATAAAAATAGCTTTCTAGTATATTAGAAAGAAGACAGATCTGAGAATAATTATAACAAAAAAATGGTTTGGATTTATATTGAATGAATTTGGGTAGTTGTTGAAGCAGAGACATTACTTTGCAGACAAATATCCATATAGCCAAAGCTATGGTTTTTCCAGTAGTCATGTGCAGATGTGAGAATTGGACCATAAAGAAAGCTGAGCACTTAAGATTTGATGCTTTCAAACCATGGTTTGGAGAAGACTCTTGAGAGTCCCTTGGACTGCAAGGAGATCCAACCAGTCCATCTTTAAGGAGATCAGTCCTGAGTGTTCATTGGAAGGACTGACATTGAAGCTGAAACTCCAATACTTTGGCCACCTGATGCAAAGATCTGACTCATTTGAAAAGACGCTGAGGGCAGGAGGAGAAGGGGACGACAGAGGATGAGATGGTTGGATGGCATCACCAACTCAATGGACATGTGTTTGAGAAAGCTCCAGGAGATGGTGAAGAACAGGGAAGCCTGGAGTGCTGCAGTCCATGGGGTTACAAAGACTCAGACACGGCTGAGCAACCGGATAACAGCAACAAGAAGGTATACAGAGAAGATATAACTGCAATGTGGTAATGATAAATATTAAAGCAAAATTCACTTGCTTTACACAAATTGATAGTCATGCTGCTGCTACTGCTAATTCGCTTCAGTTGTGTCTGACTCTGCGCTACCCCATAGACGGCAGCCCACCAGGCTCCCCCGTCCCTGGGATTCTCCAGGCAAGAACACTGGAGTGGGTTGCCATTTCCTTCTCCAGTGCATGAAAGTGAAAAGTGAAAGTGAAGCCGCTCAGTCATGTCCGACTCAGCGACCCCATAGACAGCAGCCTACCAAGCTCCTTCGTCCATGGGATTTTCCAGGCAAGAGTACTGGAGTGGGTCACCATTGCCTTCTCTGTGATAGTCATGAGGCCTAAAAATAATTTGGGGAATTTATTAGCAGCAGAAGTAGCTAAGGAACATGTGAAATAATTCATTGTGCTCAGTTGCTAAGTCACATCTGACTCTTGGCAAGTCCCTGGACTATAGCCCACCAGGCTCCTCTGTCCTTGGGATTTTCTGAACAAGAATAGTGGAATGGGCTTCCATTTCCTTCTCCAGGGGATCTTCCTGACCCAGGGATGAAACCCACGTCTCCTGCATCTCCTGCATTGGCAGGCGAAGTTCTTTACCACTGAGCCACCTGGGAAACCCTTCAAAATAAGTCATTTAGTCCACAAATACTGAAGGCAAAAGGAGAAGGGGACAACAGGATGAGATGGTTGGATGGCATCACCAACTCAATGGACATGAGTCTGAACAAACTTAGGGAGATAGAGAAAGACAGGAAAGCCTGGTGTGCTGCGGTTCATGGGATCACAAAGAGCCAGAAATGACTTAGTGACTGAACAACAAATAATACAGAATGTAATAAAACCTCGCTTTTATTTGCGTATAGTCTAGTAGGAGATCACCGTCAAGAACAAGAAAAGAAAATACATACAAACACACATATGCATGCAATAAGGTCTCTTGCACTGAAGGCAGATTCTTTACTGTTTGAGCCACCAAGGAGTGTGGACTTCCATTTCCTACTCCAGGGGATCTTCCTTACCCAGGAATGGAAGATCTTACCCGTGTCTCTTGTGTTTCCTGCCTTGGTAGGCAGGCTCTTTATGAGTAGTGCCACCTGGGAAGACAAAATCATATAGAGCAGTATTACTTTTCCTCAAAGCCTAACCAAACAGATGTTCTCCATATTGTCATTTTTATTTCCAGCCTTCAAAAAGTAACATTTTTTAAAATTGAAATAGTTATATAGCTATGTTTCAATAGCTATCTACAGATATGTTTATATAGTCTCAAATATATAGATTTTGATCAAATAGATATAAACTTCACTATATATTTCAATACTTATATACGTCTTGTTGTGGTGAAGAGGCTTGTGTAACTAATGAAACAATGAGCCATGCCTTTCAGGGCCACTCGAGATGGTTGGGTCATAAAGGAGAGTTCTGACAAAATGTGGTCTGCTGGAGGAAGACATGGCAAGCCACTTCAGTATTTGTGCTTAGAAAATCCCACTGATGGAATGAAAAGGGAAAAGATATGACATTGGAAGATGAACCCCCAGGTCAGGAGATCTCCAATATGCTACTGAGGAAGAGCAGAGGGCACATAATAATGGCTTCAGAAAGAATAAAGCTGCTGGGTCAAAGTGAAAACGATGCTCAGCTGTGGATGTGTCTGGAGGTGAAAGTAAAGTCTGATGAAGTAAAGAACAATATTGCACAGGAATCTGGAATGTTAGGTCTATGAATGAAGTATTTTGGATGTGCTCAACACAGGAGACAGCAAAAGTGACCATCTTAGGAATCAGTGAACTAAAATGGATGGGAATGGGTGAATTTAATACAGATGACCATTATATCTACTGTAGTGTAAGGCAAGAATCCCTTAGAAGAAATAGAGTAGCCCTCATTGTCAACAAAAGAGTCTGAAATGTAGTACTTGGGTGCAATCTTAATAATCTTGATTCATTTCCAAGGCAAACCATTCAACATCACAGTAATTCAAGTCTATTCCCCAACCACCAATGCTGAAGAAGCTGATGTTGACCAGATCTAGGACGATCTACAAGACCTTTTAGAACTAGTACAAAGAAAAGATGTGTTTTTCATCAGAGGGGAATAGAATGTAAAAGGAGGAAGTGAAGAGATACCTGGAGTAACAGGCAACTTCGGCTTTGGAATATAAAATGAAGTAGGGCAAAGGCTAAAAGAGTTTGGTCAAGATAACATAATGGTCATAGAAAACACCCTTTCCAACATGAAAGATGATTGTACACATGGACATCACCAAACGGTCAACACTGAAATCAGGTTGATAATAGTCTTTGAAGCTGAAAATGGAGAAGCTGTATACACTCAGCAAAAAACAAGATCTGGAGCTGACTCACATCTTGAGCTCCTTATTGCAAAATTCAGGTTATTTTGAGGGTCAAGATCCCTTAAAATCATAAGGCATCTTATAATCAAGATCCCCTTTGACCTAAATCAAATCCCTTATGATTATACAGTGAAGGTGACAAATAGATTCAAGGGATTAGATCTGGTAGACAGAGTGCCTGAAGACCTATGAACAGAGGTTCATAACGCTGTACAGGAGTCAGTGACCAAAACCATCCCCAAGAAAAACAAATTCAGGAAAGCAAAATGACAGTTGTCTGAGGAAGCTTTACAAATGGCTGAGGAAAGAAGAGAAGTTAAAGGCAACGGAGAAGGGGATAGATATATCCAACTGAAAGCAGAGTTCCAGAGAATAGCAGGAGAGATAAGAAGGCCTTCTTAAATAAAAAGTGCAAAGAGATAGAGGAAAACAATGGAATGGGAAAGACTAGAAATCTCTTCTAAAAAATTAGAGATATCAAGGGAAAATTTCATGCAAGTTTGGGCATAATAAAGGACAGAAACAATAAGGACAGAAGCAGAAGATATTGAAAAGAGGTCTTAAGAATAAACAAGAGAACTATACAAAAAAGATCTTAATGACCCAGATAACCACAATGGAGTGGTCACTCACCTAGAGCCAGACATCCTAGAGTGTGAAGTTAAGTTGGTCTTAGAAATCATTACTATGGGCTTCCCTTGTGGCTCAGCTGGTAAAGAATCTGCCTGCAATGTGGGAGACCTGGCTTCCATCCCTGGGTTGAGAAGATCCCCGGAGAAGGGAAAGGCTCCCCACTCTAGTATTCTGGCCCGGAGAATTCCATGGACTCAGTCCATGGGGTCGCAAAGAGACTGAGAGACTTTCACTTCACTTCACTTCAAGCTAATGGAGGTGATGTAATTCCAGTTGAGCTATTTAAAATCCTAAAAGGTGTGGGTTGGAGTGCTGCACTCAGTATGTCGGCAAATTTCCCACAGGACTGGAAAAAGTTCATTTTCATTCTAATCTTGAAGAAGGGCAGTGCCAAAGAATGTACAAACTACCATACAACGGTGCTCATTTTGCATCTTATGAGTTTATGCTCGAAACCCAACAGGCTTCAGCAGTACATGAACCAAGAATTTCCAGATGTACAAGCTGGGTTTAGAAAAGACAGGAAGTAGAGATCAAATTGCCAACATCCATTGGATCATAGAAAAAGCAAAGGATTCCAGGAAAACATCTACTTCTGCTACATTGACTATGCTAAAATCTTTGACGGTATGGCTCACAACAAACTGTGGAAAATTCTTAAAGAAGTGAGAATACCAGACCACCTGACTTGTCATCTGGTCCCATCACTTCATGGTAAATAAAAGGAGAGAAAGTAGAAACAATGACAGATTTTATTTCCTTGGGCTCCAAAGACACTGAGGAAGGTCATTGAAATTAAAAGGCAATTGATTCTTGAAAGGAAAGCTATGACAAACCGACTGTATTAAAAAGCAGAGACATCACTTTGCCAACAAAGGTATATATAGTCATAGCTATTATTATTCTAGTAGTCATATACAGATGTGACAGTTGGATGACAAAGAAGGCTGAGCGCTGAAGAACTGATGCTTTTGAATTGTGGTGCTGGAGAAGACTCTTGAGAGTCCTTTGGACTGTAAGGAAATGAAATCAATCTTAAAGGTAGTGAACCCTGGATATACATCGGAAGGATTGATCCTAAATCTGAAGCTCCCATACTTTGGCCTCCTGATGCAAAGAGCTGACTCATTGGAAAAGACCCTCATGCTGGGAAAAACTGAAGGAAAAAGGAGAAAGGGGCAGCAGAGGATGAGATGGTTAGATAACATCACTGACTCAATGACTATCAATTCCAGCAAACTCTGGAGATGGTGGAGAACAGAGGAGCTTGGTGTGCTGCGGTCCTTGAGGTTTCAGTGTTGGACATGACTTAGGGACCAAACAACAACAGTTTTCTTCAGTTTAAAGAAATCAATTCAAAAAGCAAAACAAATTAAAAAAAAATCAATTCCAGTGTCAAAGTTTTTTCTTTCATAAAACAAATAAGGAAGTACATAACTAACAACATCATGCATTTTAGTATTTCTTTTATTCAATGCCAACCTAAAGGATTTTCTCCATATTGTCATTATTACCAGTTTTCAAAAAAATAACACTTTAAAAAATTAAAATATTTAAAATAGTATATTTCAGTAGCTAACTAAAGATATGTCTATATTTTTCAAATATATAGATTTCAGTTAGACATAGATATAAATTTTGTTATCTATTTCAATATCTATATATACATCTACTTCAGATAAGTAGATATATAAGCTACAGATAGATACTGAAATACAGCTATATATACATATATATTTATATCTATATATACATATAAATAAATACAGCTATATATATAAATATATATATTTATGTCTATACTTATGTAAATACCTACTCATCCATCCACCTGACACATGTAACTATTTGAAACTTTGCTAAGCATTTATTTCCCCTCAGATCATGGAAATGTTAGAGCTAACCTAATGAAATTTGTTTGTCTATTTCCTTGATCCTAACATTAGATAAGGAAAGAGTACACTCTAAAGTATATGTTAAAGAGGATAATAGGGCATTTCTTATATTTTATTTTTTCTGGCTAGCATTTTGACAGTAACTGAAATGTAGTCACAGTTGTTTGGACGGGAAAACTTTTAAAGTGGTCTCACTAGTCAGCATCCTGACAAAAGAAGTCTCTCCTGTTATGACAGTGATAATACTGCTGGATACCAGTGTTATTCCAGTGGAGAAGTCTTCTTGAGATTGAATTACACTGCTTTTTTCTTGACCCGTAAAACTCACTAAATATATTCCAAACTGATTTTAAAAACTCGGCCTGCTAGATGAAATTGTACAATCTGCTGTAATAGCCTTCTCACTGATCTCAGTGCATTAGTTTTAATCCATCTTCCTTTGTATGGCCAGAGCAAAAAAAAAAAAAAATGCAAATCCCTGTAGTTATTACTCATAATGAAAGTCTTTGGATGACTTTAACTTTTCTTATGGCAAAGTCTAAAATTCTTAACAGAGTTTACTGTGCCCCTAGGATTTTACCTTTCTGTCACTTTGGCCTCATTTCGTGTCCTATTTCCTCCTTGCCTTCTCTGCTCTGATTTGTCTGGACTGTCTTTACCAATCTTCTTGAATACTTGACTCTGGACCTTTGGGCATGAAATTCCTTATACCTTCAACACTGGTATCCTCCCTTTCCCCATTGCCCAATTTATTCTTCTGGAATATTTTGGACCCAACTAGACTAGGTAAGTCTGTATTACTTTCCACAGAACAGTGCTCCATCCTTCATATCAGTTTTACAGAAGTTCCACAGCCACGTGTTCCTGCGTGCCAAGTCGCTTCAATCATGTCCGACTCTGTGTGGTGCTATGGACTGTAGCCTGCTAGTCTCCTCTGTCCATGGGATTCTCCAGGCAAGAATACTGGGGTGGGTTGCTGTGCCCTCCTTCAGAGGATCTTCCTGACTCGGGCATCGAACCTGCTTCTCTTACGTCTCCTGCTTGGCAGTCAGGTTCTCCACCTGGGAAGTGCCTCCATAGCCGTGTGTTAATCGCTCAGTAGTGTCTGAAGTTTTTGCAACCCCAAGGACTGTAGCCTGCCAGGCTCCTCTGTCCATAAAGTTCTCCAGGCAAGACTACTGGAGTGAGTTGCCATTTCCTTTTCCAGGGGAATCTTCCCAACCCATGGATCAAACCAGGCTCTCCCACACTGTGAGTGGATTCTTTACCATCTGAGCCACCAGGGAAGCCTACAATCCACAGTCATATGTTTCCTTTAATATCTAACTTCTCTACTGTATTTTATGTTGTGGAAGATAAGGAAAGTATTTGTCTTTTTCTTTGTTGTATGATGCCAATATTTGGGCTTCCCTGGTGGCTTAGTGGTGAAGAATATGCCTGCCAATGCAGGAACCATGAGTTCGATCCCTGAATCAAGAAAATCCTCTGGAGGAGGAAATGGCAACCCATTCCAGTATTCTTGCCTGGGAAATCCCAAAGACAGAGGAGCCTGTGGGATACAGCCCATGGAGTCACAAGAGAGTCTGACATGACATAGCGACTAATGAACAAAAATGCCAATATTTAGAATAATATCTAAAAATCAACCATTTCACAATGCTATTTGCTAAATAAAAAATGAATGAATGATCAGATAACATGGGCTCTTTTTTAGCTGACCAAAAACAAAATCCAAATATGGGTAGAAACTGTTGTTTGCCTTCTGATTTTAACATGTAGTCATTACATTCCTCTGAGCATAAGAAGAGAAGTAGGTGATTAAGTTGAGAATAATTAAGATTCCTGACAAAATTGCTTGTCAGTCTCTCTTACAGAAAAATCCATCACATCAATTTTGTTTCTCGGAAGCAGCTCTTTCAAACGTGTAAGGACAAAAGATGTATGCTAAGTCGATTCAGTCCTGTCCGACTCTGTGTGACCTTATGGACTACAGTCCCCCAGGCTCCTCTGTCCATGGGATTCTCCAGGCAAGAATACTGGAGTAGGTTTCTATTTTCTTCTCCAGGGAAATGTTCTAAACCTCTAAGTTCTAAACCTCTGTGCATTTTGGTAATCCATGGTTATCTTATTTATTGAACCTGAGCATGTTTAGGAAGTGAGATTATAGGTGACTTTTGAAATATTTTGAGATCTTACTTACGCCCTTTTTGTGTGGCTACTGTTAACCACTCGGGTCTTAGGAACCAAGTCTGTGAAAGATGTTAAAGAAATGTTCTTTGTTAAAGAAATGTCATGAAGGATCTCAAAATTCTCTAATTTGGTGTTGGATTCCTAAAGAAATATAAATTAAGTTCTTTGAAACTTGTTTTATGACCTGCTTCTTCTAAAAAATTTCAATCAGCAGATTAGTTTAGTATGTTCTTTAATCACATCCCTGAGAAATGATAGGAAATCTGTTATTTTATCTTGGAGGTACATATCTTTTGATTTTTTTCACACCACAAGGAAAAGCCCTACTCGTCCTCTCCAGACAAAAAGAAGAAACATTTTAAAAAAACTCTCTATTTTCTATAATATATACATTCTAAGCTTGAAAAGAAGAGTTAAAGTTGCTGTCACTGATCTTTTCATCTTCAACAGTGTCTAAGAATAGCAAAGAAAGCCCAAACCATCCTGTAACTCTGGTGTCTGCATTTCATGACTGACCAAACCCAATTTCTGGAAAAACTGATAATGATCAACACTTGTCACCTGAATTTGGATGATCAAATAAAATAAATTGTTATTCTGTTCATTCATCCTTAACTGATGAGGCAATTCAAATGAGAAGTCAGACAGAAGGTGATGTGCATATTAATAATCAGTGATTCAAGAAAAATTCTGGTACACACTAGATTCCATGAAAATAATTTTATACTGGATTAGTTGAAAGCATAAAGGGGAAATGGAGAAAAATAAATGACTTTTGGGGAAAATCACATATTTAACTGTTTTAAATAATTTTGTTCCTTTGACAAATAATGCCTTTAAAATGAGTAAGGAGGCCCAAGGGTATGAGTGTGTGCATCCTTTAATTAAAGTGACCTTTTCAGCTGGAGTTTTTTTATCCCAATAATCTGTGGTTCACAGAACATTGGATCAAATGTTATATTCTTGCTAAAACCCAGGAATTTTAGCTGAAAATGTTTTTGCATTTCCAAACATAACGCCATCAAGTCGCAGCAAGTGTTGGGGTTCCTTGGCGCACCAGGTGGGGACCCTAGGGACAGATATAATCAAATGGAATAGACTCGCCGGTATTCTGCTCCCAGCTGGTAATCCACACTGTAATGTCAACCTTGTTTTTCTTTTCCCAAATTGTAAACCTGAGCAAATTTCACCATGGTCTTTAATTCAGGCTGATACCTTTATTTTGCTCTGTGTTCCTCCTTCATGCCTTAAAAAAATTTCTACCTCTTTTCACTCCAGATTCAAAGACTTCAGTTTTTAATCCAGTCTGATTATTGATGCTATTTTCTTCTTATTGTTTCTTTTGCTTAATAACTAGGCATTAACTCACAGGTAGATTTACCCTGAAGGTAATGAAGCTTTAGGCTTGTCATTTGATCAGCATAGGTCCCTTCCACAGCCCCGGGAGAGGCCTTAGAAATGTATTCACATGGTCATAAATTTTTGTAAAATTCACAAAAGTAAGATATTTTAACTTTAATCGCTTGTTTTCTCTTAGCCTGCCAACTTTCTTTTCATTGCTTGACATTCATGACACCTGGCATAGGAGTGGCTTCTGGCGCTGTGTGGATCCAGTTTAGGGAGAATTGAGTTAAAGATATCATTTTGGTCTAGTGGGATATAATTTTTGATTCTTAGTCATTGTTGTACATGCAGGTTATTACTGCTCACTGTTCTAGTGTATGAATGACAGTCCGCATTAACCCTATCACTCACCGAGAGGACCCAAAACATCTAGACTGGATCAGAATTACCATCACCATATGGCAACCAGGTAATAGAAACATGTGAGCAGTCAAATGGTGCATACTTTGAAATGTATCAAGAGAGAATAGAATGCATGGAAAAGCTTTTCACATTTTAGGGCTCATGCATGAAACAAATGTGGATTTAGATATTCCCAAATTTGACAGGAATTCTAATGTTTAAAAAAAAACTTTTTAAATTATTGAGAACAAATTAAAAAATTTTTACTCATCAAGCTCATTTTTATTCTTTCAATAAAAATGACTTAAAATTGGTGTCATACAAATAGGCAAAAAAAAATGCAAGAAATACAGTAAAAATTTTAGAATAGCAAATATAATAGTTGTTGTTGCTGTTCAGTTGCTAAGTCATGTCCCACTCTTTGTGACCCCATGGACTGCAGCACACCAGGCTCCTCTGTCCTCCACTATCTAGATGTACTTATACAACTAATTAAAAAATTCTGTACTATTTTTCTGGTTTTGATGATATTTGAAATTGTCTAGCTTTTAAAACTTTTAATTTATGTCCTTGCTTCCCTTCCTCAGCTCAGTTCAGTTGCTCAGTCATGTCTGACTCTTTGTAACCCCATGGACTGCTGCACGCCAGGCCTCCCTGTCCATCACCAACTCTCAGATCTTATTCAAACTCATGTCTGTTGAGTCACTGATGCCATCCAACCATCTCGTCCTCTGCCCCCTTCTCCTCCTGCCTTCAATCTTCCCCAGCATCAGGGGCTTTTCAAATGAGTCAGTTCTTTGCATCAGGTGGCCAAAGTATTGAAGTTTCAGCTTCACCATCAGTCCTTCCAATGAACACTCGGGACTGATCTCCTTTAGAATGGACTGGTTGGATCACCTTGCAGTCCAAGGGACTCTCAAGAGTCTTATCCAACACCACAGTTCAAAAGAATCAATTCTTTGGTGCTCAGCTTTCTTTATGGTCCAACTCTCACATCCATACATGACTACTGGAAAAACCATAGCCTTGACTAGATGGACCTTTGTTGGCAAAGTAATGTTTCTGCTTTTTAATATGCTGTCTAGGTTGGTCATAACTTTCCTGCCAAGGAGTAAGCATCTTTTAATTTCATGGCTGAAGTCACTATCTATGGTGATTTTGGAGCCCCCAAAAGATAAAGTCAGCCACTGTTTCCATTGCTTCCCCATCTATTTGCCGTGAAGTGATGGGACCGGATGCCCTGATCTTAGTTTAGCCCTTAGTTTATGTCATTAGTTTAAGTCCTTATGGACTAAGGAATAAGCTTCCCTTCTTAAATAAATACATTTGTTCCAATTTTGTAATTTATAATTTATATTTATATAATTTATATATATATAAAAATATATATAATTTATGCTTTATAATTTGTCATGCTCAGTAAAACCTGGAATAGTCCCTGCCCTTACTCAATTACCCAATAACTCAAAAAAAAAAAAAAAAAAGAATGAAAACAACTATAGTGAAGGTTTAGCTAAGTGAATGGGAACCAAGGATCCAGAATGAGACTACTGAATAAAATTCTGACTCTACAGTTTCTTATCTATATGACCCTGAACAAATTACCTAACATACGTAAGCCTCAATTTTCTTATTTTAAAAAGGAGGAAATTGGATTTAGGAAATATAATTCCTTGTAATTTATGATAACATTAAGAATTTTTAAATGATTGGCAATCAACTAAATAAAATAATAGAACATTCATGTTGAAAGGAACCTTGGATTTTGTGTAATTTTACATTGGCTCTGTGAATCTCTCACTGCTCCTTCAGATGTGAAAGAGGAGAATTGGGTCTAGTTTGGAAACTCACCTAGCCTCCCATTCATTAAACTAGTGTAGGTCTGCTTCCATTTATACACAAATCTGTGTAAGATTTAGTTTGAGCAAAGTGTTCTGTGACTGTGTGTGTTTGAACACCATTGCTCGTGTCCAATCCTTGTGTGCATACTAAGTCGCTTCAGCCATATCTGCCTCTCCCACCCAATGGACTGCGGCCGGCCGGACTCTCCTGTCCATGGGATCCTCCAGGCAAGGATACTGGAGTGGGTTGCTACTTCCTACTCCAGGGGATCTTCCCAACGCAGAAATTGCACCAGTGTCCTGCATTGGCAGGTAGGCTCTTTATCATTGGGTCGCCACCTGGGAAGCCCCATCCCATCCATATGTATATATAAAACCACTTGAGAGCATTAGTAAAAATATTAAACATTGCAAACAAATAGTAATCTGTTCTCCATATGATCTGAATCTCATATGTGGTAATAAGATGTTATTTAAAAGTAAACAAAGCAATACTGACCACAGAAATTTCTGCTGTCCAGATCAGAGCTTAAATATTCAATGAAAATGGGATAATGATAATAAGCAACTTGAGGAAACATAAGCTTCCCCCCAGTTCTCAGGGATACTGAAGGAATACCAAGTCTCCCACAGTACAGAAGACTGAGCTCCCTGGTGCCTTCTGTTTGGTTGGATATTTTTAACCATTATTGAAAGAAAATATGCACTCAAACTGCAGGAGGACTTGACAAGGAGCTAAATATTTGAATTTTTATATACATTTTCAAGGATCTGTTCCATTGTTTTTAATCTTCTAAATTGTACTTTTAATTAGAAAACGTGATTTCTTTATAGCTTTTACTCAAATTGCCTGACAGAATAATCTCAATTCCTCTTTAATTTGACAGCTTTTTAACTATATGAATCAGCTCTGTCCAACAAATATCTTCATTTCCAATTAAAAATTAATTGTTTTATGACAGGACCTAAAGATATTTTCTTTGATGTTTATAAGTCACTGAGAAGAAAAAGTTAATCAGCCTCTCTGAAGTTTACTTTCAATTTTAGAGCACTTCATGGGCCTTCTGGCAACTCTTCCTTAATACATTTTTCTTGCAATTAGCATTCCTCCTGAAATCTGATTCCAGGAAATATTTTGCAAGTTTTGTTGTTGTTATGTGTGTGTGTGTGTGTAATTGAGTGTTAGAATGATTTGTTCTTCACTTAGCATATTTTAGTATTTCAATTTCTTTTTAATCATCCTTAACTATGTGTCCTTAAGGAAGCAAACCTCTTTTTTAGTTTAAATATTGCTTCATATAACATTTTCCACCGCTGCTCTCTCCATTTACTTGCACCTGCATGTTCTGATTTACTACAATTTTATTGGCAAGCATCCTACTCGAGTTAAATGGCTCTATTTATGTGTCTTTTAATTTAACTTATAATATTTCTTCAACAAAATTTTCTGCACATGGAGTCTAACTGCTTTTCTAGCCACTGCTACAAGGGCCCAGTCAATCCTCTTATATGCTTGAATCCCCTCTTGGGGAGAAGAGTTGTGAGTGGAGTAACAATGGAAGACAAGCACTTTTATGAAAGAGTCTAAATCTTTTTAAAAAGGCCACGTGAGTCTGCCAGTGTTGGAAGTTAAACTTTGTGTAGTCTCAATATTTAAATTGACTAGAAGATGTCATATTGATAAACAAGTGCAAGAAATTTTGCTTATTTTACTCTTCAACCTAGTGAATTAGGGATTATTAGGAAAGCTAGATTAATTGAAAAAAAATGCAGAAGCTCCATTTCATCTACACATCTAAGTAAATTAGTGTTAGGAGTATAGAGACCGTAAGAGAACACTAACCACTTTCCCACAGCCACAGATAGGTTTTCTAAAATGATCAAACTCTCTTCTCACCAGCACGAAGTATGATGAATTAGTGGACAGTGAAAAAGTCAACAGGTTAACAAGAGTTTTACACAGTATAGATCATGTGTCCCTATAACTTGAAACAAACAGAGGTTCAGGGAATGCTAGTGTGAATGCCAATGGCTACACATAACAGAATTCAGCAGATGCCAGTGGCATGCAGGTGCTGGTGATCAGAAGCCACAGGCCTACTTATCATGGCTCTTTCTAAGCTCCTAAGTTTGAGATGATCGCCAGGAGAGCAAGGCATGGAAGAGAAATCACATCATTATTTTGCTTGCAACTGCAATGCCTGAAATACTTGGAATATATTAAGATGGTGCTTTTTGTCACCAGCTGGAATTGGGGCTAGAAATAGAAATAAAGATGAGTAAATGAACATGCAAAGGGGATAATCTTTTTTTAACACCACTGCAAGTGGCCTGATAATTCTTAACAATGATAATGATAAGAATGGCAGTATTAAACAACTCCCTATTTAGTGGTACTAGTTTGAACACTGTAGTTTTTGAAGCATCTCTCAATATATGAATGTCTGCTTTTTGTCTATCTGGTTTCTTTCACTGAAGTTTTTCTACATTCAGAGTAGATCAGGAAGATGTGGTAAGAAGGAGTGGGTATGATGTGTGTAAAAGTTCCTGCCAGAAGAGAAATGTAGAGGTTGAAAGAGAAAAGTCCAGTTTAGAGAGAGGAAGTGAAGGTCAGGTTTTCAGAACTGAATATCTTATTCCAACATTTTGAGGATAGTAAACGCAAGGGTGTGTGTGAGACTGCGCTGAAAAATGTTGGGGGGATTTCATCATTTGTCAGGGTGTAGCCGCAGACGCCCTAAAGACAGGTGCCCACGGGGCAGCGCAAGTGAGGCAGGCGCAGCGGTAATCGGAGCCCAGAGGCGACTTACAGCCCCTCTCTTGTTTTCTCATTTTCCAAGCACGACATTCCAAATATTTGAAAATTCTTGAGTGCTTGGGTAGGAAAGACAGAATTAAACTGAAAAGTAGGAATATATAAATCCTATTTATCAGAAATAGGATTTCCAGAGTAAGATTATGTTAGTTGAAGAAAAGAAACTGTTTTCATTTTCAGTCAGAATATGTAAATTATAAGCCCATTCTTTTTTTTTTTTTTTTAAATCAAACTAATAGTTATAATTTTGGGATGACTTCCAGACTTTTAAACTTTATTTCTTTTAATGCCTTCTGTTAGTAATATTATTTTCCAAATGTTTTTGATTGTCCCACCCACCAGGGCCACATGTACTTCCTACTGCTTGTCATTAAGTGAGTGAAATCTATGCTGACTTTGTGCTGTGGGAGGAAATTAGGGGTGTTGCTCTCAATCGGAGAATTTAAGGTTCAGCATGGAGTACAGGTCTCCTAGAAAGGCAAAATGAGGACCTCTGTATATCTGCTCCTCTATACAAGCAATGCAATATTGGCAAAAACTGTCAAATTTTTTTTCAGAACTCTGAAATTAATCAAATGCATGCAACAAAATGAGGAGCATTTATTCAAGACAAACAGCAGAATTTGTAGCTTTTTATCTTGACCTATTTTAACCCTTCCATCTCCAATTCTGTGATGGTCTTGGAAACTGGCAGCCTTGCAGCTTCTGGGAAGACAGATTGTTCAGAAGCACCTTAAAAACCCACTACCAGATCACTGCTACACTGACTTGCTTAGCAGTGTCCTGGAAAAGCCACATTCATAGGGTTTTGCTGTTATTTGGCCCTGGGAAGGAGGGGAAAAGTTACTTCAGATTTGCAACATTATCCAAACCGTTCAATTTTAAACAAAAATTATAAGACATGCAAAGAGATAACACGTGTCTCCCATTTGTAGGGAAAAAAGCAGCCAAGAACAAACAATGCCCTTAGAAGATTCAAATGTTAGACTTAGTAGACGAAGATTTTAAATCTACCATTAGGAAGAGGTTCAAAGAAATAAAGGAACCTGTATCTAATGAATTAAAGTAGAACATGAAAACAGCCTCCCCATTGGCAAAAGTTGGGTGACTTAATAGTTCAGGCATTTAAGAAAATCTCCAAACAAGTATTAGATGAATAAGTGAAATGAACAGAGAGTTAGCTGCACACTATGGCTCTGATGGTAAGGAATTCGCCTGCAGTGCGGGAGACCTAGGTTCAATTCCTGGATTGGGAAGATCCCCTGGAGGAAGGAATGGCAACCCACTCCAGTATTCTTGCCTGGAGAGTCCCATGGACAGAGGAGCCTGGCGGGCTGCAGTCCATGGGGTTGCAAGGAATCAGAAACGACTGAGCGACTAAGCACACACACACGTAGGGCATACACCCTGGTGGCTTAGACATTAAAGGATCCGCCTGCAATTCAGGAGACCCGGATTCATTCCCTGGGTTGGGAAGACTCCCTGGAGGAGGAGATCGCAACTCACTCCAGTATTTTTCCCTGCAGGATTTCGTGGACGGAGAAGTCTGGCAGGCTACAGTCCAAGGGATTGCAAAGAGTTGGACATGACTGAGTGACTAACGCTTTCACCCACTCATGAGAATAATAATGTCTCACCACATAGATAATATCGCTAAAAGAAATTACAAAAAAGATACAAATACAGATTATGGAGTTTAAAAGTACAGTAACAAATAAAAACTTCACTATAAGGGCTCAACAATAGATTAGCTCTGGCAGAAGGAAAGTTTGATAAACTTCAAGAAGATGTATATATTAAGATGATCCAGTCAGAAGAACAGAAAAAATAAGAATGAAAAGGATGAACAGAGCCTCGAGACCCGTGGGACATCACCAAGTATACCAGAATCAACACAATGAGAATCCCAGAGGGAGAGAACAAATGAGAGAGAATATTTGAAGAGAGAATAGCCAAATATTTCCAATTTGATGAAAAATGTTAGGCTACTCATCCGTATTGGTAGATGTGGCTATTATATATATATCTAACAACATGATTCATTTCTGAATCTTCTCTAATCCTTTTCATTTAGCTTGATAACTGGTCAATTTTACCCAGGTAGTAATTCATGGCTGCATGAATTATTATAATATAACTAACTCTGAGCTAACAAAACCCAGTAACTTTCTGGCTTTGCCCAACTATTATCAGAGAAGCTACAGGTTTCCTAGGCACTTGGTCTATCTTTCAAATTATTGCAGGCAATTACCATATCAAATGTTTTAACAATAAAAACATATGTCTGTTTTTAAAATCTGTGATATTATTTCCTTTTCATCCACTGTTTCATTGCTAATCAATGACATTTACTTCAGGATTTGGTTATAATATCATGCCATTTCTGAATACTAGTTCTTTATTATTGCATCTGAATTACACAGTTTTAAATGATGTTAAATGGGGTGTTAGTTTACTCAAAACTATTTCTTAAGAATATTTCTTAAAGAGATGGGAATACCAGACCACCTTACTTGCCTCCTGAGAAATCTGTATATAGATCAAGAAGCAACAGTTAGAACTGGACATGGAACAACAGACTGGTTCAAAATTGGTAAAGGAGTACATCAAGGCTGCATATTGTCCTCCTACTTATTTAACTTCTATGCAGAGTACATCATGAGAAACCCTGGGCTGGAAGAAGCAAAACTGGAATCAAGATTGCCAGGAGAACTATCAATAAGCTCAGATATGCATATGACACCATCCTTATGGCAGAAAGTGAAGAGGAACTAAAGAGCCTCTTGATGAAACTGAAAGAGGAGAGTGAAACAGTTGGCTTAAAACTCAACATTCAGAAAGCTAAGATCATGGCATCCGGTCCCATCACTTCATGGCAAATAGATGGGGAAACAATGGAAACAGTGACAGACTATTTTCTTTGACTCCAAAATCACCCCAGGTGGTGACTTCAGCCATGAAATTAAAACATGTTTTCTCCTTAGAAGAAAAGCTATGACCAATCTAGACAGCATATTAAAAAGCAGAGACATTACTTTACTGACAAAGGTCCGTATAGTCAAAGCTGTGGTTTTTCCAGTAGTCATGTATGGATGTGAGAGCTGGACTATAAAGAAAGCTGAGCGCTGAAGGATTGATGCTTTTGAACTGTGGTGTTGCAGAAGACTCTTGAGAGCCCCTCGGGCAGCAAGGAGATCAAACCAGTCAATCCTAAAGGAAATCAGTCCTGAGTGTTGGAAGGACTCATGCTGAAGCTGAAGCTCCAATACTTTGACCACCTGATGCAAAGAACTGACTCATTTGAAAAGACCCTGATTCTGGGAAAGATTGAAGGCAAGAGGAGAAGGGGGTGACAGAGGATGAAATGGTTGGATGGTATCATTGACTCAAGGGATGTGAATTTGAGCAAACTCAGGGAGATAATAAAGGACAGGGAGCCTGGAGTGCAGCAGTCCATGGGGTTGGAAAGAGTTGGACATGACTGAGCAACTGAACTGAATGAAAAGTAAATAAATATCATTTATCATAGGATAACTGTGTTTTATTTAAAATTACACATGCATCTTTCAACTTAACATTTATATTCTCAAATGTTAAATTATAGATTCATTTGCTGTGACTGTAATAGCATTTTAAAGAATAAAGAATAAATAATAGCTAAAACATCAATCATTTTACTGTCTAAAAAGGTATTATTATTATAATGACTAATAATGAGAGATATAATCTTAAAACTGAAACATTGAGTTTTCTATTAAATAGGTAAATGCACTATTTAATACCCTATAGTTTAAAGTTTCATGGAGGTGCATCTTTATCTTGAAAGAACACATTTTAAAGATTATTAAGACAAAAGAGAACACTATCACTTAGTCTTTAACAATCATTTTAAAAACAAGAATAAACAAACTTGGAAACTCAAAAATCAAGAATTTTTTGGTCTGTTTCTTTGTACTTATGCTATAGTCTCTTAATATGCAACCTTTTTTATTTTAAGGCCCATTCATAGGACTCCATCTGAACACAACATTGTGTGGAAGATGCTGAAAACGATTCCAGATTTAACCTCTCAACTACTTGATGAGCATCTGAAAATACTTAGTAAGAATGTCATTTCTGAAACCTGGATAAAAGGCAGCACAGGTAAACTGAATAATCTGGAGGAAAATTTGGCAAGACAAACCGTGTGTCACTATGTTGAGTTTTCCGTCAGAGTAATCTTAATTTCACTTGACATGCTAGAGTGTACTGTTTGGATGTCTATCATTTGTAAAGTTATACGTAGTGAAACAAATAACACTTCACATTTTGGTAATTAGATTTTAAAGGTCTACAATGGTGTTTCTCCCTTTTGAACATGTATCAGAATCCCTCAGGACTCACTGAGATGTGTTGCTGTGCTTAGCACCTAAGGTTTCTGATTCAGTAGATTTAGGATGAAGCTTAATTTGCATTTCCAATAACATTTCAGGGGTTTCTGCTAGTCTGGGAACCACACTTTGAAAACCATTCATTGACACACATATTCAATAACAATCTAGCATTGATTTTCATAGTTAAGACAGTACTTATTTGTCAAATAAGTCTAAGTAGTTGACTGACCCAGATATTGAGGGAAAAAAAAAAAAACAAAAAAAACTTCAGACAAATTTTAGTTAAGTTTCCCATTTTAATTTCTAGTGCCTTGACCAGGGATATGATGGATGCATTAATAGAAGCATTTTATATGTTAATATTTTGGGGTGGTGGCATATAAATAAACACACACATAGAGTCACACACACACACCTAAACCAACAGATTTAAACATTATTCTTTTGCATTTGTTTAATACCTATTAGAAAATTATGAAAAGGCAAAAACATATGACACTGAAAGATGAGCCTCCCAGGTCAGTAGGTATCCAGTATGCTATTAGGGAATAGCCGAGAAATAGATCCAGAAAAAATGAAGAGGCGGATCCAAAGCAGAAATGGCACCCACTTGTGGCTGTATCAGGTGGTGAAAGTAACTCCAGTGCTGAAAGAACAGTGTTGAATAAATCAAGGTAAACTGGATGTGGTCAAACAGCAGATGGCAAGGGTGAACATCGACAGTTTAGGAATCAGTGAACTAAAATGGATGGGATTTAATTTAAGTCACATGACCATCATATCTACTAGGGGAAAGCATCCCTTAGAAGGAATGGAGTAAACCTCATAGTCAACAGAAGAGTCCAAAATGCAGTACATGGGTGTAATCTCAAAAGTGACAGAATGATCTCAGTTTGATTCCAAGGTAACCATTCTATATCACAGTAATCCAAATCTATGCCCCAATAACTCGTGCGGAAGAAGTCCATAAAGACCTACAAGAACTTTTAGAACTCACACACACACACACACACACACAAAATGTTCTTTTCTTCATAGGGGATTAGAATGCAAAAGTAGGAAGTCAAGAGATACCTGGAATAACAGGCGAGTTTGACACCTGTTTGGCGTACAAAATGAAGCAGGGCAAAGGCTAACAATTTTGTCAAGAGAACACACTGGTCATAGCAAACACCCTCTTCCAACAACACAAGAGACAACTCTACATATAGGCATCACCAGCTGGTCAGTACTGAAATCAGATTGATTATGTCCTTTGCAGACAAAGATGGAGAAACTGTATGCCGCTACGTCGCTTCAGTCGTGTCCGACTCTGCGACCCCACAGACAGCAGCCCACCAGGCTCCCCCGTCCCTGGGATTCTCCAGGCAAGAACACTGGAGTGGGTTGCCATTTCCTTCTCCAATGCATGAAAGTGAAAAGTGAAAGTGAAGTCGCTCAGTCGTGTCCGACTCTTAGCAACCCCATGGACTGCAGCCTACCAGGCTCCTCGTTCCATGGGATTTTCCAGGCAAGAGTACTGGAGTGGGGTGCCATTGCCTTCTCCAAGAAACTGTATAAAGTCAGCCAAAACAAGACTTGGAGCTGACTGTGACTCAGATCATGAGCTCCTTAGTGCAACTTTCAGACTTAAATTGAAGAAAGTGTGGAAAACCACTGGGCCATTCAGGTAGGACCTAAATCAAATCCCTTATGATTATACAATAGAAGTGACACATACATTTAAGTGATTAGATCTGATGGACAGAGTACCTGAACAATGGATGGAGGTTTGCAACATTGTAAAGGAGGCAGTGACCACAACCATTCAAGAGAAAAAGAAATCCAAGAAGGCAAAATGGCTGTCTGAGGAGGCCATACAAATAGCTGAGAAAAGAAGGGAAGTAAAAGGCAGAGGAAAAAGGAAAAAAAATGCCCAACTGATGCAGAGTTCTAGAGAACAGCAAGGAGAGAAAAGAAAGCCTTTCTAGATGAACTATGAAAAGAAAGAAGAAAATGATAGAATGGGAAAGACTAGAGATCTCTTCAAGAAAATTAGAGATACCAAGGGAAAATTTCATATACAGATGGGCACAATAAAGGGTAGAAATGGCAAGGACCTAACAGAAACAGATACAATTAAGAAGAGGTGGCAAAGATACACAGAATTGTAGAAAAAAGGTCTTAATGGCATGGATATCCATGATGATGTGATCACTCACCTAGAGCCAGACACCCTGGAGTGTAAAGTCAAGTGGACCTTAGGAAGTACTACTATGAACAAAACTAGTAGAGATGATGGAATTACAGCTGAACTATTTCAAATCCTAAAAGATGATGCTGTAAAAGAAGATGTTGCTTCACTCAATATGCCAGAAAATTTGGAAATCATCAATAGCCACAGGACTGGAAAAGGTCAGTTTTCATTCCAGTCCCAAAGGAAGGCAAAATGCCAAAGAACCTTCAAACTACGGTACAATTGTGCTCGTTTCACACACTAGCAAAGTAATGCTCAAAATCCTTCAAGCCAGGCTTCAACAGTACATGAACCGAGAACTTCCCAACGTTCAAGATGATTTTAAAAAGGCAGAGGAATCAGAGATCAAATTGCCAACATTAAAAAAAAAAATCCACATATATTTTGTGTTGAATTCTCCACAATGAATGTATATTTATGTGCTAGTGTTTGTGAGTAGCTCTTAGTTTTTTATAAAAGGTTTTAAAACTAAAATTAGAAGCAAGGACTGTATTCTCCAGGTATTGTAATGACTTGTGTGAAAACCGATAAAATATGAACTTTCATTACTTAACAAAGACCAACTTTAAAATGTGAAGATTTATGTTAAATAAGACTTTGCAATTCATTTCAGTAGTGCTTTCAGACATTTTATTATCTGTGTTTACACCTACATGCGCAACAACCCTTCTCTTGAGTTTTTAAGACATCTCATTCTGGCAACTCATTTGTGTTTCACTACCAAAGCAGTCAACTCATTAAATATCTGACCTTCGTAAATCTTTGTTCCTCCAACTCTAAAACAAAACAAAACAAAACAGGTCCAGCCAGGTGTCTTTCTTTTCCCTTTTTCTTTATTCATGTGTGCACTTCCCTCCCTCTGCTGTTATTTAAAGTATTCCCCCTAGTAACCTCTCATCACCAGGCTGCTGACTTTCAATCTGCTGCTAAGGCTTTGGTTTTTTTCTTGTAATTCTGCACAGCTGTTTGCACCTTCTGGTCTCTTTTCTGATCATAGGATTTTTTATAGTTTCATCATTTAAGGCAGCTTCCTACTCACTTAGCCTCTCATGAATTGTTTTCTTAAACAATAAAATATTAACAAGAGCAGCAATTTCTTGATTTCAAATACTGAATAATACACATATATATTTCTAGCTTAGGTGAAAATGGTACTAAAAACATGAGTACTATATGACGATCATTATATTAAAGATTATTTATGCTACTATAATAAAATACTTTATATATATATAGTACATATGGTAAACTCTATATGCTATATAGATATAGTTTACTTAGTTTAATCAATCCCAAGAGTTTCCCACTGGATCTCATTTTATGGCCCAGGCAGAGGGCATTTTTAAGACTGGCAAACTAAAGTTCAGAAAGCTAAGAAAATTAGCTTAGAAGAGAATCCAATTTAATGGCTAATATGGAATTGGATCATAGATAAAAGTTTTGTTAATATCTACCTCTAAATTAACATTGCAACATTGCTATGAAATTATTGATATAGGGATTTTTGTCTCTTAATACATATATGTCAATTTTGCCCTTTTCTTTACTTGAAGTCCATTAAGTCTTAATGTTACTTCTCTGCTATTTCTTTCAATTTATTCCCTTTTAGTCTTACTTTCTAAGAGGTTATATCACAAAAACTCCATAGCTCCTCATTTTAAAATATTGTATTTATTTTTAATGCTGAAAAATATGTTTAGATTACTAAACCTTAAACAAATCTTAGCGTGCATAGACTTTATTTTCTGTGGTGGCTTAAATTTCTCATAGCATATAAAACCATAGTAGTTACATCTCATGAAAAATTTAATGGGCACCTTCCCCGTATATAAATTAACCATAATTCGAACAATATGCTCTTACAATAGAAGTAATAAAATATTTAACCTTACCGTAAAGACTATGGCTCTCTTAAAGGCAAACGAGGCCTTGAAGAATGTATATTGATTCTAAAGTGCACATGTGCTTTCGCTGCAACTAAGGCGTTCTCCGTGGGTCATAAAGATTCATCCATGAAAGTTACGTTAATTTTCTCAAAACCTCCCAAATGTCTCTTGGATAGGGCGTGCATGTGTGCTTCGTTATGTCCGACTCTTTGAGATCCAAGGGACTATAGCCCGCCAGGTTCCTCTGTCCGTGGAATTTTCCAGGCAAGAATCCTGCAGTGGGTTGCCATTTCCTTCTCTAGGGGATCTGCCCAACCCAGGGACCGAACCTGCGTCTCTCATGTCTCCTGCGTTGGCAGGTGGATCTCTACCGCAATACTGCCTGGGAATCCTCTTGGGTGGGAGGAAGGTAGAAATGAAACTGGAACCCTGAAGTGCGGAGAAACATTGAAAAAAGTTTCTGGAGATTTAATATGGGGTTTTAAGTATTGTTGACTAATTCAAATATTGTAATTAGGTAAGTCTTTTTCATCTGTATTTCTAAAAGTTTATTAAAGCTATCCAAAAATTTTTTAAGTAATCTTTTTATTGGTAAAATTTGGTTATTTATATAGTTTTGAAATTCTAATTTATTTAAACTTGAATAGTAAATTCAGCAACATAAAAATATATTTCACTGTTTCACTGAATATTGGAAAAATAAAAAAATATAATATATGTAGATAATTTGACTTAGCATGATGATTTCTGAATTGGAAATTGAACTTAGAAATACATGATTCTCCCAAGAATACATAATGGATGCAAAAATGGGACTAAATACAAACTTCCTAAACCAGTACTTGATCCATCTATAGTATCTTTTTTTGAAAAGAAAAAATTATCATTATGTAGTAAATCATTTAAAATGGTATCTACCTAAAGACCTAAAGGTAAGACTGGAAACCATAAAACTCCTAGAAGACAACATAAACCAAACAGTCTTTGATATTAATTGTAGCAATATTTTTTGAGTGTATTTCCTAAAGCAGAGGAAATAAAAGTAAATATAAACAAATGGAACCCAATTAAATGTAAAAGCTTTCGCACAGACGAGGAAACCATTGACAAAAAGACAACTTATTTAATGGGAAAAATTTTTTGCAAGTAATGTGATTTTTATATAAATGGAGTTAATATCCAAAATATTTAAACAACTCATACAACTCAACATCAAAAACATAATCAACTCAATTAAAAATGAGCTGAATAGATATTTTTCAAAGAATACATACAAATGCTCAACAAGCACAGGAAAAGATGGTCAATCTCATGTCAGGGGAATAGGGGAGTGCAAATTAAAACCAGAGTGGGACTCTATGTTACACCTGTTACTACGCCATATGTCAGATAACACAGAGAGCCACTATGCTAGAATGGCTGTCATCGAAGACCAGAAATGACAAATGTTGGCAAGGATGTGGAGAAAAGGAAACCTTTGTTGGCTGTTAGTAAGAATGCAAAATGGTGCAGCCACTGTGGAAAGCAGTATGGAGGCTTCTCAAAATACTAGTATAAGACCCTGCAGTCCCATTTCTGGGTATTCATCCAAAGAAATCAAAAGCACGAATTTGAACATGCACCCAGTATTCATAGCAACAGTATTTACAACTGCCGAGATACGGAAGGAACACAAGTGTCCATCTACAGAAGGATGAAGAAATAAGACTGAATACTATTCAGCCATAGAAATCATATTTTGCCATTTGTAGCAACCTGGATAGACTTAGAAGTTATTATGTTGAGTGAAATAAGTCAGAGTTGGAAAGACAGTTATATGATATCACCTATATGTAATATCCAAAAAATAAAACAAACTAGGGACTATAACAAAAAGGAAACAGGCTCACATATATAGAGAACAAACTGGTGGTTACCAGTGGGGATAAAAAAGAAGAGAGGAGTAGGATAAGGTAGGGTAGAGGATTTAGAAGTACAAATTACCTTGTATAAAATAAATACACTGCCAGGATTTATAGTCAGTACAATACATGGCATATAACCATGCATGCTCAGTCACTTCAGTCGTGTCCAACTCTCTGCGACTCCATGGAGCATGGCCCATCAGGCTCCTCCGTCCATGGGATTCTCCAGGCAAGAGGACTGGAGTGGGTTGCCATTTCCTTCTCCAGTGATAAAGTATGAAGTGAGTGAAGTGAAGTCACTCAGTCGTGTCCGACCCCCTGCAACCCCATGGGCTGTAGCCCACCAGGCTCCTCCATCCATGGGATTTTCCAAGCAAGAGGACTGGAGTGGTTT
The DNA here is from genome assembly GCF_032452875.1 of Bos javanicus. NCBI lineage: Eukaryota > Metazoa > Chordata > Mammalia > Artiodactyla > Bovidae > Bos > Bos javanicus. The sequence goes on along the minus strand of NC_083881.1, from coordinate 75,619,129 downwards.
GCCATTTTCTTCTCTTGGAATATAACCATATTTTATAGTAAATAGAAATGGAATATAACCTTTAAAGAATGAGTCACTATGTTGTATATCTGAAACTTACATAATATTGAACATCAGCTATATCTCAATAAAAAAGAGAAAATTATATCTACCTAATATTAATAAAATATTTTCTTTTAAAATAGAGCTCCTCTTTGCCATTTCAAATACAGCTATCATCCTTTATATAAATGGAGTTAGCAGCTTCCACAATGGCTTCGTTTGACTGGTTTTTAAATAAGTATAATTTGGGTACTGATGAGATATTTTCTGACCAAAAATATTTTCCATGGATCTCAAAGTCCCTATATTACTTAAACTCCTTATTTGGGCTTCCCTGGTGGCTCAGATGGTAAAGAATTTGCCTGTAATGCGGGAGACCTGAGTGATCCCTGAGTCAGGAAGATTCCCTGGAGGAGGAAATGGCAACCCACTACAGTATTCTTGCCTGGAGAATCCCATGGACAGAGGAGCCTGGTGGACTACAGACCATGGGGTCACAAAGAGTAAGACACAACCAAATTCCTTAGACTGCTTGAACTCTTAAGGCCTCCTTAATATCATAAATATTTTTAAAATGTAATATAAAAATCAATACATTTCAAGCAGAATTTATTTAGTTAGATTCACTGTCACTGGGCCAAGGATGAAGGAAAAGGAAAATTTCTTCCATAGGACTGAAGACTGGCCTTCATCAGTAAGGTGAACATGTTTTGTGAATAGAATTCAGTGAAATTCCAACAATATTCACACAGAAATTGTGTTCAGCTGTGAGTAACAAAGAACTAGAGGACATTAGTTTCTAACATTTTTCAGATTTATTTGTATTTATGTTACAGGACAGTAGCTTAAAGACGTGAGGTGAAGCCTCTGAGATTCTCCTCGCATTTTCCTCAGCTCAAATATCTGACACCCATTCTAGCAGGGAAACAGGGGTGATGTGCATATTTGGAAAGCAAAAATCCTCTCAATGTTTTATTAATCAGAATGATCATGTGACCACACAAGTAAGCATCTCTGGGAAATGAAAGGTGTTTTTTCTTATACAGCCCACATGAAAGCTATTATAAAACAATGTTTCAGACTTCACTGGTGGTTCACTGGTTAAGAGTCTGCCTACCAATGCAGGGGACATGTGTCTGAACCCTGCTTCAGGAAGACCCCACATGGTACAAGACAACAAAGCTCACCTAACGCAACCGCTGAAACCCTCAGGCCGCAACCACTGAAGCCCACACGCTATAGCATTCACGTCCCACAAGAGAATTCACTGCAACAGAGAACCTGTTCAGTTCAGTTCAGTCATTCAGTTGTGTTTGACTCTTTGCGACCCCATGGACTGCAGCACGCCAGGCCTCCCTGTCCATCACCAACTCCCGGAGTTCACCCAAACCCATGTCCATTGAATCGGTGATGCCATCCAACCATCTCATCCTCTGTCGTCCCCTTCTCCTACCACCTTCAATCTTTCCAAGCATCAGGGTCTTTTCCAATGAGTCAGCTCTTTCCATGAGGTGGCCAAAGTATTGGAGCTTCAGCTTCAACATCAGTCCTTCCCATGAATACCCAGGACTGATCTCCTTTAGGATGGACTGGTTGGATCTCCTTGCAGTCCAAGGGACTCTCAAGAGTCTTCTCCAACACCACAGTTCAAAAGCATCAATTCTGTGCCACTCAGCTTTCTTTATAGTCTAACTCTCACATCCACACATGACCACTGGAAAAACCATAGCCTTGACTAGATGGACCTTTGTTGGCAAAGTAATGTCTCTGCTTTTTAATATGCTGTCTAGGTTGGTTATAATTTTCTTCCAAGGAGTAAGTGTCTTTTAATTTCATGGCTGCAATCACCATCTGGAGTGATTCTGGAGCCCCCAAAAATAAAGTCTGCCACTGTTTCCACTGTTTCTATTTGCCATGAAGTGATGGGACCAGATGCCATGATCTTAGTTTTCTGAATGTTGAACCTGTGGGCCACAGTAAAGATTCAGCAGAGCCAAAAATAAAATATAAGTATTTTTTAAAGCAATATTTCTACAGTGCCTTAGTCACACAGATTAGATGTTTAATAAGAAATGATATTGCGCTATCTGGGAAGTATTTATTTTAAACTAAGGCATCCAGAGAAACACAATGTTTGCTTTAATGAAGATTAAAGAAAAGCACTATTTTATAGTCACCATGTACAGATGGCTTAAAGCTCAACATTCAGAAAACTAAGATCATGGCATCCAGTCCTATCATTTCATGACAAATAGATGGGGAAACAGTGGAAACGGTGGCTGACTTTATTTTTCTGGGCTCCAAAATCACTGCAGATGGTGATTGCAGCCATGAAATTAAAAGATGTGTATTCCTTGGAAGAAAAGTTATGACCAACCTAGACAGCATATTAAAAAGCAGAGACATTACTTTGCTAACAAAGGTCCATCTAGTCAAGGCTATGGTTTTTCCTGTGGTCATATATGGATGTGAGAGTTGGACTATAAAGAAAGCTGAGCGCTGAAGAATTAATGCTTTTGAACTGTGTTGTTGGAGAAGACTCTTGAGAGTCCCTTGGACTGCAAGGAGATCCAACCAGTCCACCCTAAAGGAGATTAGTCCTGAATGTTCATGGGATGGACTGATGTTGAAGCTGAAGCTCCAATACTTTGTCCACCTGATGGGAAGAGCTGTCTCATTGGAAAAGACCCTGATGCTGGGAAAGACTGAGGGCAGGAGGAGAAGGGACGACAGAGGATGAGATGGTTGGTTAGCATCACCAACTCAATGGACATGGGTTTAGGTAGACTCCAGCAGTTAGTGATGGACAGGGAGGCCTGGCGTGCTGCGGTTCATGGGGTTGCAAAGAGTCCAACAGGACTGAGAGACTGAACTGAACTGGTGTACAGATGGTGTACAAAAGATCCCCTCCATTAAGGACTGAACTGGTGTACAGATGGTGTACAAAAGATCCCCTCCATTAAGGACTCAGTTTAGACAAAAGCAGAGAAGGCAAGCAGGTGACATGTCATACGGCATAAAAAGAAAGAAATGCAGGTATCCATTAAAATCAACTTGTAAAGGTTTTATTTACAAGTTAATAAGCAAATGGTAAGCAAAGCACCACACTTGAATAATGTACTCCTTTGGAGCCATGTAATGTAAATAACAGAGAAAAGAAGCGACATCATCCAGTTCCCATGATGTGCTTCTCCAAAGTGACAGGCTTCAGAAAAACTAAAAGTGATCTGTATTTCGTTCAAAACCTTCACTAGCGAATGAGCCTTCCGACCTTCAGGCATCTATTTGAACTTTAGGTAGTGGGGCTGGATGACAAATTGTGGAGAGTTAGAAAATGGAATAGAAGAAAGACTGAAAAAAAAAACAAAAAATTTTTCCTAGTAATGATCCATTTCTCTTTTCATAGTATATTCTTTACTCAGTTCTACGAGTCATCCATCCTGTCTACAGCAAAGATAAATGAAAATTATTAGTGATAAACTGCTACTTATATAAAACAAAAAGAATGGCATTTTTGAAGGGTACAGAAACATTTTAAAAGGTTCAAGGGCTTTTCTGGCACTTTTCTCCTCATTTTGTCTTAAACCTATTAATCTTGATACGTCACCACGATTCTTTCCTAGAAGGTATCAGTTCCATAAGGGGATTGATTACTCTAAATAGCTGTCAGCAAATAGTATTCTAAGTGTAGATATCTTTGTTATTTTTGCTATTTGTCTAAATTTTTGTGATGCCTAACTGCTACACTAAAGTCACCGTCAATGAATAAATAAAAAGAAATCTGCTCAAAGGGAAGCAATTGTAATATGTATTGCAGACACATATACATCAAAGCACCTTTGAAATAAGGTCTATAGTATATCTTGTTTGGTTTTGTTTTCTTTCAGTGATTGGAAATGATGGATTTTATATAATACTGAAAGGCCTAGCTCGACCTCAAACACAAATATATAAAAATCTGATTGAAGAACATGACTCTACAACCTCTTTCATACCTCAGAGTTTTCACAGCTTTGATTTCAGTGAAGAGTTCAGAAACCCTCTATTGACTGGAGTTGGTCCCATGGTAAGAAATGAATATTTGCTCCTTCAATAAGCAATGATGTATCATTGTTATAAACTTTATCTCTTCCAGATATTTACATATGTCCAGTGTTACCTGAAATATTAAAGCTAATATAACTTTTAAAAATAAAAATTATACTGTCATCACAACTGGAGATGTGTTTTAAAAAAATTAATGTGGGATGCCTTCCACAACATACGGCCCACTGACTGGCGTTTAGTGGTGCGTTTGATTACTGAGACAAAGCCATTGTAACTGGATCACTAAGTGAAGAAGGAGATAAGAGGGAGGGAGTGGTTTAAGAAAGGGAACACAGAGGACAGAACATGAAGGGTCTTTTAAATAAAATTAAGAGTGTGTGCTTGTGCTATTTATCTCAAGAGCAATGATAAGGTAATCAAAGGGTTGATTCTATTACAATCAGAAAGTCTCAATTGAAGAAAACACTTTGTTTATATGCAATGTTTGAGGACTATCAACTGGCTCAAATAAAGATTAGTATCTTTCTGGATACCTGGATACCCAATATGAGGGTCAGCACTGGTTCAACTAGAATTGCAGCTCTAAAAGCCAGTTTTGGATGTAGGGTGATCAAGATGCTCAGAGGAGTAAATAGCCAAAGAAACTAATGAAAATCAAATGATTTAGCACTATGGATTGAAGTCAGGAAGACCTAGAATATTCTCAGATTAAAGAAGGATAAGCATGGATAAAGACAATAAAGACAGACATGGATAAAATATTAACTTTTTTTTTCAGTCATTAAGTCATGTCCAACTTGTTGCAACATCATAGACTGCATCACAACAGGCCTCCCCATCCTTCACTATCTTCCAGAGTTTGCCCAAGTTCACGTCCATTGAATCAGTGATATTATCCAACCATTTCATTTTCAGCTGCCTTCTTATCCTTTTGCCTTCAGTCTTTCCCAGCATCAAGGTCTTTCCCAATGAGTCGACTCTTCACATCAGGTGGTGAAGAATATTGGAGCTTAAGCTTCAGAATCAGTTCTTCCAATGAATATTCAGGGTTTTTTTCCTTTAGGATTAACTGGTTTGATCTCCTTTGCTGTCCAAGGGACTTTCAAGAGTCTTCTCCAACACCACAATTCGAAAGAATAAATTCTTTGGCACTCAGCCTTCTTTAGGATCCAACTTTCACATCCGTTCATGACTGCTGTAAAACCATAGCTTTGACATTATGGAACTTTGTCAGCAAAGTGATGTTTCTGCTTTTAATATGCTGTGTAGGTTTGCCATAGCTTTCCTTCCAAGAAGCATTGTGTCTTCTAATTTCATGGCTGCAGGCACCAGCTGCAATGACTTTGGAACCCAAAAGAAAAAATGAGACAAAAACATAGAAGTATAAATTGTTGTTGATCACAGATGAATGAGTAATGCTTCTGACCTTCTATCTTGATTGGAATGGAAAAAAATGAACTCATCACTCAGTGGCCATCTACTGTGTTGTTTTTCAGTCATTCAGTCATGTCCAACTATTGCGACCCCATAAACTGCAGCATGCCAGGCTTCCCTATCCTTCATTATTTCCAAGAGTTTGCTCACAGTCATGTCCGTTGAGTTGATGGTGCCATCCCAGCCATCTCATTCTCTGTCACCCCCTTCTCCCCCTGCCTTCAGTCTTTCCCAGCATCAGGGTCTTTTCAAATGAGTCAGCTCTCTGCACCAGGTCCCAAAGTATTGGAGCTTCAGCTGCAGCATCAGTCCTTCCAATGACCATCCAGGGTTGATTTTCTTTAGAACTGACTTGTTTGATCTCCTTCAGTTCAGTTCAGTTCAGTTGCTCAGTCATGTCCAACTCTTTGCGACCCCATGAATTGCAGCACGCCAGGCCTCCCTGTCCATCACCAACTCCTGCATTTCACTCAGACTCATGTCCATCGAGTCAGTGATGCCATCCAGCCATCTCATCCTCTGGCGTCCCCTTCTCCTCCTGCCCCCAATCCCTCCCAGCATCAGGGTCTTTTCCAATGAGTCAACTCTTCGCATGAGGTGGCCAAAGTACTGGAGTTTCAGCTTTAGCATCATTCCTTCCAAAGAAATCCCAGGGCTGATCTCCTTCAGAATGGACTGGTTGGATCTCCTTGCAGTCCAAGGGACTCTCAAGAGTCTTCTCCAACACCACAGTTCAAAAGCATCAATTCTTTGGCGCTCAGCCTTCTTCACAGTCCAACTCTCACATCCATACAGGACCACAGGAAAAACCATAGCCTTGACTAGATGGACCTTTGTTGGCAAAGTAATGTCTCTGCTTTTCAATATGCTATCTAGGTTGGTCATAACTTTCCTTCCAAGGAGTAAGCGTCTTTTAATTTCATGGCTGCAGTCACCATCTGCAGTGATTTTGGAGCCCAGAAAAATAAAGTCTGACACTGTTTCCACTGTTTCCCCATCTAGTTCCCATGAAGTGATGGGACCAGATGCCATGATCTTCGTTTTCTGAATGTTGAGCTTTAAGCCAACTTTTTCACTCTCCACTTTCACTTTCTTCAAGAGGCTTTTTAGTTCCTCTTCACTTTCTGCCATAAGGGTGGTGTCATCTGCATAGCTGAGGATATTGATATTTCTCCCGGCAATCTTGATTCCAGCTTGTGCTTCTTCCAGCCCAGCATTCGTCATGATGTACTCTGCATATAAGTTAAATAAGCAGGGTGATAATATACAGCCTTGACATACTCCTTTTCCTATTCTGTTTTTTAATATGCTGTCTAGGTTTGTCATAACTTTTCTTCCAAGGAACAAGTGTGTTTTAATTTCATGGCTGCAGTCACCATCTGCAAAGACTTTGGAACCCCCCAAAATAAAATCTGTCACTGTTTCCATTTTTTCTTCATCTGTTTGCCATGAAGTGATGGGACCAGATGCCATGATCTTCATTTTTTTTTTTTTAAATGTTGAGTTTTAAGCCAGACTTTTCACTCTCTTCTTTAAGCCAGTTTCTTCACTCTTCTCTTTCATCTTTATCAAGAGGCTCTTTAGTTTCTCTTCACTTTCTGCTGTTAGAGTGGCATCATTTGCTTATCTGAGGTTATTGACATTTCTCCTAGCAATCTTCATTCTCAGTTCAGTTCAGTTCAGTCGCTCAGTTGTATCTGACTCTTTGTGACCCCATGGACTGCAGCACACCAGGATTCCCTGTCCATGACCAATTCCTGGAGCTTCCTCAAACTCATGTCCATTGAGTCAGTGATGCCATCCAACCATCTCATCCTCTATCAAACCCTTCACCTCCTGCCTTTCAATCTTTCCCAGCATCAGGGTCTTTTCCAATGAGTCAGTTCTTCGCATCAGATGAACAAAGTATTGGAGTTTCAGCTTCAGCATCAATCCTTCCAATGAGTATTCAGGACTGATTTCCTTTGGGATGGACTGGTTGGATCTCCTTGCTGTTCAAGGGACTCTCAAGAGTCTTCTCCAACACCACAGTTCAAAGGCATCAATTCTTCAGCACTCAGCTTTCTTTATGGTCCAACTCTTACATCCAGACATGACTACAGGAAAAATCATAGCTTTTTCTAGATGGACCTTTGTTGGCAGAATAATGTCTCTGCTTTTTAACATGGTTAGTCATAGCTTTTCTTCCAAGGAGTAAGCGTCTTTTAATTTCATGGCTGCAGTCACCATCTGCAGTGATTTTGGATTAGAATCTTGATTCTAACTTGTGATTTAGCATTTCACATGATGTACTCTACTAAGTTAAATAAGTAGAACGATAATATACAGCCCTGACATACTCCTTCCCAATTTTGAACCAGTCCATTTTTCCATGTCCAGTTCTAACTGTTGCTTCTTGACTTGCATACAGGTTTCTCAGGAGACAGGTTAGGTGATCTGGTATTACCATCTCTTTAAGAATTTCATGGAGTTTCTTGTGATCCACAGTCAAAGCCTTTAGTGTAGTCAACAAAGCAGAGGTAAATGTTTTCCTGGAAATCCCCTGCTTTTTCAATGATCCAATTGATATTGTCAATTTGATTTCTGGTTCCTCTTCCTTTTCCAATACCAGCTTGTACATCTGGATGTTCTCTGTTCATGTAGTGTTGAAGCCTAACTTAAAGGCTTTTGAGCATTACCTTGCTAGTTTGTGAAATGAGCATAATTGTGTGGTAATTTGAACATTCTTTGGCATTTTCCTGCATTGGGATGTACATGAAAGCTGACCTTTTCCAGTACTGTGGTCACTGCTGAGTTTTCCAAATTTCATGGTGTATTAAGTGAAGCATTTTAACAGCATATTCTTTTAGGATTAGAAATAGCTCAGCTAGAATTCCATCACCTCCACTGGCTTTTTTAGTAGTCATGCTTCCTAAGGTCCACTAGACTTCACACTCTAAGATGTCTGGCTCTTGGTGAGTGACCACACCATCGTGGTTACCCAGATCATTAAGACCTTTTTTTGTACAGTTCTTATGTGCAGACCCAATACTTTTTCAATCTGTTTTAGAAAAAAAGAATATCACATTTTGCAGAGCAGCTATAATTAGGGCCATTTCTTTGTTAACTTTATAGTGTTGCTGCTGCTGCTAAGTCGCTTCAGTCGTGTCCGACTCTGTGCGACGCCAGAGATGGCAGCCCACCAGGCTCCCCCGTCCCTGGGATTCTCCAGGCAAGAACACTGGAGTGGGTTGCCATTTCCTTCTCCAATGCATGAAAGTGTAATCCACTCCAATCTTCTAGGATCTGGTTTTTTTCTTGTTGAGGACAAAACTCAAGAATTTAATGAAATAAGATTGGACTACCAACTCTGAATCCTGAATTAGGTCTTTGAGTGCAGCAGTAATAGGTGTCATTCTTCCAGGAATGTAGTAGTGTTTTTGTTTCAGCTTTGCTGATGTATAATCTGACAAGAAAATTTGTATATGTTTAAGGTATGTATCTTGATGTTTTGATATACGTATATACATTGTGAAGTGATCAGCACAGTCAAGCTAATTAACATATTCATCATCTTATATAGTTAGATTGTTGTGTACTTGTAATGAGAACACAATATCTATCCTCCTAGCAAAGTTCAAGTATACACTATTGTGTGTGTGTGTGTGTGTGTGTGTTCAGTTGCTCAGTTGCTCAGTTATCTTTTACTCGTTGTGACTCTATTGATTGCAGCCCAACCAGCTCCTCTAACCATGGAGTTTTCCCAGCAAGAATACTGGAGTGGGTTGCCATTTCCTACTCCAGGGGATGTTCCTGACAGGAATCTAACCTGCATCTCCTGCGTCTCCTGCATTGGCAGGCAGATTCATATTGTTGATTATATTCAGTTCAGTTCAGTTCAGTTCAGTTGCTCAGTCATGTCCGACTCTTTGTGACCCCATGAATCCCAGCACGCCAGGCCTCCCTGTCCATCACCAATTTCTGGAGTTCACACAAACTCATGTGCATCGAGTCGGTGATGCCATCCAGCCATCTCATCCTCTGTCATCCCCTTCTCCTCCTGCCCCTAATCCCTCCCAGAATCAGGGTCTTTTCCAATGAGTCAACTCTTCGCATGAGTTGGCAAAAGTACTGGAGTTTCAGCTTTAGCATCAGTCCTTCCAATGAACACCCAGGACTTGTCTCCTTTAGGATAGACTGGTTGGATCTCCTTGTAGTCCAAGGGACTCTCAAGAGTCTTCTCCAACACCACAGTTCAAAAGGATCAATTCTTCGGTGCTCAGCTTTCTTCACAGTCCAATTCTCACATCCATACATGACCACTGGAAAAACCATAGCCTTGACTAGATGGACCTTTGTTGGCAAAGTAATGTCTCTGATTTTGAATATGCTGTCTAGGTCGGTCATAACTTTCCTTCCAAGGAGTAAGTGTCTTTTAATTTCATGGCTGCAGTCATCATCTGCAGTGATTTTGGAGCCCAGAAAAATAAAGTCTGACACTGTTTCCATTGTTTCCCCACCTATTTCCTATGAAGTGATGGGACCAGATGCCATGATCTTTGTTTTCTGAATGTTGAGCTTTAAGCCAACTTTTTCACTCTCCTCTTTCACTTTCATCAAGAGCCTTTTTAGTTCCTCTTCCCTTTCTGCCATAATGGTGGTGTCATCTGCGTATCTGAGGTTATTGATATTTGTCCTGGCAATCTCGATTCCCGCTTGTGCTTCTTCCAGCCCAGTGTTTCTCATGATGTACTCTGCATATAAATTAAATAAGCCGGGTGACAATATACAGCCTTGACGAACTCCTTTTCCTATTTGGAACCAGTCTGTTGTTCCATGTCCAGTTCTAGCTGTTGCTTCCTGACCTGCATACAGATTTCTCAAGAGGCAGGTCAGGTGGTCTGGTATTCCCATCTCTTTCAGAATTTCCCACAGTTTATTGTGATCCACACAGTCAAAGGCTTTGCATAGTCAATAAAGCAGAAATAGATGTTTTTCTGGACCTCTCTTGCTTTTTTGATGATCCAGCAGATGTTGGCAATTTGATCACTTTTACTTAGCATAATGTCTTTCAGGTTCATTTGTATTGTCACAATTGTCGGAATTTCCTTCCTTTTCAAACTTAATAAAATCCTATTGTTTGTGTATATATCGTATTTTTGAGCTCTGTTCACCATGGATAAACACTTAGGTTGTTTCCATGTTTTAGCTATTGTGAATAATGATTCAATAAACAAGGAAATGCAGCTGTCTCTTCAATACCCTGTTTTCCTTTCTTTAGATGACAGCACAGAAATGAGGTTCCTGGATTGTATTGTAGTTCTGTTTTAATTTTTTGAGGGAAGATCCATGCATGCGTGCATGTTTAGTCACTTCAGTCATGTCTGACTCTCTGCGACCCTATGGACCACGGCCTGCCAGGCTCCTCTGTCCGTGGGAATCTCCAGGCAAGAATACTGGAGCAGGTTGCCATTTCCTTCTCCAGGGAAGCTCCATACTGTTTCTTAAATGCTCTACCAATTTACATGTCCACCAACAGTACACAAGGATTCAATTTTCACCACATCTTGCACATTTACCTATTCTTTTTGATAACAGCTGTTCTAACAGATGTGAGGTGATATCTTATTATGGTTTTGATTTCATTTCCTTGATGGTCAGTGATGTTGAACACCTTTTCAAGCACTTGCTCGTTTTAATGTATTATTTTGAGAAATATCTATGTAGGTTGTTTTTGCATTTAAAAAATTGTGTTATTTGTATCTCTGCTATTGAATTGTGTGAGTTCCTTATATATTTTGGATAGTAACCCCTTATCTGATATATGGTTGAAAAATTTTCTCCTGTTATATCGGCTGCCTTTTCATTTGTTTATATTTATTTTGCTGTAAATAAGCTTTTAAGCTTAATGTAATTCTGATGGTTGATTTTTACCATTGTACTTTTGGTATTGTGTCAAAAAAATCATTACCAAGACCAGTTTCAAGGAGCTTCTTTCCTGTGTATTTTTCTAGGAGTTTTGCAATAGCAGATCTTGTGTCTTTAATCCATTTCAAGGTAATTTTTGTAGTGTGCTGTAAGATAAGAATTCAGTTTCAGTATATGGCTATCTGATTTTCCAAGCACTATCTATTGAAGAGACTATTCTTTCCCTGTTGAATTTTCCTGAACCCTTTGTGAAATATATGTTGACTGTATATGGTGGCATTTATTTCTGAGCTCTCTTTTCTGCTCCATTGGTATGTCTCTATTTTTATGCTAATGCCATATTGTTTTAATTACTATGTCCTTGTAGTAGAGCTTAAAATTAGATCCTGTAATACCTCTACCTTTGTTCTTTTGTCTCAGTATTGCTTTGGCAATTCAGTCTTTTGTGGTCCCATACAAATTTTAGGATTTCTTTATTTCTGTGAAAAATACTGCTGGAGTTTTGATAGGGATTACATTGAATCTATATATGACTTTGTATAGTATAGACATATTCACAGTATTAATTTGCTCCAGTCCATGAACATGGGATATCTTTCCCTTTGTACCTTCAATTTTCATCATAAACACTCTGCAGTTTTCATTGTACAGATATTTCAGTTCCTTGGCTATATAAATTTTTAATTATTTTATGTTTTTGATATTATTGTGAGTGGGATAGTTTATTTCTTTTTCAGGTGTTCTATTAGTATATAGAAATGCCACTGATTTCTGTACATTAATTTTATATCCTGAGGCTTTATTGAATTTTTTGATTAGTTCCAACAGCTTTTTTAAATTTTTCTGCATATAAGATAATTTCACCTCCAAATAATAAAACAATTTGCTGTGTCCTTTATGATTTGGATGCCTTTTATTTCTTCGTTTTAACTAATTGGACTAACTAAGATTTCAGTATCATGTGGAATAATAGTGATGAGAGTGATATCTTTTTTCTGATCTCAGAAACAAAGCTTTCAATCTTTCACCATTGAGTAGGATGGTAGCCATGGCTTTGTCATAATAGCCTTTATTATGATGAGGCATGTTCCTTCTATACTCAATTTGTTGAAATGAAAGACTGGTATATTTTGTCAGATTTTTTTCTGTATATATTGAGATGATCATATGATCTTTATCTTTCATTCTGAGAATGTAGTGCATCACATTTATTGATTGCATATATTGATCTATTCTTGCCTCCCAGGGATAAATTCCACTTGGTCATAGTGTACAATTCTTTTAATATGCTATTGAATTGGAGTTGATAATATGCACATTTTAACTATGTTAATTTTTCCTATTTGTGAACATAAAATGTCTCCATTTATCTGTGATTTCTTTAATGCCATTACTGTTTTATAATTTTTAGTACATATCTTTAAGTTTATTCCTAAGTATTTTATAATTTTTGTAAATGCTTTCTCAATTTTTTTTGTATAATTTGCTATTATGTATAGAAAAGACACTGATTTTGTATATTACTTTTGTATTCTGCAAATTTACTGGATTTATTTATTATTTATAATAATTTTTGGTGAAGTTTTTCAGGTTTTGTACATATAACATCATGTCATATACAAGCAAGTTATTTTATTTCTTTCTTCTGATTTGGATATCTTTTCTTTCTTTCTCTCCTTTTTTTTTTTTTCTTCTCCTTCTCTTTCTCTTTGCACCATTTCTCTGCCTAGGATGATAGTACTATGTTTAAGAGAAGTGGAAAGAGTGAGCATCCTTGTCTTGTAATAAATATTTTTAGGTTTTTATTTGTGGATTGCTGTTAAATTGTTACTTTTGTGGGGGGATGAGGACTGGGTGGGAATTCCCAGCCTTCCATCTTGCTGATGTCTATGATATTGTTTTGATTTACTATCTTGGCTAAGGTGGAGGATAGTAGGGAGAGGGAATTTCAGATTTCTACTTGATCTTCCTTACTGATAGCTCTTACCAAAAAGACCAAGAAATCAATATGGGATCAATATCAAGTATCCATTCAAATTACATATTTAAAGTCCATGGAAGTTGTCATGTGGTGGTTGTATGAATCCAGTGGAGCTACTGTGAACCAGACCTGGACCAAGCTCAGTTTTTTTATTTTTTATTTTATTTTTTTTCCCATTCTGAGTCTTCGTTGCTGCACGCATGGGCTTTGCCTCTAGTTTCAGAGAGCAGAGGCCACTCTCCGGTAGCAGAGTACGGGCTTCTCATTGCAGTGGTTTTTCTTGTTGAGAAGCACGGGGCTCTAGGGCATGTGGGCTTCAGTAGCTGCAGCACGAGGGCTCGGTAGTTGCAGACCCCAGGCTCTGGAGCACAGGCTCAGTAATGGTGGTGCACAGGCTTAGTTGCCCCACAGCATGTGGGATGCCCCTGGATCAGGGACTGAACCTGTGTTCCCTGCATTGGCAGGTGGACTCTTCACCACTGAGCCACGAGGGAAGCCCCCAAACTCAGTTTTTTATTGCATTCACTATATTTTCTCACAGTAAAGATGGCAATTATGATTGGACTTAATGTACCAGGTTTTAAAGTCTCTACCCTGAGTTTCAGAGTTCAATAGAGTACTTGCTGGGGTTGTATATGCAAGATTATTTGGAGCTATGGTACCCTTATAATAAAATATTAAATCCAATTTTTACCTTTTTCTGTCTTCCAACTATAGAAGAATAGGTTTTCCTTATATGCTACCATGGAGTTCTTTGGTTATATCAATTTAAGCTGATGATGAGTTTTCCTAAAATATTATTTCCTTTATGCATTGTATTTATATCCCCCCAAACAGTTATTCTTTTTGAAAATTTATTTTTAATTATAGTTGAATTTCAACTTCGTGTTAATTATTTCTGTATAGAAACATGACTCAGTTATTCTTTTCTATGGTTCTCATTCTCAACATTCTCAACATCTCAAAAGTCTGAGATACTGTAGCTTCCTAAGCGTTGTCTTCTGACAATACCCTAGCCCTGTTCAACACCATTAAAAGTTTTATCAATTGTACTGCCACAGCAGGCCAGGAGCTATCAGTACTAAAGTAATGGCTTTCTATTGCATGCTGGCTGGCAAGCAGTTCATAACTCTAAATCATTCTTTTTTTCTAGTACTTATAAAGTATTAAAAAAAATAATATAGATAAAAGCAGACAATTTTGTTGCATGTCAGCAACTCTAGCGATTTTGTTCTTAAGTCTGCTGAAGAAAAAGTATGTGACTATTGCCTATAATTTAATTTGGATTGCTAAAAATATTAAGTATCTTTATTGACTCTGTTTTCTATAGGAAACGTGAGTTACATTTTAAAACATGCTATTCTTTGTCTAATTTTATTGACTTGCTTTTCTATTTATTTAAAAAATAAGCATTAAATATTATTTATGTTTGGGAGTTTTGTGGTTTTTCACAGAGTGTTATGTGTTATTTTTCCTCCATCTATTTAGCTTCTTTACCACTATTTGCTTTTTTTATTGTGTTGAATCAGAGAATCACATAAAAAAAGAGAAGTAATACTATCTTAACTATTTAATTTAAAATTTTGTAAACAAGTGGGCATTATCTGAGTATAATGAGCATAAAGTGAAAAACATTCAAAGAATCAAATACATTTTTCCTGAGATGCAAACATAGCACACTTATTCCCTGTTACAGATCTAAATTGGACTAAAAAATTGGTAAAGTACAAATAACATTTTTTGTTTTTGTTTTTCTTGATATTGATTTATATAGTAAAGCAAATTTGTTTTGTGGTGGCTCAGACAGTAAAGAATCTGCCTGCAACATGGGAGACCTGGGGTCCGATCCCTGGGTTTGGATGATCCCCTGGAGAAGGGAACGACTACCCATTCAGTATTCTTGCCTGGAAAATTCCCATAGACAGAAGAGCCTGGAGAGGGCTACAGTCCATGGGGTCGCAAAGAGTCGGACATGACTGAGCGAGTAAGCACATCACCTATAAGGAAAAGAGAGAAAAAAACATTCATTTACAAGATCATCAGTAAGGATCCTAAGTAGTTTTAAAAGAACACTCATAAAGAGAATCAAGTTTCCTTAGAGTCAACTCAGGTATGGTATGGTGTATGTTAACACACACACACACACACACACACACACACACACTGCATTTTATACCTTATTTTGTATTTTATACTTTATATGTCCCTATAATTGATATATATTTGGTTATGCTGGTATTTTTATTAAGATGTATTTTTGACATGATAACATTTAGCAACATTATACAAGCAATTTTTAAATGGAAGCTCTTTATTACTAAAAATAACTTTATAGTTTAATAGTAGAGCTTTTCTTTGAACAATAAACATTTGAAGACTTGTGGAATGAAAATCATTTGATAATGTATATTGAACAATTTGGACCGAGTAGGGTAAAAAAAAAAAAAATGGAGAAGGAAATGGCAACCCACTCCAGTATTCTTGCCTGGAGAATCCCGGGGATGGGGGAGCCTGGTGGGCTGCCGTCTATGGGGTTGCACAGAGTCGGACACGACTGAAGTGACTTAGCAGCAGCAGCAGGGCAAAATTACAAAATAGCTTTAATATTTTTAAAGCTTTAAACAATCTGTGTAGTAGTATTTTTCCATGCTCCCTGGATGAAATCTCAGTCAGATTCCCAGTTATTAACAAGTAGCCTCATTTTTTAGATATTAAAATTTCCAGTCTTATCTTCATATCAAAATTTCAAACTCTCACGTTTGAGAACACAACTTGCATCTTATTAAGCTATAATTCTGCAGTGGGGGAAGGAGTTCACAATAGTTTATTCCCTCTTTCTTACTCTGCATCCTCTTCTATTCATTAACTGCTTTTTCTGCTCCTCTCAGAGGATCAGGAAGGAAGGGAGAATAAATATCAGAGGTGAATTTATGGTTACCGTCAGTGATTTGGTGTCTAAATGCAATCTTTTGTATGTCCTTTCTTCTGTAACTCCCTGGCATGCTCAGTCATGTCTGACTCTTTGTGACCCAATGAACTGTAACCTGCCAGGCTCCTCTGTCCATGCTATTTTTCAGGCAAGAATACTGGCTGCTGCTGCTGCTAAGTCGCTTCAGTCGTGTCCGACTCTGTGCGACCCCATAGATGGCAGCCCACCAGGCTCCCCCATCCCTGGGATTCTCCAGGCAAGAACACTGCAGTGGGTTGCCATTTCCTTCCCCAGTGCATGAAAGTGAAAAGGGAAAGTGAAATTGCTCAGTCGTGTCCGACTCTTCGCGACCCCATGGACTGAAGCCTACCAGGCTCCTCCGCCCATGGGATTTTCCAGGCAAGGGTACTGGAGTGGGGTGCCATTGCCTTCTCCGCAAGAATACTGGAGTGGGTTTTTATTTCCTTGTCCAGGGGATCTTCCCAACTCAGAGACTGACCTGTGTCTCTGTGTTTCCTGCATTGACAGGCAGAGTCTTTACCACTTGAGCCATCTGGGAAGCCCAATGTCTGTATAGTGAGTTATTTAATACAACTTTTATCCCTGGCTTCATGCAGTGGAGACCGCAGAAGTCTCTCTTTTGAATCAATTCACCACTTCAGGCAGATCCCCAGGTTTGCTCCCTTTGCAGACAGTTCCACACTCTTTAACTTTGGTGAGTCCACCTAGCTGATGGGAGAGGGAGAGCCAGACACTTAGCCCATCAGCTTCCTGTCTTCTTGTGACTGAACTCAGGTTTGGCTGCGCACTGATCAACCAGTCAATACTCACAAGGTAGGTGAACTGTTGCTTTCTCAGAGAAAGGAGATTGCTTTCTCAGAGTTCTAGCAACCTGGGGAGAAGGTGGATTTGTGCTCCAGATCAACTCGGAAGAGTCTGCTCGGCTATGACTGCTTTTGGAGTCTCAATGAATCATCCAGGCAGGAAGTTGGGTTCTGTGTCATTTTCCCTTGCATGCAGACTGGCTGACTCCTGTTGATCTTTCTTCAGATGCTATCTTGCCCACGTGATCTGCCTGCAGGATTGCTAATGAGGCTACTGGGAGTAGAGAGCTAGTCATTTTCTTACTACTTAATTCTTCATTCTTATTTCTTTCAATCTGGGAAAAGAATCAACAGGTTAGCAAGGCACCATGTGCATTCATTCAGTGGAGAGTAAGTTAGGAGTTAGGTTAAATTATCTAGTGATCTCATTCCTATAATGAAGTTCTTTTAAGGCCAGAGAGGAACAGAAGCAGGCAGACAGGAAGGGGCAGAAAGAGCTTCTTTCAGTCCTCACTTTGAGCTTTGGGCAAAGGGAAGGAGGAAGGGAGATAACTTCAGGACTCTGACAGCTCTCACTACACAGACCTCTCTGTCTTTTCCATCAGTACTCTGATCTCAGTTTACAGTCTCTCGAGGCGGAAAATGAGCTAAAGTTCACAAAATCAATGTTATGATTGATAAATCTCTATGCAAGTCCTACACATTTTAATTTCTAATACTCTGAAGCAACAGGAAAACTCACTTTCACTGTAGGAAAACTACCCAGAGCACTCTGTTACATAAATATCCATTCGATCTTTATTATGTTTGTATATATAGTCTATTTTATATCACTTAAATTTCTATGAATACAAGTTTAACATCTTAGAATAATTGAAAATATTGCACTTAATATTATATGTGTTTTAGGTATAACACATCCTATGTAATGTATGTATCCTGTGAGATATTATAGCTTAATATATAATAGAATATATCTATATGAATGTAATAGGATGCTGTGTGTACACATAAAAATACATATAACACATAGAATGGAATAGATTATATGTATTTCCACATGAAATCTTACATATAAAATGATTTATTAATTTTCTTGAAACTCCCCCATTTGACAAAAACTGGGATATTGAAATATATCTATATTACTTGTGGGTTTTGCCACATGAAAAATCAGTTTCAACAAGATAGTTTCTCACAGTAAAAAAGTTTTTTCATTGTGTGTGTGTTTATGTATGCTAAAAATTCAGTTAAATCAACTAGTTTTATTAAACAGTTATTATGTAAATATTTTTAAGTGGTATGTTGAGTATACAATATAATCCTGAAATGGTTAGAGATATAAATTTTGAAATTGTCTACATAGAAATGTGATATTAAATCCATAAGATAGATAAAATCTTCAGGAAAATAGTATTGAAAAGAAAGAGTTGAACTCAAGGAGCAAATCTTGAGTAAATTTCTCATTTGAGAAAAAGGAAAGTAGTCACTATATAGCCCAGCAAAGGAGCTGACTAGAAATATGACAGGGAGAAGAAAATTGCCCTGAAGGTGATACGATTAAATAATTATTGATATTTGGGGCCGTTCCTTTTACAATGAGAACTTTGCATGAACCCCTCATGTTTTCTTGCCTGGTTGTAGGTTGTGACTCTTTGTGAGTATTTTGTTATGTGACTTGGTAACATCCTAGACTGGAGAAAATAGGTTTCCTTTGAGCAATATAGTTTAACTAAAAGTTAAAACTTTTATTTTTGTTTAAATTTATTTTTTAATTGGAGGAAGATTGCCTTACAGGGTTGTGTGGGTTTCTGCTGTAGAACAATAGCAATCAGCCATAGTTTTCCATGTATCTCTTCCCTCTTAAGCCTCCTTCCTCTCCCCTCATCCCGCCCCTCTAGGTCATCACAGAGGGCCAGGCTGGGCTCCCTGTGTTATGTAGCAACTTCCCACCAGCTCTCTATTTGACACTTGATAGTGTATATATGTCTACACTACTTTTTCCATTTGTTTCACCCTCTCCTCCCCCCACCGAATCCACAAGTCCAATCTCTCCATCTGCATCTCCACCCTCTCCTTGCAAATAAGTTCATCAATAGCATTTTTCTAGATTCTGTGTGTATGTATTAATACACAATATTTGTTTTTCTCTTTCTGGCTTACTTTACTGTGTTTAACAGGCTCTAGGTTCATGCAACTCACTATAACTGACTCAGATTAGTTCCTTTTCATGCTTGAGCAATATATATATTACCATGCATCTTTATCCACTCATCTGTCAGTAGTCACCTCATTTGCTTCCATGTCCTAGCTATTGTAAATAGTGCTGCAATGAACACTGGGGTACATGTGTCCTTAAGAATTGTGGTTTTTCTCAGAGTATATGCCTAGTAGCGGGATTGCTGGGTCATATGGTATCTATTCCTAGTTTTTTAAGGAATCTACATATTCTTCTCCATAATAGCTATATCAGTTTGCATTTCCACCCACAGTGTAGCAGAGTTTCCTTTTCTCCACAGCTTATCCAGCATTTATTGTTTGTAGATTTTTTGATGACGGCCATTCTAACTGCTGTGAGTTGATGCCTCACTGTAGTTTTCATTTGCATTCTCTAACAATTAGTAATACTGACCATCTTTTCACGTGTTTGTTGACCACCTGTATGTATTCTTCGGAGAAAAGTCTGTTTAGGTCTTCTGCCCATTTTTTGACTGGGGTGTTTGTTTTTCTAATATTGAACCATATAAGCTTCTATATCCTTTGTCTCACTTGCAATTATGTTCTCCCATTCTGTTGTCTTTTAATCTTGTTTATTATTTCATTTGCTGTGCAAAGACATTTAAGTTTAATTGGGTCCCATTTGTTTATTTCTATTTTTATTTCCATTACTCTAGGAGATGAGTCAAAGAGGATCTTGCTATGATTTATGTCGAAGTGTCCACTGGCTTATGTTTTGCTCTAAGAGCTTTATGGTTTCTGGCTTTACATTTAAGTCTATAATCCATTTTGAGTTTATTTTTGTATATGATGTTAGGACATGTTCTAGTTTCATTCTTTTACATGTTCAGTTCAGTTGATCAGTCATGTCCAGCTCTTTGCGACCCCATGGACTGCAGCACACCAGGCCTCGCTGTCCATCACCAACCCCTGGAGTTTACTCAAACTCATGTCCATTGAGTTGGTCATGCCATCCAATCATCTCATCCTCTGTTGTCCCCTTCTCTTACCACCTTCAATTTTTCCCAGCATTAGAGTCTTTTCCAATGAGTCCGTTCTTCGCATCAGGTGGCCAAAGTATTGGAGTTTCAGCTTCAGCATCAGTCCTTCCAATGAATATTCAGGACTGATTGCCTTTAGGATGGACTGGTTGGATCTCCTTGCAGTCCAAGGGACTCTCAAGAGTGTTCTTCAACACTGCAGTTCAAAAGCATCAATTCCTTGGTGTTCAGCTGTCTTTATGGTCCAACTCTCACATCCATACATGACTACTGGAAAAACCAAAGCTTTGACTGGTAATATCTCTGGTTTTTAATATGTTGTCTAGGTTGGCCCAAACTTTTCTTCCAAGAACAAGCGTCTTTTAATTTCATGGGTGCAGTCACCATCTGCAGTGATTTTGGAGCCCAAGAAAATAAACTCTGTCACTGTTTCCATTGTTTCCCCATCTGTTTGCCATGAAGTGATGGGATCAGAGGCCACGGTCTTAGTCTTCTGAATGTAGCTGTATGGTTTTCCCAAACCAATTATTGAAGAGACTGTCTATTCACCATTGTATATTTTTGCCTCCTTTGTCAAAGGTACGGTGCCCATAGGGAATGGATATAGCTCTACTTTGTTCCACTGATCTATATTTCTGTTTTTATGCCAGTACCATACTGTCTTGACGACTGTCTCTTTGCAGTATGGTCTGAAGTCAGGAAGGTTGATTCTTCCAGCTCCACTCTTCTTTCTCAAGATCGCTTCAGCTCTTCAGGGTCTTTTGTGTTTCCATTTGTTCTAGTGCTTTTTCAGTGGTGGAAAATACCATTGGTATTTTGATACAGATTGCATTGAATCTGTAGATTGTTTTGAGTAGTATAGTCATTTTCACAATAGTGATTCTTCCAATCCAAGAATATGATATATCTCTCCATCTGTTTGTGTCATCTTTGATTTCTTTCATCAGTGTCATATAGATTTCTGCACACAGGTTTTTTGTCTCTTTAGGTGGGCATTTTCCTAGGTATTTTATTCTTTTTGCTGCAATGGTGAATGGGATTGTTTCACTAATTTCTCTTTCTGATTTTTCATTGTTCATGAATAGGAATGCAAGGGATTTCTGTCTATTGATTTTATATCCCGCAAATTTACTATATTTATTGATTTGGGCTAGTAATTTCCTGGTGGCATCTTTAGGGTTTCCTGTGCATAGAATCATGTCATCCGCAAATGAGGGTTTTATTTCTTCTTTTCAGTCTGTATTCCTTTTATTTCTTTTTCTCGTGTGATTTCTGTGGCTAGGACTTCCAAAAATATATTAAATGATAGTGGCGAGAGTGAGTACCCTTGTCTTGCTCCTGATCCTGGAGGAAATGCTTCCAGGTTTTCACCATTGAGAATGTTTGCTGTGGGTTTGTCATAGATGGCCTTTATTATGTTGAGGTAGGTTCCTTCTGTGCCTCCTTTCTGAAGAGTTATTATAAATAGGTGTTGAATTTTGTCAAAAGCTTTCTCTGCATCTATTGAGATGATCGTATGATATTTATCTTTCATTGTATTAATATAGTTAACACAATGATTGATTTGTATATATATTAAAGAACCCTTATATCCCAGGGATAAACTCCACTTGCTCGATTCCTTTAATGTGTTGCTGGGTTCTGTTTACTAGAATTTTGTTAAGGATTTTTGCATCTTTGTTCATCAGTGATATGGTCTGTGATTTTCTTTTTTTGTGTATGGTATCTTTATCTGGTTTTGGTATCAGGAGGATGGTGGCCTCCTAGAATGAGTTTGGGAGTTTTCTTTCCTCTGCAATTTTCTGGAAGAGTTTGAGCAGGATAGGTGTTACCTCTTCTCTAAACATTTAGAATTCACCTGTGAAGCCATCTGGTCTCAAGGTTTTATTTTGTGGAAGATTTTTGATCACAGATTTTATTTCATTGCCTGTGATTGGTATGTTCATATTTTCTATTTCTTCCTGTTTCAATCTTGGAAGGTTGTAGTTGTCTAAGAATTTATTCATTTATTTTAGATTGTCCATTTTATTGGTATATAGTTGCTTGTAATAGTCTTTTATGATCCTTTATATTTCTGCATTGTCTATTGTAATATCTCCTTTTTCATTTCTAATTTTATTAATAAAAGTCTTCTCTCCCTTTTCTTCTTGATGGGTCTGGCTAATGGTTTGTCAATTTTATCTTCTCAAAGAACCAGCTTTAAGTTTCATTGATCTTTGCTATTGTCTCCTTCATTTATTTTTTAACTTATAACCACTCTGATTTTTATGATTTATTTCCTTCTACTAACTTTGTTTTTGTTGTTCTTTTTCTAGTTGCTTTAGGTGTAAGATTTAGCATATTTGTTTGATGTTTTTCTTGTTTCTCTAGGTAGGCTTGTATTAGGATATGGATTGTAAACTTGCCTCTGAGCATTGCTTTTACTGTATCCAATATGTTTTGAATTGTGTTCATCATCCTGTTTCTGGCATAGACTATGGGTTTAATAAACAATAGTGTATTATGTGGTGTTGGAGAAGACTCTTGGGAGTCCCTTGGACTGCAAGGAGATCCAACCAGTCCATTCTGAAGGAGATCAGCCCTGGGATTTCTTTGAAAGGAATGATGCTAAAGCTGAAACTCCAGTACTTTGGCCACCTCATGCGAAGAGTTGACTCATTGGAAAAGACTCTGATGCTGGGAGGGATTGAGGGCAAGAGGAGAAGAGGACGACAGAGGATGAGATGGCTGGGTGGCATCACTGACTCGATGGACATGAGTCTGAGTGAACTCCGGGAGTTGGTGATAGACAGGGAGGCCTGGCGTGCTGCGATTCATGGGGTGGCAAAGAGTCTGACACGACTGAGTGACTGATCTGATCTGAGTGTGTTATTATTATTGTGTTTCCCTTGTGACTCAGCTAGTAAAGAATCTTCCTGCAATGCAGGAGACCTGGGTTTGATCCCTGGGTTGGGAAGATCCTTGGAGAAGGGAAAATCTACCCACTCCAGTATTCTGGCCTGGAGAATTCCATGGACTGTATAGTCCATGGGGTCACAAAAAGTTGGCCATGACTGAGCGCTTTCATTTTCATCATTACTCTTAATGTAATTGCATCAGATCAAGAACAAAATATTAAGAATATTTATGCATACTTCAGGATAATTAACTCTCCTCCAACTTTTACCATGGCTGTTAGGCTGGAGTCAATCCTTATCCTAAACACTTCCTAAAAGTTTTCCACCAAATTAAATCCTACTGGAAACATCATTTCTCAGGTATGATACATTCAGTCGGTCTTCAGCAGCAGTGAGTTTACTCATTGTGTCAGGAACTAGGTATTTTCATTCCCACTTGAGAATCTCTGCTTCTTGAGTAGCATTTTCAGGAGCTATAATCTTGGGAGGAGAAGCTTATATACATTATGGAGACATTCTGTTTTTCCCTATCCTCTCCTTCCTTGCCTCCAAATCATGTCACAGATCTTCCTTCCTGTGTTCCCATTTGTATTGAGGCAGGTTCCTAGCATGTACTACCTAACTTTAGTAGTTAACTCATTAGGAATTTGTTTCTTATTCATTGGTTAGACCATCGGGTCAGATCAGTCACTCAGTTGTGTCTGACTCTTTGCGACCCCATGAATCGCAGCATGCCAGGCCTCCCTGTCCGTCACCAACTCCAGGAGTTCACTGAGAACTCACATCCATCGAGTCAGTGATGCCATCCAGCCATCTCATCCTCTGTTGTCCCCTTCTCCTCTTGCCCCCAAATCCTTCTGAGCATCAGAGTCTTTTCCAATGAGTCAACTCTTCGCATGAGGTGGCCAAAGTACTGGAGTTTCAGCTTTAGCATCATTCCTTCCAAAGAAATCCCAGGGCTGATCTCCTTCAGAATGGACTGCTTGGATCTCCTTGCAGTCCAAGGGACTCTCAAGAGTCTTCTCCAACACCACAGTTCAAAGGCATCAATTCTTCAGCCCTCAGCCTTCTTCACAGTCCAACTCTCACATGCATACATGACCACAGGAAAAACCATAGCCTTGACTAGACGAATGAAAGCTTAATCAGTCTTCTAACAGGGATATCTGGCTAACCCATGATCTGGAAACTCACATTTGTCCTTGTTTGCTCTGGTTATTCTGTATTGCCATCATTGCTAATTAATGCGTCCTTTCTGTCCACAATTTAGTTTTACTATTTCTAGTTATCTATATATCTAGTTACAGCTGTCTATCACAATCTCCAAAATTCCATTTCACTACTTACCAAATAGAATTATATACCTCAATGCTGTAGACCCTTGTATGCTTGCCAGAATGCATCAGTCTGTCTCTCAGTCACATCCAACTCTTTGCGACCCCATGGACTGCAGCACGCCAGGCCTCCCTGTCCATCAACAACTCCCAGAGTTTGCTCAAACCCATGTTCATCGATTTGGTGATGCCATCTAACCATCTCATCCTCTGTCATCCCCTTCTCCTCCCACCTTCAAACTTTCCCAGCATCAGGATCTTTTCCAATAAGTCAGTTCTTCACATCAGGTGGCCAAAGTGTTGGAAATTCAGCCTCAGCATCAGTCCTTCCAATGAGTATTCAGGACTGATTTCCTTTAAGATGGATTGGTTTGATCACCAGATGTATAGGATAGTCTTACACATCCATATTAAGAAGAAAGTGCACAGTTAGAGAGAGAAGGTAAAGAATAAGGGAAATTCTAAGTGCAGTTTGAAGTAATGAAAATTATGATACAAAAGCACAGAGTTTGATATGAAACAATCATAGGCTTGAATCCTGACCCTGCTGTTTACTAGCCATTTGTTCCATTATTTTTCTAAAGCTCTATTTCTGTGTTTGTAAAACAGATTTAGAGGTAGTGATAGTATTATTAATATCCTCCTCTTACTACTCTTCTGAAGATTAAATAAGATGATTGATGAAACTGCTTTCCACAAAAAAAGGGCTCAATACATTTCTGTTATAACTATTGCATAATAGCAACAGATTTAAATTGTCAAATAAACTTTACAGGGAGCAATTACTATTTAAGTTTAAAGCAAAGAGTAGTAGTATTAAAACAAAGAGAGTAGTCAACAGATAAAGAAAGTAGTTTGAAATGATTAGATTAGAAATGGATAGAATAAATTAGGGAAGGCATTCTCTGTGTTTATAAAGAGCTGCTAAGAAAATAGAATCAAAATCCACAAAGTATTTTTGTGTGTGTGTGTCAATGAATAAACCTCATGACTAAATAAACACATCTGAGGGCATATTTTGGTAATAATTCTAAAGATAGTTAGGAGAGTAGAAGATCTTGAATTTGGGGTTTAAGGAGTTTGTATTTACTTGAACACTGTGTGAAATCATATACATTGGTTTATACCCACAACAGCATTCAACACAGTAATTTAGATGTGGTATATTTTTGAAAAAATAACAATAGAAGTATTCTTCATGATGTCTGGTAGACGAAAAAAGAAGGATAATTAGATGATCACTACTATGGTATTAGAATAATGTATAATATAGTGATATTATGACAGCTGAAGTACACAGTGATTAAAATTGTATACCTTTGTCATTCAAATACTTTAAATAATGTAATACCAGTACCAGTGCATGCATACAGGAAACAAAATGGTATTTATTTGCAATCATTTCGGGAGCTATAATTATATCATTTATATTCTTGCTAAAATTAGAAAAAGCAATGGGTCTGCCTTTTTTTTTTTAATTGAATACATTGGGTAACCAGAGGTAATAAGCACATGTACATAATTTAATTGCTCACTGAATAAATTTAACTACTGATATTTATGTTAAATATTGGATTTCCCTGTAGCTCAAAGGTAAAGAATCTGCCTGCAATGGAGGAGACCCGGGTTTGATCCTTGGGCTGGGAAGATCCTCTGGAGAAGGGAATGGCAACCCACTCCAGTATGCTTGCCTGGAGAATCCCATGTACAGAGGAGCCTGGCAGGCTACAGTTCATGGGGTCGAAAAGAGTCAGACATGACAGAGTGACTAACACTTCACTTCATATTAAATATTGATTAATTCCTATGTTTAATAGGAATATATCCCCTCTCGGAGGACTACTTTCTTGGCCTTTATCAGTTGCTAGCTAGTCAGTCAATAACAAATTGTGCGAGTGAGGATTAGGAGGTAAGGATGGGGACAGAGGTCGGAATTGGTAAAACAAATTTGTTGCTAAAATGCGTGCGTCCTTAAAGTAGAGCAAGCATATTCTGAGCAAGTTAATCACTTGATCGTTGAATCCTGAGTTTTCAGTCTCCCAACTACTAAATAGTTCTAATCTGTGTTAGCAGCAAAGATTGTGTCTTTCTTATATCTGAGGGTAATTAAGCCATGAGGATCTTATTCATACTGTCCAAAACATTTCAAGCTTCATCAGATATTTGTATAAATTTGGGGGGACTTCAGAAGCAGTGATAAATGGTTGTTCCCACTGGAGAAATAATACATCATTTTAATATGATAGTTGAATAGCAATTTCATCTCTAGATCCAGAATAAAGCTCAACCAATATTTTCAAATGGTAATTTATTCCAAATAATTTTAAGCTATAGGGCAAGCAGAATATTGGGATATCCTGAAGACTAAAACAAAGTCATGTTTGATAAGCATAAAGAATTTCAGGATATTTAATTTCCAGGTCTCCAGATTTCTGAAAGTAAAGGTTGCCTGATCTTCCAGGTATGCTGTTCTCTAAGCTGGTTGTCTTCATTTTACTGCCTCTCCATATCAAAATACTTGTCAGGGATACATTCTTCATCCAGAATTCTGATCCCCTCCTTCTCTTATTTCATTCATTTAGGGATTGTCTTAGATGGTTTTCTGCTATCTTAGAGGTTGGTCTTTCTGAACCCCTGTCTCAACTCTGCATGTTAAGGTGACTTCCTTGAGGTTGGGGAGTTTATATTTCTCTGTTGCCTAGCATTCCATAAACTTTTAAGGTGTTCAATAAGAACAAATCAAATTTAACTTGTATGTACTGCTACTGTTTTTACGGATTACATTTATTTTATCTAAATTTAAAATATGTGCAGTATTTTGTTCTTGAAATGTTAAATATTAGATTATTTAAAAGTTAAAAACCAAAAAGTCAGTCAAAAAAGATGGGAACTTAACATACAATTGTTTCTCCAATCATTTAAAAATTCAACATAAATAGCTTGTGATGGATTTAAAACATGAAGGTATTTCTTATCATGTAGAGACCTTCTATTTTCACAGTTAAAATATGTGGTATAACTAAAAATTAACCTTAAATCATAGAAAACAAACTATTGTTTGAAAATAAGTTAGAAAAAGTAAAAATTATGCTGCCTATATGATATTTTTAATTACGATAGTATGATGACACATTTATAGAAGACTTACTTGGGAAATACAGAACAAAGTAACATACATTTTTGCTATATATTATAATTATTTTTAGTAGATAAATTAAGATTTTTAGTTAGAGTTTCAATACCAAACTCTCAAAGATTAGTAGAATAAATAGAAAAGAAGGAAATAGTAGGCTTGAAAAGCACTATGAGCAAATTCAACATAATTAAAATTTATACAGTTTTCACAAAACAGCAATATACAAATTCTATTTAAGTTCCCACACACTATAAATCAAGAGACACTGGAATATATACAGGAACAGAAAACAACGTGTAAAAATTTCGTCATCTAAAGTTATTATGTTAGAAATCAATATCAAAGATATCTGAAAATAACCTTCATATTTTCACATGCGGTGTGACATTTACCAAGAGAAATCTTTGACTTAGTCATTGAAAGCATCAGTAAACTTAAAAAACTGAAAAACACATAGGGCGGTTGCAGAGAAGAAAGCACTGAAATGAGAAATTAATGTCAGATACTTTAAAACCCCATGTGTTTGGAAATTAAATGTCCACTTTTAAATGATAGGCTAAGAAGCCATAACAAGGAAAATTAGAAAATATTTGTAACAGTAAAAATGAAAAGAAAATTTATCAGAATTTGTTGATTTCAGCTAAAGCTGCTCAATGCAACTAAACAGAATGTGGAATCTTGAATAAAGTATGAAAACAAATAATGGACAGTAACATAAAATTTTGTGAAATTCGAACAAAATCTATACTTTAGTTAGTAATACTGTGTCATATCCTTTTTTTTTTTTTTTTTTTACAACACAGTATTTCTTTATATTCTCAGAACTGGATTACAAGTTTCAAACCTCTTTCAATTATTTTCTTAAATGACTAAGATAATAAGCTTTCTAGATTTTAGCAGTAATACTAGATGCCAGAATAAATGGAAATATATCAAAATTTTGAGTAAATATAAATTAGAAATCTGACATTCTATTCATACTTATTCAGACAAGTGGAACCACATGTGATAGATTTTTGTTAGGCAAAAATATATGCTACCTAAAAAGTATGTTATTTTAAATACATTAAAAGTTTTTCTACTACATTTGAGAAAAAAACATCAAAAATGAGACAGAAAACTTGGAAAACATTAACTAAATTAAATGAGAGTGTGGAAAATTTAATTTAAAGAGTGAAACAAACTAGATAAGAATAAAGGTTATCATATAGTCCAGTCATTTTTAAACATGGCTGCTCATTAGAATCAACCTGGGGTGTTGGAGAAAAAACAATACTTGAGCATTTGCATTTTTTCAAAAAATTCCAGGATAATTCTTATATGCATCTGGATTTTAAAAAATGATTACCGATTTTCCTATTAAATGTTAGCTTTAGTGATATAGAATTCTATCATTTTCTACTGACAAATCATGATACAATGGTATTAAAATGAGTAATAGTTACTTAGTTACAGTAGAAAAATATGTTTTACCAGTTTTCACAATCAATAGACAAAAAATAAAAGACAATTACATTTGAAAGTCATATCAGAAACATGACTAACCTAACAATATAAAATAATTACATACAATTTGGGAGGTTGGGTAGAGTGATGTGTTAGGTGAAAGTGTATACATGCACACGTTTTCATGCATCCAACCAGTCTTTGTCTTTTGGTTGGTACATTTAATCAATTTTCATTTAGGTGATTATTGATATGAATGGTCCTATTTCCATTTCTTAATTGTTCTGGGTTTATTTTTTGTAGGTCTTTTTCTTTTGTGTTTCCTGTCTAGAGAGGTTCCTTTAGCAACTGTTGCAAAGCTGGTTTGATGGCACTGAATTCTATTAACTTTTGCTTGTTTGTAATGCTTTTGATTTCTCTATCAAATCGGAATAAAAGTCCTGCTTGGTAAAGTATTCCTGGTTGTAATTTCTTCCTTCTCATCACTTTAAATATATCGTGCCATTTTCTTTTGGCTTGTAGACTTTCCATTGAGAAATCAACTAATAACTTTATGGGAGTTCCCTTGTATATTATTTGTCTATTTTCTCCTGTTGCTTTTAATATTTTAACTGTGGTTTGTTATTGTTGTTCAGTCACTAAGTCATGTCCAACTCTTAGTGACCCCATGGACTGTAGCGTACCAAGCTTCCCTGTCCTTCACTATCTCCTGGACTTTCCTCAAACCCATGTCCGTTGAGTAGGTGATGCTATCAAACCATCTCATCCTCTGTTACCCTCTTCTCCTCTTGCCTTCAATCTTTCCCAGCAGCAGGGTCTTTTCCAGTGAGGCAGGTCTTTAGAACAGGTTGCCAAAGGATTGGAGCTTCAGCTTTAGCATCAGTCCTTCCAGCGAATATTCAGGGTTGATTTCCTTTAGGATGGACTAGTTTGATCTTGCTGTCCAAGGGACTCTCAAGAGTTCTCCTACAGACTTTTGTCAACAAAGTGATGACTCTGGATTTTAATACACTGTCTAGGTTTGTCACAGTTTTTCTCTCAAGGAGCAAGTGTCTTTTAATTTCATGGCTGCAGTCATCATCCCCAGTGATTTTGGAGCCCTAGAAAATAAAACCTGTCACTGTTTCCACTTTCCCCCCCTTTTTTTTTTTTTAAACTTTCTTTTTTCTTTCATCTGTTTCTCTTTTTTAATATATATCTTTCTGAGATATCATATACTATTAATGAGAAATATATTATAGTTTTAATTTTTTTATATTGACTCCATGGAGGTTTGCTTTGCTTTAGAAAAAGTATCATAATTAATTTCTGCTTATATGTGAAGTGGCTACTACAACCTGTAAATTTCATTCATGTGAGCACAGTGTTATCATACTCTTAATTTCTGAAAGCCACAGAAATAGTTGGACCTTGTATACATGTAAACAAAGGTTTAAATTATGTACCAATGAGATGCTAAATCAGCTATGTATATTCAAATGGAAGTTGGCCTGGCTGCATATACTAAAGGCACTCAGTACTTTGCAAGAGTTATTGGAATCCATATCTTAAGAAGAATAAATGGAGAAGAGGGTGGTGGCACTATTTATTTCATATCTAATTTCACATCATGGTAGCTAACATTATTTGGATGAAACTCTCTGGTACATATTATAATGATGAGTGATGAGCTGAGTTGTACAAACTCTCTGACTACCCTTCATGATGAAAAAAGGCAATAGACCCCAAGAAGGACTTCATTAAGTGTGTTTCTGGTCCAATAATCAGTTTCAGGACATACTGCTTCATCACCATCATCGAAGAGAAACTCTGACTGACCTCACAGATTCTAATCATGCTGAGTCACTTCAGTCATATTTGACTGTTTGTTTTTGTTTTTTTTTTTCCTTGTTAATTTTCTGTTTAGTTGATCTATCCATAGGTGTGAGTGGGGTATTAAAGCCTCCCACTATTATTGTGTTATTGTTAATTTCTCCTTTCATACTTGTTAGCATTTGTCTTACATACTGCGGTGCTCCTGTGTTGGGTGCATATATATTTATAATTGTTATATCTTCTTCTTGGATTGATCCTTTGATCATCAGGTAGTGACCTTCTTTGTCTCTTTTCACAGCCTTTGTTTTGAAGTCTATTTTATCTGATATGAGTATTGCTACTCCTGCTTTCTTCTGGTCCCTATTTGCATGGAAAATCTTTTTCCAGCCCTTCACTTTCAGTCTGTATGTGTCCCCTGTTTTGAGGTGGGTCTCTTGTAGACAACATATGTAGGGGTCTTGTTTTTGTATCCATTCAGCCAGTCTTTGTCTTTTGGTTGGGGCATTCAACCCATTTACGTTTAAGGTAATTACTGATAAGTATGTTCCCGTTGCCATTTACTTTATTGTTTTGGGTTCGAGTTTATACACCATTTTTTTGTTTCATGTCTAGAGAATATCCTTTAGTATTTGTTGGAGAGCTGGTTTGGTGGTGCAGAATTCTCTCAGCTTTTGCTTGTTTGAAAAGCTTTTGATTTCTCCTTCATACTTGAATGAGATCCTTGCTGGGTACAATAATCTGGGCTGTAGGTTATTTTCTTTCATCATTTTAAGTATGTCTTGCCATTCCCTCCTGGCTTGAAGAGTTTCTATTGAAAGATCAGCTGTTATCCTTATGGGAATTCCCTTGTGTGTTATTTGTTGTTTTTCCCTTGCTGCTTTTAATATTTGTTCTTTGTGTTTGATCTTTGTTAATTTGATTAATATGTGTCTTGGGGTGTTTCTCCTTGGGTTTATCCTGTTTGGGACTCTCTGGGTGTCTTGGACTTGGGTGATTATCTCCTTCCCCATTTTAGGGAAGTTTTCCACTATTATCTCCTCAAGTATTTTCTCATGGAGATCTTGCATCTCATTAGATGCAAGACAGGTTTAACAAGGACCTAGAAGAAATCAAAAAGAGTCAGTATATAATGAATAATGCAATAAAGGAAATTAAAAACACTCTGGAGGCAACAAATAGTAGAATAACAGAGGCAGAAGACAGGATTAGTGAATTAGAAGATAGAATGGTAGAAATAAATGAATCAGAGAGGATAAAAGAAAAACGAATTAAAAGAAATGAGGACAATTTCAGAGACCTCCAGGACAATATTAAACGCTACAACATTCGAATCATAGGGGTTCCAGAAGAAGAAGACAAAAAGAAAGACCATGAGAAAATACTTGAGGAGATAACACTTTTCCCCCTTTTATTTGCCATAAAATAATGGGACCAGATGCTATGATCTTAGTTTCTGATGTTGAGTTTCAAGCCAGCTTTTTCACTCTCCTCTTTCACCCTCAGGAAAGGATTCTTTAGTTCCTCTTTGCT
Organism: Bos javanicus; assembly: GCF_032452875.1. Lineage (NCBI taxonomy): Eukaryota > Metazoa > Chordata > Mammalia > Artiodactyla > Bovidae > Bos > Bos javanicus. Next base: position 75,586,589 of record NC_083881.1, on the reverse strand, counting down.
TTTTGCCATTAGAGTGGTATCATCTGCATATCCGAGGTTGTTGATATTTTTCCCAGCAATCTTGATTCCAGCCTGTGATCCAGCCTGACATTTTGCATGATGTGGCTTCCCTTGAAGCTCAGTCAGTAAAGAATCTGCCTGCAATGCAGAGGGCCTGGGTTTGATTCCTGGGTTGGGAAGATTCCTTGGAGAAGGAAATGTCAACCCACTCCAGTATTCTTGCCTGGAGAACCCCATGGATAGAAGATCCTGGGAAGCTACAGTCCATGGGATTGCAAGAGTCAGACATGACTTAGTGACTAAACCACCACCACCACCACCACTCTGCATATAAGTTAACTAAGCAGGGTGAAGATATCCAGCCTTAATGTACTCCTTTCTCAACTGAACCAGTCCATTGTTCCATGCCCAGTTCTAACTGCTCTTTCTTGACCTGCATACGGGTTTCTCAGGAGGCAGGTGAGGTGGGCTGGTATTCCCATCTCTTAAAGAATTTTCCACAGTTTGCTGTGATCCATAGTCAGAGGCTTTAGCGTAGTCAATGAAACAGAAGATGTTTTCTGGAATTCTTTAGCTTTTTCTATGATCTAATGGATGTTGACAATTTGACCTCTGGCTCCTCTGCCTTTTCTAAATCATCTGGAAGTTTTCAGTTCAAGTACTGTTGAAACCTCGCTGGAAGGATACTGAGCATTGCTTTGCTGACATGTGAAATGAATACAACTGTATGGTAGTTTGAACATTCTTTGATATTGCCCTTCTTTGCAGTTGAAATAAAAACTGACCTTTGCCAGTCCTGTGGCCACTGCTAGGTTTTCCAAATTTTCTGGCATATTGAGTGAGGCATTTTAACAGCATCATCTTTTAAGATTTGAAATAGCGCAGATGGAATTCCATGGCCTCCACTATCTTTGTTCATGGTAATGCGTCCTCAGGCTCACTTGACTTCACAGGATGTATGTCTCTAGGTGGGTGACCACACCATCACGGCTAGCCAGATCATTGGCTTTTTGTACAGTTCTGTGTATTCTTGCCACCTCTTCTTAATCTCCTCTGCTTCTGTTGGGTCCTTGCCATTTTGGTGCTGCCGTTCTTAGAATGCTGCCTTTCTCCCTCAGTTGTTTTCACTCTTCCAGACATGGGGTGGCACAGCATGTGTCCTTTCATTAGTAGAGAAAACATTTCCACAAAAAGCCCAGATGGCACAAACCTCCACTCCTGTCTCACTGGCAAGACAGGGTCATAGGTCCGTGGTCTGAATGTTTGTATTCTCTTAAAATGCTATGGTTTTTCCTGTGGTCATGTATGGATGTAAGAGTTGGACTGTGAAGAAGGCTGAGCGCCAAAGAATTGATGCTTTTGTACTGTGGTGTTGGAGAAGACTCTTGAGAGTCCCTTGGACTGCAAGGAGATTCAACCAGTCCATTCTGAAGGAGATCAGCCCTGGGATTTCTTTGGAGGGAATGATGCTAAAGCTGAAACTCCAGTACTTTGGCCACCTCATGCAAAGAGCTGACTCATTGGAAAAAACTCTGATGCTGGGAGGGATTGCGGGCAGGAGGAGAAGGGGATGACAGAGGATGAGATAGTTGGATGGCATCACTGACTTGATGGATGTGAGTCTGAGTGAACTCTGGGAGTTGGTGATGGACAGGGAGGCCTGGCATGCTGCGATTCATGGGGTCGCAAAGAGTCGGACACGACTGAGAGACTGAACTGAACTGAAAATGCATATGCTGAAATATTAACACCCAGGGTGATGGTATTAAGAAGTAGGGCCTTTAGGTTATAAGAGTAGAGCACTTTGAATGATACTGAGCCTGTAAAAGTGGCTTGGAGAGACCTCTCAACTGTCTTCTATCATATGAGAATACAAGAATTTTGCAACCTAGAAGAAGGCTTTCACTCCCATGCTTGCACCTTGATCTCAGACTTTCAGCTTCCAGAACTATGGGCAATGTCTCTTCTTTAAAAGCCACACAGTCCGTGGCATTTTGTTACAGCAGCCTGAATGGACTAAGACACTCCACCTTTCAATTCAGAATTGATAAGAGTGAATTTATCACCCTATTAGCCTAGAACAATCAGCCTTCAGCACCATGGGCTTAATCCATGATCCCCAGGTACTTTGAAACCTCATGCCTTAAAGAAACCAGGTTTCTGTTAACAAGTAAGGCAGGAGAGGGGAAGTGCTGTTGAACAGATGTATATATTTCTGACACAAAATTCTCAGAAGTTAGTTCGGCATTATGCAAAACCTTTTAATAATTCTGTTGTGGTTTAGTCACTAAGTTGTGTCCGACTCTTTTGCGACTCCATGTACTGCAGCCCACCAGGCTCCTCTGTCCATGGGATTTCCCAAGCAAGGATGCTAAACAGACATAGATACCATATATAGACAAAGTTCTCCATGAAGACAAGACCCTTTAGTGTAATTTCAGTACCTTCATTTTTGTGGTGTTGTCTTCCTAATATTTTGAGCATTGAACATGACTGGTGCCTTTGTAATACGAGATTTTTTTTTCTTAGGAACTGAAATGACCGCTTCTGTCTAGGCGCAAGTTAGCATTTATTCTTTCCAAACGTTATGGTGCATCTCTACAGCAGATGGCCGGAAATGTGTTCAATCACACAATTTTTCTAACTATACTCTTTGGTCATTTGAAGACCACCATGTACAATCAGAAGTTTGGGATATAATCCTTCATGCTCCCCATGTGGACTTGTTCCCATCTCTTACATCAACAACTTCTATACTTATCTTTCTAATATTACACCTTGAATAAGTTTTCTTTGCAGAAACCATTTTTCAATTGGTGATTTGAAAATGATCCTTGTGGAATCCATTTTGATTAAAACATTTGATGAGCAGATTCACGTATTTCCACATAAATTGATAATAATGTGAGTATATTTTATGGAAGAACAAACACATAAAGACATTTAAATTAGATTAAGTCCCTGGTGTGTCTCCTGACATTCATTTCTAGTATTTCTATGCTCTTATAACCAGAGTTACATTCATTTTTATGACAACTATGGTGATAGAGGGAGGCCTGGTGTGCTGCGATTCATGGGGTTGCAAAGAGTTGGACACAACTGAGCGACTGAACTGAACTGAAGTGATGGTTCAATTGTGGTTCAAGATATACCAGATTTTACAAAGGAAAAAGGAAAAAGCTTTTTCTTTGCATTCTTACTTAAACATGAAACAAAGTATACTTTTTCATTTTATCCAATTCTATGAAATTGATTCACTATTTAATATCAAACAATGATAGCTGACTTTCAATATTTTGTTATTATAATGAGTTTTAACATTATTCAAAATCAATTATGTTTTTATTTCAACTATTATATGTACACAAAGAAAGACAATTTCATAGCTACACTCTGTAAATATCTTATAATCAGAAAAGCAATTAGCTATTTTACCTAGAGAATAAGTTAATAGAAGCACATAATTTATTCTTTCATTGGTTATTTTAATACTGTTAATTCAACAAACCTTAATTAAGCATCCGTGTTGTGTGTGTACTGACTGCTGAGTATTGAGAAAATAAAAATGAGTTCAATATTGTCATTGTTCTCAAATTTGAAGTCTAATATGCAATATTCATAAAACTTTCTTACATGTTATGGAGAACAGCAAGCTTAGAGGAATATTTCTTGCCTCTAAAGAAATAATTTATAATTATTTTAATGATTATTTTATATTTATTTATAATTTGACTGGGTGCTCAATATATGTACACATAGAAATTATATGACAACATGAGATAATCTTTACGGAGTGCTAAATTAACTGGGACAAAGAAGTTCTACAGCATTTCAGAGGCAGGGGAGACACTATGGGTTCAATGTCAAATAATGCTTGTTGAGAAGGAGGAATTTGTGATAACTTTTAAAAGATAAGATTTGATTATAAAGTAAGGGAGAGGGCCCATATTTTGTGTGTGTGTGTGAAGAATCCTGTTTTGAGCAATGATTTAGATATGAAAATAAACACATACTTGGCCGCTGTGAAGTTTAGAAAATTCAGTGGTAAATGGATAAAGGGCAGAGCTAAAGAAGGAGTAAATAGAAAGTGAAAAGGTAAGACTAAGCCAGATGTCCAAGGGCATCTAAATGATAAGCTGAAAAGCTAAGGCAACAAAGTTTGGACAGTTATCCTTTTCCCTTACTCCCCAGAGTCACCTTCTATCCTTCTATCCTTTACTTTTCACCCCAAGGCTAGCTTGTAGGGATTAAATCCAAGGGCTCTTTTGCCCACTGGCCTGCAATTGGATTCAATCAGTAGAGACCAGAAAGAGCAGGAGAATGGAGGTCAGAGTATTTGTTCCTGATTCCCGCTCTGCAGTGTCAGTAGCTGAGGCTCCCATCTGAAGGTCACAGCGCATTTCAGTGAACCTCTCCACACACACATTTCACCTAGTCTTCAGGGGCTCAGAATGCCTGTGCACATCTTTCATAGCCCCTGGATAATACATGCTCACATTTTATCTCCCTATATCCTAATAAGTAGTTTCTTCATTCAATTCTTTTCATATTACTGTGGTATTTCACCCCTGACTGATAAAGAGGTAAATATGGAAGTAATTGTTTCAGAAATATTAATATTATGGCAGGGAATCAGAAATAGATTGGCAAACTAGAACTATGGAGAGAATTAATGAACAGAATTAAGCACCCAGGGGGCAAATTCAGGTAATGAAAATACATGAATACTATTAAAGTAGTAATGATGAAAGTTATGGACAATAAAGATGATAACAGCATTAAACATGGATTGAACAGTCATGAGAATTGCAAGCATATGAAAATTAAAAGGGAATAAGAATTTGCTTAAATACAGATGTTAACAACTGAAAGATTTTGTGTCATCAGTAAAAACATTTTATCATACATAAAACAAAATAGAGAAAAGATCTCTAAATTAGGCTAGACATTTACTTTATGAATTTTACATGTGTTTTATTTATGGAGACGTGTGATTAATAATACAGATATAAGTCAGAAATGGAGACCAGTGTAGGAATATCACAAATAGTGATGATATCATGTCATTAGTGTTGAGTTCTAAGATATCAGAGTTATCTAACATGTAGAGCAGAGATCTGAGAACTAATCACTTGGAAATGCTCCCACTCACCCAGTGTGAGCAGAAAGAGGACGCAGTCAAAGAAACAGAGAAAAAAAATTCCAGAGATAGATGGAAAATGACCCAGAGACTAAAATTAAAAATAAATAGATAAATAAACCCAAATTTCTGTATTGAGTACCTTATCCAGATTATTTAACTAAATTAATTTCTGTTATAATCAATGATCAATAACATATACTATAATCAAATTATTATATGACTTTTTCTCTTAGAAGAAGTAAAAATAATTATGTTTCTTCCTGGTTATATTCCAATGACCAGTTTTAAAAAAAATCTCTGCTGCATTGAATAAGCAGATAATTTACTATCTGATCCTATATGTATTAATTATGGCTTAATCATCTACAGTCCAAGCAGGGATTGTAGATTGTATTATAGGCCATACTGATGCAATCATATTCTGCAGAAGAAAAGGCTCTACCATTTTTTTTTTTTTATTCACCCAGTTGTGTTCGACTCTTTGTGACTCCATGGACTGTGGTTTCTGTCCATGGAATTCTCCAGGCAAGAATGCTGGAACGGGTTGCCATTTCTTTCTCCAAGTTACCATATAGGTTAACACTGATTTTACCTTTTAATTTCATTCAACCAAGGATTAATAGTCACAAATGTATTTTAAAATCTACAGAGGAGAAGAAATATGTTAAATGTGGAAAGAATTAATGTCTAATGACCTGGGATATAATCCTTGTCTTATTACTTTTGAGCTACAGGAATCTAGGGAAAAGTCATTTAAAACTCTTGAACAGTAGCTAGATGTCATCTATTTCACAGAGAGGTAGAAAGTAAGCAAGGGTAGTTCTACATGTGAGGAGCTGGGAAGTCACCACTCTTTCCTTGAAAGTAAAAAAGTGTACAAACTGTAATATCTACAACTCTTCTTGTATCCATAAAAAAAGGGAGGGCATAGGACAGACAACAGCCTGCAAGATTGAAAACAGATAAATACAGTGAGTCAGGGTTTACCAGAAATGAGGCTCAGGAGTCGAAACTTCTTTGGGAACCAGTGCTAGGGTACAAAAACATGAACTCTGACAAATTGTTGGAAGCCTCGTATAGACAACTCAGTTAAAATCTTCAGAGGAACTCAGTCTTCAGTTCAGTTCAGTTGCCCAGTCGTGTCTTTGCGATCCCATGAATCACAGCACACCAGGCCTCCCTGTCCATCACCATCTCCCGGAGTTCACTGAGACTCACGTCCATCGAGTCAGTGATGTCATCCAGCCATCTCATCCTCTGGCGTCCCCTTCTCCTCCTGCCCCCAATCCCTCCCAGCATCACAGTCTTTTCCAATGAGTCAACTCTTCGCATGAGGTGGCCAAAGTACTGGAGTTTCAGCTTCAGCATCATTCCTTCCAAAGAAATCCCAGGGCTGATCTCCTTCAGAATGGACTGGTTGGATCTCCTTGCAGTCCAAGGGACTCTCAAGAGTCTACTCCAACACCACAGTTCAAAAGCATCAGTTCTTTGGCGCTCAGCCTTCTTCACAGTCCAACTCTCACATCCATACATGACCACAAGAAAAACCATAGCCTTGACTAAATGGACCTTTGTTGGCAAATAATGTCTCTGCTTTTGAATATGCTATCTAGGTTGGTCATAACTTTTATTCCAAGGAGTAAGCATCTTTTAATTTCATGGCTATAGTCACCATCTGCAGTGATTTTGGAGCCCCCCAAAATAAAGTCTGACACTGTTTCCACTGTTTCCCCATCTATTTCCCATGAAGTGACGGGACCAGATGCCATGATCTTCATTTTCTGAATGTTGAGCTTTAAGCCAACTTTTTCACTCTCCACTTTCACTTTCATCAACTCAGTCTTAGGGGGGCCTTTATAACATTGTAAGATTTACCTCCAGGATCTTGCCTAGGTTTTTCATAGTAAGTATCAGAGAAAAATCTCCCTGGGCTTCTGGTCAGGGGAGAAGCCATTTTTAAATACACCACAGCACTCTGCTCTTCTTAACAAAGCCTGACCTTAGGGAAAACTGGTTAACCAGAGCCTAACCTGATGGAGTTTTATTGGAGTATAACTGAATTGGGAAAAGGGAAATATCCAATCTAGCCCAGCCTAGCCATCTTGTTCCATATAAGTGGGAAGAAAAACCCTAAGAAACACTTGTGAAATTCACAACCCAAGGGCACAGGCTTTCTAAAAGACTGACACATTCACAGCCTACAGACTGTAGAATGCCTCCTCTCTCCCAAACCTCACCACCACATTACTAAGGGTCTTTTTACATCATATCCTTTTACCCATTTCATCATGTCTAGGCATCAAGAGAAAAAAAATTGCAAAGAGACAAAATATAATATAAAAAGTGTCAGAACCAGACATGAGAAGAATGGTGAAATTATCAGACTAATAATTTAAAACAATGCTAAGGGCTCTAATGGAGAAAATAGACAGCATTTAAGAATATATGGACAATGTAAGAATATATGGACAATGTAAGCAGCGAGATGTAAATCACCAGAAAGAAACAGAAAGAAACATTAGGGGTCAAAACATTGTAATAGAAATCAAGAATGTTCTTGATAGGCTTAGGAGACTGGACATGGCTGAGGAAAGAATCTCTTTTTGTTATCTTATTAGAAATCTACAAAATTGAAAAGCAAAGAGAACAAAGACTCAAAGCAAAACAAACAAAACAACAAAGTATTCAAAGACTATGGGACAACTACAAAATATGCAATACATATACAATGGAAATAATAGGAGAACAAAAAGAGAAAGGAACAGAAGGCATATTGAAGCAATGAGTGAAAACCACAGATCCAGAATCTCAGAGAACACCAAGCAAGATAAATACCCTCCCACACACAAAAAAAAGACAAACAAAAGCAAACAAGCTTTACACATTGGCATTCTATTTTTACGCTACAGAAAATGAAAGATAAAGAAATTCTGAAAAGAGCCCTGGTGTGTGAGGAACCTTATGTATATAGAGGGATAAATAATTTCATCTGACTTTTTGGAAGCCACAGAAGCAAGAGGGGAGTGAAGTGAAATGTTGAAAGTGTTGAGAGAAAAAAAACCTACTGATCTATAATTCTGTACCCTGGAAAATTATCCTTCAAAAATAAAGGAGAAATAAAGACTTTAGAAGACAAATGAAAATTGAAGGAATTTATTGCTGATATACTCTTTTGTAATAAATCTTGAGAAACTTTTCAGAGAGAAAGGAAATAATATAGGTCATAAACCTGAATCAACATAGAAGCAAGGAATATCATTGGGGAAGAAATGAGTGAAAGTTTATCTGTTTATCCCACTAAACAGATATAAGGCATGAATTTCTCCTTTCACAATTCCTTTTCAACATTGTATTGATAGCCCTTGTTAATTCAATAAGGCAAGAATAAAGAATAAAAGTTATACAGGTTGGGATAAAGGAAGTAAAAATGTGCTTATTACAGGTGACATGATTATATATAAAAATCTGAGAGAATAGAAATATCTCCAAGAATTTATAATAATATAACAAGGTCACAGAATACAAGGTTATTTTAAAAGTCAATCACTTTCTTATGTATCAACAGTGAACAAATGGAAATTGAAATTAAAAACACAAAACCATTTATGTTAGCATTTTCAAAATGAATTATTTAGGTATAAATTTAACAAAATATATACAAGATCTGTGGGGAAGGAAATGGCAAGCCACTCCAGTATTCTTGCCTGGGAAATCCCATAAACAGAGGAGCCTGGAGGGCCACAGTCAACAGGGTTGCAGTGAGTTGGGCATGACTTAGCAAGTAAACTACCATCACGTACAAAATTTATATGAGCAAACTACAAACTCTGATTACAATTAAAAGAGGCTTACTCCTTGGGAGGAAAGTTATGACCAACCTAGACAGCATATTAAAAAGCAGAGACATTATTTTGCCAAAAAAGGTCCATCTAGTCAAGGCTATGGTTTTTCCAGTGGTCATGTATGCATGTGAGAGATGGACTATAAAGAAAGCTGAGCATCGGAGAATTGATGCTTTTGAACTGTGGTGTTGGAGAAGACTCTTGAGAGTCCCTTGGACTGCAAGGAGATCCAACCAGTCCATCCTAAAGATCAGTCCTGGGTGTTCATGGGACGGACTGATGTTGAAGCTGAAGCCCCAGTACTTTGGCCACCTGATGCGAAGAGCTGACTCATTGGAAAAGACCCTGATGCTGGGAAAGACTGAGGGCTGGAGGAGAAGGGGATGACAGAGGATGAGATGGTTGGATGGTATAACTGACTCGATGGACATGAGTTTGAGTAAACTCCAGGAGTTGGTGATGGACAGGAAGGCCTGGCATGCTGCCGTCCATGAGGTCTCAAAGAGTCAGACATGACTGAGCAACTGAACTAAACTAAACTCTGATGAATTAAATCAAAGAACTAAATAAATGCAGAGATAGTATGTTCACTATATGAGGCCTCAGTATTGTTGAGATATCACTTCTTCTCACTTGATCTGTATATTCAATGCAATCCCGACCAGATTGCCAGGGAGTTATTCTATAGATGTAAACAAAATGGGGCTTCTCTGGTGGCTCAGATGGTAAAGAACTCACCTGCCATGCGGATTCCTGGGTTCATCCCTGGGTTGGGAAGATCCCCCAGAGGAAGGCATGGCAACCACTCAGTATTCTTTCTTGGAGACTCCCCATGGACAGAGGAGCCTGGCGGGCTACAGTCTATGGGACTGCAAAGAGTTGCACATGACTGAAGCAACTAAGCACGCAAAAACAAAATGATTCTAAATTTTATAAAGAGGTAAAAGCCAAGAATAGCCAACACAACCAACACAATATTGAAGGAGAAGAAGAAAGCTGGAGAATTGATGTAACCCAACTTCAAGATTTACTGTAAAGCTATAGTAATAAAGACAGTGTGGTGTTGGTGAAAGAAAAGACAAATAGATCTGTGGGAGAAACTAGAGAGGTCAGAAATAGAGCCCCATAAATATGCTCATCTAACCTTTGACAGTGGAGCAAAATCAGTATAAAACAGCAAAGATAGCCTCTTTAACAAATGGTGCTGAAACAACTGGATATCCTCTATCAAAACTAGGAATGCAGACATAGACATTGCTGTTCTTCAGTCATTCAGTTCAGTTCAGTCACTCAGTCGTGTCCCACTCTTTGTAACCCCATGGATTGCAGTACGACAGGCCTCCCTGTCAATCACCAACTCCCGGAGCCTACCCAAACCCATGTCCATTGAGTAAGTTATGCCATCCAACCATCTCATCCTCTGTCGTCCCCTCTCCTCCTGCCCTCAATCTTTCCCAGCATCAAGGTCTTTTCCAATGAGTCAGCTCTTCACATCAGGTGGCCAAAGTATTGGAGCTTCAGCTTCAACATCAGTCCGTCCCATCAACACCCAGGACTGATCTCCTTTAGGATGGACTGGTTGGATCTCCTTGCAGTCCAAGGGACTCTCAAGAGTCTTCTCCAACACCACAGTTCAAAAGCATCTTCAGTGCTCAGCTTTATGCTCCAACTCTCACATCCATACATGACTACTGGAAAAACCAAAGCCTTGACTAGATGGACCTTTGTTGGCAAAGTAATGTCTCTGCTTTTTAATATGCTGTCTAGGTTGATCATCAGAGAAGGCAATGGCACCCCACTCCAGTACTCTTGCCTGGAAAATCCCATGGATGGAGGAGCCTGGTAGGCTGCAGTCCATGGGGTGGCTAAGAGTTGGGCACAACTGAGTGACTTCACTTTCACTTTTCACTTTCATGCATTGGAGAAGGAAATGGCAACCCACTCCAGTGTTCTTGCCTGGAGAATCCTAGGGACGGGGGAGCCTGGTGGGCTGCCGTCTGTGGGGTCACACAGAGTCGGACACGACTGAAGCGACTTAGCAGCAGCAGCAGCAGGTTGATCATAGCTTTTCTTTCAAGGAGGAAGCTTCTTGTAATTTCATTAACGTCCCCCACTATTGTTGTGTTACTGTTAGTTTTTCCTTTTATCTTTTTTAGTATTTGCCTTACATATTGAAGTACTCCAATGTTGGGTGCATATATATTTATAATTGTTATATTTTCTTTGACAGTGCCTTCTTAGATACAACACCTTCATACATACAAGCTATGAAAGAAATAATCGATAGGCTATATTTCAGTAAAATGAAAAACTTCTGCTCTGCAAAAGATAACGTCAAGAGAATGAAAAGACAAATCACACACAAAAGCTACATTAGCTACATCTGATAATGGTCAGTTCAAAATATAGAAAGAACTCTTCAAACTCAATAACAAGAAAATAACCGGATTAAAAAATACACCAAAGACCTTAACACCTCACTAAAGAAGACATACAGATAACAAATAAGCATACAGAAAGATATTCCACATCATATGTGAAGAAGGAAAATGGAAATTAAAACAACAATAAGATAGCACTACACACTTATTCACAGAGCCAAAATCTGGAATGCTGACACTACCAAATATTGGTGAGTGTGTGAATTAACAGTAATTTTCATTCATTGATGATGGGGCTGCAAAGTTGTTTAACCACTTTGGAAAACTCTTTGGTGATTTCTTACACTAAGTATATTCTTACCATATGATTCAGCAATTGTGTCCCTTGGTATTTACGCAAAGGAAATGAAAACATGTAAACACAAAACCCTGCATGCATATTTATAGTAGTTTTATTGATAATTGCCCAAAATTGAAAGGAATAAAATGTGCTTTAGTAGGTAAATGGTTAAACAAACTGTGGCATATCCAGACAATGGAATATTATTCAGTGATAAAAAGAAATGAGCTATTAAGCCATGATCACACATGGAAGAAGCTTGAATGCATATTGCTAAGTGAAAGAAGTCAAAGTGAGGATTACAACAGTATGCATTCTGGGAAAGACAAAATTATGGAGACATTTTAAAAAGTCAGTGGTTGTCAGGGATGGTGGTGAGAGGGGAAAAGATGAATAGGAAGAGCCCGTTCCTAAGAGGACTTTTAGGGCAGTAAACGTATTTTATGATCTAACGATAGATTTATGGCATTATACATTTGACCAAACCCTTAGAATGAACAACCACACTGTACACTTTGGACTTCAGGTGATTATGTGTCAACTCAGGTTCACCTTTGCTAAGAAATACATCCCGTTGGTGAGTGATGTTGATAATGGGGGAGGGTATGCATATTTTGGAGCAGAGGTTATATGGTACATCTGTACCTTCTCAATTGTACTATAACCTAAAGTGGCTCTAAAAAATAAAGCCGTAGAAAAGGTATTTGGGACACAACAATTGTGACCCATGGAGCCAAGGAACCATCTGAAGTTGGTGAGGAGGATGGGGGAATAGGGATGAGGCATGGAATGTTTTAAGAGAAATCTACAGGAAATCAGAGTTAGAAGGGATACGGAATAAACTCTGTGCATGTTCACAATTTATTGAGTAGGTATAACTTTATTTACTGTTAATGACTTGATCTAATTACATCTTTGCAAGAAAGTCAAGCTGTGCAGTAAAGGGAGAATTAATGATTACATTTATTGAGCAAAAGGATCAGAGAAATAAGAAGTCACTCAGGATGGAATTGGGAATTTTAAATTTTTGAAAAATCTATAAGTGCAATTAGTTATTTCAAAAGTATTGAAATGAATATCTATGGTTATAATTTTTCAGCATTCCTTCTCCTCGCCTGCTCTTTGCCTGGTCTGTGCATTCACAGGGAGCATAAAGGAGTGATTGGACCAGCTCAGGCTCTGGAGCCAGCCTGCCTGAGTCCCAGGACCACCTCTGCCACTTAATAGCTCTGTGATCTTGGGAGGCTTACTCAGCCTTCTTAATCTCACTTTTGTCACTCTGAAAATGAGTATAGTAATGAACTCATATCATGGGGCTATTATGAGGATTCAAAGAGCTAATATTTGTCAGGTCTTGAGTCCACCGTCTTGTATCAGGAAGCAGTTTATGTCTTTATTAAATAGAAAAATCAAAACGGACTGCTGTTGCAAGATTAATGTACTTAATAACTATCTATTCTCTTATAATATAATCAGTAGCTATAAAAATATAGTATAACATTTGAATCCAAGTGATTGAGCAGCCTCACTCAGTCCCAGACTGCTGTGCAAGTTGCTAATGGTGAAGTTCCTCCCCATTATAGTTGCTGTACATCTCCTGATATTTATTTTCTTTTCAACAAATCCATCCTTCTTGCCCTCTTTGAGCCAAGACTTTTGACTACTAATATTCTTCCTTTCCATGTCTAAAAATCAGTAATTTTGAAACAAATAAACAAACCAAAACCAACAAAAATGATTTTTATTTGGTTCAGTGCAGCAGACTTTTTTGACACTAGCATCATAAATCTTTAAAGTGTTAGAGATTCTTGACAGCTTGGGAAAGCACATAGTAATACATTTTTTGAAGTTTGCCTTATGTTTTGCTAGAAGTTCCTTTAGCAGATTGCCTTCTATAGCATGCTGTTTTCCCCAAGAGTTATTTAGTTCTTCCCCTTTTTTCCAGGGCTTCCCTGGTGGCTCACACAATAAAGAGTCTGCCTGCAACGCAAGAGACCCAGGTTTGACCCCTGGGTCGGGAAGATCCCCTGGAGAAGGGAATGGCTACCTACTCCAACATTCTTGCCTGGAGAATTCTATGGACAGTGCAGCCTGGCGGGCTACAGTCCATGCGGTCACAAAAGACTCAGACTGAGTGACTAACATTTTCACCTTTCCCCTTTGTTCAAGCAAAAACCACCCCGATGTTTTATTCAAATGTACTTCGACATTTCAATTCACCCTTCTTTGTAATATTGTTTTCTTACTATAGGACTTCCTACTATATCACTTGAAAGTATTTGAAATTCAACAACCAACTATTTGAGATTGTTTTGCCAAAAGTTTTAGTTTCATTTTAGGTTTGAAGGTTCATTAACAAAAGAAGCCACAGGTTACAACAAATAAGCAATTTAATTTTTTTATAGAAGAGTTATTTGATGTAGTTTCAATATATAGTTATTAAAATTACAGAAATAGCAGCAATAGAGAGAAGTAACAGCATATACATCACCAAATTGAGCCGGCACCTACATCCAGACTTGAACAGGGCTAGGATGTCCCACATTAACAGTAATATGGAGTCTCAGCTGGAAAAGGGTTCCAGTGCATCCACCCCACGGGCAAGACTTTAAATTCCAGTTTGGGGAGCTCCCCTTATATTCCCAGACCACAAACTGATGGCTACAAGTTGAATGTTGAAAATTATAACTACAGATATTCATTTTCATGCTTATTCTTTTAAAATAACTAATTGCACTTACAGATTTTTCAAATCGTCATCAGTCTGCACGCCAAAATGCAGCTCTGGTTCTACTTTAACTTTTACAATGCTGTTTCATCTTGTGAGTCATGAGACTTCTTAGACCCTCGGGGGTTGGCCAGACCTCCAGGGGCTCAGAAATGACAAGACTCACTCCCTCTCTTACCTAAAGTGCTGCCTGACTTGCTGGTAACAATTGGTGTGGTTGCGAGCAGGCAAGTAGTCCAGGTACTGTCCAGGCAGGTCAGAAGGAGGTCAGAAGCCTGCTCTCCTGCTTCTGAAGCCTGAACAAGACTACCTCCATTTTAACTTCTCTATCAGATACGTATCTAAGTACAGATATACTGTGAAGACCAGAACCCTTTTTTTTCCCTCCTGTGGGAATAGGTTTGAGCATGAAAAGCCCCTTGGTAACTGGTGCATCCCTCATAGACTCATCACTGCCACACGTGTGAGTACATCACAGGCCTGTGGTTTGCTCTGTCTGTTTCCAATGCCAAAGACTCAAGTATGTTTAGGCACAGTCCAAGAACTATGCTTTATCCCTAGTCAATTATTTATTAAGCACAGTAATGAAGATGGCTGAATATTATGTTTTAACTATATTATTAAAAGATAAAAAATTAGAATCAGAAAGTCAAAAGCTTTCTAACTGAGTTCCAGGATAGGTCCCCTCCCCTTTAATAAAATTACTTTTCAATTATGGATTTAATTATTTTACCTCCTTTCCCTGCTTTTAAGAACCCCATTAACATGGTCTTTTCTAGTGAGTCAGTTCTTTGCATCAGGTGGCCAAAGTATTGGAGTTTCAGCTTCAGCATCAGTCCTTCCAATGAATATTCAGGACTGATTTGCTTTAAGATGGACTGGTTGGATCTCCTTGCAGTCCAAGGGACTCTCAAGAATTTTTCCAGCACCACAGTTCAAAAGCATCAGTTCTTCGGTGCTCAGTCTTCTTTATGGTCCACCTCTCACATCCACATGTGACTACTGGAAAAATCATAGCTTTGACTATACAGACCTTTGTCAGCAAAATAATGTCTCTGCTTTTTAATATACTGTCTAGGTTGGTCATAGCTTTTTTTCCAAGGAACAAGTGTCTTTTAATTTTAGGGTTGCAGTCACTATCTGCAGTGACAGCCACTAAATGACCTGCAAAACTAAAAATATTTGCTTTCTAGTACACTATAAAAAAGGTTTGCCAGTCCCTTCTCTAAATTGAAAATACTAAAGAACTGACTAAACTGTAATAGAACATTATTGTAAATACCTTGTGGATTTAAAAATAAAGAATTCACAGAATTACAGGAAATAATCAGAAAATGCCATTAATAAAACAACAAGAGAAATATAACAAAATTTTTGTTGCAGTACTTTTTAAAGGACGGTGTACATATTCATTAAAAGATACTAGAGAAATGTTCATGGACAGGACCATTCAATATTTTAAGATGACAAGTCTCCCAAATGATCTATAAATTTCAAGGAATTCCAGTGGGGAAAAAAATCAAGTATCTTTGTGGATAGTGACAAATTTATTTTAAAAATTATACTAAAGAGCAAAAGGCTAAGAATAGTGTGCTGCTGCTGCTGCTGCTAAGTCACTTCAGTTGTGTCCAACTCTGTGCGACCCCATGGACTGCAGCCTACCAGGCTTCTCCGTCCATGGTATTCTCCAGGCAAGAACACTGGAGTGGGTTGCCATTTCCTTCTCCAATGCATGAAAGTGGAAAGTGAAAGTGAAGTCGCTCAGTCATGTCCAACTCTTAGCGACCCCATGGACTGCAGCCCACCAGGCTCCTCCATCCATGGGATTTTCCAGGCAAGAGTACTGGAGTGGGGTGCCATTGCTTTCTCCAAGAATAGTGTACATATGTCCAAAGAAGACACTTTGAAAAGGGGGATTTTTCTTACCAGATAGCAAGATACCAAGACTTAAAATAAGCTACATAATCAATATAGTGTTTTTATAGCAAAATAGTGGGTCATAGATGAACACAGTGGCAGCCAGAGAATTCAAAATTAGGTGCAGATGTATGAGCTCTCATGAGAAACAATGTCACAAAGAGCAGTGGGGATAATCAAGACTATGAGCTAAGACAATTGGTTATCTACATGGATAGAAAATATAAAATTGCATGTTTGCTTCCCATTATACGTAAAAATAACTTCAGATCACAGGCTTAATTGCAAAAGGGATAAGCTCAAATATTTTAGAAGATGGTGTGACAGAATTTTTTTCATGATACCATGTTAGCAAATGCTTAAGTATTTTTTAAATGAGATTCTTATAGAACTAAACTATAAGAATATATGGTTAAAGTCAAGAACTTTTTAATCATCTCTTGATACCCTAAGTAAATGAAGAGACAAATATACATTGAAAAAAGATACCTTCAACATACAGAAAAGGCAAAGAACTAATGTCTGAAATATATAATGATCCACAAATCTAAAAGGAAAATATAATAAAAATACAAAACATATAAATCAATCTTTCACAGAAGAGAAACTATGAATTAAATGTAAAGCAAATGAAAAGTTGCTCCACCATTTCATCAATCTAGGAAATACACAGTAGGTACATTTTACATTTAAAAGTCAATACATCTAAATAACAAAAAGTACTACAACCAGTAGTGTATGCTGAGTCACGTCAGTCATGCCTGAGTCTTTGCGACTCTATGGACAATAGCCCACCAGGCTCCTCTGCCCATGGGATTCTTCACGCGAAAACACGGGAGTGAGTTGCGATTCCCTTCTCCAGGGGATCCTCGCATCTCAGGGATCAACCCAGGAATCTCTTTCGTCTCCTGCGTTGCCAGGACGGTTCTTTACCACAAGTGCCGCCTGGGAAGCTCACAATCAATAGTATTACTACCAAACTGGAAAACATTTTAAAAAACAGATAATACAAAATGTTTGAGAAGTTTCACAGAAACAGAATGCATTTATGTGGCAGATGGGGTATAAATTAGAACCTGTACTTTAGAAGAGTTTAAGATTAGATGTTAAAGTGCCAACACATCCTATTGCATGGAAATTGCATCCTTAGGCATTTATATTAGAGAAATAGTTACACATGATATGAAGAATCATGCAGAATAATGCTTATATCATCATTGCATTATACATGCAGACTTATAATAACACAAATATTCATTAACATTATTTTGAATTATTTTGAATAATTTGAGTATCATCACACAGCAGTGAAAAGTGAAATGCACTAGGTACTAGGTTAGCATGGTAGAATTTCAAACCCTTTATGTTTGTCAGAAAAACAGAATGCTATTTACTCTTATATTTTAAATAATGTGAAGAAAGAGATAAAACCATACTTGCATACTCTGTTTTTAGGGTTATTTTAAAGTTTAAAAAATTAATATACTGATAATTAATATAATGACTTTCTATCTAAATAGGAAAACTTGTTTTCTTTAGCCAGATAGTCAGCACACAGAAGTTCATTTTATTACTAATTTAATTTTTATTGAAGTATAGTTGACTTACAATCTTATATTAGTTTCAGGTGTAAAACATAATGATTCTATATGTCACCTGAAATTTAGTTTATGGTTATCCACTGATCTGTGTGCATGAGCTTAAAGGATATAGTCTGGGCTGTTCAGGAGAGTTTACATTGTGAGAGGTATAACACGTCAAGAACACATTTGCTGAGTTCTACAGGTACTTCTTTTCTTTGCTGATCCTCTTCCTTCCTGCAATCTTAAATGTATCTGTTATGTGAACTAGAAAATGTGTAGCTTGTTAAAAGACTTTGAAAAGAAATTTAGCTCAAAGAGAGAAATAAAGACACACACACACATATAGAACATACAATCTACAAAGTGCAATCAATATCAAGTACTCACACACTCATTAGCATGTGATGTGAATGGATAGATGAATAGTTCAGACACTGTGTATTCTGTTATTGTTGTTACTGTTCAGTCACTAAGCCACATTCAACTCTTTGTGACCCCATGAACTGCAGCACGCCATACTTCCCTTTTCTTCACTGGCTTCCAGAGTTTGCTCAGATTCATGTCCACTGAGTCAGTGATGCCATTCAACCATCTCACCCTCTGATGCCCACTTTTCCACCCACTCTTAATCTTTCCCAGAATCAGGCTTTTTTGCAATGAGTTGACTCTTCACTTTAGGTTATGGAAATTATCAGTTAAAAATAACTGTGATTATATTTTGAAGAAAAGAGATGACGGGAGAATCTCACTATAAAACAAAAATTGTAATACAAAACAAAATTTAAACTTTTTGACTTAACAATATAAAAAATTAATAACTCAATACATGTTTATCAGCAGATTAAATACAAGAGAGAATTTCTAATTTAAAAAATAGATTAGTAGAAAAAATTACTGATTACAGAAAAGGGCATATGGATAGTCTGTTCAGTGGCGCAGTCATGTCTGACTCTTTGTGACCCCATGGACTGCAGCATGCCAGGCCTCCCTCCCATCACCAACTCCTGGAACTTACTCAAATTCATGTCCATCGAGTCCATGGATGAGATCCAACCATCTCATCCTCTCTCATTCCCTTCTCCTCCCACCTTCAATCTTTCCCAGCATCAGAGTCTTTTCAAATGAGTCAGTGCTTCCCAACAGGTGGCCAAAGTATTGGAATGCCAGCTTCAGCATCAGTCTTTCCACTGAATATTCGGGACTGATTTCTTTAGAATTGACTGCTGGGATCTCCTTGCCACCGAAGGGACTCTCAAGAGTCTTCTCCAACACCACAGTTCAAAAGCATCAATTTTTTGGTGCTCAGGTTTCTTTACAGTCCAACTCTCACATCCATGCATGACCACAGGAAAAACCATAGCCTTGACTAGATGGACCTTTGTTAGCAATCTAATGTTTCTGCTTTTTAATAAACTGTCTAGTTTGGTCATAGTTTTTCCTCCAAGGAGCAAGCAACTTTTAATTTCATGGCTGCAGTCACCATCTGCAGTGATTTTGGAGCCCAAGAAAAGAAATTCTGTCACTGTTTCCATTGTTTCCCCATATATTTGCCATGAAGTGATGGGACCGCATGCCATGATCTTAGTTTTCTGAATATTGAATTTTAAGCCACCTTTTCACTCTCTTCTTTCACTTTCATCAAGAGGCTCTTTAGTTCTTCTTCACTTTCTGCCATAAGGGTGGTGTCATCTGCATATCAGAGGTTATTGACATTTTTCCCAGCAATCTTGATTCCAGCTTGTGCTTCATCCAGCCTGGCATTTCTCATGATGCACTCTGCATATCAGTTAAATAAGCAGGGTGACAATATGCAGCCTTGATGTACTTCTTTCCCGATTTGGAACCAGTCTGTTGTTCCATGTCCAGTTCTGACTGTTGCTTCTTGACCTGCATACAGATTTCTCAGGAGGCAGGTCAGGTGATGGATAGAGGTGATGACAAATTCTGACAAGTTAGTAATAAACTTTAAGGAAAAAGAAGAATAAGATGGGACAGAAGAAATATTTGGTACTGCCTGAAGTAGTACAGGTTGAAAACATGTTCTCAACTATGAAAAGGCATCAAGCAACAGATTCAAGTTGTATATGAATTACAAGCTAGGCAATGACATCTAGACACATTAGAAACTAATAAAACAAGTCAGAGGAAATCTTAATGTTGAAGCTGATAGAATGGGCACAACCTGTTCAAAGGTAAATCTTGATACTCTCTCAATAGATCATTATGTCACAGAACATGGAATGACGATTATTTAAGTAGTGAGATAAAAGCAGTTGACAATCCATACATCTATAGCCAGAAAAAAATATCTTTTAAGGCAAAATAAATATGTGTTCACACAAATAATAAAGAGAGATCTCATTGCCAGAAGAACTGTTCAGAAAGGAATCCCAAGGCAAAGAAGTTCTGAAAGAAATATATATATATATATATATATATATATATATATATATATATATAGCTCCAAATAAACTACAAGAATTTAGAAAGTATTGACGAACAAAAGGAATTTGTGGATATGTGGTTAATCTAAATATTCTTTGACAGTATAAAACAGTTTTACCTGTGGAGGTTTACATGTATATAGAAGTGTAACAAAAGTGGTAAACCCAGAAAAAAGAGGATATGATAAATGGATTTAAAGATGTTTTGCATCTTTGCCTTTCTGAAAAGTAAAAAAAAAAAAAAAAAAAAAACCTACTAATTAAGAGTATACTCTAGCAAGACAAAGATATATCTTATTTTACTAGAGCAACCACCAAAAAATAATAATAAATATACTATGCTAAATAAAGGTATATCAAAATAACAGAAAAATGTTTGATTAAAATAAAGCAATGAAGGAGAGAAAATGACACAAAAATAGAAAAATAAAAAACAAAAACAAGCATTTAACATGTCAGATTTAAACCTACATGTACCAATAATTACATTTATATATAAACAGGTGAAATACTTCAATTAATAAACAAAGGTTGTCAGACTAAATAAAATAAACACCCTATATGTTAACACATCTTATTGCAAATATGTAGGAATTTGCAAAGAAAGATAATAGAATATAATAAATCAGATACCACTAAAAAGAAGTCTGGGATAGCTATTCTGATGGTAGGCAACATATGCTTTATTGCAAAGCACCATTAAAGATAAAGAAATATTTCATGAATGTGAAATTATATGCCCTAAAGTTATAACCTAAAATATATTAAGTGAAAACTGATGGAACACAAAGAAGAAATAAATTCAGAACTACAGTGAGGGATTTCAATGAAATCTGATGCAGGCCTAGACCTAAAAAAAGACATCAATAAAGACATAGAAATTCTGAACAGCACAACAAACTTGATCTAGTAGATTTGTATTCAACATTGCAAACAGTTACAGAATACACACTCCTTTTAAGGGCACATGAAACATTTTTAAAAATTGACTTGATGCTGTCATAACATGAGTCTCTACAAATTTCATATGATTGATTCAAGCGATTCAAATTTGAGATCCTCAGTAACCACAGTGGAATTAAGCAAGGAAAGCATCAGATAAACTTGATACCAAGTTCAAGATTAACCTATAATTTTTTTTTACAACAGGACTTTTAAAAATATTTCATTAGAATATTACTGATCTTAAAGTGGCTGCTTGTGATGATTATGTAACTCAGGCTCACTTGCTGCTGAAACTGAAGTCGCTCAGTCATGTCCGACTCTTTGCGACCCCATGGACTGTAGCCCGCCAGGCTCTTCTGTCCATGGAATTCTCCAGGCAAGAATACTGGAGTAGGTTGCCATTTCCTTCTTCCTTGCTGCTGAAAATATCCCTATATTGGAGGGAAGGAAACAAATTTCTTTATCCTCACAATCTAAAGTTAGTAATATAGTATTATCATTGATTTTTTAGAGTGCCCATACTTATAAGAGCATTGCATGTTATATAACAAAACAATAGAATGCATACTTTATTAGAAATCCGAGGGGTGACTGATGAACCAGGTGATTTTGTGAAAGAAATGAGATTTAAACTGGGTCTTAAAGCTGGGTAAAATCCAGAAAAGCATCCAGTGTGCTAGCTATTTCAGACAAGTGTTTCTTTTGAACAGTTAAGAGGTGAAAATACCCTGAGGGTGTTTGAAAAAAAAAAAAAAAAACACTCTTGTTTTAGAGGAAATAAAAAGAACTTCTCCTTCTCTTATTCATTATGATGTCTAGACTCCTCTTGCTAAAATATATGAGGGAAATAAAAGGACATCTTTTATAGCCAACTTTTAAAGAAGAATTTATTGACTATATCTAAAAGTCAAGTTGATTTGTTGTGAGTTTCACTTGTTGCTGTTCAGTGGCTAAGTTGTGTCTGACTCTTGGCAATCCCATGAACTGCAGTACACTGGGCTTCCCTGTCCTTCAGTATCTCCTGCAGTTTGCTCAAACTCATATCCATTGTGCCGATGATGCCATCCAACCATCTCATCCTCTGTTGTCCCCTTCTCCTCCTGCCCTCAGTCTTTCCCAGCATCAGGATCTTTTCCAATGAACTGGCTCTTCGCATCGGGTGGCCAAAGTATTGGAGCTTCTGCTTCAGTGTCAGTCCTTCCAATGAACAGTCAGGGTTGATTTCCATTAGGGTGTACTGATTTGATCTCCTTGATGTCCAAGAGATTCTCAAAAGTATTCTCCAGCACCACATTTTGAAATCATCGTTGATGCTCAGCTTTTTTAATGGTCCAACTCTCACATCCATATATGACTACTGGTAAAACTATGGCTTTGACCATATGGACCTTTGCTGGCAAAGTAATGTCTCTGCTTTTTAATATTCTGTCAGGTTTGTTATAATTTTTCTTCCAAGGAGAAAAGCATCATTTAATTTCATGGATGCAGTTTTTACTTAGAGACTGCAGAGTTATTAATATAATCTTAAAAGATCAATTCTTTTTCTATAGTAAGAAACATCTTCTTTGACTCAGCATACAAGTTTGGAGCAAATGTACTCAAAGAATTCTTTTAAGTCTCAACCTTTGGGATGACATAGTCCCAAGCAGATTATCCTTACAAAGTTTGTTCCTTCTAGATGTCACAATACGGTCTTAATAAGGCCAAAATCCTCCAAAAGATTATAAAAGGCAACATCTTTCCCTGCCTCTTTTATTTATAACATTGTTAAGAAGGTATCTTCTATATAAGCCTTTTATTTTTTTTCAAATTTCATGATAATTTATTATTATTATTATTATTTTTTTACTTTACAATATTGTATTGGTTTTGCCATACATCAACATGCATCCGCCACGGGTGTACACGTGTTTCCCATCCTGAACCCCCCTCCCACCTCCCTCCCCGTACCATCCCTCTGGGTCATCCCAGTGCACCAGTCCCAAGCTTCCTGTATCCTGCATCCAACCTGGACTGGCGATTCATTTCTTATATGATAATATACATGTTTTAATGCCATTCTCCCAAATCATCCCCTCTCCCTTTCCCACAGAGTCCAAAAGACTGTTCTATACATCTGTGTCTCTTTTGCTGTCTCGCATACAGGGTTATCATTACCATCTTTCTAAATTCCATATATATGCGTTAGTATACTGTATTGCTTTTTCTTTCTGGCTTTAAATCATAGGGAAAAAGCAATCTTTTTCTGTGTATAGCAACAGTTTTTAACCTTTTTGGAAACAGAGAGACAACCTTGCAAATCTAATGAAAGCTGCATAAACTCAAGAAAAAATGGAAATTTACAAACAACCATATATTGTGGTGCAAAATATTAGGAGTTTAAGAGTTTTAAAATTCATCCTTAGAGGTCAGTCTTGAACCCCTCCTCTATCGAGGCTTTATATTTTCTCTGTCTCTTCAGTCCCTTAAAACAAAGAAAACATGTTTCATAGTGTTGAGAACAAGACCTTTCCTTGGTTTAACAATAGCAGCTGTAATTTTAGTTATTCATCTTGTTTAATGTGCCTGGAAGCTAGAATAAATGGAAAAATAGTACAAGAACAAAAATTGTACCTAAGAAAGTCTTTTTTTTTTTTCCAGAAAAGTTTATTTTTGAAAATGTAGTTTAAAACAAACCTCAATATGAAGCTTTTATTAAAAAAAAAAGTGTGATGGATGTGTGTGCATCTGTGCTCAGTAGCTCAGCCATGTCTGACTCTTTGTAACACTGTGGACTGTAGCCCACCAGAATCTTCTGTCCATGGGATTCTCTAGGCAGGAATACTAGAGTGGGATGTCATTTCCTCCTCCAGGGGCTCTTCCTGATCCAGGGATTGAACCCACATCTGCTGCATCTTCAGCACTGGCAGGTGGATTCTTCACCACTAAGCCACTTGGGAAGCCCCATAAAGGATGGACCAATTCCTAATGTTCAGAGGCAAGTTACTTGGATTATGCATTTTTGGAGAAGTTAATTCTTAAATCATGGGAATACATTGCTTCACAATAAAGTTATCTAGCAATTTATTTTTCAGTAAAATGACATGAGATTTTGGAAGTAAGAGGACATTTTCCTTTTGTGTGCCTCTACTAACTATCCCCCTAAACAAGATTATATACAACATCTTAAAAATATTTTCCAAAAAAATTGAGAAAGATTGAGTTTTAAATCATTAAAGTAGATTCATAATATTATCTAATTTTAAATTATATTTATTGAAAAAAATTAGAAAATGCAGAAAAGGGCTTCCATTCTGGCTTGGATGGTAAAGAATCTGCCTGCAATGCAGGATACCTGGGTTCGATCCCTAAGTTGAGAGGAGCCCTTGGAGGGGGGTATGGCACCTCACTCCAGTATTCTTGCCTGGAGAATTCTCATGGACTGAAGAGCCTGGCAGGCTACAGTCCATGGGTTCTCAAAGAGCTGGACATTACTGAGCCACTAAACACACACTCACAATAATAAAGAGAATTCTCTGCAATTTCATCATGTAGCTGCTGCTGCTGCTGCTGCTAAGTCGCTTCAGTCATGTCGACTCTGTGCGATCCCATAGACAGCAGCCCATCAGGCTCCCCGTCCCTGGGATTCTCCAGGCCAAGAATACTGGAGTGGGTTGCCATTTCCTTCTCCAATTCATGAAAGTGAAAAGTGAAAGTGAAGTCTCTCAGTCGTGCTGACTCTTCGCGACCCCATGGACTGCAGCCTACCAGGCTCCTCCATCCATGGGATTTTCCAGGCAAGAGTACTAGAGTGGGGTGCCATTGCCTTCTCTGTCATCATGTAGAGGTAACAGCTATAAATATTTGATGTATATAATTTAACATATTTTGTATATCAACATAAAGATGTTAAGAGATAATACAAGCATGAAAAATATGATAATCTTTAAAATTGAAATATAGTTGATTTATAATATTGTGTTAGTTTCAGGTATATAGCAAAGTGACTCAACTGTACATTTAGATTTTTTCCATTATAGTTTACTACAAGATATGAAATGAAGTTCCCTGTGCTATACAGTAAATCCTTGTTGTTTATCTATTTTTATATGGTTCTGTGCATCTGTTAATCCATATTCCCATCTTATCCCTATGTGTACCTCCCCTCCCCTTTTGGTAACCTTAAGTGCAATTTATATGTCTGTTAGTCTTTGTAAATAAGTTAATTTATGCTATTTTTAAATATTCTGCATATTTCTCTGATTTGCTTCACTTAGTAGGATAATCTCTAGGTCCATCCGTGTTGGTGCAAATGGCATTTTCAATTTTTTAAGGCTGAGTAATATTTCACTGTATATATACACCATATCCTCCTTACCCATCAATCCTAAGAGTTGATGGACACTTAAGGTGCTTTCATGTCTTGGCTATAGTGAATCAGATTAGATCAGATCAGTCGCTCAGTCGTGTCCGACTCTTTGCGACCCCATGAATCATAGCACGCCAGGCCTCCCTGTCCATCACCAACTCCCGGACTTCACTCAGACTCACGTCCATCGAGTCAGTGATGCCATCCAGCCATCTCATCCTCTGTCATCCCCTTCTCCTCCTGCCCCCAATCCCTCCCAGCATCAGAGTCTTTTCCAATGAGTCAACTCTTCGCATGAGGTGGCCAAAGTACTGGAGTTTCAGCTTTAGCATCATTCCTTCCAAAGAAATCCCAGGGCTGATCTCCTTCAGAATGGACTGGTTGGATCTCCTTGCAGTCCAAGGGACTCTCAAGAGTCTTCTCCAACACCACAGTTCAAAAGCATCAATTCTTTGGCGCTCAGCCTTCTTCACAGTCCAGCTCTCACATCCATACATGACCACAGGAAAAACCATAGCCTTGACTAGACGGACCTTTGTTGACAAAGTAATGTCTCTGCTTTTGAATATGCTATCTAGGTTGATCATAACTTTCCTTCCAAGGGGTAAGTGTCTTTTAATTTCACTGCTGCAGTCACCATCTGTAGTGATTTTGGAGCCCAGAAAAATAAAGTCTGCCACTGTTTCCACTGTTTCCCCATCTATTTCCCATGAAGTGGTGGGACTGGATGCTATAGTGAATAGTTCTGCTATAAATGTTGGGTTACTTGTATCTTTTCAAATTAAGACTTTTATCTTTTCTGGATATATGCCCAAGTGTGGGATTTCTGGATCATATAACAACTCTCCGCTTTTAGTGCTTTGAGGAATCTCTGTATTCTTCTCTATAGGGGCTATATAGTGCCAGTTTATATTTCCATCAACAGTGTAGGAGGGTTCCCTTTGCTCCACACTTTCTCCAGCATTTATTATTTATAGACTCTGAATAATGGCCAATCTAACTGTTGTGAGGTATACCTCACTGCAGTTTTGATTTGCATTTCTCTAATAATTAGCTACATTGAACATCATGTTATGTGCTTCTTGACCATATGCACGTTTTCTTCTGAGAAATGTCTGTTTGGGTCTTCTGCCGATCCTTTGACTGTATCATTTTTGCTTTTGTTGTTGGGTTGTATAGCTCTTTGTGTATTCTGGAATTTAAGCCCGATTGATCATATACTTTGCAAATATTTTCTCCTGTTGGGTAGGTTGCTTTTTCTTTTTCTATGGTTTCCTTAGTTGTGCAAAAGCTAAAAAGTTTGATTGCTGCTGCTGCTAAGTTGCTTCAGTCGTGTCCGACTCTGCGACCCCATAGACGGCAGCCCACCAGGCTCCCCCGTCCCTGGGATTCTCCAGGCAAGAACACTGGAGTGGGTTGCCATTTCCTTCTCCAATGCATGAAAGTGAAAAGTGAAAGTGAAGTTGCTCAGTTGTATCCAACTGTTAGTGACACCATGGACTGCAGCCTACCAGGCTCCTCCACCCATGGGAGGTCCCATTATTTATTTTTTATTTTATATCTGTTGTCTTAGAAGACAGAGAATGTTGTTTTGAACTTGCATTTTAGATGTTTTTTTAAAAAAATGTCTAAAATTAAACACAAGCTTCCTATTATCATTGAAAAAAATAGAAGGAAGTTTGAAAATAAATATAATAAATTTTCTGTCATTTTCACTTCACCTCTTCTCTGAATAGCCTTGTAATTACATTTGTACAGCTTTTCTTGAACTGACACAAGGATAAACAAATGTATACACTTATACAGAGTACTGTTTTTGTAATCGTTCCTTTTAAAAAGTATTTAAAAATAGATTTGCATCTGTTATTTTTTTCATCATAAGCAATGTTAAAATCTTTAGATGTAATTGATTTTTAAGTTTGTTAGAACTTAAAGTTATATGCATATATATATATGATTTATTCACATATACATGTGTGTATACATACATACATAGACATACAAGCTTCACATAACACACACCCACATGTTGACCTAAGCTGGGGACCATTACAGGGATCCTGCGGTCAGGAGTTGCTATAAAGTGCTGCATTAACTTCTTTAAATATATCTCTAAGAAAGCAGTGAACTAAATTTAGATTCTTAAAAAAGGAGTTTCTGGAAAAGTATTTCATATGTTCTTTAATTATTTTAGTAAATATTGCCAGATTATTTATTTTCCATTTTTAAAGTTTTGTGTTTTTTGGTATACTTTTTCACCTTATGTATTAAAGTATCTCCCCAGTCTCATAGGTTAGAGTAATTTAATATTTTCAATCTGATGTATGAATAAATATAAAACTGTTTTCTAGTGAGGTTGAGCATATTTATTCCCTTTGAAGTTCATTTGACTATTTTCTTCTGGAAATTCTGAAAATATTTTTCTCATTTCTTGTAGTCATTTGCTTTTGTTGTTTTTATTTTTTAGGTCAAATTATTAGTGTCATTAGACATTTTAGGTACATAAAATTTTATCACTTCTTCATTTTTATTTCACTGCATTTATTTCTCTTTTCCATTTACAAAGTTCTAATTCTTATAATATTAAACTTGTAATTTGAACTAAGAAAAGCTGCATAAATCTTTTTTCTTTCCTAGTTTCAGAGCATAGATATTTTCAAGTATTTTAATTCTATCTTCCTATACCTCTCCTTGGCATTTCTGCTGTAAATTATTTTAAGTTTATCTTGTTTTAAATGCATTCCATATTAGTTATTTAAAAATTTTATATATGAAAAAATGAAATTCACATTTACCAATTTTGTCAACTTTTTGCATTCCTTCTTTTTGAAATGAATGTTTTCCTAGCTAAAATACAATTTTTAGCAATTTGTTTCACATACTGTCTGAAATTATCATCTTTTTTTAACTCATTCTGTATTGCTATTTTAAGTAAATACACAATTCTAGTTCTTTGAAAGTTCTTTTTCTTGAGCACTTTGAAGATGGCCAAAGTTATAGAACAGAATGGAAATGTTATAAGCATTAATCACTTAAATTAATTCAATTAAAATAAGTGAGTGTATAAAGAATGTTAGAAGTTGAATCCTTGCCTGATATTGAGTGTCTGATATTAAAAAATGAATCAAGAAAGAAAACCTTAAGAATTTTATTCAAGGTCATGGATGATTTATGCTTTCATAAGAATTTATTGGGTAACTCAGACTGAGTCTTATTAAAAAACAATTAGAATATTAGGAAAAATGTGTATAAATCATCTGCTGGAAATGATTGATAGTTATTAAGACTAGGTGGCAAGAAGACACAGAAGAACTACATAAGAATGGCCATAAGATAACCATGATAATGTGGGTAATCACCCAGAATTGGACATCCTGGAGTGTGAAGTCAAGTGGTCCTTAGGAAGCATTACTACAAACAAAGCTAGTGAAGGTGACAGAATTCTAGCTGAGCCATTTAAAATCCTACAAGATGATGCTGTTAAAGTGATGCACTAAATATGTTAGCAAATTTGGAAAATTCAGCATTGGCCATAGGACTGGAAAAGGTCAGTTTTCATTCCAGTCCCAAAGAAGGGCAATGCCAAAGAATATTCAAATTACTGTACTATTGCACTCATTGCATATGCTAGCAAGGTAATTCTCAAAATCCTTCTAGCTAGGCTTCAAGGTATGAACCAAGAACTTCCAGATGTACAAGTTGTATTCAGAAAATCCAAGGGTGGGGTGGGGAAAGCAGAGGAAACAGAGATCAAATTGTTAACATTCATTGATTGGATCGAAGAGAAAGCAAGGGAATCCCAGAAAAACATCTGCTTCATTGACTGCACAAAAGCCTTTAACTGTGTGGATCACAATAACCATGGCATAGTCT